>NC_080180.1:59894143-60566643 GCF_950295315.1 Erinaceus europaeus | reverse complement strand
TAGGAGTGGGACCCTGAAGGAGGTGACAAGACCCAGCAGTGGCCAGGAACATGACAAACACCCACATGGGCTCAGGGGCTCAGTCACAAGTTCAGATGAACCTGGGCTTCCTGGGTCCATCTTCCAAATGTGGAAGCCCTGGCCCTGAGGTAGGGTGGCCACCTGCCACCCACCCACTGCCAGTGAGGCTCCAGGAGAGGGGGTGGGGCATTAACCATGGGCTAATGAAGACAGACAGGCAGGATGGACTGTGGCCTGAGCAGGGAGACGCCTGGGTGTTGGAGGCCTGGGGGGTGGGGGGAGGGCTATGTACTCAGAGAGGTACAGGCACCAGCTGCTCAGTGTTGGGAGCAGAGTGCAGAGTCCAAGTGGGGGAGCTACTCAGTGAGAAGGAAAGACAAGGAGTCCTGCCAAAAGCTGATTCCCAAGCAAACGTAAACAGCAGAAAGCAGCTGGCTTCCCAGCCACAGGGAGGCTGTGGGGAAGGGGTATGTATATGTGTGTGTGGGGGGTAGACTGGTGCAGCCGTGTGGAGGTTCCTTAACCAACAGAAAACCAGGGCCAGCTGTGGCACACCTGGTTAAGTACACCTAGTACTAATCGCAAGGATCCCGGTTCGACTCCCCACGTTCCCACCTGTAGAAGGGACGATTTGCAAGCGGTGAAACAGGTCTGCAGGTGTCTTTCTCTCCCTCTCTATCTCCCCATTCCTCTGAATTTCTATCTTGTCAAGTAAAAAGGTCTCGTCATGCAGGCACTGAGCCCCAGCAATAACCCTGGAGGCAGGAAAAAAAAAAAAGAAAAAACCAGAAATTTCATATAAGCCACTGATCTTCTGGGTATTTGTCCAAAGAATATGAAAACACTCATTCAATATTTCCACAATCACCGAAGCATTATTCACAACAGCTGAGGCTTGGGAACAACCGTGAGATGAGATGAGAGTTCCGTGTGTGGGCAGAACAGCATCACAGGGAAAGCTGGGCCCTGGAGGAGCCGGCTTCTCCACGCAGGGTTCAGCCAAACCCTTCACGGAGGGTCGAGGCTCGGAGCTGCCCAGCTATTCTCCGCTGTTAGGAGGACTTTGCATGTTGGGGAGCACCGGGATTCTACTACAAAGTCCCCAAGGGGAGAATGAGAACATGACACAAACACACACTCTCTCTCTCTCTCTCATCACCTCCATCTCACAGGAGCTACAGGGCTCAGGGGCCTCGGTGGCTGGGCCTGGGCGACTTCCAAAGCTTCTTTATGCCCTAAAAATCCCACAACATATCCTCTTCCTACAACCGAATGTGAATTAATACACACAAACCGATAATGAAGGGGCTTGGTCGCAGTGCATGTATTTCAGTGCGCAAGGATCTAGGTTCTGGACCCCGGTTCCCACCGGCAGGGGGGAAGCTCCTCAGGTGATAAGATAGTGCTGTAGGCGTCTCTTTCTCCACCCCTCTTCCCGTTGCTACAGCTGTCTTTCCTCTCAATTTCACTGTCTCAATGCAAAATAAATCAGCAATTAAAAACTTTCTAAAGACAAATCAACAATGAAATACATATACGGGGATAACACTAACGAATATAATAGGAACTAAGCTCATGTGCAGACGGCCTCACCTGGTTGTGCAGACTTAAACAGTACTATACTAAGTCACTCACTTTTGTACTGAAAATAGCTGCTTTGCTCTCTGCCCTGATCCAGGTTTCTGGCCTTATTCCCAACTCTGACACCATCTCCCCAGACAATACCTTTAGCCCACCTGCATATTAGCTGTCAGGCTCAGGCAAAACTTAGTAAAGTCTGGAATATACCTAAAATAGACCCACTAAGCTTTTTCCAAAATGGAGGCCCCAAATCTCATCTGTTATGCTCTTACCTTTAGATTGATGATTATTAAACAATTTGTTCTGCTTCATATCTTAATGCTTTTCAGCCACCAAGTTGCAGATGCTACCATGACGCCAACCTGACTTCCCTGGGCAGACTACCCCAACAATGTGTCCTGGAACCTCACTTCTCTAGAGTCCTGCCCCACTAGGGAAAGACAGAAACAGGCTGGGGGTGTGGATCCACCTGCCGACACCCATGTCCAGCAGAGAAGCAATGACAGAAGCCAAAACTCCCACCTTCTGCTCCCCATGGGTCCACGCTCCCAGAGGGATAAAGACTAGGAAAGCTTCCAATGGAGGGGATGGGATATGGAGTGCTGGTGGTGAGAATTGTATGGAATTGTACCCCTCTTGTTATGTGTTCTTATTGATCATTATTAAATTAAAAATATATATCTGATTTGCAAAATGAGTAAGTTTTTACTGAGTTCAGTCCTGGGACCTGACTCAGGAGAGAGAAGAAAGGCAATGATGGAATCGCTGCCACTTAGCAGTTATAGAAATCATGGACTCATTTGATTCACTTAAAAATGAGTTCATTTTATTTTTAAAAAAGTTATCTTTTTCTGGAGAACACTCAGAAGGCTAGAAATGGACCTACCCTATGACCCTGCAATTCCCCTCCTGGGGATAGATCCTAAGGAACCCAATATACCCATCCAAAAAGATCTGTGTACACGTATGTTCTTGGCAGCACAATTTGTAATAGCCAAAACCTGGAAGCAACCCAGGTGTCCAACAACAGATGAGTGGCTGAGCAAGTGGTGGTCTATATACACAATGGAATACTACTCAGCTGTAAAAACGGTGGTTTTGGGAGTCAGGCGGCAGCACAGCGGGTTAAGCGCAGGTGATGCTAAGCGCAAGGACTGGCGTAAGGATCCTGGCTCAAGCCTCCGGCTCCCCACCTGCAGGGGAGTAGCTTCACAGGTGGTGAAGCAGGTCTGGAGACAGACTTCAGATTCCTGGACAGACAGACGGTGTACAGTAAAGATGCGGATTCTGCCCAGATCAGCCCATCGATTTAATGCTATCAATTCAACAACTGCATGGGGTCAGTGCATCTGACGACACGTTCTTAGATGCCAGGAAGAGTAACTGGAGAGGATTTGCCTAAGCCGTGTGAGACTACTAGAGGGCAGGAACAACGGCGGAGCAGTGGGAAAGAATGACAGTCCACAAAGAGATCTGAAGAGTGGGCTGTGTGGGGCCAGGTGGCGCACCTGCTTAAGCGCAGACATTACAGTGCACAAGGACCAGGGTTCAAGCCCCCGGTCCCCACCTGTAGGAGGAAAGTTTTTGCGAGTGGTCAAGCAGGGCTGCGGGTGTCTCTCTGCTTCTCCCCCTGTCTATCTCTCACCCCTTTTCAATTTCTCTCTGTCTTTATCCAATAATAAAGAAAGAAAGAAAGGGGGCTCTATGTAAAGACATGGGGGAATGACTGGCTTATGACATAGACAAGAGTTGAGGCAAGAATCTGAAGTTCTAGCTGCATCTCGCCACTGTATCAAAGCACATTTTCTGCAAAGCTTACACTCAGCTCCAGAAATGCTTAGGAAGTCAGTATTCAATGGTTTTGGCATAAAGTCTAAAATGATTCGGAGTTGTACAAGCAGAGCTTCACGGTTTTCACTGCATTTAAAGTTTCAAACTGCATACAGAATAAAGACTTGAATGTTGAGAGGTAGGTGAAAAGCCAGGGTGAGATATCTGCAGAGATTTTAACATGAAAGCTTTTAGACATGTGTTTATTTATCTATGTTTTGTTTTTTGTTGGGGGGGGGGGTTCGTGGTTTATAGGCTAGTCTAACACACAGGCACAGCCTCTCACCTTCCCGTGACAGGTGTCTAGGAGACACCCTCTTCCCTGACCCAGGGCCCTCTCTTCTGTCACATACCAGGACCCCAATGTCCCTGTCCCTTTTACTCCAGAGTCCTTTGCTCTGGTGCAATGAACTTACATTCAGTCCAAGTTTCACCTCACATTTTCCCTTACTGTCCTTTATTCCTAAAGGTAAGGTTTTAAAAAGAAGAAATATCCTGGGGGTCAGGCGGTAGCGCAGTGGGTTAAGCGCACGTGGCACAAAGCACAAGGACCGACGTAAGGATCCCAGTTTGAGTCCCCATCTCCCCACCTGCAGGGGAGTCGCTTCACAGGTGGTGAAGCAGGTCTGCAGGTGTCTGTCTTTCTCTCCCCGTCTCTGTCTTCCCCTCCTCTCTCCATTTCTCTCTGTCCTATCCAACAACGAACGACAGCAACAATGGCAATAATAACCACAACGAGGCTACAACAATAAGGGCAACAAAATAGGGGGGATGGCCTCCAGGAGCAGTGGATTCATGGTGCAGGTACCGGCCCAGCAATAACCCTGGAGGACAAAAAAAAACAAAAGAAGAAGAAATATCCTACCCTAGAAATGGGAAACAGGTATGAACAGACGACAGATTTTTAATTAAACCAATAACTATTAGCAAACACTTTCAATCTCAGAATGACCATCCCAATGAAAACCTCACAGTGTAGATCTTGCTACTCTCTGTGGCAATTCAAATCATAAATGTACAGGGAGGAGAAGCCACGGGGAGCTCACTTGGATTTCTGGTGTATATTAACCAGCTCTTTCAGAAAACTTACTATATCAACATGTGTCAAGACCCTAAAAAGTTGTTAATAACTTCCAGCCCCACCATTCCTCCACCAGGAACCTCTAATATCAAATGAATCAGGGATTCCAATGTCAATATGTTTACAAGTGTGTTCGTAAGCAAAACAAGGTAAACAAACAGAAATGTTCAACCATGGGAACAGATGAGATTTTCAATAATTTATGGCACAGCTATGCCCGGGGAAATTATGCAGGCATTAAAAGTCATGTTTTATAAATAATGTTTAATGACAAGGAAGAGACCCTCAATAAAATGGTAAGTGGGAAGAGTAAGGTGCTGTCTGATTTCAATACTGTCTAAACCAGCAGCTCTGATTCATTTATGTGCAGAGAAGTGACCACAGTGAATCCCCCCTTGGCTACGGTGACGCCATCTTGATGGGACAGCTGCATGACTTCAAGAGCAAATGTGTACTAGAAATAACTCTAGAGTAAACATTTTGAGCACTAACATATCACGTGAAAGAAATTATTTAAATTAAGCACAAACATGTAGGCCATATGGTAAGAAATAATAATACAGGGCAGACAACCTCACCAATGTGTCCTGGAACCTCACCTTCCCAGAGCCCTGCCCCACCAGGGAAAGACAGAAACCGGCTGGGGGGGGGGGTGTCTGGATCCACCTGCCAATGTCCATGTCCAGCAGAGAAGCAATTACAGAAGCCAGACCTTCCATCTTCTGCTCCCCATAAAGAATTGTGGTCCATACTCCCAGAGGGATACAGAATAGGGAAGCTTCCAATGGAGGGAATGGGATATGGAACTCTGGTGGTGGGAAGTGTATGGAATTGTATCTCTCTTATCCTATAATCTTGTTAATCGTTATTAAATCACTAGTAAAAAATAAAAAAGAAATTACAATGTAGACAAAATAAGTATAGTGGCCAGCTAGTAAGGTCCCCATTCCTGTTATCATGCAGATTTAATACTGTGTGACCTGAGAGAAGCCATCAATTTTGATTTCTTTCTTCTTGTTGTTTCTGTTTTACTGGATAGGAGAGAGAGTACTGAGATCAGGGGTAGGGGTGGGGTTCCAGAGGAAGAGAGACACCTGCAGACCTGTTCCACCACCACGAAGCATCCCCCCTGCAGGTGCGGAGCGGGGGCTTGAACCCAAGCACTTGAGCATTTACAAATTTTAAAAACTGATTCATTTATTAAGATGGGAAGAGGGAGGGAGGGGAGGGAGAGAGAGAGCAAGAGGGGGAGAGGGAGCCAGAACATCTTTGCAGCATACGTGGTGCCTGGGATTGAGTTTGGGACCTTGACATGCACTCTGGTGCTCTGGCCGCCGCCCACCTCCCGGGATGCCGGCCGGCTGAGCCCCATCTGAGCAGCTGCCGCGCTGGGAACACAGTCCGCGCCCTTGTTCTCGGACAGCCGCCCTCTCCATTCCAGTGTGAAGACACAGATACTTCTGTGAGGACCGGCTTGGGAGCAAGGAGAGCAGTGAAGTGGCTTCCGGGGCCAGGCTGGAGTCGGCCAAAGGCAACATCCAGCCCAGCCAGGGTGGGCAGAGCTCACACCCTGAGGACCCCTCAAGCTCACACAGGCCCCCTTAAATGCCTGCACCCTTGCCGCAGCGTCTTGCAGAGGGACACAGCCAGCTCTAAGAACTGGGGCCTGCCAGGTGGAGGGCCGTTCTCTGCGACACTCGTCACTCACGCCCACAGGGCTGAGGTAGGGGGAGGCTACAGCAGCTGTCTGGCACGTGCAGTACTGGGGACTCAGCTCCAGACCTCACGGTGCAAGGCCAGAGCTCTGTTGCCCTGCTCCACAGGCCACCATTCCGTCCCCTTTACAGTTACACAGGCGGCGAAGAAGCTGGGAAGTAAAGGCAGAAGCCTCGCTTTCTCCCGGGTTTGACAGGTGAACCGGGTGCAGGCATTTAGCACGTGAGCGACACACTCCAAACGTGGTGGTGTTGGTTCTTCTCAGGGAGAACAAATGCCCCCAGGCCTCAGCTGAGCGGGTCCCCTGTTCACAGGGAAGGGAAGGCATTCACAGCGGGACCAGGCTGCAGGCAGGTGCGAGAGTGGGGACAGCAGCTGGTGTGCCCCCTTCCAGGGCTTCCTGTCCCTCACTTCCTCTCCTCCACCCTGAGCCCAGTTGTAACTCATGGTGTGGAGAGAGAGCGGGCGGTCAGCTACCACAGAAGCTCAGCAACTTTCCTTGTTCTTAGCCTACATTTATGATACTACACAGAACTCCACTCACCCATCCATCCATCCATCCATCCATCCATCCATCCATCCTTCCATCCAGTCATCCTCCCTTCCGTCATCCATGCATCCTTCCATCCATATCCATCCACTCATCCATCTAGGTGTCTGTTCATCCTACCCTTTATCCGTCAATCCAGTTATCCTTACTTCCATCTATCCATATATCCTTCCATTCAGTATCTATCCTTCCCTCCCTCCATCTTTCTATCCATTCATCTGTCCATACGTCATCCATCAATATCATCCACGCATCCACCTATCCATCCCCAACCATTTATCCATCCATCCATCCATCCATCCATCCATCCATCCATATCATCCACTCATCTGCCCATCCATCCATCCATCCATATCATCCACTCATCTGCCCATCCATCCATCCTCCCTCCTTCCATCCTTCCATCCATCCATCCATCCATCCATCCATCCATCCATCCATCCATCCATATCATCCACTCATCTGCCCATCCATCCATCCTCCCTCCTTCCTTCCATCCATCCATCCATATCATCCACTCATCTGCCCATCCATCCATCCTCCATCCATCCATCCATCCATCCATCCATCCATCCATCCATCCATGCATCCATATCATCCACTCATCTGCCCATCCATCCATCCATCCATATCATCCACTCATCTGCCCATCCATCCATCTATCCATCCATCCATCCATCCATCCATCCATCCATCCATCCATCCATCCATATCATCCACTCATCTGCCCATCCATCCATCCTCCCTCCTTCCTTCCATCCATTCATCCATATCATCCACTCATCTGCCCATCCATCATCCATCCATCCATCCATCCATCCATCCATCCATCCATCCATCCATCCATCCATCCATCCATCCATCCATATCATCCACTCATCTGCCCATCCATCCATCCATCCATCCATCCATCCATCCATCCATCCATCCCATTCATCCTTTAAGCAGCTCTGTGTACCTGGAGGAGGGTTCTCCCTCCCACAGCTTATTTCTAGAGGTCTCAGTTTTTCAATGGACACGTCAGGGTTCGAGAGAGGCTCTTTGTCATAGGCTGTGGGTAACCGCTGCAGGCGCCAGCCACTCCCTCGCCCTGAGATTTGACCGCCACGTCCTCAGCGGTTAGCGACTCTCAGCTCAGGGGTGCTCAGCCCTTCGTGAACGGCTGAGCACTGCACCGCAGGGAGGGCTTTCATGACAACGGCCCACTGGTCACCGGAAAAGGGCCAGGAGGCGAGAGGTGACACAGCACACGCACGGGTGTCCTTGAAGATGAGAGCAGCAGCACCCTCACCCCCGAGCACAGGCTGGGCTACCTCTCCCCAAAGGAGCACGTACTGTTCTGCCTGGGTGAGCACTCCGCTCTCTCTTCCTCTCTCTCTTAAAAATAAGGTTTGTGGGAGTCGGGCGGTGGCGCAGTGGGTTAAGCGCAGGTGGTGCAAAGTGCAAGGACCTGAGTAAGGAACCGGGTTCGAGCCCCCGGCTCCCCACCTGCAGGGGAGTCGCTTCACAGGCGGTGAAGCAGGTCAGCAGGTGTCTGTCTTTCTCTCCCCCTCTCTGTCTTCCCCTCCTCTCTCCATTTCTCTCTGTCCTATCCAACAACGACAACATCAATAATAATTACAATAATAAAACAACAAGGGCAACAAAAGGGAATAAATAAATAAATATAAAAAATAAAAATAATAATAAGGTTTGCAGGACCCACTCCAAGGGGGAAAGACTGAGCAGTGGGGTGCATGTGTGGGTGCATTTGCATGTGGGTGTGACTGCATGTATGAGGGAGAGGAAGAGGGAGAGGGGGAGGGAGGGAGAGAGAGAGAGCCTGTATCCTCCCTCCCCCCCCAACAAGCCCTCCTCTCCCACAGCAATTACCACAGATGATTTATGTGGCCAGTGAAGAGGCCCTTCCAGGGTTCCTATTTCATCTCCAGAAGGAACTCTGCTGGAATGTCATCAGGGAGCCAGGGACCTGACTGACAGTTGCCTTTTGTTTTCCAGGGAGACAGCTGCAGAGTCGGGGCTCAGCTGGGAGACTGGGGCGAGGGAGGGGGCAATGGCTGGTCCAGCACCAGGCTGCCAGGAGGACCCCCAGCTCCCTCACTGCCACCAGGGCCACACACCGAGCCGGCCTCTGCCAGGACACGGCCTGGCTCCTGCGCCATCAGGAGACTGTCCCCACACCTGTCCCCGCTGCCACCTGTGCTCACAGGGCCCGAGAACGAGATGCAGGACGAGACACAGAACCAGAAAGCTGATGGGGGATGAGAAGGGGACCCAGAGCCGTCCTCTGCGCAATGGAAAAGGTGGCAGGCTCGGGGCGTCACAGCAGATGGGACACACTGTACTCTGTGCAATGAGGCAGGGGACATGGACCTGCTGTCACCCTCCCAGTCCCATACTGCCAGCACCCCTCTCTAGGTGCCAGCTAGGGCCGGCCGCCCCCTGCCCTCACTCCTGCCCCCTGAGCCCCACCTGGTGCCTCGAAGGGCTGCAGGGACCGTAGGGCTGATGAAGGAACCCCCCTCTGATGGTCTAATGGTGTTGCAGATAAACAACAGTAAACACACATTAAGGACCATAGAGAGAACAGAGGGCATAGAGAGAAAGGGTGTGAAGGGAGACAAAGGACCACAATCAAAGAAGAGGCTGGGAGTCACTTCCGTCACTTTGCGTTCTGTGCAGCCATTTCATGCCAAAACGACCTTCTCGGACTTCCGGCTCCCAGATCACATCCTTTGGTGCCTGCCTGGGAGACAGGCCCAGGGCAGTTTGCACAGAACCCCAGGAGAACCTGCTGGGGGAGGGGCTGTCTCAAAAATCAGACCAGGATGGGGGCCGCATGGGAGGCCGTTTGTGGAGGGCCTGCGCGCCTTGCCCTGGGTCAGCATTTCCTCCTCCACTGCTCACTGTGACTCTACAGGAGTCATTTACAAGGAGGGATTTTTCACTCTCAGTTTCTAGATAAGGTGACAGGTGTTCAAGTGAGATTCAATAACCTGCTGATGGCTGAGCTTCTGGGGTGGGAGGTGTGGGGGGCTTAGCAGCAGAGCTGGCCCTTCCCCATGGTTACTGGGCTCCGGGCAGCATCTGGGAGGCATTTCCCAGCCTCCTTTGCAGCTAGTGGAGGCCATGGCGCAGCCGGAGGTGGGCCAGCTGCTCTGCATGTCCTCTGCCAGCCCCCGAGTCCCAACACAGGTGGACGGTAAAATACCTTCCGTACTTACACCAGGTTCCTCCCTCCCTCCCTCCCTCCAGTGAGTGATTTAATGTAGATTTACAAAACCATAAGATTACAGGGGTATAATTTCACACCGTTCCCACCACCACAGTTGTGTCCCCATTACTTCCATTGGAAAACGACTGCAGTAGTTTTCCCAAGGTCACAAATACGGGCTATTATCTGTCTGTCTGTCTGTCTGTCTATATTTAGATTTGCCCATTTTTTCCTATGGCCCTGCCTCATCTTTCTTTCCATGTCACACCTACAACTATTACTACTTCTGAGCGTCCTTCCATTTTCCTTCTCTCTCCAGGTCCTGATGGAGCTGGAGTTCAGAGTCTTCTGGTCATCTTCCCCTAACATTTCTCCTCCTCTGGGAGTCTGGACCAAAATTCTTTATGGGGAGCAGAAGGTGGAAGGTCTGACTTCTGTGACTGCTTCTTCACTGAACATGGACGTTGGCAGGTAGGTCCACACCCACAGCCTGTTTCTATCTTCCCCTAGTGGGGTAGGATCTGGGGAGGTGAAGTTCTGGGACTCTTTTTTAAAAATTTCTTTCTTTTTTTTTTTGCCTCCAGGGTTATTGCTGGGGCTCAGTGCCTGCACCATGGATCCACTGCTCCTGGAGGCCACCCCCCCGCTTTTGCCCTTGTTGTAGCCTTGTTGTGGTTATTATTGTTTTTGATGTTGTTCGTTGTTGGATAGGACAGAGAGAAATGGAGAGAGGAGGGGAAGGCAGAGAGGGGGAGAGAAAGACAGACACCTGTAGACCTGCTTCACTGCCTGTGAAGCGACTCCCCTGCAGGTGGGGAGCCAGAGGCTCGAACCAGGATCCTTGCGCCGGTACTGCGCTTTGCGCCACATGCGCCCAACCCGCTGCACTACCGCCCGACCCCCTCTGGGACACTTTCATGAGGTTGTCTGTCCAGGCTCTAAAGAAATCCTGGTTGTATTTTGCTGAGTTTCCAGATGATTATTTGTAGTTTTTTTCTAGTTTGCCATGGAAATGGTCTGAAATGGCTCAATTCCACCACACTGCACTTCCCATGGGTGTCCTGGTGCAGACCGAATTCACCATGGCAGCCCTGACGGAAAGGTTCCAGCTGAAGAACAGCCCGGCAGCTTAATTTTGATGCACATGGAAGCAGGGTATGTTTGATAAAGCAGGGGCGACTGTGCACGGCGGCTCAGCACGGAAGACAGATGTACATCATCTTTCCCCCTCCCTTCCTCCAAGCGTCACAGAAATCACAAGAACTTTTTTTCCTTAAAAATAACTACTTCTGGGGGCAAGGTGGTGGTGCTCCTGGTTGAATGCACATGTTACAGTGTGCAAGGACCCAGGTTCAAGCCCCCGGTCCCCACCTGCAGGGGGAAAGCTTCAGAAGTGGTGAAGCAGGGCTGCAGGTGTCTCTCTGCCTCTCTATCACCCACTCCCTCTCAATTTCTGACTGTCTCTATTCAACAGGTGAATAAAGATAAAAAAAACTAAGAAAAATAACTACTTCTGGGGGCCGGGCAGTGGCACAGCAGGTTAAGCGCACGTGGCGCTAAGCACAAGGACCAGCGTAAGGATCCTGGTTCAAGCCCCCAGCTCCCCACCTGCAGGGGGGTCGGTTCACAGGCGGTGAAGCAGGTCTGCAGGTGTCTGTCTTTCTCTCCCCCTCTGTCTTCCCCTCCTCTCTCCATTTCTCTCTGTCCTAGCCAACAAGAATGGCAGCAGTAACAACAATAATAATAACAATAACAAGGATTATTATTATTGTTGTTATTGTTGTTACTGTTGTTATTATAAAAAGGATGGAGTCTTTCCTTTTTCCCTTCCTTCCTCCCTCTCCTCTTTCTTTTTTTTTTTCTCTCCCTTCCTCTCTTCCTTTCTTCCTTCCTTCCTTTCTGTCTTCATTTAGTATTTCCCAATAGAAATTCTAATGTATTTATTTATTTATTATTATTTATCATTCGATGGAGACATAGGGAAACTGAGAAGGGAGGGAGAGAGGCAGAGAGACACCTGCAGCTCTGCTTCACCACTCGTAAAGCTTTCTCCTTGCAGGTAGGGAACAGGGACTTGAACCTTGCACACTGTGATGTGTGTGCTTAACCAGGTGCGCCACCGCCTGGCCCCTCTAACGTATTTTTAAAAAATATTTTATTTCTTTTTATTTTATAGGATAGAGGCAGCAAGAACTCAAGAGGGAAAGGGGAGACAGACAGTGAGAAAGAGAAACACCTGCAGACCCGCTTTATCATGCATGAAGCTTTCCCCCGTAGGTGGGGACCGGGGGCTTGAACCCTGGTCTTGCGCATGGTAACATGTGTGCCACCACCCAGCCCCAGAATCACTACTCAGAAGACAGGCTGAGTCGTGCCTGTCAACACTTGTTACGTGCTGGCGTTCTATGCACATCCGCGCACTGAGTCCTTAGGACAGTTCACTGGGCTCTGTGCTAGGCGCTGTGGCCTCTGTGGGGGTGGCTGAGTCTCCATCCCACAGCAGGGGAGTCAGTCAGGACAAAGCAAGGCCAGCCAGCCCAAGGCTACAGAGGCCCGCCAGCATTCAATGTCATTCAGTGTCGTTTACTCTGACGCTTTTAACTCTACCAATTAGAAAACCAGGGCTGGGTGGTGGCACACATTATAGTGCACAAGGACCTGGGTTCAAGCTCCCCACTCTCCACCTGCAGGGGTAAGGGGGGAAGTTTCACGTGTGGTGAAACAGTGATGCAGGTGACTCCATCCAGGCCCTTCCCTAGCAAGTTTGCTCTGTCTTATCAAAAATAAACAAATAAATAAGCATAGATTAGGATGTTGTTCAGAGGCCGCGGACAGGCCTTGCACACACAAGGCCTTGGGCTTGACCAGGGCACACGCCTTGCCACCACACACGCCCTATGGGCAGCAAGTCCTAGGGATATATCTTAAGGAACCCAACACACCCATCCAAAAAGATCTGTGTACACATTATGTTCTTAGCAGCACAATTTGCAATAACCAAAACCTGGAAGCAACCCAAGTGTCCAACAACAGATGAGTGGCTGAGCAAGTTGTGGTCTATATACACAATGAAATACTATACGCAAGGTAAGAAAAAAAAGGAATACTACTCAGCTGTCAAGAATGATGAAGTCACCTTCATCACCCCATCTTGGATGGAGCTTGAAGGAATCCTGTGAAGTGAGATCAGCCAGAAAGAGAAGGATGAACATGGGATGATCTCAACTCATGGGCAGAAGATGAGAAATAAGAACAGAAGGGGAAACACAAAGCAGAACTTGGACTGGGTTTGGTGGATTGCACCGAAGTAAAGGACTTTGGGGTGGGGGCGTTCATGATGGTGGAGGAGGCCCTAGTATGGGGGTGAGTGTGTTTTGTCTAAAACTGAGAAATTTTGCATATGTATCAACACCTGTATGTCCTGCTGACTGTAAACCATTTATCCTCCCAATTAAAACAAAGAAAGTTTCTGCTCAGAACCTGTCCTCAGATGAGTCTGGAAGGCAGCTCCAGAGCCCCTCCCAGGTCTCTGATTCCGCTCAGCCCTCAGAAGACCCAGCAGTCACGGCACCAGTAAATCTGGTGGTGAATACAATCAAGGCCTGCACCCTGGTGCCACGAGCACCACAAACCCAGGGACAGCAGAGGGCTGGAGCGGCAGAAACACCGCATGTGTGTGTGGGTTCACTTGGTCCTGGGAGAATAATTCCTTCCAGGCTGCCAAACTTGGAGACCTAGAAGCAGTGAGTCAGGCAGGAGGGGAGAGGGGTGGAGAGAGCAGAGATAAAAATAGAGATGTTGATTGCATTGTTGCTGATTCAGGGTCCCTGCTGCAGCCCCAGCCTGGTGAGTCAAGAGCAGCAAGACAAGAGGACGGAGCAAAGCAGGAGCTCCCTGGGCTGAGAGGAGGCCCAGAGCACTGAGCACGCGCGGGGAGTCCACTCGGAACACAGATGAGCCCGGGACAGCAGGGCTGCGTCAGGATCCGCTGGGAAAGTTGCCTTTTGTCAGGAGTCCCCCAGACAGGACCTTGACTCCTCTGGGGCAGGAGGCTTTGCTGGGATGGGGCCTTGTTGCCATGGCAGCGAGGGGGTGAGGGGAGGAAGGGAAGGAAGAGCAGATGGGGGGGTCAAGAGAGGTCCTCTGCTGGGGCCCCACCTCTCCCTCCTGTCCTGGGCTGGCCTCTGTCCTCTCTCTCCTCCTCCCAGCCCAGTCCCACTGGTTTACTAGATCTTTGTGTGTGTGTGTGTGTGTGTGTGTGTGTCTGTGTGTGTGTGTGTGTGGAGGGCAAAATGCCACCTCTAGGTCTTTCACTTCCAATCTGCAATGGTTTCTGGTCATCCCCCAGCCTCTGGTGGGTTAACACTGAGCAAAGACTAAGCTTCCCCACTCTGACTTCTCCTGCTATCCCGGCAGGATGAGATGGCCAGGCATGTTGGATATCATGAATACACTGGGGGGGGGGGAGCTGGACAGTCGCCCCCAACTGTGAAGCTCATGTCACAGCTGGGATGAGCCCTCAGCGTCCTCAGGTCGCCCACCTCGAGCTGCCTGTTGGAGTCCAATCTTGCTACACTCATCAGTCTCCCCCAGCACTCGAGGGCGCCTACCCACTTTCAAGGCGAAGTTCCACATGCAGAAAGTAAATGTTTAGAAAAGTATTTCCTGGGGGCCAGGTGGTGGCAGGCACATCCAGTTAAGTGCACACATTACAGTGAACAAGGAACCAGGTTCAAGCCCCCTGGTCCCCATCTGCAGGTGAAGCAGGGCTGCAGGTGTCTGTCTCTCTCCCTCCCTATCTCCCTCACACCTCTCACTTTCTGTCTCTATCCAATAATAAGTAAATAGTTAAAAGCAAAAGAAAAATATTTCCATCCCCTCCCAAGCCGCTGTTCTGATTTGTGATGAATAGTGGCTTGTAAGACTGGAAGCTTGTAGGGTCTGACTCTACACTGTGTCCCACCCTCCCAGTGACAGACTGGGCACTCCTTGCCACTTCTAGCTTGGTGCTGCCTGGTTCCAACAACTTTCTGCTCAAGTTGACTCTTAATGTATATTTTTAAAGATTTTATTTATTTATGAGAAAGACAGGAGGAGAGAGGAAGAACCAGACATCACTCTGGCACATGTGCGGCTGGGGATCGAACTCTCATGCTTGAGAGTCCAAAGCTTTATCACTGCGCTACCTCCCGGATCATGACTCTTGAGATTTTTAACATGCCTCACTTTGTTTTATAAACACCCAAACAAAAAGGGCAGCTGAAATAGCTCACTTGGGTAGTGCGCTGCCTCCCCATGTGCGCTCCTCAGGCTCAAGCCCTCCTTCTGCACTGCACTGAAGGGGAAGCATCTCTGATGTGCTCTCTCCCATTCTCTCTGCTTCTTTGTCTCTAGCAAAGCTAGCAAGCAAACAAACCACTTCCTTCTCTCTGCTCTACTTCCTTTTTTTTTTTTTTTTGAGGTTTATTACATATGAGTATCATATCAAACAAAGAAGGATAAGCCAGGGCATCAATCTGGTACATGTGGTGTGGGGGACCCAACCAGAATTCTCAGGCATGAAAATCAAATATTCGACCTGTTGAGCCAACTTCCTAGCCAAAAAACAAAATAAGGACAGAAAGAGAGAGGAATAAAAGGGGGAAGGGAAGACTTTTTCAAAAAGTTTTAAAAAATATTTACTCCCTTTTGTTGCCCTTGTTTTATTGTAGTTATTATTGTTGTCATCGTTGTTGGATAGGACAGAGAGAAATGGAGAGAGGAGGGAAAGACAGAGGGGGAGAGAAAGACAGACACCTGCAGACCTGCTTCACCATCTGTGAAGCGACGCCCCTGCAGGTGGGGAGCCGGGGGCTCGAACCAGGATCCTTAAAACGGTCCTTGGCTTTGTGCCACATGCACTTAACCCGCTGTGCTACCACCAGCAGCTTTTTTTTTCCTACTTCCTTTTATTCCATTTATGTAACATGTGCTAGAATCTGCTAGAATGTGAGTGGCCCAAGGGCAGGACTCTGCACCTTATTTGCATGTGGGTGTGTATATATCTGAAGCAGAAGAACAGTGGTCAGCACACACAACAGGTGCCAACAGAGTTGTGTTGAGGGAACTCAGGGCTGTGAGCAAGCTAAATGCAGATTCTAGCTGAGCTGGGGGCAAGTCCATAGCCTGTTCACCTCTCTGGAATTCTTTTTTTTTTTTCTTTTTTAAATTTTTTTTTCCCTCCAGGGTTATTGCTGGGCTCGGTGCCTGCACCATGAATCCACCGCTCCTGGAGGCCATTTTTTCCCCCTTTTGTTGCCCTTGTTGTTGTAGCCTCATTGTGGTTATTATTATTGCCATTGTTGATGTTGCTCGTTGTTGGACAGGACAGAGAGAAATGGAGAGAGGAGGGGAAGACAGAGAGGGGGGAGAGAAAGACAGACACCTGCAGACCTGCTTCACCGCCTGTGAAGCGACTCCCCTGCAGGTGAGGAGCCGGGGGCTTGAACTGGGATCCTTATGCCGGTCCCTGCGCTTTGCACCACTTACGCTTAACCCGCTGCACCACTGCCCGACTCCCCTCTCTGGAATTCTTACTCCCCCTGACCAAGGCCTTTCAGGCTCCAAGCTGCTCAAAGCAGCCTGCCTGACACCTCCAATCACTGCAGAAATCACTGGAGGGTTGGAGGAGGGAACAAAATATTTGCATAAGCAGACAGGGGTGGGGGGTGGGCAGCGGTTGGGATGGTTTCTATTACTGCACTTGACAGCCCACCCTCACCTCCGTGTGTGTCTCTCAGAAGCAGAAGGAGGCTCAGTTGCAGTGGAGATGACTCTGCGACCTCCCCAACATGAGCAGGGGCCCCGAGACGTGAAAGGTTTATCCGGTTTTCAGGAAATGTTGGAGAACAATCCGGCAAGTACGCAAGAGAACAGAGTAAAAATAAAACATTCCCCGTGCCAGGATTCTTCCAGCTTCTCCCCGTTGTCTGAGGAGTCTAATTAGGGCACATGTGTCATTTTTCACCTAAACTAGGGCACGAGGCAGAGACTGCGGCTTCTTAACTAGACGGTTGTGTTATCTCAGGTGTCATCAGCTTCTGGGTCATACAAGGAGGGAAAAGGGGTCGGCAGGGCTGAGAGTGCCCTGCCTGGCTCTGACTCCAGGGTCACAGAGGTTGATGGGAACATCCCCGCCGTCCCCGGATGCTCATTTCACTAGTGCCTGAGTCTGAGGCAACACGGCCTGGCGAACGGATCTGTTTCCCTGTTAGCTTCTGGCCCTTCCGCTGGAATGACAATGCCAGAGCGAGAACCCTTCACGCCGTGGTGCCCGCAGACTTTGATTCCTCTGTAGGGGAGAGGCACCATCTACCTCCTCGCACCCAACCCCTACAGTCAGAATATGTGAAAAAAGGACCCCCAGTTTCCCAGGCTGTGTGTGTGGGGGCAGGCAGACCTTCAACATCATTAGCAGTTCATCTTCTAACTCCTCAGGCAGCCCCTGGGCACCCCCTCCTGCCGGCTACCCCCTTTTTTGCTGGCGGCTTATCAAGTTAATGAAGCCTATCTGGGCGGGGGTGGCTGGGGGGGCTGGGGTAAGATCAGGGTTTAAGAGCAGCTCACCTCACCCCCTCCCTTAAAAACATGGAGGGGGTCTGATTGTCTCCCTCTCCCAAGGGGAATGGTGGGGTGGGAGGTGCCAGGTCTGTGTTCCCTCCTCCCTCAAGGGGGCGCTCTCTCTCCATGTTCTCAGCTGGGCACCTGTATGTCCAAGAGGCAGAGCTTCCCCACGGAGGGGTGGGGGGCACTTCCCATGACACCCCCTTCCCCACCTGCCTGTTCAGAGCCCCTCTGAACAGCCTCCTCTTAGGGGGCGTGAGAGGGAAGGCCAGGGAGGGAGTGAGGGAAGGAGGGGGAGGCCGAGAGGTGATCCTGGGACCCCCGCACACCAGCACCTCCCCTCTGCGCAATTCTGACCTAAATACAGACAGTGACTGGGGCAGGGTTGTCACACCCGTCTCTACCTGCAAGTGCTTCAGAGCAGAGCCACAGGGAAACAATAGGCAGCCAGTCAGGTGTGAAGGGAGGGAGAGCAGCCAGCCAGCAGGCAGGGGGGCGGCTGGGAGAAGGAGGCCTTGAGCCTGTCCTCATCTGTTAGCACTGGGTAGGTCCCTGGGGGTGGGGGATGGACCGCGGGCGCCTCTTCCTGACCAAGATGGCCTCTACTCTTCCTTCAAAGAAAGCGGGACCCTGACTGGGGGGCCATGTCCACCCCAGCAGAGGAGATGCTGTAGGTCTTTACTGAAGCTGAACTGGGCGCCCTCCCATCCCGGCCTCCTACTTGGGCTCCCTGGCTGGTGCCCTGGCGACCTGGTCCTTTCAGGCAATGCTGAGCCCAGGGCTGTGAAATTGTGTGTGTGTGTGTGTGTGTGTGTGTGTGTGTGTGTGTGTGTGTGTGACACCCCCAGAGAGCAAGCACTGCAGACTCTGCCCTGCTCCCCCAACACACTTCTCTCCTCCCACACCCTCTGCCCTGTCTCTTGACCCTGAGGGCTGTAGGGCCGGGAGTCTGTCTTGTGTGACATCAGGAGAAAGCAGTGCAATGCCATCTCCAATTTTTACACAGGACAGACCCCCTAGGCCTCAGGGTCACGTCCTGTGTGACAGGACCTTTTCCCGCTGGACAATGGAGGAATGGAGTGGCCAGCCAGCTGGTCCTGCAACAGGACTCCCCGGCCATGTATAAACCTTGAGCCTTCCTGGAGGAAGCTGATTTACAAACAAAGAAAATTATTGGACAGAGACAGAGAGAAACTGAGAGGAGATGGAGAGGGAGAGAGACAGAGAGACACCTGCATCTCTGCTTCACTACTTGTGAAGCTTTACCCTGAAGGTGGGGACCAGGGGCTTGAACCTGGGTTCTTGTGCACTGTAACACGTCTACTTGACCAAGTACGCCACCACCTGGCCCCTAAGGAAGCAGATCTGAGGGGTCTATGAGCTTGCCATCTTCTCAGGTCTGCATTCTCTGGCTTTGACTCAAAAACTTTGATTCCACAACAACACCACTGAGGGGGAGAAAAACTCCCCCCAGAACTGGGTGTGATGCAGGGAATCACTATTATCTCACCTGCTGGGCAGGCTCAGATGACTCCCTAACGCAGGGCCGGGGGCGGAATCCCCGTAACAAGTGTAGAAGGAGGTGCCAGGAGTTACGGTGCAGTGGGAGACCCCACACTCGAGACGCCACCAACGTGGGGCTCCCACACTTCCACTGCTTGTCCGCTCACCCTGACAACTGTCTGCACAGGACTGCCCCAGAGCCTGCTGACAGGGATGCAGACAGCCACCAGCCTCAGGAGAAGAGGAAGCCTAGGCCTGGGTGAGTGGGGGTGTGTGTGGGGCACGAGGGGCCCCTGACAAACGGGGTGGAAGGGCTCAGGACCACAGGAATGGAAGCACCGAGACCCTCAGCTGACTCGGCTATGCATGTGGGGGTCTCTGATTATCCTGGGGACCTGAGGGTGCTCACTACTTGCCCAAAGAGAATGAGCCTGCGACCCAGCATGGAAGACCAGGAGCACGCCCTCAGCACAGGAGACACCCTATGGGAGCTGTGGGTGCGGGTTAAGTGCATGTGACGCAAAGCACAAGGACCGGTGTTAAGGATCCCAGTTCGAGCCCCCGGCTCCCCACCTGCAGGGGAGTCGCTTCACAGGCGGTGAAGCAGGTCTGCAGGTGTCTGTCTTTCTCTCCCCCTCTCTGTCTTCCCCATCTTTCTCCATTTCCCTCTGTCCTATCTAACAGCAACGACCTTAATAACAACAATAATAACTACAACACCAATAAAAAAACAAGGGCAACAAAAGGGAAAATAAATAAATGAAAAAAAAAGTTGGGTCCCACTGTGCCTCGGATGCTCAGCTCGGACGTTGAACTAACACTCTCTGGGGTGGGTGCACGGGCACCCCAGGAGGTCAGCCCCCCAGGACGGGGGGGGGGGGAAGGTAAGGCAGTGATTTGGTCAAGAAGAAATCTGTCCAGAATCATTTCCTTCCAACCCAATATCTTAGTTAATTAAGCCTCTTCCCAAACTATGCCAAGGATATGGACGGCAGTCTCACCGGCACGGCTCATGACTCAGGACACATATGCATGAAACAGAGACAACAGCACTCGCGTTTCCAAAAGGGCTGTGACCAAAGGGGGTGGGGCGGCTGAGGGGGGGAAGGGGGAGGGGCTCAGCGCAGGGAACAGCCCCATCTGGCGGGACGGGGGGGGGGGGGAAGGGGGGGCGCGAGGGGGGGGGCTCTGCTGTAGCAATTTGAAGCGAGGTGACTGAACCCCAAATCACTGCAGGCGATAAACTCAGGGACACTTGAATCAGCATGAAAATAGGTTCGCTCACCCTTGGCCACCACGAGGCTGAGTGCTTTTCTGTCTGACACCTCCTCACACAGTAGGGCCACAAGGGAGAGGCTGAGTGCTTTCTGACACCTCCTCACACAGTAGGGCCACCACGAGGCTGAGTGCTTTCTGTCTGACACCTCCTCACACAGTAGGGCCACAAGGGAGAGGCTGAGTGCTTTCTGACACCTCCTCACACAGTAGGGCCACCACGAGGCTGAGTGCTTTCTGTCTGACACCTCCTCACACAGTAGGGCCACAAGGGAGAGGCTGAGTGCTTTCTGACACCTCCTCACACAGTAGGGCCACCACGAGGCTGAGTGCTTTCTGTCTGACACCTCCTCACACAGTAGGGCCACAAGGGAGAGGCTGAGTGCTTTCTGACACCTCCTCACACAGTAGGGCCACCACGAGGCTGAGTGCTTTCTGTCTGACACCTCCTCACACAGTAGGGCCACAAGGGAGAGGCTGAGTGCTTTCTGACACCTCCTCACACAGTAGGGCCACCACGAGGCTGAGTGCTTTCTGTCTGACACCTCCTCACACAGTAGGGCCACAAGGGAGAGGCTGAGTGCTTTCTGACACCTCCTCACACAGTAGGGCCACAAGGGAGAGGCTGAGTGCTTTCTGTCTGACACCTCCTCACACAGTAGGGCCACAAGGGATGAGTGCCCACAATGACTTTTAAAAAAAATTTACTTATTATTGGATAGAGACAGAGAGAAACTGAGAGGGGAGGGAAGATAGAGAGGAAAAAGACAGACACCTCAGCCATTTCACCACTCCTTTCCTCCTGCAGGTGGGGACCAGGAGCTTGAACCAGGGACCTCGTGCAGCATTGTAACTGAGTGCTTAACCAGGCGCGACACCACCTGGCCCCTGCAATGACTCCTTACAGCGCCTTCCTGTGGGTGACCAGTGTCTGCCTTAAACCAGCAGCAGTTAGGCAAAGCCAGGCTGGGATGCCCATGGGTGTGCTGTGGTGGACACCTGGGGTGTGGGGGCTCTTGGAGGGTGAGGCAGTGCTGTGGTGTGGTCTCTCTCTCTTTGTCCTCGTTTCTCTGTCTCTCCCCCTTCACTCTTTTCTCTCTTTCTTTCCCTAAAATAATGAAAATATCAGCCCTGTGAGGCAGAGGGGATTTGATCTGTCCAATGGTGGCCTCACACAGGTGCAGGGTTCTGGGCTCAAGTCCTGTGAAACACATGTACAGGCACAAAATACATTCGTTCACTTATTTATTTATTATTTATTTTTAAGGGAAGACCATTGTGTTCTAGTGAGGTGCACAAGAGAGCAGAGGGGACACCTGGGTAGGTGTCTGGTGTGTGTGTGTGTGTGTGAGAGAGAGAGAGAGAGAGAGAGAGAGAGAGAAAGGGAGAGGAAGAGGGGGAGGGGAGAGGGGGAAGGCGAGGGAGGGGGAAAGAGAGAGGGAGAGGGAGAGGGAGAGGGAGAGAGAGACTCCCGTGACCTACTTAAGAGGCACCACCTCTTAAATACAAGCCCAGAAGAAGGGCGGCCACTTCCCTTTATTTCCCTTAAGAAAAACAAGAGGCCAGAAGCCCTGAGGTAATTTTAGGGCTCTGTGGGAGCATTATCCTCCTGTGAGAAGCAAGACTTGAAACTGCCAATTATCTCCTGAGACAGGGAGACAGGGAGCACTCCACCGAGACAGGGAACACCTCTCCTGAGACCCGGGGCATCTTAGCTGTGGCCAACACCGCAGCAATAAGCTCCCGGACAGCGGACAGCTTGTTTGCACGCAGAGGTGGGGGTGGCCATGATGCCAGTCCCCCGAGCCCGCTCAAGGCTGGCTCCCCCCCAGAGGCCAGTGGTGGCCCTGTCCTAGGTCACAGCCAGTCCCCCAGCTCTGGCCTCCCAGCCCAGCCCAGGCCTTGTGGCTAATTACAGCCGTCTTGGAGTGACAGCCACTTACTCTCCAGCGAACCGGAAAATCTCTACAAGATCGATCTGGGAAGCTGAGAGCAAAGGCGTGCAGGGGAGAGGCAGGGGGCGGGCAGGGGAGGGGGGCCTGGCCAGCGCAGCCCAGGGATGGGGGAGGGTGGATAATGGGGGGCTAGAACTGGTTCCCGCTCCCAGCCCCCTTCTGCCTCCTATGAAGCCCCGAGCCAAGCAGGTGGTCTCTGTCATGTTACTCCCCCCAGGCTGGTGGCTTGGGGACAGGCTGGCTGGTGTGTGTGTGTGTGTGTGTGTGTGTGTGTGTGTGTGTGTGTGTGTTAGACTGGGGGGGGGGCAGCCCGGGTCAGCCTGCTCAGCCCTTACAGAGAGGAGAGACACCACAGTCCAGTCTGTTGGAGGGCAGCTTATGGAGGCAGCACCAGCAGCTGCACCCTGCAGGAAGCCAGGAGAAGGCCCAGGGGCAGGAACAGGAGCCCAATGTGTCTGCATACCCTGCCCCAGCTCCCTCCCTCCCTCCCTGACTGCAAAGGCCACAACAGAAGTGACACCTGGAGACAAAGGCTGGAGCACAGCCCCTGAGGGGCCTGCCCTTCCCCAGAAGGGACTAGAAAGCTGGGAAGACCAGGGGCCCATAGCCTTAGCCTCTCTCTCTCTCTCTCTCTGGTCTACATGCCTACATGGCTTGTACTTTCTTCATTTCTGTCCTTACTGCCCCTAGTAAATGCTCATCTTCCCCCTGAAACATGACTGGTTCTCTTGTGATTCTTCCATCCATGTAGGAGTCAGTCTAGACCCCACAGGAAGGAGCTGGGTAGTGGCCCTAGTTAGCTGTACTCTCTCTCCCCACAAGGCCACCATCCACCCCATGCCAGCACCGGGCCTTCCATGTGACGCCAGGGCATAAGCCCAGGGCCTCGTGCGTGAAGTGCGGCACAGTCTGCCTGTTACTGGGGCAGCTGTCTCACAGACCCTCCATATACTCAAGAGAAAAAGTGTCAGTAAAAGAAGCTGCTGAAAAGACAGAATAAGAAACCAGAAAGCAGCCCTCACCTGCTCTGGGTTACCTGTGTCAGCTGCAGCTGGGGACAGGCTCCCGATCGAGGGGGTGGGGGGGTGGACACATTCTCACCCCAACGTAGAGGCTGGGCTGGGGGCTCCTTGCTGGGGGGCATCTGTGTGGCACCACTGTGAGGGCTGGCACCTCTCTCTTGCACTGGGACTCCTACCTGGGGTCCCCACAGCGGACCTGGTGGTGGGAGGGCTTGCTCTCTGCCCTCATGTCTACACAGCCTGCCTTCCTCCACCTCTCCCCTCCTCTTCCTCTCCCCTCCTCCTCCTCCTCCTGAGGCCCTAACAATGCTGCTATCCCCTGGGGCCCCCGGACATCCTGCCTGCAGCTCTAAGCTCCTGAGGCCCAGAGCAGGGAGGTTTGAGATCACGCTGAGAACTCACTAATTTTGAGTGATTTCGCCTGCCCTGTGGTGTGGAGCCAGGGAGTGAGTCCAGGGTCAAGTGTACACACACAGTACATGGGGAGGCCTCCCTGGCCTGATGCTGTCAAATATTATTTATTTAGGATGGAGACAGAGAGAAGCTGAGAGAAACAGGAGAGACAGAAAGGGGGGAAGAGATAGAGACACCTACAGCTAGCTCTGTTTCACTGTTTGTGAAGCCTCCTCCTTCCTGCAGGCGGGGACTAGGGGCTTGAACCTGGGTCTTCGTGCATGGTAATGTGGTGCTCAACTGAGGACTGACCGACTGACTGCCAGCAGGGTTACTGCTGGGGCTTGTTGGCAGTACAAATCCACTGCTTCTGACAGCCATTTTTTCCTTACTTTTTTTGTTTTGTTTGTTTCTTTCTATTTTTTTTATTTAATAGGACAGAGAAAAACTGAGAGAGGAAAGGCGATAGAGATACATATAGAGAAAGATACACACCTGCAGACCTGCTGCACCACTTGTCAAGTGCCCCCAGTCCTTGAGCCTCTTAATGTGCACACTCAGCCAGGTGCACCGACACCCGATACCCGCCCCCAGCTTTAGCCAGAAGGAGAGGGACAGAGAGACACAGAGAGAAGGAGAGACACCACAACGTTACATTGTCCCTAGAGCCTCCCAGGTGCGGTGGAAGGCCTCCCACTGGCTGCTGGGGGCTCAGACTGGGTCCTTGCTCGTGGCAAAGCATGCACTCTGCTAGGTGAGTTACCTCCGGGCCCTGGGTCCCTCTCCGGGAGTACAGGGGGCTTGGCTGACGCTGTGCAGAGTCCAGGGCCCTGGGGGCAGACTGGAGGACCTCCCCTCCACATCCTACTCTGCCCCCAGCAGACAGTGTTTTCTGGGATAAATATGGAAATGCAGGGGGGGGCAACAGGAGGCAGGCAGCTGGTGCAAAATAAATTCATCACACACAGACTCTTGGGGGAAGGGAGCCGAGAGCTTTTCCCTAAATGACTGTGTCTGAAGCACTGAAGGAGTCCCAGGTCCCTAGTCGGGTCTGTGCTGATTCTAATGGCGTGCAGTGTGTCAGGAGCTCCTGGGGAGGGAACGGGGGTGCCCTCCTGTTGGGCACCCCACCAGCTCCCTGCTTCACCCTCAATACCCCAGGATCTGTGACTCACTCCCTGTCAACGCAGGGAAGGGACCAGCCACCTGCGAGGACAGAAACGCATCTTGGAGATGCCCTTCTGTCAGCAGGTCCACCTCTGTGCTCCTGAGGCTTGACAGCACCCCAGGGCACTGGAAAGCCCTGGGTGGGAGACTTCCATTTGGAGAAAAGCTTGGTTCTACTGCACCAAAGTGAAGGACGCTGAGGGCAGAGGAGGCCCTAGGCTGGGGCCAGAGTGTTTTGCAGAAAACTGAGAAATTTCACACATGTATCAAGGACTATATCTGCTGACTATAAGCCATTAATCCTCCCAATAATAAATAAATAAATAAATAAATAAACCCAAGACAACAGCAGTGACAAAACAATTGACAACAATTAAACACTGAGGGGGAAAAGTCACTATCAAATAAAGCAGAAGCCCATAGATGATCTAAGAGAGAAATGCCAAAAAGAAATGGAGAGCCAAGAAGTGCTAATTTGATTACCCAAAGAAAACTCAGTGCAGTGAAATTTTAAGACAAACCAAGGGCGGGGTAGATAGCATAATGGTTATGCAAAGAGTCTCTCGTGCCTGAGACTCTGAAGTCCCAGGTTCAATCCCCACACCACAAAAAGCCAGAGCTGTGCAGTGCTCTGGTATTTGCCTGTGTCTTTCTCTCTCTGCATTTCTCTCAAAAATAAAGTAAATAAAATGCAAAACAAACAAACAAAAAACATGACCGTTGACTCCACAGCTAAGACGTGTCTGTCGAGTCTAGGCTTAGGACTGAAGTTGACCAGAAGTAACCTGGGCATGATGGAAGATGGAAGCTACGTTTATGTAGCACGATGACTACAGACTAGTCATTTCAGTGGCTTGGCTGACAATCAATGATCAGGTATATGTGTATATAATGTGTGTGGATATGAAAACCCAGGCAGGTGGGCAAAGCTGTGTGGGGGTGGGTGTTCCCACCCCAGGGGACGCCAGCAGCCAGCTATGTGCACTGGTGCCTGGGCTCCTCGACTTCTGGAAGATTCTCTGCTGTTATGTGTCATCACACAGCCATGTGCACCCTTCTGCACTGGGACCCGGGGACGGCCGGCACACACGCCCAGAGGCAGCCCAGTGTGACAGCCCAGTGTGACAGCGGGTGCAGGAACACACTTAGCCAGGGACAGGTGCCTCACGCAGCTGCAGAGAGATTGGGTGCCAGCCTTGAAGGAAAGACCCCCAGCTCTGGAGCCCCAGGACACTACTGACTGCATGGGGAGCAGCAGGTTCTGGAATGTCACCCTCTACTTACTTCCCAAACATAGAGAGAGAAAGAGAGAGAGAGAGAGAGAGAGAGAGAGAGAGGTGTCTCCACAGCTTCCAGGAGACACTCAAACTTAGGGAGTAAGAAGCTGGATGCTGAGTGGGGAGTGCCCTGGCCCTCAGCCAGGCTGGCTAGGGCTGCAGAACCCCCATACCCATTCCTGCCCCTCCCCAGGCCTCAGAGAGGGAAGCAGAGGCCTGGCTGCCAGCCTGTCCCTCCTCCCCAGGCTCAGCTGTCCCCCAGGTTCTGCGCTCTCACCCCAGAAGCATGGCCACAGAGTCACAAGGCCAGGAGCTAAGCCCCCAGGAGACAGGGAGAGCTCTGGCAAAGCCTCCTTCCAGAGGCCACCCGCTGGGTCCCTGGCTGCTCCCTGGTGTCATTGCCCCCTCCCCCCAACCAAGTGTGGCTGTAAACACCCACTGGATCAAGTCAGGTGCTAACAGGGCTGCCACTGGCCACCGCAGGCTCCGAACACTTGATGGATAAAACAAGCATTGCCTCGCCTATGCCAGCACCTCCTGGCAGTGAGGAGACACAGAGCCCCATGTGGCAGGCAGGCCCGAGGGCCCCTTTCTTGCCACAGAAGCTCCCAGAGGGAGGGCTGGGCGGGTTCGCCGCTTGGAAGCCCCACCTTTTCAGCAACAGGGACTCATTAGCCACCTGGCTGTGACAGGCTGTGACAACATGTGTGGCTGCTTGTCCAGGACTTGAAGCTGGGGGAGGGGTGTCCCCACAGTAGTGGGGCCAGATGGCCACAGATCAGTGAAGGGTGGGGGTGAGGGGGAGGCTAGGAGGGAGAGGACCGGGGCACCCCGCCTGGAGGTACGTAGCACAGGGGCCCGAAAGGGTGAAGCTCTCTCTTAAGAAGTTGGCGAAGTTTGAAAGCTGCATGTTGGCTGATCCATCCATCTATCCATCCACCCACTTTCATGCAGTACTGGGGAATGAACCCAGGCCTTGAACAGGATACTACTACCCCGCACTCCCAGCCTCCACCACACCTCCACCATCCACAGGGTTCCTCCTGGGCTGTCCAGGGAGGGGGCTCCCCTAAGGTGCCAGGGACGGAGCCCAGGATGTCACCTCAGGTAAAATGTCTGCTCTAACCAGCTGCCTGGTCCTGTGTCCCTGCTTTTTTTTAAATTTACTTTAAAATTTTTTATTTAGTTCATTTTAAAGAGTAGATACAGAGGGAAAATTACTGAGAGAGAAAGAGACCAGAACACTGCTCAGTTTTGGCTTATGGTGGTGCTAGGGATTGAACCTGGGACGTCAAAGCCTCAGACTTGAAAGGATTTTGCATAACCATTATGCTATCTCCCCACCCCATCTGTGCCCCTGCTTTTTAACAGAAGAATTTCAAGCAGATAAAACTGTTGACATTTCTTTCTTTCTTCTTCTTTTTTTTTTTTTTAAATATATATTTATTCTCTTTTGTTGCCCTTGTCTTTTTTTTTTTTTGGAGAGGACAAAGAGAAATTGAGAGAGAAGAGTCGTCCCCCCCATTGCAGGTGGGGAGCAGGGGGCTCAAACCTGGATCCTTGCACATGGTGCTATGTGCACTTAACCAGGTGCGCCACTGCCGGCCCCTGTGTTGACATTTTTAGCCCTCATTTTAGATGCAAGGACTCTCAGAGACAGAACCGAGTGACTGTATCACATATGGGGGCAAAAAAGGGCTGTGTGTTATAACTGAGTGCCTGCAAGGAGCTGTGACTTCTACATCTACTACTGTTTGACCAGCTCCATAGTCCCAGGAGACAGAGAGAGAAGTTGAGGTGGGGAGGGGGAGACAGAGAGGGAGACAGACCAAGAGATACCTGCAATACTGCTCACGAAGCTTCCCCCTGCAGGTGGAGAACGGGAGCTTGAGCCAGGATCCTTGCACAATGTAGCGTGTGCGCCTACCTCTCATATTCTCTCTTTATTCTCCCCCTTCTCCCTCTGTCTCTCTCTCTCTCATATACTGAGGAAACTGAGACTTAAGGAGACTGACCATCTTGCACAAACTCCCGCCTTGGGTAAGACTCATGCCCTCACCCCTCTGGCGTTCTGCCCTCGCTCACTTGGCCCGCAGCTGCTCCCTGCCACTTCCAGCGCTGAGTCTGTGTAAGAACCCACGTGAGAACCTGGGAGTGGTGTTGGAGTCCTCTCCTCAGCTGCTGGGCCTTCAGGAAGCTTCTGGACTGCCCGTGGTCCTCACACCTCCGACACCCTACACAAAGCTGCCACCTTCTTCGGGTGCGGAAGCTTTCTTAGACCTCTTCTCCCTCCACAGACAAGACGGGAATGCTAACAGACGTCACTTGCTTTTCTCCAAAGCTCTCTGCATCCACTTGCTGCAGGAGTACTGACAATGATTTCCCCAGCCCACCCCCACAATCTACTGAGGAAGTCGGCACAAGACAGAGAGGAGCAGCAGGCAGCCTCCTTCCCAGAGCTGAGCTGCTAAATCCATCTCCTTCCTGCACTATGGACCATCAAAGACCATGGACCAGCAGTGCCAGCCCACACCCGGATTCAAGGGTGATGCAAACCTCCAAACCCACCCACTGAACAGTCGTGATAATGAACCCAGCCCTGATGTCTCTGTTCCTCACCTTACCAGACTTTGTGCTGGAAAGAAACTTAAGTTGGCCCTGGGCAAAGAGAGACAGGAGAGGGTTTCTCTGGAAGTCACTCCTCAAGCAGCTTCCTGTTGTCTGCGTCTTCTAAACAAATGTCAACTCTTTCCAGGTGTGGTCCGGCACCACCTTCCTGGTTGGGGCCAACTCTGGCCCCCACCTGGGTTGCTTCCTGGTAGTGACTTTTTAAAAAATATTTTTATTATCTTTATTTATTTATTGGATAGAGATCATCAGAAATCGAGAGAGAAGGGGGTGACAGAGAGGGAGAGAGAGACAGAGAGACACTTGCAGCCCTGCTTCATCACTTGTGAAGTTTTTCCCATGCAGGTGGGGACTGGGACTCGAACCTGGGTCCTTGCACACCTTCCTGGTAGTAACTTCCACTCATTTTTGAAGCCCTCTCTCAAAGGCACCCTGAGGCCATTTCCTGTGAGCCACTTCCTGTGGGCAGCATCAGGCCACAAAGCAAGAGCCCACCCACCAAAGGAAAGAGCCTCCTCCACACAGGGCTCCCGGGAGCTACCCTTCTCCTCTTCAACTGAGCTGTGCTGACATTTTTAATGATAATGGCTCCACATCCCAAATGAACGTTCTGCGTCAGCTAATTAATAAATCAATTGCTCTTCAGGACGGCATTTATCAAGTTCACAGCTGATGAAGGAGGGGGGGGTCTGTCACCACTACACTTCTGCCTCCAGTGGGATCCTTTTCTGTGGGACCCCAGGTGTTCCAGAACCTTCACCGCGCCCTGCAGGCAAGCCACGCACCTTCAAGTACCTACTCAGGTGTAGTTAGGGTTTGAGTCTTGGGGGCGTGGCCTCACAAGCTGACAATCACTTACAGGGCTTTCAAGAGAAAGAACCGCCCGGTGGACACTCGGTGTCTGTGTGGTGGAGACAAACTGCCCCTCTGGTCACAACACTGACCGGAATGAAGTGACCATTAACCAGCCATGGTGCAGACAACACTGGCATTCTGGGGGCTTTCTCTTGTGTTTTAGCTGCAGCTGGGATGCCAGGTTGACAATGCCAAGCTGGATACTCTCATTCACCAAGTGTAGGCCACTGGAGAACTGAGAGAGAGAGAGAGAGACCGAGATCAAATGACCAAAGCATCATCCTGGCACATGCAATGCCGGCCCGGGATTGAACCTGGGGCTAAATTCTGAGACAGCCTCTCCCAGGCCCACTGGTGAACTTGTCTACTTCATAAGATGTGATTCTTGCTTTATTCCTACCTTTGGGTTCTTGTTTATTAAACCTTTTGTCTTGTTTTATATCTTACTGCCTTTCAGCCACCAAGTTGCAGGTATTACTATGATTCCATCCTGACTTCCCTGGGCAGACGACCTTACCAGTGTGTCTCAGAAACTCACCTCCCCAGATCCCTGCCCCACTAGGGAAAGAGAGAGACAGGCTGAGGGTATGGATCCACCTGCCAACTCCCATGTCCTATAGAAAAGCAATTACAGAAGCCAGACCTCCCACCTTCTGCACCCCACAATGATCCTGGGTCCATCTTCTCAGAGGGACAAAGAATAGGGAAGCTCCCAATGGAGGAGAGGGGCTACGGGACTCTGGTGGTGGGAACTGTGTGGAGTTGTACCCGTTATCTTACACTTGTGTTGATTATTAAATTACTAATAATTAAATACTACTAATAATAGTAATAATAATGACCTGATGCTTTTTCTACAGGCTTCTGAATCACTGCCTCCTGGAACTGGCTGTGAGGTCATCAGAGCAGTGTGACCATTCTTTTTTTTCTTTTGACCTCCGGGGTTATCACCGGGGCTCAGTTCCTGCACTATGAATCCACTGGACTCGTGGCCTCCTGGAGGTCATTTTCCCCATTTTGATGCCCTTGTTGTGGTTGTCATTGTTGTTATAACTGTTGTTGTTGTTGGATAGGACAGAGAGAAATGGAGAGAGGAGGGGAAGACAGAGAGGGGGAGAGAAAGACAGACACCTGCAGACCTGCTTCACCTCTTGTGAAGCAACTACCCTGAAGGTGGGGAGCCAGGGGCTTGAACCGGGATCCTTATGCCGGTCCTAGTGCTTTGCGCCATGTGCGCTTAACCTGTTGTGCTACCACCCAGCCCCTCTTTTTTTTTCATGTACACATTTTTAAATTTATTTATTTCAGGACGACTCTGAGACCTCACAGGCATGATACCAACCCAAGGACACAGAGCGGAAGCCCTTCTGAATACAGTCACACCACCAGGCTTTAAGATCCCAAACAGAGCCCCCCTTATGCCCCCAGAAAGAATTTCATATGCTGTGATTTGTTGTTTTCTCTTTGGAAGCCCATCTCTAAATCCAAGCTAGTCATGGAGAACAGCTTCATGGGGGGGGGGGGTGGCACACCCAGTTAAGTGCACATAGCATGAAGCGCAAGGACCTCCACAAGGATCCAGGTTCAAGCTCCCAGCTCCCCACCTGCATGGCGAACACTTCACAAGTGTTAAAGCATAGCTACAGGTGTCTCTTTTTCTTGCTCCCTCTCTATTTCCCCCTCCTCTCTCAATTTTCTTCGTCATATCCAATAAAATGGAAAAAATGGCCGCCAGGAACAGAGGATTTGTAGTGCCTGCCCTGAGCCCCAGCAATAACCCTGGAGGCAAAGAAAGAAAGAAAGAAAGAAAGCATTGCTTCATTGGAACTGTTAGAGTCTGACGCCCCATATTATGCTAACTCTGAAATACACGCTGAATAAACACACAGGTTGGTCACTGCCGAAATGGGTTTTATTTGCTCAGCAGATTGAATCTGTGCCGTGGGGAAATTACAGCTGATTAAGCAAATCTTGAGCCAGGGTAAGGTTTCCAGGCTAACGTTGACCTTGAACCTCTTAATCCAGAATTTATTTTCTGGAGTCTAGTCGGAGGAAGTCCCAATATCCCGATAAACAAAGAATCCAGACTCTGAAATGGCCCAAGCATTTCTGAGGTGTCGTTGGAAGGCCTGACAGTGACAAGCAGAAAGTCAGGCATGGGGCAGCTTGTTCCCAGCTCTGCTGCTGCCTCTTTCTACGGTCCCTCATGCCCCCCCCAGCCCCTCCCTTCAGAGGACTAAGTTCCAGCACCTCACCTTGCTTTCATTTGACTAGCCAGAGCTGCTCCCAGACTGAGCATTGGTGTCTGCAAGGGGGAGAGTTCCGGAAACATGTGATCTCTTTGTAGCAGTTTAAATAATATCTTACGTTTGAAGATGTATGTTCAAACAGTCATTTGTTTGTGGCCTCTGGTTGGGGAGAGACAGACTCGGTCCTTAAAACACAGCTCCACTCGACAGCCTCTTGGCTTTTCCTCTGCACTTAAAAATACTCATTGCTGATAAGTCAGAAACAAAAGGATGAATACAGGATGAACTCACTTATAGGCAGAAGTTGAAAACCAAGATCAGAAGGGAAACCGCTAAGCAGAACATGGACTGGAGTCGGTGTATGGCTCCAAAGTAAAGAATCTGGGGTGGGGGGGAGGGTTCAGGTCCTGGAATGTGATGGCAGGGGAGGACCTAGTGGGGGTTGAACTGTTAGGTGGAAAACTGGGAAATGTTACACATGTACAAACTATTGTATTTGCTGCCGACTGTAAACCATTAATCCCCCAATAAAGAAATTAAAAAAAAAACTCATCACCTGGCTTTGCCGGAGGGAATCTCATAATTTAGAGAATCAAAGTGATTCCTTTTCATACTTGCGGGCATCACTGTGTGGTTTTCCCTGTGATGGTACTGAGCTCAGTTCCTTGGTAGCAGAGTGAGTGAGTGAGTGTGCGAGTGCGTGTATGAGTGCGTGTGTGAGTGTGTGCATGTGCGTGTGAGTGTGTACATGCGTGAAAGTGTGAGTGTGGGTAGGCTTGAGGGACTCTGGAACAGTCCTGTGAGACTGGAGAGATTCGCTTTCTTCTCACATTTGAGATTTTCTGAGTTTTGACAGTCAGAGCCAGGGCGATGAGGCTGAACTTGAACCCAGCTGCATGCGGGGAACAGATTTTGCTGGTCAAAACACCTCGCTCCCTGCCCCCTTCCTCCAGCCTGCTCCCCTTCGTCCCCCTCCGTCCTCTGCCTGTGCAGAAGTAGTGTCGAGACTCCTTCCTCCCTGGCTGGCAGAGCTGTCTCTCTGCCCAGGTGAGAGTGGAAGGTGGGGGCCCAGGGAAGAGGGAGGGGCACAAGCTAACCCACTGGGTCCATCTGCCGAGGAAACGGCAGCACTGCTTCTAAAGTGGGTCCTACAAGAGCCGTGGAGACCCCACAGTGCTCACTCTCAGTGCTTCCAGGTGGACGGGAGAAGGTGGTCTCTTCTCAAGGTTCCCGACAGCCTGAGGGGTTAGGAAGCATTTGGGAAGCCGGCACACTCCCCCAGACCTCTGCACAAAGCCTTTTAAGGATGACTTAAAGAGCTGGGAACGCTTGGGTCAGGTTGAGCGCACATGTTACAATGCTCAAGGACCCGGGTTCAAGCCCCTGGTCGAAAGCTTCACAAGTGTTGAAGCAGTGCTGCAAATGTCTGTCTATCTCTCTCTCCTGCTCCCTCCCCTTTCGATCTCTCTTGGTCTCCAATAATAAATAAATAAATAGATAGATAGATAGATAAATAATTTTTTAAAAAGGAATGGCCCACTCAAAGAAAGCTCTTTAAAAAAATTAAAAACATTAGAAATGCTGAGGAAACTAGGTGCCAGGGTTGGTTCCAGCAAGCTGATCACACTGTGCACAGAAGACAGAATCTGGGGCTGGAGGATTCTCCTTGGGTTCAGTCTGTCCCAGCACCAACTGGCATGCCCAAGGTCCCAGAGGCCACAGGTTCAACCCCCGGCACCACCAGATGCCGACCTCAGTGTTGTTCTGACCTCTCTCTACAACATACACAAATCAATCAATCTTTCTAAAACAGAGAGAATCTTCAAAACCCCTTGTGGGTGAGCCGTGCCTAGTCTCCAAGTGTCAAGGAACAAAAGAAGCCGCTTCCCCTGCTGGCTGGCTGTGACAACACTCCCAGCGCTGCTCCTATTGTTGTGAGAGGCTGGCTGGAGAAGAAGTGAGTCATCCCCCACCCCTGCAGTGGGTACTGGTACCCAGAAACCTTCACGTGGGTCGGTGGCAGGCAAGGAGAGACAGCCTCTGGGCGGTGCTGTCTTTGTCTGTCTGTCTGATCAGGGCACGGGCGGTACGCAGGAGCCGCAGTCCCAGATGTTGGATCTCTTTTGCCCATGAGCGAGTGTGCTCAGAACGTTATAGATTCTAAGCGACCCAGGGCTGTGTCATCCCGTCCCCTTTCATACACTTTCCCGTCCTGACAAGGAGCTCTGGCGGCTGGGAACAATCCTCCTCAACTGACAAAAGGAGACCCTGGTTTCTGAGTTCTTAAACCATTAGGAGCTCATCTGCTGCAACAAATATGCCGCCACCGCCGTTGCGCCTAATGATTGGATTTTAATATTCATGACGGATGGGTGTCTGTGTGTGTGCGCGCGCGAGTGCCTGCACAGAGGAGTGACGGCACCCAAGGGCGACTGTGGCTCACCAGGCCCTGCTGAGAGAGGACGCTGCACATGTCAGGCCCTTTTAGGCAAAACATCCCAGCAGCCACTTCAGACTGATTCTGTCACCTAGATCCAGGAGCGTTGCTGCTGGGGCCACACTCAGCTACCACAGGTGATATGGAAACACCCTCCCTCACTCAAACACAATCCTTTCATCATTAAAAACAAACAGAAAAACCAACACTAAATAATGACTTGTAAGTATGTCACATTTTTTCTGTCTTCTTCCTTCTCCTTCCCTTTCCTCCTTTCTTCTCCCTTCCTTCCTCCCTCCCTTCCTCCCTCCCTCCCTCCCTCCCTCCCTTCCTTCCTTCCTTCCTTCCTTCCTTCCTTCCTTCCTTCCTTCCTTCCTTCCTTCCTTTCCAGAGCCCTGCTCAGCTCTGGCTTATGGTGGCGCAGGGGATTGAACCCGGGACTTTGGAGTCTCAGGTAGAAGAGTCTCTTTGCAGAACTACTATGCCGTGACCCCCGCCCTTTTATGTTTTTAGTGTAGCAATGTGTCATGGCTTTTCTGACAGCCCAATAGGACAGTTTTCACAGAGGTTCTTTTGGAAGAGGGTTTTGTGATTTTCAGTGATTTAAATTATTTTCCTTTTGATTGTCTACAAAGCATTTTCTACACTAAACATCTTGTGTGTGTGTGTGTGTGTGTGTGTGTGTGTGTGTGTGTAACGAGATAAATGTTAGCTCAGAAATTCTAAATGACGCAAAGTAACAATGGCATGGCATGGCATTGTTCTGGACAATTAAACAAATTCTTCATTGATGAATAGACGTGCTTCCAGAAAAACACAAAAAGGGAGCCTCAGTTTTGTCTGAACATTAACTACGTATAAGAAATAGGTGGGAGAGACTTATTGTTCCCCCTCTAAGCCCAGAGAAAAGGCAAGCCAATTTTCAGGGGAGACCTAGTAGTAAGAGAACACAGTGACTGGAAAAGCGACACGTCCTGAGCGGTGAAATCACACCACGCACATCTGCTGGCACTGCTGGTGTTTGAGAATGTCAGCACTGGTCTCAGTCTGCCAGAACAGGCTCCTGTGCCCTCCCCGCAGCTCTTCTCATGCTCAGAAATCTCTCCGCTCCTTTTTCTGCCCCCCTCTTGTGGAAATGTACACACACACACACACACACACACACACACACACACACTGCTCCTTCTTCTGCCCACCTCTTGTGGAAATGTGTACACACACACACACACACACACACACACACACGCACACACACACACACAAAAATGCTACTAGATCTTGCTCTTTTTTTTGCACTGCACAGACATACACTTTTTTTTTCTTCTTCTTCTCTCAGATGAATAGATATTTAGCGGCTGGCTATTCTGCTCTCAGGAAAAGGAAAATGGTGGAGACACAGGCAGCACAAAGAGCAAAGTCCCAGGGGCACCTGACCTGCTCCCTGAATGTGAACAAAAACTCAGGCTTGCTGTTGTGTGGGAGCAGCCCCCCCACCCCACCCCAGTTTCTTCAGACCGAGGAGTAAGAAAGGGGTTAAGGAGAAGCCGCATTGCCACCCGGCTGTGATTGGTGCCTGGGAACTTCCTGCAGGAGGGGATTAGAGCAGAGAGGCTGAGGGAGGGGAGATGAAGGGGGAGAAAGCAGACAAGGAAGGGCTGACCTCGTGGCTGTTGGAGCTGTACACCTGGGTCTGGCTCTCTGGAGCTGAAATAGCACAGAATGAGCATGCTCAGAGGAAGGGGACCAGCAGGCGGGGGTCGGGGCGGGGAGCGGGTGGCCCAAATGCTCCCTAGAGAGAATCCGCTCAGCTTCTGCACCTGCGGGCAGTAGCAGTCTCAGGTAGAAACTAACCAACCGCCCGCACAAGGGCCTCGGGCACCCACCCACAAGACTTCTGCTCAGTCACGCAGCTTTGCCCTAGGAGACATGCCTCCACGGCACGTGTCTCGTCCTCAGAATTTTACACAAAGCTCTGAAGGACTGCTCTTCTGCACTGGCCAATGTCTTAAATAATGCCTGGTATAGTCTATACAAACCCAGAAGTCACGGAGGAAGCTGTAATGAATGGCTCAGTACACGACCTGAAATGCAGCAAGCCCCACTCTGCCACCACCTGGACCACTGTTCTCGCTTGCTGAAATCCTCACTTGCCTTCATCCCAGATTTATTTAGACTCTGATACCCCCCCCCCCCCCCGCATCCTTCCCCAGACACGATGAATTTGTGGCCAGTTTTCTTGTGCTTTTGTCAGGAAAAGAGAAAAGGGCAAGTGGTATTTTATAAGAAGCCAAGCTTCGGAGGGAAATAAGCATTCCAGCAGCAGAAAGCAAAAAGAAAGAAGAGAAAATCCCTAAAGGACAGTTTCAAGGGAAAGGGAGTCTTCCTACCTGGGCGCCCTCCCCCTTCCCCTCAGCAAGCCCGCCCGCCCCAGGGTGCTCAATGCAGGTAAGCAGGACTTGCAACTGCTGGTCCATGACCCGCTTGCTAAATGTCCTCTTGCCCCTGCAAAAAGCACTGTCCCCAGGCGACAAATCAGAAGGGAGCCCCTGAACTATGAGACAAGCCGGGGGTGGGGGGTGAGTGCTGTGGCACAGAGTTCTGGTGCACAGCTGAACCTCACAGATTTTCTTTGTTTCCAGGAGGATTGTGGAGAGCGAAGCTTCACTGTACATATTTACCAGGTTAAGAAAGAGAGGGGATTAACTGCAGGAGGAAGGGAAGGAGAGAGAGAGAGAGAGAGAGGGACTAAGCTGTAGGATGTGGTTAACCTGAGGCTCTTTCAGGAATGGTGGAAAGTTACGGGAGCATCATGGAATTTTTTTCTACTCTGAGCAGTTATTCCTAGGGTGACAGGGGTTCCAGAACTCTATTTTATTTATTCATTTGGACAGAGACAGGGAGAAATCAGGAGGGAAGGGAGAGAGAGAGAGAGAGAAAGAGAGAGAGAGGAGAGAGAGAGACCTGAAGCACTGCCCCACTGTTCATGAAGTCCTCCTCCTCCAGGTGGGAACCAGGGGCTTGAATCCAGGTCCTTGTGCATTGTACCATGTGTGCTCGACTGCTGTGCCACCCACCCAGCCCCTTCCAGAACTTTCTATAATTATATTCTCCTTCAAATACTCTCTCTTGAGTTGTCTTCTTTCTAAATGTGCCAAGTGTTGCACATACCCCCACAGGGGGTTTCTAGAACTGTCCAGAACCAGGAGCTAAGGGCCAACAACATCTCAGGTAAGAGCATCATGCTGAGACAGCCCTACTTCTCCAGGGTGCTGTCTCTCCAAGGCCTCAGTCAGTGGCCATCGGCATCTCAGACTTGACCAGTCGCTTGGACTTTCTCCTTCTCCTGGCCTTCTGAGACTTGTCCAAGGCAGGCCGGCATCCTTTCCCCCTGAACCCCCTTCCATTTTACCACTGACCCAGCTGCAAACATAGTCAGACACATCCGGTATGGCAGCTGCATGGACCCATCCAGTATGGCAGCTGCATGGACCCATCCAGTATGGCAGCAGCTGGACACATCCAGTATAGCAGCAGCTGGACCCATCCAGTATGGCAGCAGCTGGACACATCCAGTATGGCAGCTGCATGGACCCATCCAGTATGGCAGCAGCTGGACACATCCAGTATGGCAGCTGCATGGACCCATCCAGTATGGCAGCAGCTGGACACATCCCAGTATGGCAGCTGCATGGACCCATCCAGTATGGCAGCAGCTGGACACATCCCAGTGATCCTGGGCACTATGGAATCTGAGAGCCTGACTCCTAGAGTTCATTATGCTCTTTCTCCACTTCCTTCCTTTCCTTTCCTTTCCTTTCCTTTCCTTTCCTTTCCTTTCCTTTCCTTTCCTTTCCTTTCCTTTCCCTTTCCCTTTCCCTTTCCTTTCCTCTTTCTTTCTTTCTTTCTTTCTTTCTTTCTTTCTTTCTTTCTTTCTCTCTTTCTTTCTTTCTTTCCTCAAGGGCTATCGCTGGGTCTTGGTGCCTGCACTGTGAATCCGCTTCTCCTATAGGCCACTTTTTTCCATTTTGTTGCCCTTGTTGTTGCTATTATCGTTATTGTTTCTGTTGTCATTGTTGGATAGGGCAGAAAGAAATTGAGAGAGGAAGAGAACACAGAGAGGGGGAGAGAAAGACAGACACCTGCAGACCTGCTTCACCACCTGTGAAGCAATCACCCTGCAGGTGGGGAGCCGGGGGCTCAAACCGGGATCCTTGCGCCAGTCCTTGTGCTTTGCGCCACCTGCACTTAACCCGCTGCGCTACCGCCCGGCCGGCCCCCTTCTCTTTGTTTTTCTAAAGCATCTCTGGGCTCTCCTCCAGGAGAAAAGGAAATCAAGTTTGCTTAAAGGCAACTTTGCCTACTTTCATTCTCCAGATCACTGGATTTGGTTCAGGGCTGGCTCTGGCTCTGACCACCCCACCCCCACCCCCACCCCCTGGGTCTATTTAAATGTCAGAGGTTGCTAGGAGACACACCAGAGGCTGCTGGGGTGTAGCTGGAGCAGGTGTCATGTTCAACACGCTACACAACCATGGGGCAGATCATTCTGTTTGGCTACACAGTGACGCCCTGTGTGAATGCGCTCACCCTGTGTCGTGTGAGTGGACAGGGAACTCTGATCCTGACGCTGCAGGAGGGCTGAGGGAAGGGAGCTGCCAGAGGTAAACCGAGGCTCATGCAAAGAGACAAAGCAGTCAGCCTGGAGGCCTTATCCATGCATCTGTTAGAGAAATGACGTCTGTCCGGACACGGCGGCTTCAGGGATGCTTCACAGTGAAGCAGTCTTTGAAGGGGGCCTCTCTTCTCTTGAAGCCTCTCGGATTTCCAGTGCGTGAACAGATTATCATTCGAGTGGCAGAGGGAGCCGTGTGTATTGTTGGGTGGTCTCCGCTTCCTATTTCCAAGGTGTTGCTGTTACTCAGGCTGAAAGTCTCTGGGGGAATTTCTCAGGAGTGAAAACTATTCCCAAAGGGTTGTTTGATGTTGGGATGGTGTTTCCTTAGGAGGAGCTGTCCCTGAGACTCTGGCATCTTTACCTCAGGCATCAGGGTTCTGTAGCTGTGTGGAGGGATGGAGTCTGGTTCCGGGCCATGGGGATCCTATTACGTGAGTTTTCCTTCTCATGCTACAGTGAGCGCGTTCAGGAATCAACAGGCAAACCCAGTCAGCATATCACGAGGAGGGCATTCCATGGCTCCTTAGAAAACTTCCCTATGAAAAGTGATCCCTTCCTAATGGAGGTGCCAGTGTCTCCTCCCATCTGTTAGTTGCTTTGGGTCTCGCTTCTTCCAGGGCACCGCCACGTGCTCCCCGAGACCCACATGCTCTGTGTCCGTGACTCCGGTCACCTGGCTTTGTGACCGTCTGCTCCCCCGTGGACTGCCAGCTCTTGGGGGGGGGTGTCAATCCTGACATCTGGCATTTCCTCCCTGTCCCACCAAACAGTGAGCAGGCCACCAGGGAGGCAGGCGGATGTGGAGAGAAAGCCCACAGGACAGAGCTGCCTTCTGGACAGTGCGTACCATGAGAATAGTCTCCCGCAAACGAGTGAATATAGCCCTTATGTATGTGTGCCGTCAAGCTCAAATAGGAGGTGGGGACAGAGTCAGGAGCTGGGTCTTCCGTTTGGATGGAAAAAAAAGTGACATTGACAAAGATGTGCAGTGTAGGGAGCCTGGCGGGAGCTTGAGCTCAAGTCCCTTTTGTAACTTTATGGACAGAGACACTGCGAAGGCAGATGGCAGGAGATGCTGAGTGAGCGAGGCTTCCCCTTGAGGTATGACACCTGGACGGTGGGCTGGAGGATGCCAAGAAGCCTCTGGGTGGAGCTGAGGGGTCTGACAGTGGGACTCAAGCATGAAGCGCTGGTTGGAGTCTTCATGAGAGCACCAATTTGTTTTCATCTGCAATCTTCGCAGTTCCTTGAATATCGGGGAAACCTAGCACCCCAGCCCACCGACCCCAAGAAGGCCAATCCCTGCTCTAATTTTGGCGGCTTAACGGGAAACATACTCGGCAAGTCCTAGGAGACCCCCAGCACCTCCACACTGTGGTGAGACACCCACAGCCGTGCCAGCTACCTCTGTGCGGACAGAGGCCTGGAGTGGAGGGGGACGGCACATAGGTATCTATCTGCACGTCTCCCTGGGAAATCCTAGCAGGGAGGAAGGGAAGGGAGGAAGAATCCACAGAAGGGAGTCAGGAAAACACGGCTAACAAAGGGATGATTAATTAGCACAGGCATGATGAAGTGTCATTTCAAAGAGCAAACAGAATCCAGAGCAAACAAGAAACACAAATATTGGTGACATTAAACACCAAGGAAAAGAAGGGAGGAAAACATTCAAAAACAAAAGAAAAAAGAAAGGAAGGAAGGAAGGACAGAGAAAGAGAGAAGGACGCATAGGGAGAAGTCTCAACCTCTGGTGGTGGTGGGAGGGAGGGATTAGAGGTCAGGAAACAGACACGAAGCTGTGGTCAGCCACCCTTTCTCTGTCATATAAATATATATAGATACATATATATTTAAATTTTTATCTTTATTTATTGGATAGAGATACTCAGAAATTGAGAGGGGGAAGAAAGAGGAAGAGAAGACAGAGAGACACTTGCAACACTGCTTCACCACTTGTGAAGCTTCCCCCCTGCAGGTAGGGACCAGGGGCTTGAACCCAGGTCCTTGTGCATTGTAATATGTGTGCTCAACCAGGTGTGCCACCGCCCAGTCCTTCAGCCTCACCTTTCTCTACACATGCGTCTAGCCGAGCAGGGAGGTTCGATTCTGAGCAGGTAGGCTCACAGAATCCGCAAAGCCAGGCCTGGGGTCACTGGGAAGTGCTGGCTCCAGGACCCCCGATGCACCCCGCCGCCCAGCTCCAGCACAGCAGGAGAGAATTTTCAGTCCCTGAGTGATTCTGATCTAGACGTCTCAGGTCTGTGTTTCTGGCTGAACACCTTAACTGAAAGTGCTCTGCTTGTCCTCAGCACCTCAGCAGCGGAGAGGTTGTACATTCAGGTCCCAGAGCCCCCCCCTTCAGTTCACCAAGGGGCCATCTGGCCCGTGAGCATCACTGGGGATAGGGACCTCGTGTCCTTCCCCCCCCCCCCATATAGCTGGGATACCCCAAGGCAACCCTGGGGAAGACTGGCAGAGTCCCCGCGCACCCCCACCCCCACCCCCACCCCTGGGCCCTGGGCAGAGAAGCAGCTTAAACCCCTGCAGCAGGAGAACATGGCAAATTCCAGAAGAGGTGATTCTGTACTTAGGACCAGAAGTCTGTCTCCACATGGGCCAACTACACCCAGACCCTGTCAAGTCCTCTCACAGGACTCGGGGCTCTCCAACCGCCGTGTGCTCTCGGCTCCCCACCCAGTCTGTCTCTGTGTCTCCAACTGTGACATTTACTGGACAAGGACACCTAGTGGGAGTAGGTACAGTGACCCAGTCCGCCATGTGCCAGGCATAGCAAGCATGTGACACACACAAATGTAAATCCCGACCACGACTGTGTGTGCAGGGCCTGGCCCGGGTCTACTTTATGCCTCTGGGCCCCTCGACACAGTCCTGTCCCCCAATTTCAACCTCATCTGAGATGCTCCTGAATTTTACAGATGATACCTTTCAGTGTATTGGAATATAGAAGCCAGGGAAATGTTTTCTTCAATTCTTTGTAAACAATATTTGTGAATGAGAAAAATCTGAAATCTTTTCCTTTTGAATTCTACTGACAACGCAGTGTTCAAATACAAATAATACCCCGGCCCATAATTTAGCGCTTACTGTCAATACTCTACACAACACACTTGTCAACCTTATAAATCACAACCAGGGGACTGGGAGGTGGCTCAGTGAGTTATATTATATGCTTTCCATGTTCGAGGCCTGGGTTTGAGTTCTGTCTCCCCAAGGGAGCACCAGAGATAGTACCAAGGCGAACTCCAGGCCTCATGGGGCATGCTTTCATATCTCTCCTTACCCCTTTCCCTGTCTGTCTGTATCTCTCCACATGTATGGAGTAAAAACTTGGATTGGGGTTCGGGCGGTTGTGAAGAAGGTTAAACGCACATGGCACGAAGTGCAAGGACGGGTGTAAGGATCCCGGTTTGAGCCCCCGGACCTCCACCTGCAGGGGGGTCGCTTCACAGGCGGTGAAGCAGGTCTGCAGGTGTCTGTCTTTCTCTCCCCCTCTCTGTCTTCCCCTCCGCTCTCCATTTCTCTCTGTCCTATCCAACAACAACCGCGGCAATAACAACAATGATAAGAACAACGATAAGCAAGGGCAACAAAAAGGAAAAAAAAATAGCCACTGGGAGCAGTGGACTCATGGTGCAGGCACCGAGCCCCAGCAATAACCCTGGAGGCCAAAAAAAATGTGGGTGGGGAGGCTGCTCTAGGTGGTATGCACACCTGCTAGGTTCTGGGCTCCTTCCTAGTGCACAAATAAACAAACAAAACAAACTTGTGGCCCGGGAGGTGGCATGGTAGGTAAAAGCTGATAAAGCTCTGAGCTCTGAAACATGAGCTCCTGAGCTGACCCCCAGCACTGACTGTGTCAGAGTGATGCTTTGGTTATCCTGTCTCTCCTCTCTCTCATGAGTAAACCTTTTAAAAAAATCTAATGAAAGATATTTTTTTCTGTCCCTGGAGAATTAAAGTGAATTTTTTTTCCTGTTTTTTTTTTTTTGGGGGGGGGAGGTGTCACAGTATGGAGGGCTGTTTCCCTGGCTGGGTGGAGGGGCTGGGGGGCCGGGGTGGCCAGGTGACCTCAGGAGAAGTGCCCCCTGCCCAGCCCCCAGCACCCACACCCTCAGCCTCTGGCCCTTACGTCTCCTGCCGCTGAATCACAGAGGCCTTTGGCTTCTGCAGAGGCGGATTTTTCCATCCTCTAACTAAACATGGCAATAAATTAACAGTCCCGTCTCTGCAGAGAGACCCAGCTCTGACCTCCCCATCTTTCCATCAGCCTCCTCCACCCTGCCAGAAGACCCCACTCACTCTCCCTGCCCCCCAGAGAGCAGGCTCAGCGACTTTGTCTGAGCTCCTCTGCCCACGCCAAAGCCTTCCTTCTTCCTTCCGATCCCCTGAAACACAGGGGTAGGGGACCCTGCTTGGAACCCCGTCTTCCCAGAGTATCCAATGGGGTCTACAGGGCTGGGGGTGCCTCTGAGCTCCCTTCTAAACCATGTTCCAGATACACAGGACCCCAAACTTCGTGTGTGTGTGTGTGTGTGTGTGTGTGTGTGTGAAATCTGCTTCCTGGGGTTGGTGCACACATCTGCCTGCTCCCCCAGGCCCATAGAATGCTGCCAGAGCTTGGTGGTGGGGCTGGGGTGTCCTACAGGGGTCCCTGAGAATGGCACAGAGCTGGGCTGGAAGGAGACCTTGCTGGACCAGGCTGCAGAAGTCCCAAGGGGGGTCATGTGGTAGTGCAGCAGGTTAAGTGCACGTGGTGCAAAGCGCAAGGACTGGCGGAAGGATCCCAGTTTGAGCCCCCAGCCCCCACCTGCAGGGGAGTGGCTTCACAAGTGGTGAAGCAGGTCTGCAGGTGTCTATCTTTCTCTCCCCCTCTCTGTCTTCCCCTCCTCTCTTGATTTCTCTCTGTCCTATCTAATGACAGCAATCACAACAATAATAACAAACAAGGACAAAAAAAGGGAAAAAAGAGCCTCCAGGAGCAGTGGACTCGTAGTGCAGGCACCAAGGCCCAGTGATAACCCTGGAGGAGAAAAAAAAAGTCCCAAGGGGCCAAACTTCTGTACTTGAACCTGACAGAGATGGCTGTGGGCTGAGGAGGCCCCGGCCCTGTCCTTCTGGGCCCATAGCCGGTGGGGGGGGAGGCCTGCTCTTCCTCCCACAGGAGGCTCTGGTGGCTCTTTCATGCTCCAAGCTCAGCCCTAGGCTGTTGCCACGGTGACACAGAGCACGACCCCCCCCCCCCCCAGTCCACTCTTCCTCTCCCCTCCTGCTCAGCCACTGACTCAGGGCCTGTGGGGGATTGGCAAGCAGGAAAAGAAGCCACGGGGCACCCCTCAAGAGTCTGGGGGGACCCTCGGCAGGGTGGTGGGAAGGGGGCTCTCCTCCCTCATCAGTCACTTCACCTTCCTGCTGGAGAGGAGGGGAGAGGCTGGGCTGGAAGTCAGCCAGACACAGCCGGAGACGCAGGGCGGTTCCAGTTTGACACTAATGATTTGTGTACAGTTCAAGGTCAGGGAGCGGGCGGCGAGGCTGGCCCACCCACACGAGCAAGCTCCCAGCTTAGTGCCCGATGCCGGCAGCCCCGAGCCACCCTGAGCCGCCCACCTCTCTAATTTGGAGGGAAGCGCCTGGGGCAGGGACACGCGTTAAGCTGCCTTTGTTCCCCAGAACACACACCACCTTTCTAACAGGCGTTTGATAAATATGTTTTGTGCGGAGAGGCTTGCCTCCGTTAATGAAATTAAAGTGTTCTGGGAAGGTTCTGCAGAGCTTCTGTCAGCAGGTCTCTGTGAAGGGGGGTGGTAGGGGTGGGTCTAGAACTGACAGTCACCACCACGTAGTCTGTGCCCTCTGGGCTGAGACAGGGCCCTCGAACCTGGGGAGGGGCGAACGTCTGTGAGTCTGCTGCCACGGAAGCCACGTGTGTCAGGGGAAATGTGTCCTTCCAGCTCTGCTGCTGCTGCTGCCATTAGAGCCTCAATGCCAGTGCTACTTGGAAAAGGACAGGCATCAACAACAAGACACTAGGCACGGCCCTGAGGAAACTGGCGGCAGGTTCTAGGAAGGCAATTCGCCAGGTTTGTCGGTGGAAAATGAGCACCTAGGGACTAGTACCTGGGGAGCACCTGCTTGGTTCCAAACCCAGATGGTCGCCACTCTCCACCTCGCTCTCTTCCTCTCTCTCTCTCTCTCTCTCTCTCTCTTCCAGCTGGAGGAACAGCACACACCATGCCAGGCACGGGGCCTCAGGCCTCATGTGTGAGGCCTGATCCCAATGAGAAAGTCTGTCATGAAACTATTTTTCTCTTTTTTTTATATTTATTTATTCCCTTCTGTTGCCCATGTTGCCTTTTTTTTTTTTTTTTTATTGTTGTTCGTTGTTGGATAGGACAGAGAGAAATGGAGAGAGGAGGGGAAGACAGAGAGGGAGAGAAAGACAGACACCTGCAGACCTGCTTCACCGCCTGTGAAGCGATTCCCCTGCAGGAGGGGAGCCGGGGGGGCTTGAACCGGGATCCTTACGCCGGTCCTTGCACTTTGCGCCACTCGCGCTTAACCCGCTGAGCTACAGCCCGACTCCCTGTTTCTCTCCTTCTAATGCCCTACCTAAAACAATAATGAACAAATGATAATCACACGGAGATTAATTTTTAGTATGTCACCATTCCCGTTTCAAGAATGGGAGAGCAGAAGTCAAGCAATATACGCTAGCCCCTTGGAGGACTGTGCGGAGAGTCCTTAAACAAGTAAAAATGGAATCACCTTATGACCCACAAGGCCACTCTTGGGCATTTATCCAAAGGACACTCAGACACTAATTAACAGGGACACAGGCAGCCCTGTGCTCATAGCTGCATTATTCTCAGTGGTCAAAGAGAAGCAGCAGCTAGATGCGCATCAGCAGATAACGGGCTGAAGGAGTTACGGGGCATAGACTCCATGGAACACGGCTCTGCAGTCAAAGAGAATATTGTGTCCTTGGGGACACAGTGACGGAACTAGAGGTGATGATGCTTAGAAAATAAGAGATGAAAGACAGCTGCTGAACAGCTTCATTCGTGTGTGGCATCTCGAGAACTGATAGACGTGAGCGTGCAAAAAGAGAGGAAGAAAGAACAAATGGACAGTTTCTAAGACTTTGTGGGCACTCTGGTGGCTATTGGGGGAGGTGGGACGGCGGGGATACTGGACTCTGGTGGTGGGTGTGGTGCGGGACTAGACCCCGGCATCTGATAATCGCGTAGCCCACTACTCATCACAATGAAAGCAGCAGTAAGGCGGCCAGGAACGCGGCTCAGTGTTAGAGCAGAGGGCTTGCATGTGTGAAGCCCCAGGTTCAGTCCCCAGCACTACATTTCCTTGAGCAGTCTTGTGGCCACTCTTAGTCTCCGTCTCATAAAACAAATATATAAACCTTACACACACACACACACACGCACACACGCTCACACACACACACACAAACACACACACACTCACTCACACACACTCACTCATACACACACACACACGCACACACACACATACACTCACACACACGCACACACACTCACTCATACACACACACACTCACACACATACACACACACACACTCTCGCACACACACACTCTTGCACACACACACTCACACACACTCTCGCACACACACACTCTCGCACACACACACTCGCACACACACTCACACACGCACACACACTCACTCATACACACACACACATACACACACTCACACACACACACACTCTCGCACACACACACTCGCACACACACACACACACACTCTCGCACACACACACTCGCACACATACACACACTCATACACACACTCTCGCACACACACACTCTTGCACACACACACTCGCACACACACACACTCTCGCACACACACACACTCACACATGCACACACTCATACACATACACACGCACAAACACACACACACTCACACACACGCACACACACTCACACACACATACACACACGCATACACACAAACACACACACGCACACACACACATACACACACGCATACACACACTCACACTCACACACACGCACACACACACAAACACACACACACGCACACACACACACATACACACACGCATACACACACTCACACTCACACACACGCACACACACACACAAACACACACACACTCACACGCACACACACACTCACACACACGCGCACACACATACACACACAAACACACACACTCACACACATGCATACACACACAAACACACACACGAACACACATGCACACACACGCGCACACACACATACACACACATACACACACTCACACACATACACACACATACACACACTCACACACATACACACACACTCACACACACGCACACACACATACACACACAAACACACACACACTTACACACACACGCGCAAACACACATACACACACAAACACACACACTCACACACACATACACACACGCACAAACACGCACACACACTCACACACACGCACGCACACACGCACTAGGGGGCCAGGTGGTGGTGCACCTGGTTAAGCACGCACTGTAAATACTATGCTCAAGGACCTAAGTTCGAGCCCCTGCTCTCCATCCGCATCAGGGAAGCTTCACAAATGGTGAAGCAGGGCTGCAGGTGTCTCTCTCTTCTCTTCTCCACCCCTCACAATCCTACTGAATAAAATAAAAAAAAAGGGAAAATGGCCGCTAGGAGCAGTGGATTTATAGTGCTGGCATTAAAGCACCAGTTAGGGACCAGGTGGTGGTGCACCTGGTTGAGTGCACACATTAAAGTGCACAAGGACCTGGGTTCAAGCCCCTGGTCCCCACCTGCAGGGGGAAAGCTTCACGAGTGGTGAAGCAGGGCTGCAGGTGTCTGTCTCTCCCTCTCTATCTTCCATCCCCATCTCAATTTCTCTCTGTCTCTATCTAATAAATTAATAATAATAATAAAAAGAATCCACCTCCATTATTAAAAAAAAAAAAAAGAAGCACCAGTTATGACCCTGGAGCCAAAACACACACACACACAGCTAAAAAAAAACAAAAATCACAAAGCCAAAGAGCTGAATAAGAAAAGATACTTTCGGGGGTCGGGTGGTGGAGCAGCGGGTTAAGCACACGTGGTGCAAAGCGCAGGGACCGGCGTAAGGATCCCGGTTCGAGCCCCCGGCTCCCCACCTGCAGGGGAGTCGCTTCACAGGCGGTGAAGCAGGTCTGCAGGTGTCTGTCTTTCTCTCCCCCTCTCTGTCTTCCCTTCCTCTCTCCATTTCTCTCTGTCCTATCCAACAACGAACAACATCAACAATGGCAATAATAATAACCACAACGAGGCTACAACAACTAGGGCAACAAAAGGGGGAAAAATGGCCTCCAGGAGCAGTTGATTCATGGTGCCGCCACCGAGCCCAGCAATAACCCTGGAGGAAAAAAAATTGTTTAAAAAAAAAAAAAAGAAAAGATACTTACACATCACACGCCCAATAAGGGGTTAATGTCTTAAACACATGAAAAGGCACGCAAGTCCGCAAAGAAAACATCCAGCCAAAGCCAGAAGGCGGGCAGGAGATCTGAAGAGACACTTTCCCCAAGAAGATGTAAAGACAGCCGGCAGGCACTTGAGAAAAACACTCCCAACGGCACTTGGACCCACAGTGAGATCATCACTCCCCCACCTGCAAGAGGAGCACGGCCTGGTGACGGTGGCCGTGGAGAGACGGGGACCCATAGGTGCACCGCCGCCGCCGGTGGGGAGGCAACCCTGGAAGCCCCCCTGAAGATTTCTCAGACACTGAACAACAGACCCTCGCTATGACCCAACAATTCTGTCCCCAGAGACGTACCCAGTGGCTATGGAAACACTCACTTGAGAGCCCCTGCGCTCACCAACTCACAGTTGTCAAGGTGTGGGGACAGACTCAACGCCCACCGAGGAGTGGCCGGGCAAAGAAGTGGTCTCCCCACGGATACCACTCGGCTGGTTAAGTAAGGATGTGACCACGGGGATGGCTGATCATTCTAAAGGAAATAAGTGAGAATGTGGCAGATAACCACCAGCTATTTTCCCCTCATATGTGGAAAATAAATAACTGATGCCAACAGACTCCTAAAACTCGACCAGTATGCGCGGCCCTGGAGCACCGGACAGCCACGGCAGTTCTCAGGGTGGTGAAGCCTTGCTGTGGCGTCTCTCCCCGCCCTCAGGAAAATGTGGTGTGGGAACAGGGTGGGAGGCTGTAAGAGGCCAGGCAGTGGCGCTACCAGCAAAGCACACAGGACAAGGCACAAGGACCCAGGTTCGAGTCTCCGGTCCCCTCCTTCAGACAGGATGCTTCATGAGTGGTGAAGAAGGGCTGTAGGTGTCTCTCTTTTTCTCTCCCTCTCTATCTTCCTCTCCCCTTTCAATCTCTCTCTGCCTTTATCCAAAATAAGAAATAAAAGAAAATACTAAGAATATTAAAAAAATAAAACAATCTATAGAGATAAGGACTGAGACAATTCCCCCCAAAAGAGATTATGCATGGAGCTCGAGTCTAGACGGGGGTCCCCCCAGCTGCTGAGTGAGGGTCTCTGCTCAAAGGACAGCTTGACCACCCGCTGCTCCTCCTCCTCTCGGTGGACTTCTTCCCACCCAGTCAGCAGGCTGGCTCTTCTCCTTGGTACCCCAGCACTGTTCTTGAGTCCGACTTCAAGCATTTATACAGCACTTTGCAACGTTAAAAAAAGAAAAAAGACTTATTGGGGGGGGGCAGGCAGTGGTGTACTTGCACACATTACCTGCCATGTGCAAAGGACCAGGGATCAAGTCCCCCCAGTCCTTACCGGCGGCGGGGGGGGGGGGGGGGGCGGGATTCACAAGCAGCGAAACAGGCATCTTTCTTCCCCCTTCCCTTTCAGTTTCTTCCTGTCATGATCAGGGAAAAAAAAAAAACCCTTTATTAATGAAATAAAGGGAAAGGAGAGACACACAGAGAGAATCAGAGCATCACTCTGGCATCCAGTGCCGGGCTGGAACCTGGAACCTCCTGCTTGCAAGTCTGTTGTTTAAGCTGGTGCACCACCCCCTGGGGCACTAAGGTGCCTTTTTTTTTTTTGCCAACAGGGTTGTTGGCTGGGGTTCATTGACAACACTATGAATCCATTGATCCATTTTTCTATTTTCTTTTTTTCTATTTGTACTTGACAGGACAGACACTGAAAGGGGAGTGGAGAAAAATGGGGAGAGAGAGACAGCCGCAGACCTGCTTCACTGCTCATGAAGTGTCGCCCCTGCAGATGAGGGGTGGTGGCTCGAACCCTGGTCCTTGCGCATGGTGATAACGTGTGTTTAACAAGGTGCGCCAACGCCTAGCCCCCTTGCCTTTTTTTTTTAACACAAAGCATTTCAAAACAAGTTTTCTTTAAAAAATATTGTATTTATTTATCTTGGATAGAGAGAGAGAGGGAAGAGGAGACAGAGAGAGACGCCCGCAGCACTGCTTCACCATTCGTGAAGTTTCCCCTGCAGATGGGGTTGGAGGGCCTGAACAGCCTGGACCCTGTAAAGTCTGTGTGCCAGTAGGTGGGCCGCTGCCCGGCCCCGACACCTGCCCCCTGAGGAAGGCCATGTTAGCTGCAGTGACAAGTGGCAAGGATAAGAAACTTATCCACAACTATACTTCTTAATCGCAATTCTGACCCGTGTTTCCGAGCCCCTCAAGCACTGGGTTGTGCAGGGGTCTGCTGTCACCCCTTCATGGAGGAGAAATCCTCCTAAGTGTGCTCTCCTACAGACTGAGCCCCGTTTCCCCACGTGACCCTGCCTGTCCCCCGCCTGCAGTCTGACACTAGTCCACACTGAGCTGTCACCGAAGGACCATCTCGTCCACCTCTGGACGCCTCTCCTCCCTGTGGGGCTGGTGGGGGCCTGCCTCCCCCGGTCACCCTAGGGACACGATGGCCTATAACATGATAGTTCCTCGGGCAATGTGGCCCCTGACCCAGACAGCTCTGCTCTCAGGACTGAGTGCTCTGGACACCAGTGGGTGTGGGGAGGGACTAGGCAAGGACTGGGTGCACCTGGAGAGAGGGACAGACAGCAGGACACAGGAAGCAGAACGACACAGGTCCAGGTGACAACGCCAAGCTTGGGACGCTGGAGGAAGGTGCCGGGATATCATGTTCGGGGAGGGACCCTAGGCTGTGGTGCTACACACAAGTCCCAGAGTGATTCTGGGGGTGTGTGTATGTATGAGAGAGTGCACCTCTCTTCCTATATCTACCCTGCCCCTCACCATGTCCATCCCCCCTCAGCCCCTCACTGTGTCCATCCTCCAACCCCTCTCCCTATATCCACCTTGTCTCTCTCTCTCTCTCCTCACCCCTCCTCTGACAGCAGAGAATGCACATGGGGCCCCGGAGCATTCAATGGCTCAGCAGTCTGGCACGTGCACACGGCTCTGGGTTCATTCTTGTCACTTTAATGGAAGACACATTGGCTGGGGGTGGTGATGGGTTGCTACAATGCACATTCTCAGGCACTGTCCCAGCTCTGCCCAACCTGTGTCCTTGGCAGTGGGATTGGGGTACCTGCACCTTGAGCAGTGGGGCAGGTGGTTCTGAGGCCCAGAAATATTTCAGAGTCAGACCAGCGCTTTTGGGCTGCACCTTCTCCCTCAGTCAACAAGGACATCCTCATCGCACACCGATTTAAGTGGCATCCTCACGGTGTGTGTGTGTGTGTGTGTGTGTGTGTGTGTGTGTGTGCCATTTAAGCCTTTCTTCCATAATACGAGCACAAAACAGACTCCTTTCCAAAAGCCTCTCTGCTCTTCTGTTGCCTCTCCTTCCTGAGATTGACAGAGCACCATCTGGCTTCCTCAGATACACCCGCAGCTGCCCAGGACGACTTCCTCCACCAGCAGCAGACACACCTCCCTCACTGGAATTTTACAGCATCTCATCTCTCTTCTCTGATTTCTGGAATTTGGTCCTAGATATTCTGTTTTGCATTTGACCATCCAGATGCTATTGACCGAGTCAGGACCAGAGCACCGAATTGCTTTTACAGTCCTTGAAGTCAGTCTGTATTTTTGCCTTCCTAAAAACCACTCAGTGGTTAGAACCACAAGATGATCAGAAAGACAGTATGAAGGCTGTGCTGTCCCTGCAATGCTCTGGAAAGCATGTAAATTTTATGTTAAGAGAGCACTTTGGGCTTTATGAAAGCAGCTCTGTTAGAGCCCCCCAGCGCTAGAAGCAATAATGCAAAATTTGCTGTAAAAGAAACATTCTGATATTGGACAGGATGTGATATTCCAACAGAAAGATGTTCAAAGGCACCGAGAGAGTGTCTGGTAGCCAGAACAGCCACATTGATTGTGGCTTTCTCTACCTCCCAGGACAACAGCAATAATGGAACAAAAACCATCTAAATGCTCAGGAGCAGAGAGGCTGGGAGGTGGGAACAGCCAGGGAAGGGCGGCAGAGGGATTTTGGAAGAGGACAATCTGACTTGGCGGCTTGGGGCGCTCGGCCTGATCCCGCAGTGGGGGAAGTGGAAAGCAAAGTGAGGTGACTCAAGTTCAGGGACGCTGTAGAGACCGGGGAATCAGGGGGCTGCATCGGCGAATACACATTGTGCGTACAAAGCACAAGGACCTGCGCAAAGATCTGGGTTCAAGCCTCTGCTCTCCACCCGCAGGAGAGCAGTGGGGCAGGTCTGCTGGTCTTCTCTTTTTTCACCTCCTCTCTGTCTCCTCCTCCTCTCTCAATCTCTCTGTGTTTATCCAATAAAATGGATAAAATGGCCTCCAGGAGCAGTGGATTCATAGTGCAGGCACTTAAGCCCCAGTGATAACCCTGGAGGCAGGGAAAAAGTACTCAGAAATCAGAAGCCCCTGTGAACATCAGGATGAGAGGTAGGGCTGCATTAAAAAACTTGGGCTAATGTCCTGTAGCAAAACAAACAAAAAAAAGAGGTAGACCATATAGCCCCCGGACTGTACCCCAATTTCCCCTCAGATGAAAAAGGAAAAGCGTATTATGAGATTCTGGCATCTTGTAGCCCCAGTTCTAGCTGAGGTGGGTAACAGAATCACATGCAATAGAGAAATGAAGTGGTACTGGGCGGTGGAACACCCGGTTAAGCGCACACATTACAGTGCACAAGGACTGGGGTTCAAGCCCCTGATCCCCACAAGTGGTGAATCAGGGACACAAGTGTCTGTCTCTTTCCCTTTCTCTGTCTCCTCCTTCCCTCTCACTTTCTTTGTGTCTCTATCCAATAATACATAAATAAAAATATTTATAAAAAATAAGTGAGGGGCCGGGTGGTGGCGCACCTCGTTGAGCGCACATGTTGCAGTGCACAAGGACCGGGGTTCGAGCCCCCGGTCCCCACCTGCAGATGGAAAGCTTTGCAAGTGGTGAAGCAGGGCTGCAGGTGTCTCTCTGTCTCTCTCCCTCTCTATCTGCCCTACCCTCTTGATTTCTGACAGTCTCTATCCAATAAATAAAGATAATTAAAAAAAAATTAAAAAAAAAATAAGTGAAATGAAGGTCTACTTAGTTTTTAGTGGGACTCCTCTCACCTTCACATCCATTGATAGACTTCCTTCTCTGTCCAATTCTAGAAGGTCAGGACACAGAGTGACAACTCCAAGTGATGCCACAGAACTCTTCCTGTCTGGTCCCAGGAACAAACAGTCTCCATATATGACCCTCCTCCAGCCAACCCTCACATGGGCAGGCCCGGCCTAAGCAACAGTGTGCCTGGTTGACTGTGTCCCAACTGCTCATGGAAATGGACATTTGAGAAAGGCATCTGACATGACCGACAGAACACTAAGATGTTCATACAGAAAAAAGGCTGCTTGGGAGAAACAGAGACAAAGCAGGGAGCACAAGGGAAGTGAGAGAGAGAGAGAGAGAGAGAGAGAGAGAGGGAGAGAAAGAGAGAGAGGAGGAGCGAATTTATCTTAGAATGTAAAGGGTGAATTGGAAAACAAAGAGCTTATAGAAGTAAAGATGAGGCAAATAAAGTGTGGTATTTAACTTCAGAGTTACAGGATAAAGTGTGGGGGTCTCAAAAAGAATATGGAACAAAAGGACACAGATACAGAAGATGAAAAGGACATAAAGTCAGAGAACGAGCCAGGGGTCCAATATATAAATACAAGTCCCAGAGAGCTAAATTAAAGGGAGAAGAGAAATGATCACAAGAAAAAAAAAAAAAGAACATGTCCCAGGTCTTAAGGAAGCATTTTCACATATGTGTCATTTATTTAGAGAGGTGAGGGAGAGAAAGTGACTACAGCACCAAAGCTGCTGTCAGCGCTCGGGGGGCGGGGGGGGGGGGGGGGCGCTGGCTGGAGCCTAGGCGCACTATGCAAGTGGTCTGTTTTGCTAGGCCCCTCCCCCACCTCTTAAAAAATTCTAACATTTTTAAAATGTTTTATTTTTAAATTTTTAAAATTTATTTCTTATTGGGTAGAGACAGAGAGAAATTGAGAGGGATGGGGAGAGAGACAGACACCTGGAGTCCTCTTCACCACTCCTGAAGCTTTCCCCCTGCAGGTGGGGACCAGGGGTTTGAACCTGGGTCTTTGTGCTCTGTGTTCAACCAGGTGCACCTCTTCTGAGATATGTATTACACAGTTGCAGAAACAGTGACTGAAACAATGTGGCATAAAGACATATCATCAGGAAACCCAACCATTCTATCTTACAATCTTGTTAATCATTATTAAATCACTATTACAAAAAAAAAAATCAGGTAATCAGGGCCTGGTGGTGGCATGCCCAGTTAGTTGAGTGCACATATTGCAAAGGGCAAGGACCTGGGTTCAAGCCCCCAGTCCCTACCTGTAGGGATAAAGCTTCATGAGCAGTGAAGCAGGGCTGCAGGTCTCTCCCCTAATTTCTCTGTCTCTACCCAATAAATAATAAAGGAACCTACTGCTCCTAGCGGCCAGTTTTCCTTTTATTTTTCTTTCTATTTCTTTTATTGACTCAGACAAAGGGAAATTGAGGGAGTAGGGGTAGACAGAAAGGGAGAGAGAAAGAGACACTGGCAGACCTGCTCCAGTGCTCGTGAAGCACCCCCTTGCAGGTGGGGAATGGGGGCTTGAACACAGGTTCTCCCACAAGATGATGTTAGAGCTTAACTGAGTGCATCACTGCCTGATCCCCAACCCCCCCCCCCAAAGAAATTCAATGAGGAGCCGGCTTGTTCACAAGGAGGAGAATACACCAGGACCCCTCTCCTCACATTTGGAGAAAACAAGCTGAAAAGGGGAGATGACTTTGCCAAGCACAGACGTGTACGCACGCATCCTGAGAGACACAGACCTGAGACTGCAATAGCTAGAAATTCAGTCCGTTCTCCACTGCTGCGGGTCGAAATGGGGTGCTGTATGCCCCATGCCCTGCCCAGGCCAGGGACCAGCTGACTGTTTCCTGCCTGCCTGCCTCCTCCGTGCTTCCTCGTTTTCCTGTCTCTCAGCCTCAGAGAAGAGCCTGCTGTCCAGAGATCGCATTGTTGTTCAGGGTTAAAGAAAAGCATCTCCTATCCAAGGATTTGACTGGGAGCTGCCTTCCCAATCCTTCCCGGAGAGCTTAGAAAGCAGCACTCGGGGGTCGGGCGGTGGTGCAGTGGGTTAAGCGCACATGGTGCAAAGCGCAGGGACCGGCATAAGGATCCCGGTTCGAGCCCCCGGCTCCCCACCTGCAGGGGAGTCGCTTCACAGGCGGTGAAGCAGGTCTGCAGGTGTCTATCTTTCTCTCCCCCTCTGTCTTCCCCTCCTCTCTCCATTTCTCTCTGTCCTATCCAACAACGAACGACATCAACAATGGCAATAATAATAACCACAACGAGGCTACAACAATAAGGGCAACAAAAGGGGGAAAAATGGCCTCCAGGAGAGGTGGATTCATGGTGCAGGCACTGAGCCCCAGCAATAACCCTGGAAGGGGAAAAAAGAAAGAAAGAAAGAAAGAAAGAAAGAAAGAAAGAAAGAAAGAAAGAAAGAAAGAAAGAAAGAAAGCAGCTCTTGCTGTTAGTGCTGACACTCTCTCTGCAGGGCTCGGGAATCAGCCACAAACATACGTTTGGCTCCGACTTGGATAAGCCCCATCAAATGACTTATTAAATAGCTTTACTACTTTTTTTAAAGATGCATTGCTAGATGCCTTGCAAAAATGGTCAAACCTGGGGGCCAGGTGGTAGAGCAGTGGGTTCAGAGGACATGGCACAAAGCGCAAGGACTGGCATAAAGGTCCCGGTTCGAGCCCCTGCAGGGGGATGGCTTCATGAGCTGTGAAGTAGGTCTGAAGACAAGTGTCTGTCTTTCTCTCCCCCTTCCTCTCTAGATTTCTCTCTGCCCTATCCAACAAAAACAACAGCAATAACAACAATAACAATAATAGCAGCCAGGGCAACAAAAATCAGAAAAAATGGCCTCCAGGAACAGTGGATTCGTAGTGTAGGCACTGAGCCCCAACAAGAACCCTGGAGGGAAAAAAAACAAAACAAACAAACAAACAACAACAACAAACAATGGTCAAACCCAGAAAGACAGTCAGACAAAGGGATCCAGGTTGTCTTTGAGGAATAAGTCGAAGAGAAGATAATTCAGAGTAAGTTCCAGGAGGGCCTGATACAAACTATGCTGTCCAGAAGGCCTAACAAGGGAGCCTGGGGGGCGGGGGTGGATAGCATCGCGCTCCTGCAAAGAGACTCTCATGCCTGAGGCTCCAAAGTCCCAGGTCCAAGTCCCTGCACCACCATAAGCCAGTGCTGATAAACTGCTCTGGGAAAAAACCAACATCAAGATAACCCAGAAAAAGGGAGGAATGATCAAAGAAATGACTCAAGAACATGGCTGAGAGAAAAATAGAAAGCTTATGATGGTGGAAGCGGTGTCCACGGTCCGTGTGCACTGCAGCTGCCACTCTACAGTTCAGAGGAGACAACAAGCTGTGGAGGCGGGCCTGGCCAGGAAGAGTAAAGGCGGCAGGAGGGGTCCAGATGCCTCTGTGTCCGGGAGAGACGGGGACTAGCCTCTCCCAACAAGCTGAAAATAGTGCCATCACCTAAACCCAACCCACGAGGAATGACCAGTATTTTTGTTTTTAATCCACAAAGAGGAAACTTTTTAAAGATAGTGTGTTATCCTTCTTTAAAAGTGTTTCGGGGCCCAGTGGTGGCGCACCTGGCTGAGCGCACATTACAGTGCACGAGGACCTGGGTTTGAGGCCCCCGTCCCCACCTGCAGGGGGGAAGCTTCACGAGTGAATGAAACAGCACAGTGAGTGTCTCTCTCCCTCTTTATCACCTCCTTTCCTCTTGATTTCTGGCGGTCTCTATCCAACAAATAAATAAATTTTAAAAAAGTGTTTTTTTAAAGATTTCTGATAGTAGCATCAGAACACAGTTATGACGGTAAATGTTTAAAACTGCAGAAAAGTATTGTAAGGAAAGCTGTGACCACTGATGGCCCCACAGATCTGAAGCGCCTCTTCTGCTATTTTAGTGACATGGCAGCATGGATGGTAACGCACATGCCGTGCTGCGATCTGTTCACTTCATTCGTCTGAGGAGCACTTCTGTGATAATTTATCAGCAATGTTTGTTTTTCCAAAACACTCACTCTGCTTCCACCTGGCAAGACCATACATGATGCCGTGAGTAGAACCTTTTCCCATGGCTTTTTTTTGTTTTTGTCTCCAGGGTTATTGCTGGGGCTTGGTGCCTGCACCATGAATCCACTGCTCCTAGAGGCCATTTTTTCCCCTTTTGTTGCCCTTGTTGTTGTAGCCTTGTTGTGGTTATTATTGTTATTGTTGATGTCGTTCGTTGTTGGATAGGACAGAGAGAAATGGAGAGTGGAGGAGAAAACAGAGAAGGGGAGAGAAAGACACCTGCAGACCTGCTTCACCGCCTGTGAAACGACTCCCCTGCAGGTGGGGAGCCCGGGGCTCGAACCGGGATCCTTACGCCGGTCCTTGCATTTTGCGCCATGTGTGCGCTTAACCCACTGCTCTTCTTCTTCTTCTAGCATTTGCCCTTCTTCCGTAGCCAGTCAACAGCGTCAGGTTGAGCCTGATGTAATGTTTCGAGACCTCCTTTGAATCTGGAGAGGTGGCAGTCGTTGACTATGTGGGTCATAGTCTGTCTGGAGCCGCAGGGGCAGTTCGGGTCGTCTCTGGCTCCCCAGCGATGGAACATAGCGGCGCACCGGCCCTGGCCTGTTCGATAGCGATTGAGGAGGGCCCAATCATAACGTGCTAGGTCAAAGCCGGGTTGACGCTTGCAGGGGTCTGTGATGAGGTGTTTGTTCTACTGCCCGACCCCCTCCCAGGCTTTTTGTTCAATTCTTCAGTTAGCAGAAATGACACATAAATTTCAAGAAGTAGAATTACCAGATAAAACATATTCAGGATCTGAAAGAAGGGGGTTTCTGTCTCAGTACATTTGTGGCCCCCCTCCCTTCTTAATATTCAGACACGGAGTGAACTTCTATTCGTTTCTGAGAAAAGGCATTTTCAACAAATGGCACAAGTATATAAACCTCTGTAGAAGGTGATTGATTATCCTGGAGCAGACACTCAAGTGTCCCTGGCTAGTGCTCAGGTGTCCCAGCCAACCATTACGGTGAAGCCCAGGTCACCGTTCTCCTCACCAACATGGAACTCAGAGGATGTTCACCAGCAATAGCAGAAGACAAGTTGGGGCGGCACTTATACCTAATTATATCTTTACACTTCATGCAGGATTCGTGCTGTATTCCTGCAATGCAAAGGCCTGGAGTGGAGTCAGCTATTCTGAGAGCTAGGTACACACTGCTCTGCAGTCAGATAAAAGCATGAAATTAACGGGCCGTTTGCAGACAGACATTCACGTGTCAATAAATGTGTTTTGAGGTCTGTTTCAAACAGAGGTAAGTTAATATTTCATTAAAAAGGGTGCTTTTTGCTTGATGGTCCTTTATGAGGTTAAGGAGTGATTATTCCAATGAGGCTTCAAAGAGAGAGTGTCTGTCCATCCTGAAAAGGCCTTGTGGGATGAAGGGGAGAGGAGGCAGGGGAAGGGGGAAAGGAGGAGGAGGAGGGGGAGGAAAAAGACGAGAAGGAGGGGGAGGAGAGAGCAGGATGATGAACAGGAAGGGGGGACGTAGAAGATGAGGAGGATAGGAAAGGGGATGGGATATGGAGTTTCAGTGGTGGGAACTGTGTGGAGTTGTACCCCTCTTATCCTATGGCTTTGCCAGTGTTTCCTTTTTTATAACTAAAAGTTAAAAAAAAGAAAGAAAGAAATACCACACATACACACACAAAGATGAGGAGGAGGAAAGGGGTGAGGGGAAGGAGGAGAAGGGGAATAAGGAAGAGGGGGAGAAATGAGGAGGAGGAGGAGATGGAGGAGAGAGAGAGGAGAGAGAGGAAGAGGAACAAGAGAAGGGGGAAGAGGAGGAGAGGGAGGAGGAAGACAGGTTTAATTCAGAGAACCTCCCCTTGGTTTCTGCACCTCAGCAGTCATTTCAAAACACCACCTCAGTGGGCCCAGCAGTGGGGCCACTGGCAAAGCCCACAAAGCCCATAGGAAGATCCAGGTTCAAGACCCCAGTCCCCACCTGCCAGGGAGAAGTGTCATGAGGCGTGGGGCAGTGCTGCAGGTGTCTCTTCTGGTTCCCTCTCTCCTCCCTCCCTCTTCCTCTCCGACGATCATAATTAAAACAAATACAAATGAAAAATATTGAAAGAAACACACCCCCAAGACCTCTGCAAGTAAAGACTTCAGTCACTCATAATCAGGCTGGTACAAAGACCCCAATGCAGTGCTTTGAAAATTCATGCTCCTGGGCCACTGTCCTATGCATGACCCAGGTTGAGCCCGGTCCCGTCACACCGAAGGGAACACTGGTATTGGAACACTCTCTCTGCCTCTCTGTCTGTCTAAAAAGACACCCTCGTGCTCCATCAGAGACAGAACGGGGAAAAAAGGGGCGAGAAGGAGGAGGAGAGGGCAGAGGAGGAGGGGGAGATGAGGGGGGAAGAGACTGTACTGAGTCAGCAAATGCCAGGAGCCTTCAGCGAGGGCCGTCCGCACTGAGAGCCCCTGTCTGCAGTGCCCTCCAGCTGGGCTCACCCCGGGGTGGGAGCACAAACTCAGGGATGCATCAGGGGAGCACAGAGCTCGGAACACACCCTTCTGAGACACCTGGCCATGCTACACACCTGTGGCACCCCCGAGCTTCGACAGACACCCATGTTCAGAATTTAATACTGGAGAGGACAGAATGCTGTGTCTTAAAGACAGACACCCAGATCAGATGCCCAGGCCTGCCTGTCCCCAGCCGGCATGCGCAAAGCAAGATTCCATGGCCAGGGTTGGGGGCTGGGAGGCTGCGACAGGAACCCCCAGAGCCCAGGCTTGTCTCTGCAGGCAGGGACCACTGAGCTGGGGGGGGGAGACTCAGGTTGGTGGGGGGGGGCAACTCCACAGGAGACACAGGGCACACAGCTACTTGGGGAGGTGACAGTCTGCCTGCAGGGACAATGAGCACCTACCGGCATTCATGAGAGCAGGGGGTGGGGGTGGAGGCTCAGCCAGTGCAGATGGGGGGGGGGGTTAGGGCAGGGTTGTCAGTGCAGCTGGCAATGTACCAGAGAGAGCAAACCCGCTTCTTCCTGGAAGGCCAGGGAGAGAGGGTTACAGGAGCTGTGGGGGGCTTTGGCTAGAGTGGAGGGGGGTAGGAGAGGGGGAGAGAGAGACAGGTAGAGAGGGAGGGAGATAAAGAAGGAGAGAGAGAGGGAGGGAGAGGAAGAGGGAGGAGAAGTGGGAGAAGGAGAAAGAGGAAAGGGAAGAGGAAGAAACGGAGAAAGGGGGAAAAGAGGAGGGAGGGAGGGAGAGGTAAAGAAAGGGAGTGAGGAAGAGGGAGAGAGAGAGGGAGAGGGAAAGAAAGGGAGTGAGGAAGAGGGAGAGAGAGAGGGAGAGGGAAAGAAAGGGAGTGAGGAAGAGGGAGAGAGAGAGGGAGAGGGAGAAGGGAGAGGGAGAGGGAGAGGGAGAGGGAGAGGGAGAGGGAGAGGGAGAGGGAGAGGGAGAGGGAGAGGGAGAGGCAGAAGAAGGTCTCTGGAGATCATTCCCCAGTCGCCTGCAACTCACTTCCCCAGCAGATCTCGGGGAACTCAGAAACCTTGAGCTACACTATCAGACGTCCTAAGAGGGGGAAAGAGGAGCCTTTCCTGTGATTCCACACTGAGAGACGGTCACTCCTGAGCTCTCCTGAGCCAGAGCTGGATAAATCACTCCTCTACTTGGATCTCCAGGGCCCCGGGTCCGAGTGACATCTGCTCTGTCCTGGTAACCTCATACCCTGTGGTCATTCTCCTCCACCACACAGCAGGCCCTTAAACACGGAGTCCTCCTACAGACATTCCACTGTTACATGGATGAGAGAAACGAAACTGCAGCTGACCCGGATGAAGTGATGTTATCTGAGATCCTGGTGTCATTATAAGCTGTTTTCTTTAAGAAGCCGGGGGCACCTTAAGTTAGGACTCCTTGCATTAAAAACAACCCCATGTGCAAACACAAAGAATGCATTTCCCCACAACTCAAAATTCAGTGCGAACGCAGAACTGTTGAGGATTTACGAGGCAACGGGGGGGGGGGGGGGGGGGGGGAAGAGCCTGAAACGTGGCCTCTGTCCTTGAAGGAGAGTAGATACTTCAATCTGCTACACACAGACTTCATTCTAGCTTCTGTCTCGTCTACTGCAGTGTTAACAGAGGAGTGAGGCCCCCGGAGATACGACTGCTTACTTCTCTTATCTCAAAGTTTCGCAAGGGGCACCAGCTGGACAGACATGCGATACTTCTCCCAGACTGACACCCATGCCTCCTGTTGTATTAGACCCCAAATTCTAGCCTGAGAGCAGGGAGAGCAGGATGCTTTGCTGAGACTTGAAGCTGCCATCTTCTGAGGGTGCACCTGCATAAGCCTGCTCTGCTCACACCAGGCCTGATCTCTGGGATTTTGAGAGGCCATCAGATCACGGCTCAGACCCAGCACCACTGCCTCCTCAGCACCAGAGTTCGGCACCGTCCCACCTGGGAGAGAAGCCTCAGAAGGAGAGCCTCCTTCCAGACCAGCCCGAGGTCATGAGCAGACTGCCAGCACCTGCCTCCCTCACAGCCAGGAATTCCCGTAGCTCCCTGGTTTCCCATCGCTCTTGGGAACTCCAGGAAGGCCTTTCCCAGGCCTTTGCAAACCATCAAGTTTACCGAGTCCCAAGTCTCTTTATTCATTTATGTATTTAATTTAAACCAGAGCACTGCTCGGCTGCGGTTTTTGGCGGTACTGGGGAATGAACCTGGGAGCTCAGACCCCATAGCATAACCATTATGCTGTCTCAGCCGGCCAGATCGCCATCCTCCATCCTTTCCTTTCCTTTCCTTTCCTTTCCTTTCCTTTCCTTTCCTTTCCTTTCCTTTCCTTTCCTTTCCTTTCCTTTCCTTTCCTTTCCTTTCCCTCCCTCCCTTCTTTTTGCCTCCAGGGCTATTGCTGGGCCTTGGTGCCTGCACTACCAACCCCTGCTCCTGGCGGCCATTTTTCCCATTACATTGGGTAGGACAGAGAGAAACAGAGAGCAGGGGGAGGTAGAGCGAAGGAGAGAGAAAGACAGATCCTGCAGAGCTGCTTCACTGCTGCAGGTGGGGAGCCGGGGGCTCAGATCCTTGCGCTTCCTAGTGTGCGCGTAACCTGGCACGCCACCTCCTGGCCACCTCCCCCCAACCCCCCCCCCCCCCATCTCTTAGGAGAAAAGAAAGAAGGAAGAGAAATCCGGGACCAGGTCACCTCCAGAGAACACGGTGAGGTCTCTGTGGACCATGAGATCACCTGAAATGCACACACACACACACACACACACACACACACACACACACACCGTGCCAGGTGTGTGAGCCACTCTCTCTCTTACCTGGCCGTGGGGGGGGAGCGCAGGGTATGCCAGAGGCTGGCTCATCACCCCCTTCTGCTTCAGGAGAAGCATGCGCTTCTGCTCCTCACTCAGGTGCGCCCTGGACGCCGGGAGCTGCTGCGGCGGCTGCGGCTGGGACTGTGGCTGCGATGGCTGTGGCTGTGGCTGCAGGTATGGCATCAGAGGGCTTTTGCTGGGGTTGACCATGGGGGGCGTCAACCTCTGACTCAAGTCGGCGTTGAAGTGAGTCAGGGGCTTGGTATTGCCGTACGTCAGGACGCCGTGGGGTTTGCTGAGGGAGTTGGTGCCCAGGCTGCTTGGCGGCTGGCTGACCATGCTCATGGGGTTCTGAGGGAGGTAGTTGCTCATGGTGGTATTCTGCAGGCTGCTGGCCATAGGAGGCACTGCGGGGTTCTGGCTGTTAAAGGCTTGGGGGTACATCATGGGACTATTTGGTTTTTCTGCAGGGAACGTGGTCCCGTACGGGCTGGACGGAGGCCCCAGCGGGGACCAGCTGGGCGTAGGGTTCGAGTGCTGCTTGTGCAGGAGCTTGGCCCGCTGCTGCTGCTGGGCCGCCATCTGCTTCAGCTGCTCCGCGGGAGACAGGTCGGGGCTGGGCCCAGACCCGGGGCCGGGGGCCGCCGCACTTAGGAGATAGCCGCTCCCAGGCCTGGGGGCCGCCTGGCCGGGCGTTTGCCCCGGGGAGCCTCCGGGGGCCACAAGCAGGCCGGGGGCGGGGAAGGGGGGCCCGGAGGAGGCCGGCCGGGCCTGGGGGGATGCCAGGGGCCCGTGGGCGCAGGGCGAGTGGGCCGGGTCGCCCGCCACGGCCTCCTGGGACAGTGGAGCCTCGGCGGGCGGCTGCGGGAAGTCCGGCTCCTTCTTGTCCTCGAAGTCCTCCTTGAACAGGTCCTGGATGTCATCCTCGGGCACCGTGTTGGCCAGCTCGTCGATGAGCTCCTGCCACTCCTGGTCGTTGAGGTTGATGTCGGAGAAGAGCTTGTTCTGGTGTGAGAGTGAGGTCTCAGATCCGTCCATGCAGGTGGCCTCATCCAGGGGCTCGGCTTTGGGCTCCTTGGCCGGCGGCAGCCTCAACCCCTCGTCCAGGGCACCGTTGGCAGGCGGCTTCCCATCGGGCAGCCTGGTGCCCGTGCCCAGCTCGTCCAGGAGCCCCCCGCCGCCACCGCCGCCGGGCAGGCCTAGGGCGGGCTTCAGGTCCAGCTGGGGCAGCGGCAGGCTGCTGGGTTCGGCTCCCACAGGCCCATCCTTCCGGAGCCGCTTGCCGGTGGGGGAGAAGCCCCCGTCACACCCCCCGTTCTGCTGGTCTCCGTTGAGCGGCGACCGAGCGCCCTCCAGCTTCCTTTTCACCGTCTCCTGTAGCTGCAAGACAAACGGGACAGAGGGTGACTATCTCTGGGATCCGGTGGGCTGGGACACCCAGGAAAGGACCCCACCCTGGACACCCACTCCAGGCCCTGCAGGGATTGGCTTTTCCCCAAAAGCGGGAGACACTGAGCAGCAGAGGGTGAGCTTGGGGGACCCAGAGAAACTCCAGGCAGCACCTGCCTGAACTTAGGGTCACCTGTTATTTTTGCCTTTGTTTTTCCCCTTGCCTCCAGTGATAAATCTGGGGCTCAGTGCCAGTGCTACAAATTCACAGCTCCCGATGGAAATATTTTCTGTTTTATTGAGTAGTACAGAGAGAGATCGAGAGGGGAGGAGGAGATGGATAGATAGGTAGATAGATATATCGATCTGCAGACCTGCTTCACTGCTCGTGAAGTGTCATCCCCACAGACGGGGAGCCAGGGCCTTGAACCCGGATCCCCTTGCTCAGGTCCTTGCGCTTTGTACTAGGTGCACTTAACCGGGTGTGCCACGGCCTGGCCCCAGGCCACCTGTTATTTTCCCAGTGAACACTGGGGAGCTGGGAGTGGGCAGGGGGGTGGATGGGTCACCCTAGAAAAAGGTGTTAATGTTGTCACCGAGTTCTCGCTACGTCTTCACTGATAGCACCACAGAGTTCAGCCGGCCCCTTGCAGTCACTGGGGAGCCCAGAGGGAGAGACGGCCGGCCGACACCACCCTTCCTGAGTGTCACGGGAGCCTTGACACACCCTGTGTGGAAGGTGAGCTGCCCCACAGCCTGGGCTTTTCCGTTTATTCACTCAGGAGCCCCCAGCAGTTCACTGCACAGACACTCAGCCAGTGGCCGTTACCCGGACAAGCCCTGGAGAGAGTGGGCATTCAGCCTTCGTTCACTTCCTCATCTGCACAGTCAGTTAGTGACACCCAGTCCAGAGGCACCAGCCACACCGAGTGATGTGAAAGGCACTTGGGGAGCTGGGAGACAGCTCGCCCGGGACAGGTGGCCTTTACCATGTGTGAGGAACTGGGTTTGGGCCCCAGGCCACCGTGTGGGAAGCTTCACTGCTTCACTAGTGTTGGGAGCGAGGTGCTGTGGTATCTCTCTTCTTTCTTTTATTTTTTAATTTCCTTTTTTATTATTATCTTTATTTATTTTTTAAATACTTATTCACTCCCTTTTGTTGCCCTTGTTGTTTTATTGTTGTAGTTATTATTGTTGTTATTGATGTCGTTGTTGTTAGATAGGACAGAGAGAAATGGAGAGAGGAGGGGGAGATATAAAGCAAGAGAGAAAGAGAGACACCTGCAGACCTGATTCGCTGCCTGTGAAACGACCCCCTGCAAGTGGGGAGCAGATGCTCGAACCTGTATCCTTGCGTGGGTCCTTGCACTTAGTACCATGTGTGCTTAACCTGGTGTGCCACTGCCTGGCCCCTTCTCTTTCCATATTTCTCCCTCTCTGTCTCTCACCTTCTATTAAGAAAAAATAAAGCCTGCCAGTGTGTGTGTGTGACAGACAGAGAGAGAGAGAGAGAGAGAGAGAGATCTTACAGATTTGGAGTCACAGTGATAATAATCCTGGTGGGACTTAGTTTCCTGCGTGACCATCCACGCCTTAGCTACCACTATTCTTTTGAATCGCCCTGGGGCCTCCGGAATGTAGTTTCACCACTCCCTTGCGGACCTTCTCATTCTTTTCAGTTCAGATAGAGAGATAGAGAGACACAGAGAGATGTACCACCACCCTGACGTTTCTCCCGCTGCCTTGGTGCTCCCATGGAGTGCCAGGGCTCAACCTTGGGCTGGGTCAAGCCCTGCGGGTGAGCTATTTCCTGACAATCCCGGCTATCACAACTCTTAAAAGCCAGCAACACTGGTCTGCACAGGCACAGTGGAAGCAGACTTCTCTCCAGACTTGAGAACACAGAGGCAGAACGATAATATTTCTGTTCCCTGGCTGGCAAACCTACCCCCCCCCCCCCAGTGCTTCCCAGGCATCTCCTGCAGCCTGTGTAACACCAACAACAGAAACCACATTTGCAATTAAAGGTCCCTGTCCAAGCGGGGATGCAGACATGTCACAGATAGTACAACAGCTCTGGGTGGATTGGCTCGGACCCGAGCCATTGCCAGCCAGTCACTGAGTGCAGCCCTGGACGATGGCGGGGACACCAGGGGCCTGCACCACCGCACCTCTGCTCCACGTTGCATCTGGGCCATCGCAGAAGACACCTGCAGGGTCTGACTTTGCAGACCAGCAGAGTCACCCTCTGCGTGTCCTCCTTTCCGACGGGGGCTTGGGGGGTCCCAGGGTCTACTTCTACTCCATGAGCCACCGGGAGAGAGGGGACAGACCCATGGCCCGTCTCACCGGCAGCCTGAAGTAACGGGAGCTGCGGTCTGTGCGGGGCGACCCTGAGGCTCCTGGGATTGAGACCTGCGTCATCTCCCACTCATTTGAGCCCAGGGAGCCTGGTGGTGTGAACTGCACCCATGCAGAAGAAGCCTCCAAACCGCAGCACTGCCTTGCTCCCGCACCCCAGGGCTGCACAGACAAGGCGACTCCCACAGAGGAAGCTGGGGGGGGGGGCAGGAGCTGACAGCCACTGTCCAGTCCCCGCTGTGACCGCTCCCAGGAGGACACTTCCTCCTCCCAAACTGGCCACAGCACCGTGTGTCTCCCTTCTCCAGAGTCCTCACGGCTGCTTTGGGGAAACTGGGTCTCTGTGTAGAGGAGACAGACAGCAGAACTGATGGGGTGAAGAAAGGCAGATCATGTCATTTTTGGAGGGATTCTGTGTCACCCAGATCCATCCTAATGAAGCATCACAGGAGCTGTGCTTTTGGTTGATGGTGGCAGCAGAGAAAGATGGAAACAACTAAAACGCCCGCCCTCTGGTGACAGGGCCAAGAAGATGGGGCACCATCACCATTCCAGCCTGTGATCCACAGCCCAGGACACCGCCTCCAGGCAGCCCGTTCCGGCCCCTGAGGCCCCAGGCTCTATCACTAATCACAATCCTCCGATGGCATTTCCCCAGAAGCTCCCCTCTTCCCACCGGAAACCCCCAGTGTGCTCTCGAGGGCTCTCTGTTCTTATCCACCACATCCCTGAGCCCCACGTCCCAGAGCCTCCTGAGCTCCAGTGCCTACCCACGGAGCCTGCCCCAAGTGGGCCTCCCCTCCACCCCCGTCTGTGAGCAGCTGTGATGGTTTTCTTTCCAGAACGTGAACCTGCTCCACCTGTCATTCCCCCACTGATCCGTGGCATCAGAGTCAACCTGGGGGCCATCCCACCTAGATCACGAGGCCCCAGGCACAAACGGTCCCTCCCCCAGCTGCTACTTCCCGACTCCCTTTTTCTTTCTTTCTTTCTTTCTTTCTTTCTTTCTTTCTTTCTTTCTTTCTTTCTTTCTTTCTTTCTCTCTCTCTCTCTCTCTCTCTCTCTCTCTCTTTCTTTCTTTCTTTCTTTCTTTCTTTCTTTCTTTCTTCCTGACAAATAGATAGAGAGGAAAGAGAGATACCTGCAGAGCAGGAGTGGCTATGAGAATCCCAGTCTCCACCTGGAGCTGCTCTGTCTGTCTGCCTGTCTATCCATCTCCGTGAACACAGGTGCCAACACCACCTTTACTCTTGAGGCCCCCTAGCTCTGCTCCGGCTTGTGTTACGCAGTGTGCAGACCCAGCCCCAGCCCCTCTGAGACTCCTCCAGGGTCAGGCTCAGAGCTGTGAAGAGACACACAGGAGACGGGGGCAAAGGGAGAGAGAGGATCTGATCAGGGCGGCTCAGAGCAGGGACCTCACCGCAGCCTGGCTGTAACATTGTGCTAGGACACGCTTCCTACAGCCTTGCAGAGGAGTCAAGAATATTCTTACACTACTGTTTACTCTAAATGTCTCTTCTCTCCCACAGAAAACCCTCTCCTTTAGTTTGTGCCCTCTGGAGAAACAGTTTTCACCAGGGGTCACCAGGAGTACCTCCCGACTCCCCGCATACAGAGAAAGGCCAGTCCCTGTGTCTGTCTCTCTTGTTCTCTTGACTTTTGTATAAAGCAGAGCTCAGAGTCAGCTCCTGGAAAGTAAGTCTCAATATCACTCTATTTCTCTTTCAATCTGCCTCTGTTATGCGCTCCCTCAATCTTTGTCTGTTTCTCAATTTTTATGCTCCTTCTTTTTCTCATTCTGTCTCTCTAATCTTTGTCTCTGCCTTTTTTTAATAGTCAATGCTTTTTAAAAAATTATATTTATTTATTTATTGGATAGAGACAGCCAGAAATTGAGAGGGAAGGGCGTGATAGGGAGAGAGACAGAGAGACACCGGCAGCCCTGCTTCACCACTCGCAAAGCTTTCCCCCTGCAGGTGGGGACCAGAGGCTTGAACCCATATCATTGTGCACTGTAACCTATGTGCTCAACCAGGTGCGTCACCACCTCACCCTTCTCTCTTTTGTTCCTCATTCATCCTCCTCCTTCTCTCTCTCTCTCTCTCTCTCTCCCTCTCTCTCTGTCACACACACATGCATACCCTCTGTGAATGAACAAACAGGACTTTTTTTTTTCTGTTGTCACTGGTTGTCGCTTCACCTCTCTGGAATGCCTTTTCCAGGGAGAGAGAGGGGCAGGGGGAGAGAGAGGGCCAGAGGCAGAGGAGAGAGAAACCACAGTGCAGAAGCCCTTCCCAGCACAGGGGTAGGGGCAGGGGCAGGGGGTCGGGGTCACTCCCGGGTGGCGTGCACGTGCTCAGCAAGGCAGGGGCACCATCCAGGGAAGCTGCGTTGCCGGCGACCCCCCTTGTTTCTGAAAGGAGCCGAGCCTGCCCTCCTCACTGCAGTCCTGGTTTTCACCCTGTCCTGGCTGCTGGGGGCACAGAGTCCCTGAGACAAGTCACCCCCACCCCCACCCTGGGCTGCCCAGTGACCACCCTCCACACCCCAGCAGCTCAGCTGCGGGGGGCGTCCTCAGCTCCTCCTCAGCAGCCAGAAGTCTTGATGTGAAAAGGAGGGAGTCCAAGGTGCTGTTGCCATGGCAATGCCAGAGCACCAGCTCAGACCCCTCTGCTCCTGCAGGAAGGCTGCCCAGAGCCCTGTTCCCCGCCCGGGAGGCTGAACTGGTGCTGAGGGCAGAGCCCACACTTGCCTTACTGCACCCTGCCTGGGTGCCTGGGTGGGGTGGGGGCAGAGGAGGGCGCTCCTGAATGTGGGGGCGCAGACCACCACTCTGCGATGCCAGGGTCGGAGCTCAGGCCGTCAGGAGTGCCAGTCCTGTGCTGACTCCTGTGACATCTCCCGGGCTGCCCACTGTATTTATTTTTATTATTCATTTCTCGTTGTGATTTATCATTTTATTGTACTTATTATTTATTAGAATAATGAATAATATAGAAATTGAGAGGGAAATGGTACATAGGAAGTCACCTGCAACACTGCTTCCTTCACCACTCATGAAGCTCTACCCCTGCAGTGGAGGACCAAGGGGCTTGAACCCAGGTCCTTAGGCATTGTAACTTGTGTGCTTAACCAGGTAGCCACCACCCAGCAACTTAATTTTTAAAAATATTTATTTATTCCTTTTTGTTGCCCTTGTTGTTTTATTGTTGTAGTTATTCTTTTTTTTTTAATATTTTATTTTATTTATTTATTCCCTTTTGTTGCCCTTGTTGTTTTATTGTTGTAGTTGTCGTTGTTGGATAGGACAGAGAGAAATGGAGAGAGGAGGGGAAGACAGAGAGGAAGAGAGAAAGATAGACACCTGCAGACCTGCTTCACCGCCTGTGAAGCAACTCCCCTGCAGGTGGGGAGCCGGGGTTCGAACCGGGATCCTATGCCGGTCCTTGTACTTTGCGCCACCTGCGCTTAACCCACTGCGCTACAGCCCGACTCCCCTGTTGTAGTTATTCTTATTGTCGTCATTGTTGGATAGGACAGAGAGAAATGGAGAGAGGAGGGGACAACAGAGAGGGGGAGAGAAAGATAGACACCTGCAGACCTGCTTCACCGCCTGTGAAGCGACTCCCCTGCAGGTGGGGAGCCGGGGGCTTGAACTGGGATCTTTACGGTGGTCCTTGCGCTTTGTGCCACGTGTGCTTAACCCGCTGTGCTACGACCCATTTTTAATTTATTTTATTTTATGTTTTATTTTATTTTATTTTAATGAGAGAGATACAGAACCAAAGACACAAAGAGAAAGACCAGAGCCCTGCTCAGCTCTGCTGGTGGTGGTGCTGGGGATTGAACCCGGGAGCTTGGAGCTTCAGGCATGAAAGTCTTTTGCAGAACCATTATGCTGTCTCTCCAGCTCCCCTCACTGATGGGGAGGTAAAAAGGAAGGGGGGCTGTGACGTGCTGAGTATTTTGAGACTGTTCTCTGATCAAACATCACAAATCAGAAAGAGCTGGCTAGAGTGGTCCTGGGAGTTCTCCCCAGGGGCCGCCCTGTGCACCAGACATTGTGTTCCGGGGCTCCGGGGCCCTCAGAAACAGCCCAGCGTACACAGCAGAGGAAGGCAGGAGTCTGGAAAGCAGAGACCTGTGGGCCCATTTTCCAGCTGTCCCTGAAGCACAGAAACCACGCAGGCTTCATCAAGTGGCCCTGAGCACACACCTAGCCTCCTCCATTATAACCCGAGAGGCCGCTGGCCCAACTTCCCGGGCTGATCACAGCTTCAACGCTCCCTGTGGACTCTGCACTCAGATCAGCAACTCGCCCTCAGCCACCAGGCAGAGACCCCAGATCTGGCCACGTGACTGAGCCCTGGGGCAGGCGACCAGGGGCCGAGTTGAGCCTCCCTCTTCCTGCCCTTCTGCAGGACTTCACAGCACCCTTCTGCAAGGCGTTTCTTGCTTCCACAACATTTGTGGGGGTTGGGGGGGGAATGACATTTAAACCCTAAGCACAACCATTAGGAAAAGCTGAAAACCCCAGCGTATAAATTACATGGTTCAATTTTAAAATAGTTTTTTTTTTTTTTTTTACTCTTTTTGACAGAGACAAAGAGGCAGGGAGAAAGAGAGAGAGGTGAATGAGACATAGGCGCCAAAGCTTCCTTCAGTGTGAGGGAGCTGTTCCAAGCTGAGCCTCGTACTACCCAACTGAGCTATTTCCCCAGCCCACATGTTTACTTCACTTTTATTTTATTTTTTAATTGTCTCTAGGCTTATCCACTGCTCCCGGTGGCTTCTCCCCCCTTTTACTTTCTATTTTTATTTGATAGGACAGAAATAAGTTGAGAGAGGGAAGGAAAGACAGAGAGGGAGAAGAGAAACACCTGCAGACCTGCTTCACTCCTTGTGAAGCTTCCCCACCGCAGGGAGGAAATGGGGGCTCGAACCCAGGTCCTCGTGCATGGTGACATGTGTGCTCAACTGAGTGTGCCACTGCTGTCCTCTCATTTTTTTTTTTTTTTTTTTTTGCTTTTTGTAAGTCCTCTGCTAGATTTCTGCTTGGTGTCCGGGGCTGAAATGGGGTCAGAGGGTAAGAAAGAGGCCAGAACCTGTCTTTCATGGACAGTCACAGCCCCCTTGCTGACCCTCCTCTGGTCCTGAAGGGCCTGGGGACCATGAGTCCTACAGGCTGATGCCCACAGGACACACACACCGAGGCTTGTGGGGAAGGGGAGCTCTGTCAGCTGGCAGGGAGCTCCATCTGGCTCCAGCAGAGCACGTCTTGACAGATGCCCTTCCATTGTGGGTCTGACCGTGCCCACTGGGTGGGGAGTCACAGCGCAGGCTTGTCACGGAGCAGGCCCCACAGAATATAGCCGTGTTGGGGGTCGGGGGTCGGGCGGTGGCGCAGTGGGTTAAGCGCATGTGGTGCAAAGCGCAAGGGCCGGCGTAAGAATCCCGGTTCGAGCCCTGACCGGGAGTCGCTTCACAGGCGGTGAAGCAGGTCTACAGGTGTCTTTCTCTCCCCCTCTCTGTCTTCCCCTCCTCTCTCCATTTCTCTCTGTCCTATCCAACAACGAACAACATCAACAACAACAATAACCACAACAAGGCTACAACAACAAGGGCAACAAAAAGGGGGGAAAAGTGGCCTCCAGGAGCAGTGGATTCATGGTGCAGGCACCGAGCCCAGCAATAACCCTGGAGGAAAAAAAAAAAGATTACAGCCGCGTTTTCTGGGCCATGCAAGCTTTAACTCCCACAGGCTGGCGGTGAGGCTCAAGCACCGAGCACCACGTCCTGTGGGCAGCAGGGGAAGGCTCTCCCCTCCCACTTGTGCCCAGGTGACAACAGTAAATCCTCACATTCTATCAGGCCCACCTGGATTCTGCTGGGTGAGAAACCATCCACGAGCTTCTCTGTCTTTTCCTAACCTAGTGGTGGTTTTTCTTCTTCTAAATGTATTTTTTTCTTTTTTAAGTTAATTTATTTTATTTGACAGGACACAGAGAGATTGATAGGGGAGGAGAGATAGAGAGGAAGAGAAAGGGGACTGGGCGGTGGTACACCTGGTTAAGTGCACATAGTACTAATCGCAAGGTCTCATGCAAGGATCCAGGTTCCAGCCCCCATTTCCCACCTGCGGGGGTGGGGTTTGTTGCATCACAAGTGGTGAAGCAGGTCTGCAGGTGTCTCTCTCTTTCTCTCTCTCTTTCTCTCCCCTCTCTATCTCCCCCTCCTCTCTCAATTTCTCTTTGTCCTATCCAGTAAAATGGAAAAAACAGCTGCCAGGAGCAGGGAATTTGTCATGCTGGCATCGAGCCCCAGTGATAACCCTAGAGGCAAAATGAGAGAGAAAGAGAGAGGGAGAGAGAGAGAGAGAGACCTATAGCCCTGCTTCACAACTCGTGAAGCTTCCCTCCAGCAGGTGGGGAGAGGGGCCTTGAACTCAGGTCCTTGTGCATCACAACATGTGCACTCAGCTGGGTGCGCCACCTCCCGGCCTCTAGTAGTGGCTCCTTCCTGAAATACACGACTCACTCTTCAATTTGTATGAATGAAACGAAGTTCGAGGCCACTGCTGTTTCTGAGCACTGAGGAACAAAACCTGATTGATTCAATTCCTGCTCATTTTGTCTGGAGCCATATGTTGGCAAGGGGCCAACCTCGGATTTCTTCTTAAGTACAGATGGAAACAAAAAAGGAGCTCACTACGTAAAAGAATAAAGATTACCTAGAATAAAGATTGCAAGGGGATGCTTCAACTACTCAAGAAAGAAATAAGTCTCAAGAATTCAAGGGCTCCAGGGATTTACATTTAACTCAACCCTTGATATGTGTATTATGAGTTCTTCTCATACATTAATTAAAGTCGGTCCCCAAGGGGGCTTGAGTCTGGGTTTGAACTACAGTTGCTACTTTTAAATGTATCCCATGCAGAAGAGATTCACGAGTGCACTTCAACTGAGCTTCCTCTCCGTCCGGGCAGCCTCTCAGATGCGTCTGAAAGAGGCAGAGTCCACTGTGTTCAGAGACTTCGTGTCCAAGACAGAAAGGATCACTGTAAGATTCGTCTTGAGCTCACTGGGACTCTGTGGCTTCACCTCCAGCCTGGGGTCGCCCAAGAACGAAGGCGAGTGATTAAGGCCATCACTGGTTCCTTACGGCTGTGACTTACTCAGAACGTGAAGGCTCTAACGCGTCGCCCATACTAACAATCTCATTACTATGAAGTGTCACAGAAACGTGCGATGGGCGCTTGCAGTTGCAGTCTCACCCATCAACTCCTCCTCCTGCTTTCAGTCCTGAGCTCAGTGCTCTCTAAGAGCTGGGGCCGGGGCTCTGCAAGGGGGCTGGGGGCGGAGCACGGGACTCATGTCCTCGGGTGGCCTGGAGCTCCTCAGAAGAGTGACCACCTCTGGGCCACCCCTTTAAATTGTTCTGCACCTGACCCCTGATTTGAAGGCGTGTATACTCCTGTGCAGTCCCTGACTGCCTCGTGGGGAGGAGATGGAGTCTATGAAGACAGCCGGTCTTGGGGACATCAAGGGTTAGACTCAGAGCCCAGCCATGGGGGCTCCCCTGACTGCGTGAATATCCTGTGCACATGTGAATGGAAAGTTGAGTTTCTTTTTAAAAAATTCTGTTTTCTTTCTATTTTTATTTGACGGGACAGAGAGAAATTGAGAGGGGAGGAGAGACAGAGAGGGAGAAAGAGAGACACTTGAAGACCTGCTTCACCACTCATGAAGCATCCCCCATGCAAGTGGGGTACGGGGGCTCGAACCTGGGTCCTTGAGCCCGGTAATGTGTGCACTTAACCAGGTGCGCACCACATCTGGCCCTGAAAGCCTGTCGTTTCTAGGAGCATCTCACACCATCACTTGGGATACTGTGGTACCCAAAGGAGGCCAACCCCAGAATCCAGAGGAATATGGGGATCTTGATCAGAGGACTGTTCACGTGGACAGAGGAGCCCAAACAGTTGCTAAGAAACAGGTGCACAGCTGGGCCTGGGCTCTCTTCATTACAGAAGTCAGCAGAGAGACAAACAGCCTGGTGGGAGAGGAAACGAAACACCTCCAGGAGAGGAGGAAATGGCAGAATCACTGGGCAGATCTGCTGCAGGGGCTGAGGTTGTACGCGGCCCAGAGACTGCCTGGGAATCTGGGGGGGGGGGGGGCTGGGCTCTAGGACACCCTCAGCATCTCTACCAGCCAGAGCTAGAAATCCATATTCCTGGGGGATTTTACTTCTCATTTTTTTGTTAGTGATTTAATATTGACTCACAAAATTGTAAGATAATAGGAGTATAATTCCACACAGTTCCCACCACCAGAGTTCTGTGTCCCCATTCCTTCCACTAGAAACTGTACTAATTCTCCCAAGGTCATAGATCTATGGATAGATAGATAGATAGATAGATAGATAGATAGATAGATAGATAGCTTTATTGCCTATTTTTTCTATGGTCCTGCCTTCTCTTCCTTTCTAAGTCAAATCTATAAATCTATACTTCTATACTTCTGAGTGTCCCTCCCCATACCCACCCCCCGATTCTCTCTCTAAATACTGATGAAATCGGGGTTCAGAGCCCTCTGGTCATCTTCCCCTAACATTTCTCCCCCTCTGGAAGTACGGACCAAAATTATTTTTGGGGTGCAGAAGGTGGGGGTTTTGGCTTCTATAATTGTTTCTTAGCTGGACATGGGCGTTGACAGGTGGATCCATACCTCCAGCCTGTCTCTGTCTTTCCCTAGTGGGACAGGGCTCTGGGGAGGGGAGGTCCTGGGTCACACTGGGGAGGCTGGCTGCCTTGGTGGCTCTTTTCTCTTGTGTGTCTTTTACAGGCACCAGCAGGTGCCCCATTCAAGCGCTTGAGATGGTTTGCATCCAGGAGCCCAGAGGCAGAGGGATCCTCAGCACCTTGGGGTGGGGAGTGGGATGCAGAGCACAGGCGGGGGCAGGGGAGGAGAGTGACGGAGGGCTTGCATCACTCCCCGTAAGGTCTTCTGTGTCTGATTCCACCTACTTGGCCTCTGAATTTCATTTAATGGATCCTTGTGTTTGGTTCTTGCTACACCAGTAAAAAACCCAGAGTGCTTTTCTAGTATTTAAAATGGACAGGTCAGCCGGCTTTCGTTGAATTTAGTCATTGTTCTAAAGAAGTGCAAAGGTTTGGTGGTGGGGGGAAGGTGACCTGATTATCTTCCTTGTACACTGGAGGAACTGTGGCTTGAATTCACAAAGCATCTTATGGGGGGGGGGGAAGAAAGGGTGTGTGCAGGGGAGCTGAGGTCTCTGGGAGGGCGGGCTGGAGGGTGGTGACATTCTACATGGCTTTGGAGCAAGAATGACAGAGAGGTTAGAAATGGGTTCAAGCAGGGGAGGAAAAGGAAGAAGCCAGATGGAACAGGGTCCCCAAAGGTAAGCGTCGTTCTCTTTATCCCAGCACGAGGAGCCTGCAAGAGGATGTTTATGCCAGCCCTTCTGGGACCCAGACACAGGGAAGAGCATCTGAGACCGAGAGCCTGACTCTGAGTGTCTGGGTCTAAAGTCCCAGGAGCCCATTGGAATTTCAAAATCCAGGCTTGCTGCTGGGGGCTCTACCTGCTCAGAACTGGGGTGGGGTGGTGGTGATGGTGGTGAGCTGTCTACACATAATAAGCCTGCAATCATCCAATTACCTCAAGTCAACTGGGAGGCTTCTACCTGTAGAGAACGGGCATTAGATGTTCAGTAACAAAGACATGCAGTTGACCCCCAAGAGCCTGTCACCCCCTAGGGTTTACCTCTCTGTTCTCTTTCTCTGGTGGAGGAGCAGGAGAGAAAGAGAGGGGAGGGGAGTTGGGCGCTAGCGCAGCAGGTTAAGTGCAGGTGGCACAAAGCGTAAGGACTGGTGTAAGGATCCTGGTTCGAGGCCCTGGCTCCCCAGCTGTAAGGCAGTCGCTTCACAAGCGGTGAGGCAGGTCTGCAGGTATCTGTCTTTCTCTCCTCCTCTCTACCCCATCTCTCTCCACTTCTCTCTGTCCTATCCACCACGATAACAACAACAACAATAATAACTACAACAATAAAACCACAAGGGCAACCAAAACAAAAGGGGTTAAATAAAGAAAAGAGAGGGAGAGGAGAATGTGCGCTGGCATGAATTGTCAGGCTAGCCAGCGCACAGACCAGGGGCAGCCCCTCTGAGGAGATGGATCCAAGTGCACAGACACCGACTTCATTTCCTCCGGTAATGAAGCCACTTTGCTTATTAGAGTGAGAGCCCAGCCTGGTCCAGTCCACTTCTAGTGGCTTACAGAGTGATGAGGCGAGCTGGCCTGGCTTTATTTTTAAACTTCACCTGTACAGGAAGGCGCACAGAATCTCTATCAGCAGGACTCGACTTACCCAGAACCCTTTATTCTGCCAAGAGAGTGGCCACTTTCACACCTTGTTTGGTTAAACTTTCCTTTGTCTTAAAAAAAAAAAAAAAGGACTGCAGGGGCCAGGTGGTGGCACACATGGTTAAACGCTCACACGCCAGCGCACAAGGATCCAGGTTCAACCCTCTGGTCCCCACCTTCAGGGGGAAAGTTTCGCAAGTGGTGAAGCAGTGCTGCAGGTGTCTCTCTGTCTCCTCCCCTCTCTATTTCCCACCCCCATCAATTTCTCTCTGTCTCTATCCAGTAATAAATAAAAATGTTAATTAAAAAACCGGGCCACTATCTGGAGAGTTATAGGGAATCTTTGCTGCAAAGGCGGCAGCAGGAAGGAGAGAACCCTCAGGCTGCCCAGCTCCCCGATACCACCCCTCTCCAGAGCTTCCTTCAGAGGAAGGGGCTGCAGAGAGCTCAGTACCTTTCAGAGAGCTGAACCTCAGTGTGTGTGTGTGTGTGTGTGTGTGTGTGTGTGTGTGTGTGTGTGTGTGTGTGTGTGTGTGTGTGTGTGTGTGTGTGTGTGTAGGGGGTGATTCTGCCACATCATTTGCCCTTTTCTGCTGAGTGACCAGTGTGGACGGAAGTGGTACATTCTTTTTTAAATTTTTTTTTATATTTTTAAATTTTATTTATAAAAATGGAAAGATTGACAAGACCATAGGACAAAAGGGGTACAATTCCACACAATTCCCACCACCAGAGCTTCATATCCCATCCCCTTCCTTGAAAGCTTTCCTATTCTTTATCCCTCTGGGAACATGGACCCAAGGTCATTGTGGGGTGCAGAAGGTCTGGCTTTTGTAATTGCTTCCTCACTGAACATGGGTGTTGACAGGTCGATCCATACTCCCAGCCTGCCTCTCTCTTTCCCTAGTGGGGCAGGGCTCTGGGGAGGCGGGGCTCCAGGTTACACTGGTGAGGTCCTCTGCCCAGGGAAGTCAGGTTGGCATAATGGTAGCATCTGCAACTTGGTGGCTTCCCAGAAGGAACCACACAGGAGTGCCATGGATGTCACTAAAAGAGCTTCATGCACAGTGGTGCATTCTTAAACTGGGGACGAGCTCTGAGCCTTGAGCAGGCGTGGTATGCCGGGCAGCTTCCCTGCTTCCATTCTTATTCTGTCTATGTATAAAGGTCTATATAAGAGCAACAAAAAGGGAAAATAAATAAATATTTTTAAAAAAGGTCTATATACACATACAGGTCTATATATACATACAGATACAGCGACACACACACACACACACACACACACACACACACACACACCCCAAAACACTGCTCCCCCAAGATAGAAATAGGCTGGAGGTATGGATCTACTTGCCAATGCCCATGTCCAGCTAAGAAACAATTACAGAAACCAGAACTCCCACCGGGGGAGAAATGTTAGGGGAAGATGACCAGAGGGCTTTGGACCCTGATTCCATCAGGATCAGGAGAGAGAAGAGGGGAAAAAAAAAAGGACACTCAGAAGTAGTAACAGGTATAGGTGAGACTTAGAAAGGAAGAGAAGGCAGGACCATAGAAAAAACAGGCAATAAAGCTATCTATCTATCTATCTATCTATCTATCTATCTATCCATCCATCCATCCATCCCATACCTGTGGCCTTGGGAGAACTACTGCAGTTTCCAGCGGAGGGAATGTGCACACAGAACTCTGGTGGTGGGAACTGTGTGGAATTGTGCCCCCGTTATTTTGTCATTTTGGAAAGCACAAAAACCAAACCAAACCAAACCAAACCAAACCAAACCAAAACAACAACAACACAACTCTGCTCCCATCCATGGAACTCCCTCACTGCTGCCCATGGTGCCCCCACATGGTGCCAGGACTCACCTGCAAGGCCTGCACTTGACCAGCTGAGCTATCTCCCAGGCCCCAGGTGTGTATGTGTGTGTGTGTGTGTGTGTGTGTGTGTGTGTGTGTGTGTGTGTGTGTGAGAGAGAGAGAGAGAAGTAGAGTACAACTTCCTCCAGTGGCAGAGAAGCGCACTACCCTAGTGAGCTATCCTGCTGATGCCCAGCCAGCATATAAACGTGTGTGTTTGTGTTTTATTTGTCATGTAGCAGGTTTGGGGGAAACTTCCCTTCTATCTCGCCTTTCCCAGGAAGTAAGAAGGTGCAGGACGGAAGGGTTTCCACAGTGAGAAAGGATAATCAACCCAAGAGCTCTATGTGGGTCCTGTGGGTGCTGCTGTGGACCGAGGGCCAGGAGACAGCTCAGGGAGGGCCGCCATTGTGACTTGAGTCTGGACACAGACGCCGGGTCCGGGATGTCTGGGTCTTAGTCAGGACCCGTGGTCCTTAGCTTTTGTGTTCTCGTGGGATCGAGATCGGACAAGTCAACACGCAAGTCATGGAGGGTCTCTCCTCTAGACACCTGGCCTAGGATTTAGAGCGGCCGGGGGCCAGGAAGGTTGCTCAGTGGGAAGAGCACATCCTTGGCAGAGAGGACACTAAAGGTTCAATCCCAGTACCCTGCTGGTCACAGCAGTGCTTTGGTCATCCTTGTAAAAACATGTCTTTTTTTTTTTTTTTTTTTTAAAAAAAAAGGGATAATGATTGGACTTTATCCCACTTTTGTTCTTATGCCTTTTGCTTGATTTTCAGAACTGTGTGAAGCCCAAAGAAAAATAGATTTTAATACAGAGAAGCTGATTTATTTATTTATTTATTTATTTATTACAATTTTTGCTATGGGAACCCTGCTGAACGAATAAGCCTTGTTACATGGCTGTCTCAGCAGTATTTGTATGCTGTAACTGGTTTTTTTTAAACATTAATAAAAATAAAATTGGTTGTGATTATCAAATACTTTTATGGTCAAATGTTCATTACCCACACTGCACTGCTGTATATAATACTCTAATGACCGGTATGGCTTTGCTCTCCCTCAAAAGGAACACAAACAGCTCTCAATGAGGACATTAACTTTTTTCCTTTCCTTTTTCTGAAATTTAATGGCTAATCTGTGTGTGTGTGGGGTGCTATGTTAAGTCAAAACAGAGTGTGGTCTTTGCAACCTCATGTGAAGACTGGCCTTGTCACCTCCTGGGACACCTGTTACATGTATGCCCCTTCAGTCTGTCGCTTAGCTCAGGACAGCGCTGGAGTGTCCGTGTCCCTGTGTCCACTTATGCCACAAACAGAACCCGAATGCCAGTGTTCAGAGAAAGAATCATCTCGGGTAGAAATCATTGCCCAGACAAACAGGTCCAGGGCCTGCAAGGGCTTGACCATGAGTCACGCTGGGAGCCCTCAGCACAGCCGCAGGGGCCCACCGTCCCCCTCTGACAGCAGAAAAGGAGGGAGCTGTGTTCATCCAGGCTGAGGCTGGATCCTCAGCACACAGGGCAGTGAGTGTCTGAGGGATGTCGCCGTCACCACAGGCTGAGGCTACTTCTCCCACAAGGACTCAGTGCGCGGGTGGGTGCCCTCGTGGCTGGGGGACAGGAGGGTCAGCTCGCTGGGGAAACCCGGGCCTGGCCAGACCAGATCCTAAGAGAGAGGTCCCCACACATGCCCTCCCCTCCTCTCTCCTTCCTTCTCCTTTCCACTCCTAAAGTTTTATTTATTTTAACAAGAGACACCAGAGAGCCGTGCAGATCTGGCATAAGGAGGAGGTGACAGTGTGAGAGCCTGTGGCCTGAGGCAGGCCAGGCCTCTGTCTCCCATCTCCTTTCTGCCCCTACAGTTTGCTCTTCTCCCACTGCCCGCCCAGAGCCTGCTGCTCAGCCTTTCCTTACCTGCCCAGCCTCCACTCCACCCCAGGACCCTCCAAGTGCAACGAACTCCTCTTTAGAGGCCAGGGTCAAAGTCTGGAGCTAATCCTACCACATGCCCCTCCTGCACCCTCCCCCACTGACTGGCATGGGGCATTCACTTTGCCATTTTGAAGAGGGACTCTCCTGGGTCTCCCTCGAGGGTGGCAGGCTAGAGCCCCTCAGGGGTTCCCTCCAGCCTCCCCTCCAAGATCCAACACCCCCGCCCCACTGCTCCCTGGGGGCAAGACAAGCCCGGGGACTTGCTGGGGCAGGCATGGGCACAGACGGTGATAACAGTGGAGGGGGGCTGGCTGCCCCACGGCCCCCCTCCAGCACCGCACACTTGGCCATGGGGAGACTGCAGCCTCACGTAATGAGATATTAACCAGCACGACGGCCCTCCCCTTGGCTGGGCTCAGACCTGCAGAGAAGGCCCGACCCGCCTCCACACCTGCTGCCCCTCTGTGCCCCATGCCAGGTGCCGGCTCCCGGGGACCCTGGCGCCCCAGCTCCGAGTGGCCTGCACTGCCCACCTGGCCCCCAGCCCCGCTTGTTTGAACTCGGAGCCGTTGCTGCTGCAGCTGGCTGCCTGTGAGGCAGGGCTGGCACCCCGTGCCAATCCAATCAGGGCGGCAGCCAGGCAGCGCCGAGACAATTACCAGCCAGTCCCGCGGGCCTCGCCAGGCCTGGGCAGGGATCCAACGGCTAAGAGGGATTCGGATCTGGCTGGGGAGAGGAGGAGGGGTGTGTCTGGGGCTTGGTGGGGCTGTGCCTCCACCCTGAGAGATTGAGACCCAGTCCTGCCTCCCACTTGCAGCTCTGGTTCTCTCCCCTCACTCTTCTCAGAAGGATACTTTTATGTTTTTAGTTTTTTATTATCTTCATTTGTTTATTGGATAGAGACAGCCAGAAATCAAGAGGGAAGGGTGATAGAGGGGGAGAGAGACTGAGAGACACCTGCAGCACTGCTTCACCAAAGCAAAGCTTTCCTCCTCCGGGTGGGGACCAGGGGTTCAAACCCTGGTCCTTGTGCACTGTAACATGTGCATTCAGCCAGGTGTGCCACCACCGGGCCCCGAGAATATTATTTTTTAAAAGAATATTTTATTTATTTATCTGATGGATAGGGACAGAAAGAAACTGGCATGGAAGGGGGAGACAGACAGGGAGAGAGACACCTGCAGTGCTGCTTCACCACATGCGAAGCCTCCCTGAGGCCCCAAAGGTGGGGACCTTTGACATGGTAACACGCCTGCAGGAGAAATGCCCCACGGGGGGGGGGGGGGACAACTTAAAGAGTTAGAGTTGAGCAGGGAAGGGGACTGTCTCCAGGGCGGTGTGTCACGGAGGAGTAAGAGAGGCCGGGCGGTGGCGCATCTGGTTGAGCACACACATCACCATGCTTAAGGACCCAGGTTCAAGCCCCTGGCCCCCACCTGCGTGGGGTGGGGTGGGGAGAATGTTCACATGCAGTAAAGCAGTGCTGCAGGGACTTGGCTGGGTATCTCGTGGGGGCAGAAGCTACTCACCCTACGACTGGACACAGGCCTGCAGTTTCACCTCTCTCTCTAGAGAAAAGACCGCTCTGTAATTGACCCCTCACTCAAGATGGCACTCACGCCCGGCCAGAGCCTGAGTGAGCCCCTGCCATCTGCATTTCCAGAGGCTGGTGGCTGAAGGAACGTCCCCCGCGCAGCAGACAGAGCACACTCATCACCTCTCTCCTCCCTCCTGCTGAAACGTCACTGGAGAATTAAACGACACTGCCCCAAGCTTCTCCGACCAACTCTTCTTCCAGACACAGAAATTCCCCAAGTCCCCTCATTCCTGGGATGTCACTGTAACAGCAACTGAATGGTAATAAAATCATAGAAAAAAAAATCTTCCTCCCAAGAAGGAAAGACTGATAGCAATTCTGAGGTGATTGATGGAAGTAAGGAAAGTCACAGACAGACAGACAGACACAGGGACAGCCCAGCCCTCTTCACTTGGTGACTTCTTTGTGCATTAAAAGGTGATTTTAATTTAAAATCTTTCCTATTTAATTATTTGCCTTCAGGGTTATCACTGGGGTTCAGTGTCAGCACAATGAATCCACTGCTCCTGGCAGCTGTTTTTTTTTTTTTTTCTTTCCATTTTACTGGGTAGGACAGAGAGAAATTGAGAGGAGAAGGGGAGATAATGAGGGGGAGAGAAAAAGGGACACCCACAGACCTGCTTCACTGCGTGTGAAACACCCCTTGCAGGTTGGGAGCCAGGGGCTCGAACCTGGATCCTTGTATGGGTCTTTGTGCATAGTACTGTATGTGCTTAGCAGGGTCCACCACCACCTGGCCCCCCTTAACTTAAAATCTTTAGAGAAGCATCTCAGAGATCTCCACCTTTCAGATCATCAACATCAAAACATTTCCTTTTGTCTTTTAACCAGAGCACTACTCAGTACTGGCTTATGGTGGTGTGGGGAGTTGAACCTGGGATTTGAGACATCAGCAGACGGCCCCCCAACCCCAGGTGTGTTTTAGACTAGGCCAAAGGACTTTGGAAAAGGAAGCAACCGCCTCCCCAGATCAGTGCCAAGAATGAGCCTTTCTCTCCCTTGGGCAACCGGCGGCATCTGGCTCCCAGCTGACACTTTCGTTCTGAGACACAGAGAAGGTGAAGATTGTGTGTCTGAATCAGGCTCCAAAGGGCTGCCTGGGAGGAGCTCTCCTTCGCAAAGGCAATGCAGGCGCTGTCAAGAGTTGTATTCCTGGGGGACCACCGGGCTGTGGCGCACTGGGTTAAATGCACACTGTACTCAGCACAAAGATCCAGGTTCGAGCCCCGGCTCCCCACCTGCAGGGGGGATGTTTCCCCATGGACTGTGCCACCCACCCCTCTTCACAGGGCCCAATGCTGGGGCTCCTCTCCCGACCCCAACACACTGTCCAGGTCAGCACAGGACCAGAGTTCCCAAGCTCTGTGTGGACAGCCTGGGCGGTGGCTCATCCCTCAGGCCTGGGCGTTCAGGACCTTGTCCTGGGGTCTCTGGTAATGCTGGCAGGCTGGCTGGTGCTAGCTCAGTTACCATCATAAACGAGAACACGGCCCCCGGGTTTCATCAGGATGCCTTGGACCTCTCTCCCCGTTCATGAAGACACGCTGTTTTCTGGTTTTTTTTTTTCCCTCTCTCTTTCTATTTCTGGAGCTAGCGGCACACATGCTGTCCAGGTTACAGGAACTGGCAAGCAACGCTCACGCACTCCTGGAAGACTCCTTTCAGGGTGTGAGACTCTTCTAGCCTGAGTTGTTAAGTGCGTTTAATCTTGTCTGCTTCCTTCTGTCCGGCAGGCAGGGCGGGAAAGTGATCCACAGCCCCGGGAGTGTGTCATTTCACAGACAGCAGAGGTGGGCCTCTGAGTCAGGAATAAAACTAACTCTCCCTCTCCCTCTCTCTCTATATTTCTTGTCTTCAGGGTTATCACTGGGTTCAGTGCCTGCACTACAAATCCACTGCTCCTGGCAGCCATTTTTTCCATCTTATTGGCTAGGACAGAAAGAAATTGAGAGAGGAAGGGGAGATAGAGAGGGAGACAGAAAGACAGACACCTGCAGACCTGCTTCACTACTGCTCGTGAAACGTGCCCCACCCACCCCCCTGCAGGTGGGGAGTGGGGGCTCAAACCTGGATCCTTGCACTGAGTACTATGTGTGCCTAACCCCGTGCACCACAGCCGGATCCCTAGCAATATAACTCTCAACAGTCCCTGTGTTGCATTTGTGAAGGAGAGCTCCTCCCAAGCACACCTCTGGAGCCTGACTCAGACACACAAAATGGGGGGAGCAGACACGAGTGTTCACACAGGTGTGCCCACCAGCGGGGTCCCTGGGTCCCATGCATGTGCGGCTGACATGCACAAGCCTTGCTGAGATCTTGCTGGGGACGATGGTAGGCGGTGGGGTCTCTGGTCTAATGCACCCCTGCATTTCAGGGGCCCGAAGGGCAGAGGCATCTCTTCCTCACAGCCCAGGGGGCTCTACAACATGCTGTAGCTCCCACAGAGGCAGCCACGCTCTGGCATTTTGTTCACCTGGTGGCTTGGGGCGCAGCTAAGTCATCTGGCCTGGGCCAGACAGCAGGGACACAGCAGAACCCTGAGTGAAAGCCAGACAGCCGGTTCCGGATGCTGGGCCTCACCACTGCTACAAGGGTGGTGGAGGGCACGGGGAGGCCATGAGGAGCCACCTTCCCCCCCAACAGCCACACAGGAACCCAAGGCCTCACACAGCCAGAGCTCTCAGTTCACAGCTGGAAACTGAGGCTCAGGGAGGCTGGTCAGGGGCCTCCTGGTTAAGCACACACACCACCGTGTACAGGGACCCAGGTTTGAGCCCCCACCCCCACCTAGAGGGCAAAAGTTCCACGAGTGGTGAAGCAGGGCTGCAGGTGTCTCTCTTGCTCTCTCCCTCTCTATCGCCCTCCTCTCTGTCCTGTCAAGTCTAATATGAGGGGGGGAAACCAGTCACTGGGAGCAGTGGATTCGTAGCACCAGTACTGAGCCCCAGTGATAACCCTGGTGGCATTAAAAAACGAATAAATTTGGGGGCTGGGTGGTGACACACTTGGTAAAGTGGCATGTTACAGTGCACTAGGACCTGGCTTCAAGCCCCCGGCTCCCATCTACAGGGGGAAGCTTCACAAAAATATCCAACATAGATAAAGAAAAACTGTATCTATGTATGTTTTTTTTTCCCCTCCAGGGTTATTGCTGGGGCTTGGTACCTGCACTATAAATCCACTGCTCCTGGAGGCCATTATCTTTCCATTGTTGTAGTTGTGGTCGTTGTTGGATAGGACAGAGAGAAATGGAGAGAGGAGAGAAAGACAGACACCTGCAGACCTGCTCCACCGCCTGTGAAGCGACTCCCCTGCAGGTGGGGAGCCGGGGGCTTGATCCCAAACTCTTGCTCTGGTCTCGTGCTTCATGTTATGTGTGTTTAACCTGGTGCGCTACCCTCCAATATATATTTTAAAATAACAAACAAACGAATAAATAAAGCACACTAGAAGATATGTAAGACTTGGGGGAAGAAACCAAAATACACGGCGAGAAAAGTCAGACCCCAGAAGATGGTAGAAGCCTGCACTCCTGGTAGAAGGATGGGAGCCTATGTCCCAGCAGGAGAGAGAGGGGAGAGAGGGAGAGCAGGGAAGGGGGGGAGAGAGAGAGAGAAAGAGAGAGAGAGAGAGATAAGGGAGGGAAGGGAAGGGAAGGGAAAGGCAGTCCAGTGCACCTGGCAAACCTTTCACTTGGCAAATGGAGTTAGGGGAACGTCTCCCATGTCTCTGGGGGTGGCAGTGGGGGTGGTGGCTGCCTTTTGTGTCCTCCGGTGTCTCCCACATTGAACCATTATGATGACCCACTTCTAAACTTCCCGAGCTTAGGAGTCACGGAGCCGTCAGTCACTTGCTAATCCACAGCTGAACCGTCCTCCCGCCCCAGCCAGGCAGGAGGGGCGGCGGGTCTGATGGGAGCCTGAGCAGCTCATCAACACGCCGTGGCTGTGTTAATTAGACAGAGGAACATAAGTGTATATGTATAAATTAGCATCTACTCCAGACTGCAAGAGGCTTCTCCCATCTGAATTTTAACGATGCTGGGAAATCACTACGTTTTGCTGAGCGAATTCCACAAACAGCCCACTCCCCACCTCCACCCTAGTCACAAAAACAATATGGAGAGAGGGGACCCTGTGACCAAGAGCCGGGACAGAGTATGTGCATGTGGGGGGTGTGGGGTGGTCACACAAAGTCTCCCTCCTGCAACCTGCTGCTTCTTCCCACTGACGGATCCATATGTGGACACTGCTCGGTCCAGGATGTCCGCCCAGGCTGGTAAGGGCTGACCACTGGCGACTACAGCCGCTAGCCTGTGTCCAAAGCCTGTGACTGCCCACTAGGGCTGGGGTGTGCTCTCTGTACTGAACGTACCCGCGACAGATAGACACACCGTGTGCACACAGATTTCTAGCATAAGGCAGGGAATTACGCCACCAGGCGCCAGAGAGAGCTCACCTGGAATTATGCCACCAGGCGCCAGAGAGAGCTCACCTGAAATTATGCCATCAGGCGCCAGAGAGAGCTCACCTGGAATTATGCCACCAGGCGCCAGAGAGAGCTCACCTGGAATTATGCCATCAGGCGCCAGAGAGAGCTCACCTGGAATTATGCCATCAGGCTCCAGAGAGAGCTCACCTGGTAGGGTGTTTGCTTCCTCATGCACACGGCCCAGGTTCCAAGTCACCACCCACGGTGGCAGTGGGGGAGCTGGGAGCCAGGAAACCAAGACTACGAGAGGCCCAGGTTCCACATAAACAAATAGTAGGGGGCTGGGCGGTGGTGCACCTGGCTAAGCACACATAGTACCAGGCACAAAGATCTGTGCACGGATCTGGTTCAAGCCCCTGCCTCCCCACCTGCTAGGAGGTCACTTCACAAGCTGTGAAGCAGGTCTGCAGGTGTCTCTCTTTCTCTCTCCATCTCTAGCTCCCCCTCCCCTCCCAATTTCTTTCTGTCCTATCGAATAAAATGGTAAAAAATTGGCTGCAGGAGCAGTGAATTAGTAGTGAGCCCCAGCGATAGCCCTGGAGGCAAAACAAAGACAAAACAGCAAACACTGAATAACCACCGCCAAAAGGGAACAGCCCCTGCTCAGAGAGCAGACGTCACCAAGGAGAAAGACCAAGGCAGCTGATTCTGCTTCTACTTACTGGGACATAGAGACTCAAAGACAAGGAAAAGACAATCAGTCCAGAGCAAACTCTGGGATTCTGTCTGCAGAACTGAGCCTTCCAGAGGGGGAAAGACATGGGGGGTGGTGCACAGGGAGGAGGCCAGTGGGCTGGGGGGGGGGGGCTGTGCACATCTGGGGGTCGGCCTGCTGTGCTCACACATCTGAAACCCTGCAAGATATCCCGTAAACCAGTGTCACCTGCAGAAAACAGCAACAGAACAAAGGACTTCTTGGGGCTGAGGGACTGGGGAAGGCTTCATAGAAGAGGTGTCATTTAAGCAGACATGAAAGACAGACAGAAGACACAAATCTGGCAAATTCTAGAGTGTCAAGAGAGTCACCTATAGGGGGCCAGGTGGTGGTGCACCTGGTTAAGTGCACACATTACAGTGCACAAGGACCTGGGTTCAAGTTCCTGATCCCGACCTGCAGGGGGAAAGCTTCACGAGTGGTGAAGCAGGGCTGGAGGTGTCTCTCTCCCTCTCTCTCCCCCTTCCCTCTACATTTCTCTCTGCCCTATTAACTAAGTAAAGTTGAGAGAGAGAGACAGAGACAGAGACAGAGATAGAGACAGAGACACCTATAGGAGAAGCCCAAGTCCCAAAGCTGAACCAACATCTGTCCTCACTCCTTGGTCTTGAACAGTTACTTCTCTCACCCGCCGAGCTCCTCCTTCTGTTTCCAGAGTGCAGAGTACCTAGTCCTCGGGGGTACTAAGAGACAACAGGATGGGAGCCACAGTGGAAATAGCACTCTGTTGCCCTCTCGTATAAAAACGGTGCTGATCACACACAGCGCCCAGCCTGCCTGCCTCCCTGGCCCCAGGCTGCGACCCTGCCAGCCTGCCCAGCTTCTGTGCCGCCTGACCTGCCCCTCTTGGAAGGGGGCTGTCCCCGGTGAGAGCTGAGCTGGGCTTTGCAACTCTGGGTGGAGCTAAGTACCCAGCCTGCGTGGAGACACAGCAGAGACAGACGCCTGGCCTTCACTTATCCACCTGAGCTCACTAGCCTGTGTCTTTTCCAGCAGCAAGATGAAGCACTGCAGTCAAATCTCACTGAAGAGAGGCAGCTGGCCGGGGGGACCTGTGAGTTGGCAGCACCTCAGAGCTGCCACAGTCCTGAGAGCCAGGCAGCTGCGGGGCGTGCAGTGCAGGGCTAAGCAGGGACCTTTTCCAGCTGTCGGGAAGCCTGGGGCCGGCTGTGGGGCCACGAGCCAACAGAAACCCCTGTGCTGGGGTGTCTGGGCTATGAAACTGCCTGAGGTGCCTTGGAGAGAGGTCCGGACAGACCTACTTCCTCTGCCCCCAATGCCGGCTTCACAATGGCTCCAGACATGCAAGCACTCAGCGGCCTTCACAACAGTAACAATAACAACCCCATCGTGAGGCAGGAAGACATGTCTCCAAAGAGGACAGACAGACAGCCAGCAGGCAGATGGAGGGATGCTTTCCGGCCCTGACTCCCAGGGGACGGGAAACCACAGAGAAGCTATCTCCCATGGTGAGAATGGCCCACTGCAAAGGGAATGGCCCCACATGGAGAGGAAGGAGCCCTCAGTACCACCAGTGGGAAGGGGAGTCGGCGGGAAGATTCCCAGGCTTCATCAAGATGTCAAACTAGGGGGCTGGGTGATGGTGTGCCCAGCTAAGTGCACATATTACCAAACGCAAAGGCCTGGGTTTGAGCCCTTGCTCCCCACCTGTGTGTGGGAGGGTCTTGCTTCATGGCCGTTTTGGTCAGTACCAGGCCACCCCACCATCTGGGGCCCTAGTGAGGGAATCCTTGCAGTCCCACATACACACGAGGGCCTAGATCTCTCTCCTCACCATCACTGGTCACTTCCATCAGGAACATCATAAGCCCTTTTGTGAGCTTCTCCAGGACCTTTCCCTCAGTGTAGAGCAGCAATGGTAGGGACTCCCCCACTCTCCAAAGGGAGGCTGGGTCGGCCTACTCTGCCCCTCGAGGAAGACTAGTTCTGAAATGAGTGCAGCCTAGAATGTTTCTACCTGTGACCATTAACTGCGAGCTCAGACTGACAGGGACTCAGAGGTCACAAAGGCTCCTGTGCTGAAGATGAAAGACGTGGGCCCCAAGTCAGATCGATGGGGTTAAGTTAATGGTATTCATAGCCTTTCCCGTATTTGGGAGCTACTCTCTGCCCTCACCCAGCTTTCTAGGCCTATTCTCAACTCAGACACCATCCTCCCAGAAATACTTTCAGTTCACCCGCATGTTAGCTACCAGGCTCAGGCAAAAATTACTAAAGTCAAGGGACACACAGAACATACCTAAAACAGACTTCCTAGCTTCTTTCCACATGAAGACCCTTTGCTCTATTCTTACCTTTGGGCTCTTGTTTATTGAAAATTTCCTTTATATCTTACTGTCTTATAGCCACCAAGTTACAGACGATGTCATGATACCATCCTGACTTCCCTGGGCAGATGACCTCACCAACATGTCCTGGAACCTCACCTCTCCAGAGCCCTGCCCCAGCAGGGAAAGATAGAAACAGGCTGGGGGGAAATGGATGCACCCGTCAATGCCCATGTCCAGCATTTACAAAAGCCAGAACTCCCACCTCCTATGCCCCATAAAGAATTCTGGTCCATGCTCCCAGAGAGATAAAGAATAGGGAAGCTTCCAGTGGAGGGGATGGGACACGGAACTCTGGCGATGGGAACTGTGTGGAGTTGTACCCCTGCTGTCTTGCAATTTGTTGATCATTGTTGAATCACTAATAAAAAGTTGAAAGAAGGAAAAAAACAAACAAACAAACAAACAAAAAAACAGAACTCCCACGTGATCCTGCAATCTTACTTGGGACTCTAGGTGAAGAATATGAAAACAAGACCACCAAGACTATCTCCCCCCAGGGACAGTTGGAGCTCTATTTCCCCACAGGTGACACTGAGGGGAACCACAGGGTGAGTTGGGGCTTGTCTGGATAAAGAGGCTGCCCACTTGTACAGAAGTATTTCTCAGCTATAAAAACAGGTGAACATCTGCCACCTGGCAGCCCAACGGAAGGAGCTCGAAGGGATTCTACAAATCGGAATAAGTCAGAAGGACAAGAGACGCGTTGGATGATTACACCCAAGTGTACGATACTGAGTTATAAAACTAATGGACAGATAGGACGAAATGAGAGTAGCCGACGTCCATCAAGGAGGAAGGCCGCCTGAGGGGAGGGGCTGGAGGAATAGGGGACGTGGCTTTCCCTGTGTGAAACAAAACAGGATGGTGACAAGGTCAGCGGTCAGTGGTGGCTTCCAGGAACACAGGGGCTACTGCAGGAGTTGGAGGGCTCTGGGGCCTGAGGGAAGAGGCTTCATCTCAAAGAGTTGCCCGGAGTGGCATTGACTGTCACTGGGGAACTTGCGAGGACAAGTGGTCCAGGAGGTGGTGTAGTGGATAAATCACAGGACTGTCAAGTGTGAGGTCCTGAGTTCATTCCCTGGCAGCACATGTACCAGAGTGATGTCTATCTAGTTCTTTCTATCTCTCTCTCTCTACCTATCTTCTTCATGAATAAATAAATATTAAAAAGAAGAAGAAGACCTTGTAAGGGCCCAGAAAGCTGATTCTTTTCCCTGGGTTCCTAGCTGCATCTAAACCTATCTGCTATTTATAGGAGCAGATGGACATAAAGCAAGCACAGATATTCCTTTTTTTTTTTTTTTTTTCTAATGGAAGTCAGACTTTCTAGGGCCATTAGTATTCATGGTTAGAATGATGAGAAAATGCCCAACTCTTAGATCTTCCTAGAGTGAAATAATTAACTGAAGAGCCACTCACTGAGATGATGTTGTGTCCTGCCACATGGCTGGCCACCCATGATGGAAACAGACAGAAATATGAAGCAGAAAGAGCACTGCAAAGAACCTCAAGCTTTCTCTAAGACTCTGAGGAAAGAGGGCTCTCAAAAGTCTCAAAAGCCAGGGGTCACTTCAAAAGTCTTCCCTAGGGCAGGAAGATCAGGAACTGGAAGTTCCACCCATGATCCTCTTGGTCCAAGATAAAGCGAGAATCTTGGAAGCACACAGAGAAAGAAAAAATGGACCTGAGTTAGACTATCAACAAAATGCCTCAGACTTCACTGCAATAAAGAAGGAATATATGGGATAGAAGATAGCTTACCTGCTAGAGCACAAGTCCTGGGTTCAAGCCCCAGCACCATAAGGGAGCACCATGGACAGTGGCGAGCTGTTGGGGTGCCTCGCCTCTCTGTCTCTCTCTCAGAAATAAAGAAAGAAAATCTGGTCTGGGGAGGCTGCTCAGTGGAGGCACAGCTCATGCACACGAGGCCCTCTGGTTCAGTCCCTGGTGCTGCACTCAACAAAATGAAGAGAGAGAAGGAGTGAGGCTGTGTTGGCCTGCGTGCGTCTGCTGCAATGTCTGGTTTAAGAGATGGTGGGCTGGGTCTGCTCCTCCTCCCCGTCTTTTTTTTTTTTTTTTTTTGCCATCATGGCTATATTGCTGGGGCTTGGTGCTTACACTACGAATCCACCACTCCCAGTGGCCAGATTTTTCATTTCATTTTCTTTCTAATTTTTTTTTATATGACAAGACAGAAAGAAATTGAGAAGGGAGGAGATATAGAGAGGGACAGAGAAAGACCTGCAGGCCTGCTTCACTGCTCATGAAGAGGACCCCCTGCAAGTGGGGAGCAGGGGCTTGAACCCAGGTCCTTACACATGGTGGTATGTGTGCTTAACTGCGTGCTCCACTGCCTGGCCCCCCTCCCTGTCCTTTTAAAGCCAGACAAGACTCTGCCCTGGCTTTCCGAGAAGGACAGACTCCCCCCTCTGGCCTGTGGCCAAGTGCTTTAAGGAAAAGCTTCGCAGAAAGGCCTGCGCAGGGTCTGGCCTATCGAGACACGTCCCCGTTTAGGCTGCAGAATGAAAATTACAGGGCGGCCACAGGGGCAAGTTGAAAATGAGGGCACACTTCATTGTGGGAGCAGCTGAGTGTGGGGAGGAGCAGGCATGTTGGGGGCACAGCAGGGGAGGATGCCTGCTTTGGTCAAGGCCATAACCCACATTCCAGTCCAGCCCCAAACTGCACGGGAGGCAGCTCTGACACTTTGGCTCTTTCCCTCTCTGTGTGCCTCTGTCTCGTTCTCTCTTTCTTATTTTTATTATCTTTATTTATTTTATTGGATAGAGACTGCCATAAATCATGAAGGAAGAGAGAGAGACAGAGAGATACCTGCAGCCCTGCTTCACCACGTGCAAAGCTTTCCCCCTGAGGGTGGGGAGTGGGGGCTTGAACCGGGGTCCTTGTGCACTGTAACGTGTGCACTCAACCAGGTGCGCCCATCCCCTCTCTATCTCTTTCTATCTAAGAAAGTCATCTTGAGGTGGTGAAGCCACAGCAACACATAAAAAGAAGTAAAACTCTAATAAAACAGGAGGAAGATATGAGCGAGCACTTTCTGGCTTCCGGCCCTGCAGCAGGACCTCAGTGCCCAGGAGTGTCCTCTGTCCCGCAGCTGCCAGGGCCCCCTTGTGAAGCTCTTCACGAGGAAGAGGAAAAAAATCCAGGGGAGGAGCCTCCCTGACCCAAACCCTTCAGCTTGAGTTCCCTGTTCAGCCCACAGGGCCGCAGGAAATTGGTGTGCCAGATGGGCTGGGTCTTCTCAGCGTGTCCTGAGTCACTGGGCCCCATCGTGCTAGGGATCCAGGCAGAGGCACAGGCAGCAAGCTAACCCTGTTTGATGGCTCCATCAAAGCCCTCCCCACCAGCAGGTGGTCTCTGTTTCAGGGGTCACAGCCACCAAGCTGGGGAATCTGCCTTTGAGATTTCATTTCTCTCTGCTCCAGCAAGTTGAAAAACAAACAAATAAAACAGCACATACCTCTCTGACCTTAACTTTGTTTATTTATTATTTCACTACCAGAACAATGCTCAGGTCTGGTTATGGTGGTTGGAGGATTGAACACAGGATCTTGGAGTCTCAGGCATGAGTCTGTCTGCATCATCATTATGCTGTCTCTCCTACCTGCCTTATTATTATTATTATTATTATTATTATTTTACCACCAAGACTTTATGCCTGCATGGTTCCACCACTTCTGGTGGACTCTTCCTCTCCCCCAGATGGGGGTGAGGGAAGGAGGAGGGAGGAGGAGGAGGAGGAGGAAGAAGTGGAAGGGGAGGAAGAAGAAGTAGAGGAGAAAGAGGAGGAAGGAGAAGGAGGAAGAGGAAGAGAAAATGGAAGAGGAAGAGAGAAATAAGAAAGATAGGAGAGATACCACAGTACTTCCCTCCCCCGTTTTTGCATGATGCTCCCATCTGGTGGCCAGGGAGCTTGAACCTGGTTCTTCAGACATGGCAAAGCGTGCACTCTATTGGGTGAGCCATCTCCCAGCCCGTCTTTACCTTCTTTTGAGACAATTTTGACGGTGCCTCAGCCTGTAAAGAGTTTGAATTCCCTCCAGGAATTAGATGATTATACAGCAGGGAAAGGGTTATTTTATTTATTTATTTATTTAATTGTTTGCCTTCAGGGTTATTGCTGGGGCTTGGTGCCTGCACCACAAATCTACTGCTCCTGGAGGCTATTTTTCCACTTTTGCTGCCTTTGTTGTTTTATTGCTGTGGTTATTATTATTGTTGTTGTTGTTGTTATCGATATCATTGTTGTTGAATAGGACAGAGACAAATGGAGAGAGGAGGGGAAGACAGAGCGGGGGAGAGAAAGACAGACACCTGCAGACCTGCTTCACTGCTTGTGAAGCGACTCCCCTGCAGGTGGGGCTGGGGGCTCGAACCGGGATCCTTACTCAGCTCTTGTGCTTTGTGCCATGTGCACTTAACCCACTGCGCTACCGTCTGGCCCCGGGAAAGGGTTATTTTCAGGGCCAGAACGCAGTTTCCCTTAGTTTATGTAAGGCCCTGGGTGTGAACCCTTGCACCACACTGGAGCACTGTGGACAGTCCTGGGGGAGCTTCATGGAGGGTGGGCAGGGCTGTGGGGTCTCTCCTCTCTCAGCACCATGCACAGCACCCAGGGAGCCCATGGAGGGTGGGCAGGGCTCGGATTCTGTCTTTGCCTCTCCCTTTCACTCTCTCCTTTTCTAAGTAAAGAAGTGAAAACTGGGCCCAGGAAGCCAGATAATGACAATGTGTGTGTGAGGTCTTGAGTTCATTCCCCATGTCACATTACAAAAGAGAGAACCGGGTGTTTCCAGGAAGCACTTCCCACTTGATTATCCAGAAGGTGATGATTATCTGGCTCTCCCCCCCCCCCCCCAACCACCCACTAGTCAGGTTCACAACTTGTCCTGACCTCCCAAAAAGGAGTGAATTTCTCACCGGTGCCTGAATTTCTGGTTCTCCATCCTAGGAGCCACCAGAATGGAAAGGGAGAGAGAGAGAGAGAGAGAGAGAGAGAGAGAGAGAGAGAGCTCAGTCTGCAAAGCACAGGCTTGGGGGCCTGTGGCCCCAGAGCTGCAGGCTCAGTCCTGCCACCACCAGATGCCGGAGCTGAGCGCCTCTGAAGTCAGTCTCTCTCTCCCCTCCCTTTTTCTCTCTTTCCTTCTCCCTCCCTCTTCTTTTATCTCTATCCCCCCCCCCCACTCCCTTTCCCTTTCTCATAAATAGATAAATCATCTTTAAAATGTGGAGAAATGCTGCATTCTCACGTGACTCTCAGCATCAGCAGAAGTACCTGGGCTAAAGGACCTGCCACTTGGCTGTGACACTCTTTGGGATAAACGTGCAGGACACACCGGCAACAGGCATCTCGGGGCCAAGCGTGTACCCTGGACTGTCGTGAAGCCAAGTCAGCAGGCTGGGTAGCGGGTTCCCGATCATCCAGGCAAGCCCAGGAAATCTGGGGAGGGGGAGTGTTAACAACTAACTCATCAGAGCAGGGGTCTCTCCTCACAAGGGTCCCCCGACGACCCCCTTTGCCAGGGTGGCTGCAGCGTGAGCTAGGACAGGACTCGCTTTATAAGCCGACCTCACGGAGCCCTCCACAGCCGGCTGATCTGTCCAAACACACTCACCAGAGCTTGACTCTGTGCTGGCAATTAGAGCTATTAAGTCAGGAGACAGACGGCAGGTTACGGCACCGTGGGCTGGAAGAGCCGGTTCTCTGTTCTCCCCGTTTCGTGTGACAGCTCCGTAATTAACCTTAATCAAATACAATTTGTGTGATGTGCCACAGCTCTGCTCCCTCCACCGAGAGACCCGCCCGTAGAGAGGGAGAGACGAGTGGGTCTGAGGCCCGAGGAGGAAGCATGGCCTGGGGGTACTTGCCTGGTGCCTCAGCTTCCTGGGAGTCTCAGCGTCCGAAATAGAGAGGCTGATTTGAGGAAAGCCAGGAGAAAGAGGGGAGAATAGAGGGACAGGCACATTTACGGGGCCAGGAGGTGGCGCACCTGGGTAAGCGCACACGTTACAGTGCGCAAGGACCCAGGATCCAGTCCCCGGTTCCCACCTCCACGGGGAAAGCTTCACAAGTGGTGAAGCAGGGCTGCATGTGTTTCTCTGTCTCCTTCTCTTAATTTCTTTTTACTTATCTTTATTTCTTTATTGGATAGAGACAAACAAATTGAAAGGAAGGGGGAGGGAGAGAGGGAGACAGACAGAGAAACAACTGCAGCCCTGCTTCACCACTTGTGAAGCTTTCCCCCTGCAGGTGGGGGCTAGGGGCTTGAACCCGGGTCCTTGAGCATTATAACGTGTGCTTAACCGGCTGCACCACCACCCGACCCCTTTTTTCCTCTCTATCTCTCCATCCCCTCTCAATTTCTCTCTGCCTCTACCTAATAACAAGTAAAAAGGTTAAAAAGAAAGAATGTTAAAAATAAAAACTGGGGGGTCGTGCGGTAGCGCAGCAGGTTAAGCACAGGTGGCGCAAATCACAAGGTCAGGTGTAAAGATCCCGGTTCGAGCCCCTGGCTCCCCACCTGCAGGGGAGTCGCTTCACGGGCGGTGAAGCAGGTCTGCAGGTGTCTGTCTTTCTCTCCCCCTCTCTGTCTTCCCCTCCTCTCTCCATTTCTCTCTGTCCTACCCAACAGTGACGACATCAACAACAACTACAACAACAATAAAAAACAACAAAAGGCAACAAAAGGGAAAATAAACAATAAAGAAATAAAATAGTGTATGATTTAAAAGTTTGTAATTATTTAATGTGAAACCCCAGCGTCACAGATCATCACCGAAGAGCAAACAAGCTTCAGAAGTTTCTGGATTGTTCAGAAAAGCTGGCTTTTGGGAATCAACCCCAGCATTCCCGTCTCTGAACTGGGGTCACTGTGCATCCCTGTCTCCTTCCAGCACTGCAGCAGGTGGCCTCAAAGGAACGAGGGAAGCTGGGGTCTCAGGCATGCAAGTCCTGTGCTCTAGCCCCTGAACCACTTCCTCGGCCCCAGAAACAGTAATATTCTGGAGGAGGAAATGGGGGCAGGTGATGGTACCCCTGGTCAGACTCACACATTACAGTGCACAAGGACTAGGGTTCAAGCCCCTGGTCCCCCTGCAGGGGGATAGCTTCATGAGTGGTGAAATAGGGCTGCCTCTCTGTCTCTCTTTCCCTATCTCAATTCCTCCCTTCTCAATTTCTCTGTCAATAATAATACTACTCAATAATAAATAAATAAATAATATTTTTTTTATAAAAGGGAGGAAAATGTTCTATAATTCCTAAGTCTCCAAGAAGCACAATTATCATTGGAGGAGAGGCTCTCAGCTGTTTTCTGCCCTATCCAAAGACAGAGGATGTTTCTGTCCAAAGACCAATTTCCACGTGACAAAGATCTGACTCACTTTCCTCCGTCCCAGGCAGTAAGCCCAGACTCCCTGAACCGTAACTGGTGAAGGGTGGCGGCAGTTGCATCAAGGCCGCGTGTCTAAGTCCCTCCAGCCTTGAAGATCGTTTTTGAATCCCAGCCATACACTCCTTCTGCTCCTCTCAGATTTCCTCTGTCTCTTGATTTGCGCAGCTCAATCAGGCTTTCTGTTCAGGGGGTGCCGGCAAACGTTTGGCCACAAACTCTATGGGGACGTGAGTGCCCTGCCTGTCTGCTGGTGGTCACGGTGTAAATACTCCCACCGAGGCTGAGTTCAAGCAGCAGTCTGTTCGACTGCGCGGAGACCGGGGGGGGGGGGGGGGGGACGTGTGGGTAGGCACATGCTCATAGAGGCCTGCACGGGCTCCCCGCGCCCTGAACCGAGAGGCACGAGGCCCTGCTGTCTTCCTGTCTAGTCAAATGAGCCAGCCCTGGGTGAGGGTCAGAGTAGTCTCTTACTCCCAAGGAGCTTGTCTCTGCAGGTGTTTTTCTTTCTGTCACTGAGAGAAGTCCATAAGCCCTGGTGTTTTCATCAAGCCAAAATAGATCCCTACTAGTTATTTCTTAAATAACAGTCTCTCGAACTGTTCGATTTCCACAAGATTACAGTCAACAAGCCATGTGGATTTTAATAACAGAAACATGCTGAACATTCACATTTTTTTTCCCAGAGAGAAAGAGAGAGAGAGAGAGAGAGAGACAGAGAGGGAGTGAGCAGAACCATAGCATCCAAGCTTGCTTCAGAGTGGTGGGGGGCAGGCTCAAACCTGGGCTGAGCACTTGGCAGAGTAGCACACTACCCGAGCGAGCTATTTTATTACTTCTCTCTCTCTCTCTCTCTCTCTTTCTTCCTTTCTTTTTGCCTCCAGGGTTATCGCTGGGGCTTGGTACCTACACTATGAATCCACTGCTCCTGGAGGCTATTTTTTTTTTCCATTTTATTGGACAGGACAGGAAGAAATTGAGAAATTGGGAGACAGGAAGAGAGAAAGAGAGACACCTGCAGACCTGCTTCACCACTTGTGAGGCTTCCCCTCTGCAGGTTGAGAGCCAGGGGCTAGAACCCAGGTCCTTGCATGGGTCCTTGTGCTTAGTACCATGTGGACTTAACTTGGTGCATCACTGCTCGGCCACCCTGGTTTGTAAGCCCTGTAATTCCTCTATAGGACTTTAAGAGATAAAATTCCATGTTTACTCTGGCTTCTCCCAAACTCTCTTTCTCAATATCAGGCTCAGTTTCTGAGGCTATGAATCTTTAGAAGAGACCAAACTCGCCATGCTTGTTGCTTAAATTTGCTTAAAACTTTTTAAAACAATCAATTTGCTTATCATGCAAGAGAAAGACCAGAGCACTGCATCAATATGTACAGTACCAGTTCGAACCCAGGGTATCGCATACGCAAGAGAGACCAGCCACGAACACAGCGGCTTTTACTGTTCCCTAAACTATCTCCGGGGGTAACGACAGCTTCAGTATTTATTTCCTTGCCCACAACTCTAATAATCTGCCTCAAATCAAAAATAAACTATTTTGCATCAAGATCACCACCGAGCGTCTAATTATGGCCTCCTCCACACATCTGTCCTGACTGAACGCAGAGCAGATTCATGTGGATTTCCAACGATGCACACTGAAAACCTAACAAAGCAATGCTGCTCCCAGTGAGAGAATGGAATGAGGATGCGAGAAAGAGCAAACAGGGCTTTCAGTCCAGAGTGGTAACAAGGACACTCTGGACGGGGTTTGCATTGGGATGCGAGCTCTCTGCAGTTTGTCTGGTTCTATGCCATCGACTGCGTGTTCATCTGTTACCTGTCATGTAGTCAGCTTGTGCGGCTAGATGTGAAGCGACAAATAACAGTGTGGGCTTGTGCATATTTAATGCGTGCCGCTTCCCCTAACACGGCACTCTTTCACCGTTCACTCAGCCTGCTGAGCGTCTGTACTCGGCTGGGGTTTTCACATTCCACACCCCAGCGCACCTGCTTCTGGCCAGAAAGTGTCCTAGGAACAACAGCGGGAAGGCCACTGGAATGATCTGGCCACGTAAAGTGACGGGCTAGAAGGCCGACACTGACACCACGGCTGCTTGTCTGTCTTTCTTCATCAGCAAAAGTCCAAAGCAAGCAGACAGAACCCACCACCCTCTGCTCCCAGTGCCTGGAGCTCCCTCGAGTTCCGGCATAACAGTCACCATGAGAGAGAGAGAAAGGGAGAGGGAGAGGGGGAGGGAGAGGGGGAGGAAGAGGGGGAGAAGGAGAAGGAGGGGGAGAGAAACAGAGCTGGGCAGCCGTGCACCCAGCAGAGCACGCCTGTTACGATGTGTAAGGCCACGAGTTTAAGCCCCCGGCCCCCAGATGCAGGGAGCACTCTTCATGAGCAGTGAAGTGGTTGCTGCGGGTGTCCCTCCCTCGCCTCTCAATTTCTTCCTGTCGCTATCCAAAATAAATGAGAATAAATTATAGGGGAGGGAGAGGGAAGGGCTTGAAAGAGATCAAGGGATGCAAAGTAGTTTGAGTCCAGTCTCCCACACTCGGCCACATGCCCATCCACGGCCCTCTACCCTGCTCGCCTGCAAGCTGTTAACGTGTGTGTGTGTGTGTGTGTGTGTGTGTGTGTGTCAAGGTCTTCTCAGCTCCTGAACTCTAGCAGCCCCCTCCCCTGAGACCCCCTGAAGCTGCAGGCAGGTGGTAACCCCCAAAGAACACTGCACTGAGGACCCCGCCCCCGCCCCCGCAGAGCTGGGCAGAGGAGATGTGCCATGCTTAGCGTCTTCATGTGGGCAGGTGGCAGTGGGCTCGTGGCGGGTCACACAGGCGGGATCTGCCTCTGCCTTCTGCCTGGGAGACTTAAACCCCTTCGCTCTGTCTCTGCTTGGGCAGGTTATTAATAGGACGGACTCTCCAGGCTTGGGAACAGAATTTAGAGCCACAGGGAGGGAAGCCTTTCCCATCCTGGGGGGCTCTTGCCTTCCGGAGAGACCAACAGCCGATCTTCACGGCCACTGGAGTCCCTGGCTGGGGCTTCCTTCCCAGCAGTCAGATGGGTAGCCAGCTGCATCAGCACCACGTGAAGCCAACTCCTCTCTCTCTCTCTCTCTCTCTCTCTCTCTCCCTCTCTCCCTCTCTCCCTCTCTCTTCTTTGACAGAAATGTTCACAGGAGCTCTCTGGCTTTAACCTGGACGGAGACTCGTGAAAGGGACAGGATGCAGGATGCTGCTCCTTCTTGAAAGGCTCAGCAGAGCCTCCCGACACCGGACACCTGGCTTCATCAAGTCTGAGGCAACGAGGAGGTGTGAAGGCGCTAAGAGAGAGATAGGCGGACAGAGGCCGGGAGGGGCACAGTGGCAGAGTGCACAGCTCGAAGGCACGAGGTTCTGGGTTCTGTCCCCAGCATTGCGCAGGCCACAGTGATGCTCTGGTTCCCTCTTTTCTCTTTCATCAATAAATACACGCATAAACCTTTTTAAAGAAAGATGAAGAATAAAGATCTATTTGAGGTGGTCCAGGAGGTAGAGCAGTGGCTAAGGCACTAGACTCTCAAGCATGAGGTCCTCAGTTCAGTCCCCAGCAGCACATGTACCAGAGTGATGTCTGGTTCTTTCTCTCTCTCCTCCTATCTTTCTCATAAATAAATAAATAAAATATTTTTTAAAAAAGAAAAAAAAAGATCTATTAGAGGCACCAAAGGAGATCTAGGTATGAACATGGACATGTGTTTATCTATTTCTTTTTTTCTGTTCCACAGGCGACCCCACCCCTAGACCCCACATGCCAAGTCACCTGCAAAAAAAAAAAAAGTTCCTTTTGCATCTCGTTGAACTCAGTCACAATGGCTCTGTCTGCAGGAGACTGCAGAGTGTAGGGTGGGGGAGGCCTCATTGCTTGCTGACGCCCCACCGTCACGTCCTCAGCACTGTGGGCCTGCCTCAGTTTCCTCCTCTGTGAAACGAGGGAGTCTCTCTAGACGGCTCTGTGGACCCTCCAAGTCTCCAGCTCTACAAACCCTTGGGTCTGATGCCTGTGGGAGTTGATTAGAAAAGACTCAAAGACTTAGTTGGGTAGTGGAGCACCCGGCTAAGTGCACATAGTACTAAGCTCAAGGGTCCAGGTTCTAGCCCCTGGCTCCCCACCTGCAGAGGGTCCATTTCACGAGTGGAGTGGTGAAGCAGATTTGCAGGTGTCTTTTCCTCTCCCTCTCTTCTCTCAATTTCTCTCTGTCCTGTCCAATAAAATGAAAAAAGGCTGCCGGGAGCAGTGGATTCCTAGTGCCAGCACCGAGTCCCAGAAATAACCCTAGAGGCGAAAAGAAGAGAAGAGAAGAGAAGAGAAGAGAAGAGAAGAGAAGAGAAGAGAAGAGAAGAGAAGAGACTCAAGACAACCACCAGCCAGGTGCAATTGTGCAGGCTACAAGAGGAAGCTGGCAGAGGGCTGGAAATGCAGCTACACATGGTTTTACACTGCCCCGGGGCAAGCGGTAATGCTCCCAGCTGAACGTCCAGGGACCTGAGTTCAAGCCCCCCCAGTCCCCACCAGTGCGGAGCAGGGGAGTGGTCTGATGAGCTGTGAATCAGGACCTGCAGGTGTCTCTTTTTCCCTCTCTGTCTCCCCTCCCTTCTATCTCTCTCTGTCCTATTAAATTAAAAAGGAAAAAAAAATGGAGGAAAAAAAAGGCTACCGGGAATGGTGAAGGCACCGAGCCCCCAGTGATAACCTGGGTGAAAACAAACACAACTACACACCAACCCAGGCAGGATGCCCCTCACTTGTCTTGAAGCATGCAGCTCACTCCTCTCTGAGAGGCCAGAGGGAGGGGTGAAGGCTCGGCAGCCGTGTTCCTGTTCCAGCTGGTGAGTGAGTGGCTGAACAAACCCTCCCATGTGCCCGGCTTCTCCTCTGCCAGCTCCCGGGAGCAGGGACCGGAGGATGGAACGCCAGCTCCTCTCCAGGGCTCTTTGTCCCCTCCCTGACGCTTTCTCTTCCTTGCAGTCACCCATGCAGATGACAATCAGTCTCTGCCTTGTCGGCCCTGGTGACGTGAGACAGACGGGACGCGGGGAAGGGGGGCCCGTGGCAGCAGCCTTTCCCTGGCCCGCAGATGTTCCCACAGCCAGGAAGTGCTGCGTGGGTGGGTGGGTGCGGCTGGGGTGACCGTGTGTGTGTGTGTGTGTGTGTGTGTGTGTGTGTGTGTACATGTATGTGCACGTGTGTGTATCTTAAGAAATTATGAAGCCGTGAGCTTCATTCAGTCAGGCGATACAGCTTGGAGTCCTCCTGACAGTCTGCAGGCGGCCCCAGGAGGCTTGGTGCCGGTGCCAGGGGCGCAGCTCTGCAGAGAGTCGGGGGCTCCCATCCCTGACTGGATGCAGGACTCTCCATGTTTATTGTTCTGCCTCAAACACACAAGGCTGGCATCCCCGGTGGCTTTCAAGCATGGGTGTTCTGCCCCCACTGGTCCCAGCTGGCTGTGTCCTGGCACTGTATGTGTGTGTGTGTGTGTGTGTGTGTGTGTGTGTGTGTGTGTGTGTGTGCACGCGCGCGTGTGTGTGTGCGTCTTTTCAGAAAAAGAATCGCAGAATCCAGGCTGCTGCTGGTCCTGTGAGCATGTGGGCCTGCCCCATCACAGAGCAGCCTTTGCCCAGGATGCCAAGGCATGAGTGGGAGAAGCCCAGTCACACAGGTGCTGTTACCCCTCAACCGCGTTCTTCAATTGTGCTGAGAAGGAAGGGGAAGCCCTGCAGCTCGGGCACTAAAGCACTGCAGTCTGGAGGATCCAGGTTCAAGCCCCTGGTCCCCACCTGCCGGGGGGCGGGCTTTACGAGTGGTCAAGCAGGGTTGTAGGTGAGATCTCCTCGGTCCCTCAGCCTGTATGCAATTAAAAAAAAAAAAAGAGGCCAGGCAGTGGCACACCGGGCTAAGCACACACACTGGCATGTGGAAGCAGCCTGGCTTAAGCCCCCGCCCCCACCTGCAGGGGGGACGCTTCGTGAGCTGTGAAGCAGGTCTGCAGGTGTCGCTTTTTCTCTCTCCTTCTCCCTCCCCTCCCCTCCCCTCCCCTCCCCTCTCAATTTCTCTCTGTCCTATCAAATAAAATAGAAAGAAAAGAAAAACAGAAAGGAAGAAGTGGTCATCAGGAGTGGTGGATTTGTAGTGCAGGCACGAAGATCCCAGCAGTAACACTGGCGGCAATAAAAAAAAATAATAATAAAGCCAGCTATTTATTTATTTATTATCTTTATTTATTGGATCGAGAAATAAGGAAGAAAGCTAGAAATCAAGAAGGAGTGGGATGATAGAGAGGAAGAGAGACAGAGAGAGACCTGCAGCCCTACTTCACCACTCATAAAGCTTTTCCCCTGCAGGTGGGGACCGGGGGGCTCGAACCTGGGTCCTTGCGCATTGTAACACACGAGCTCAACCAGGTGCGCCACCACCCGGCCTTATTTATTTATTTAAATAAGCTCCTAGTTTAGAGGCATCTGTGAGGCTAAGGGCTACGGCATCAGAACACCCAGCACAGACCCGGGCCTCCCGCCAGCTCCTCACAGCTCTGCGGCTGGGCCTCGGAGGCCGAGGGTCGCCACACCGGTCCTCCTGGACCCTATCCGGGGCCGTGGACACACGGCTCCGTCTGTCCCTTCACGGGTTCGTCCTGTGTCCCTGTATCCCTCCCTTCTGTTACAGTCACCAGGCCAGATTAGCCAGAGCCCAATCCTCATGGCCTCATTTAATGTCATCACTTTCCTTTGTATTTATTTTCATTCTTATTTTATTTGCCTACTGCTGCCAGATTAGCACTGGAGCTTGGCACCTACAAGATGAACCCATGGATCTCGGCAAATAATCGTTCCCCCTTTGACACTGACAGAGAGAGATTGAGAGGGGTGGAGATAGAGAGGGAGAGAGAAAAAGAGACACCTGTAGACCTGCTTCACCCCCCCCCCAAGCTTTTCCCCTGCAGGTGGGGACGGGGGCTTGAACCCAGGTCCTTGTCCATAGTAGTGTGCGTGCTCTGCCTGGCGCTCTACCTGGTGTCCAGTTCTTAAACAAGGAGTTTTAAATGTAAGAAATGATGCAAACAGAGAATGACAATCTCCAGGAGACTTGTTCCTGGGGTCTCCTGCCGAGAGCCGGCTGGGTCAGGGAGCATGCTTGTGCGCTGGCACCGTCACTAACTAAGAGTCACACTTTATTTAGTGTCTAGCTTCTCCCTACTGCCACCCTTCCATTCCAGGACCACACCTAGGACACCACGTGACATTCGTCTTGTCTGTGTCCTTGAGCCTCTCGAGGATGGCACAGTTTCTCTCTCTAATGATTTTTTACAAATTTATTTATTTCCTTTGATAGGACAGAGAGAAATTGAGATGGCAGGGGTATAGAGAAGGAGAGAAAGACAGAGGGGGAGAGGAGGGAGGGGGAGAGGAAAAGAGGGAGGGAAGGAGAGCGAGGAAAAAGGAGAGGGGGAGGGAGGAAGAGAGAGAGAGATGGAGGGAGGGGAAGAGGAAGGAAGAGAAAGGGAGGGTGAGAGAGGGGGAGAGAAAGAGGAAGTGAGAGAGAGGGAGGGAGGGAAAGAGAAGGAGAAGGAGAGGGGGAGAGAGAGGGAGAGAAGGAGGGAGAAATTGATGCACAAGGCAAAGCCAGAAGAGGCGTCAAGCACTGCTCCATCACCTTCCGCCCCTGCCCTGTGCTCCCAGGGTCCTCTCAGATGGTACCCAGGATCATAACTAGGGTCTCACGCACTATGAAGGCATGCGCTCTTCCCGCTGTGCTATTTCCTGTCATGTGAAGTTTGGAACACAAGGCTCTGACTTATGGTGCTGCTTAGAGCCTGAGCCTGGGGCCTCTGGCACACAGCCATGCCTAACCACTGCGCCGTCTCTGGCCCTGAGACACGGCCTTTAAGGAACAGCTGTAGAGCCGGACGAGACCCACCTCCCACATGCTGGCCGGTCTCACCTGGCCGCTCCCAGGGCCACAGGCAGGCCCAGCTGCACCTCTTATGGCTCTGCTGACAGCAGTGTGACAGCAGGAGTGAGGGTGTGCCCTCTCCCCATCTGCTGTGCCCAGCCTGTGCCACCCACCCCTTGTCACCAGGAGCCACCACACACAGCCACCTGCTTCTCCTGCCTCCCCTTCCCTTGCACCCCTGGGTGAGGACCAAGCTCCATGAACCTGGAGGACAGCCACTCCCCAGGAGACCCCACAGGAGCCACCCTGGAGTGGGGCGCGGGCCTGCGGGCCTCTGCCTCGCCTTCTCACTATTTTTAGCCTTTATCTCGGGTGGAAACACGTGTTCACCCACAAAGCTGATTAGTTCTGGTTGTTCATTATTCTCCCACTTCTTGTTGCTAAAAAAACCTGCATGACAGACAGCCTCAGGAGCCTGGTGATCAGCATTCCTCCTCCAAGCCCTGGGCCGGACCCACCACCCAGGCCGCCAGGAGTCCCTCCCTGCATGAAGCCACCGCCGCCGGGGAGCCTAGTGAGCAGAGGAGCTGCCCACAGCTGGGAGGGAGGACGGGGAGGCCTGAGGGGAGCTGCGGCCACGGTCCCGAGATAAACCCAGTGATGGATTAGGCGTGGCACTGGCTGCGAGTGCCCAGAATATTTCGCAGGGACGGTGATCTGGGACCAATAGCCCATCGGAGGCAGTTAGCCCCCTGGCCTCAGCCCTGCCTGTTGCTGCAGACCCCTCAGCCAGCCTGGGCAGGTGGGCGTGCAGGTACTGTCTTCCCTGCTAGAGGGTGCTGTGCTCTGTGCTCCCTGCTGCTGCGCGCGCGGGGGGGGGGGGGGGGGGGGGGGGCTGAGCCTGGCTGTCAGAGGGACCAGCAGGGATCAGGCAGTCTCTTCCTGGCCCGTGTGAGGGTGAGGACTTCTATGCAAACAGGCCTTGCTCCTCTCCTGCCCTAAGAGGGGGTGAGGGTCTGAGACGCTCTGAGACGACCCCCTCAACGTCCTGGGCATTCAGCCTCCAGGAAGGGGCTGGAGTAGAGGCTGCTGGAATGCCCCCCCCCCCCTGTTCCATGCTGGGAAGGCTGGCCATCTAGACTGGGACCTTCTAGAGTTTCCGGGGCTCCTTCTTCTTTGTTCAATCCTCATCTTTCCTGAACATGTGGTCTGGGGGCTAGAGAGCTAGCTCAACAGGTAGGGCATGTGAATTGCTAGGCACACGGTGCAGGTTTAAGCCCCAGCACCACATGGGAGTACCACATCACCAAGGGGAACTCTCTGTGGTGGTGTCTCTCTGTCTGAACTGAGCAGTGAAACAGCATTTTCAAGGCCCTGCCCCTCCCCAACACACTGGGGGACACACACAGTGGGTGTCCCCCAATTACCACCTTGATGGGGTCTGGGCGTAATCATCTGCAGTGCTGCCTCCAATAAAACCTCTGAATAGGGAGTCGGGCTGTAGCGCAGCAGGTTAAGCGCACACGGCACAAAGCTTAAGGACCGGCATTAGGATCCCGGTTCGAGACCCCCTGGCTCCCCACCTGCAGGGGAGTCGCTTCACAGGCGGTGAAACAGGTCTGCAGGTGTCTATCTTTCTCTCCCCCTCTCTGTCTTCCCCTCCTCTCTCCATTTCTCTCTGTCCTATCCAACAACGACATCAATCATAACTACAACAATAAAACAACAAGGGCAACAAAGGGGAATAAATAATAAATAAAAAATATATAAAAACCTCTGAATGACTGCCCCGTGGCCATCCTCCTGACCCACCGTAGCCACCAGGGCAGGAGCAGGGTGGTGAGAGGACAGACTCTGAACACCTGCCCCGCACAGGTGTCAGGGTTCCAGAGGAAGCCCCCAAGCCTGGGGCTTGAGATGCTCTGAGCTCCCAGGCAGCAGAGCAAGTCAACGGGCTAGAGGTGGCGTGTTCTGAGTCCACAGGCATCAGCCCAACCTCCCCCCCAGACGGTTCTCAGTATAAGAAATGGAGCAGGAGCAGGGGCGATAGCTCAGCAGGGAGGGCGACTGCACGGTCATCTGCGTTGCCCCAGGCTTGAGCCCTGGCACCACATGGGAGGTTCTACGGCAATGGGAGAAGCTCTGGTGGGAAAGAGTGAGAGCCGCCAGCCGCCAGGCTAGAGGACAGACAGCTCAGAACTGGCTGTGATCACTGACGTGGGTTATAGACTGTCACTCTCACTGGTTATTGATCAGTGACTGTGTCAAGGAGGAGCCCAGCGTTGAGGCTCTAGGAGAGGCATCTGTCTGCAGACCTGCAGGACACAGCCGCACACCCAGAGCACCTGAGCTCCTCTTACCAGGCAGCCTGGCAGGAAGAGACATGTGTGTCAGGATTCCCTCCCCAGTTACAGAGCCCGTTGTCCTGAGGATGTCCCTGTAGCCTCCCTATGTGGTGTCACAGGCCCTGGAGAAGCAGGGGTGGCCCCTAGGGGGGCAGCCACAGAGTGCACTCAGCCCGGCCCAGACCACGGAAGGCTGCTCCCAGCGCCCACGGGCCCCCTCCCCTACGTGTCCCCACCTGGGGCTGGCCTCCTCCTGAGCCAGGCAGAGCCTGGTTCCACCCCCAACACCAGCTTAGCAAAGGACATGAGCTTTACTTCTGGGTAGGTCTGGGACACCAGAGGAGAGAACATTCCAGAAGGGGCCCTGGGTCAGCACTCCAGGTCCTCTGGGAGGGAAGCTGCTCGACACACAGAGACAGAAGATACATGGAGACACGCGGCCAGCCGGCAGGTCTGTGGAGGGAGAGCAGAGGAGTGGGGACGAGGTGGCGAGGGCCGTGCAGGAGAGACAAGCATTAAGGGGGGCTCGGCGGTCTGGACCCAGAATGGGTGCTGGGGAGGTGGCAGGATCCACCTGAGGGCACGGTGACCCCAGGCACTGACTTTGCCCCAAGGCACACACTCAGCCACCCCTCTCTGCTCCTGGGGCTCCCTCCCAAGGGCACCTGGCCAAGTGGGTTGAGCCGCTGACCTGATGGTTCCAGAAGGCATCTCCCTTCAGGGACTCCACAAGGCTGCAGGTTTCACAGACGCACAGACTGACAGACAGGCACACACATAAACACAGCCACAGATGCAGAGACACAACAGACAGACATCATGCACACATACACACACAAACCCAGACACAAACACATACAGTCACTTCTACTGTGGCCCTAGTAAGCTTTTAGAGAGAGAAAAAGAGAGAGAGAGAGAAGGAGGAAGGGGAGGAGGACAGAGGAGGGGGAGGAAGAAGAAAGGAGGAGGAAGACGGAGAGGAGGAGGAAGGAGAAGAGGAGACGGAAGAGGAGACGGAGGGGGAGGAATCACACCTCTCGGTGGCCACGCTCCCCAGCTGCAGGAGGTCAGGGAGGCTGGAGGGAGTCAGCAAGGAGCTGGGCTTCTCTAAGAGTTTAGACTGTCCCGGGAAATAAAAAAAATCATCATGGGAAAAGAGGGATCCAGCGAAGCAGCTCCCATCTGTGTCTACCTGGGGCAGCGGCCCGTGGGAGGTGGGGTGGTGGGCGGGTGGCCAGGCCGGGCCAGTGAGCTGGGGAAGCACGCCTGTGGCACCGCCAGCAGCCTCGCTGCACTTAGGCCGGATGGAGAGACAAAGCGCCAGGGCGAAGCTCCATCTCTGTCTCTTTTTCCCTCCAAAAAGATGTGGGCTGGGCTACTTCACAGGGGACACCTGAGCTCATCTTTGATAGAAGAAGGACCAGGGATTGCACAGTACCATGTGCAGAATCTTCCTCAACTAGAAGACACTGGGGGGAAATGTCAACTAATAACTAAGGTGTGGGGCAGGGACTGGCAGAGTGGGCGCTGACTAGGGTCAGCAAAGACTTTTCTATTTATTATTATTATTATTATCTATTTATTTATAGACTTTTCTATTATTATTATTATTATTATTATCAGAGCACTGTTCAGCTCTGGCTTATGGTGGTGTGGGGAACTGAACCTGCGACTTTGGAGCCTCAGGAATGAGAGTCTCTTTGCATCACCATTATACTATCTACCCCCCACCCACTAGACCTTTTTAAAACCACTGTCCGTTGACAGCAGGCCAGAGCTGGCTCTTTCAAACAATAGATTGGAAAGAAAAAAAAAAAATTTTTTTTTCCAATACCTGCAAGCAACAAATGAAAATGAAACTTCTTTTCTAGCTGGACAAATGCAGATGGAGCTGGGAAAATTGATTTCCACCCCAGCCTCAGAGGAGGTTAGAAAGAGCAAATGGGAAAACATATATCTTGAAGATGGAGTTTGGTAATAAGCATCATCAACATTCAGAGAGAGGGGGGAGGGGGAGAGGGAGAGAGAGGAGGAGAGAGGGGGAGGTGAGAGAGAGAGGGAGAAGGAGAGGGGGAGAGATAGAGATGAGGGGGGGGGAGGGAGATGAGGGGAGGAGAGGGAGGGAGATGAAAGAGGGAGAGAAAGATGAGTGAGGGAGAGGGAGAGGGAGAGAGAGACCTCCCAGACCTAGGGAATAAACAGTCATGCTAATATGCACTTGGGAGGCAGGGGTGAAAAGCTTTCCGTGTCTGACTGTCTTGGTCACTGCATGAGGGAGTTTGAGTCTGTCACCCTCTGATGAAAGCAGATCCCTGCGAGCAAATCATCTCCCAAGCCCGTGGCTGCTGCGGGGACATAACTCAACCTCCAGCCAGATGCCTTGTGGGGAGAAAGGGCCCTTGTCAAGCACCAGGTGGGTAAACAGTCATTATTTCGTCTCCTGACCTTGAATCTCTGGGGCCCGTCTGCTCCTCTTTTGCCCAGAGGCCGCCACTTGACACTGCCTGCCAAGTGGACCTGAGACAGTTCTCTCTCTCTCTCTCTTTCTCCCTCCCTCAACACAAATGAGGTGTCAACACATAACTCTCCCATCTTGTCTGGAACCCGAGTGTGTCCGGGGGGAGAAGGGGCGTGTTGGGGGTGGAAGGACAGGGTCCTGCAGCCTCCCCTCCCCTGACTGCGTCATCAGAGCGAGCAGGAAGCCATCCAAGGCCCCTGAGTGAAGCAGAGAGAAGGAAAGAGGTGGCACGTCTCCCTATTAAACCGGACTAGTTCCCAGGCCTCTAGCCGGCAGGGCAATTTCCAGGCTTCACTGTGCACAGCTGGAAGGGAGTTGTCACAGCATTCTAGGGCCTTCTCCCCATGCCAAACAATAGGCCCGGTGGTAGTAAGAACAGCAAATATTTGCAAGGCGTGCTCTGCGCCGGGCACTGTGCTATGTATGTTTTGCGAGTGCTATGTTCTTTCAATCTCCTGGCACTTCCCTGGGGTGGGGGGTGTGAGCCTGGGAGGCGTGGAGCTGCCAGCAGTGCTCAGGGACACAGAACCACAGTCACAAACACAGCTCCTGAGAAGCCGAAAATCAGGGGCTCAGAGGCTGCTGGTGCGGTTGGCACAGTCTATGCAGCACCAGGACAGGCCCTGGCTGTCTGGGCAGGTTGGGGGGGTGGGTGCTGCGGGGGGAGCACACAGAGCCCTCTGCCCCCACAGTCGTCCACCGGGGGAGGGAGACTACTGCCCTCTGTGCAGACAGAGACCCGGAAGAAGATCGAAGGGGAAAGGAGAGGAGCCCTGAGGAGGGGCGGTGTGGGGCAGGGCTTCAAGCTGGTTCCCCTGAGGCCAGACGGAGACCCAGAGGGGCTTCAGGCAGACCCGAACGTCAGGAGGACTGTAGACCACCACATGTCCCTCCACATGCTCTGGGGAGACCCCATGTGTTGGGAGACCCCCCATGTGGTCCTAGATGCCATCCTAGAATACCAGATCACAGAGAGGACTTGGGAGAAGACAGGAAGGGGGGTGGGGATGGTCCCCACAGAAAGGGTGTGGTGAGAACAGCTCGCAGCCCCAAGTTCTCCATATCCTGCTCAGATCAGACCCCCCTCCATACACACACCCTCAGAAGCTCATCTTGGGGGCTCAGCTCCACGCCACAGGTCCTGCTGCGAAATGAACCCTCTTCTGAGGACATATTGGGGCGGGGAGGGTGAGAGATCGCTGCTTCCCGTCTCTGAGCAGCTCAAATAAAAAATTCTATCATCAGCCAGGGGACAAGTGTCTAGACAGGAAGATGAGAGACACTCAAAGGGAGAGTGGGCTGCTTGCTCCTTCTCAAGAATCAGAGCCAGCCAGGCAGTGTTTGCTTCCCGAGAGCCTCCTGAGGGCCAGTTCCCGGTCACTAACATGGTGACAAGGAAGCCATACACAGTGGGCAGAGAAAACATGCCTGCGCGTGAGTGTGTGATCTAGAAAGAGGGGCAAAAAGGGCAGTTCCATGTGCAAATGTCAATTCACTCTGTTGCACACCTGGAACTCACATGGTGGTGTATGTCAGTTATACCTGAAGAAAAGAAAAAAAGGCAAAAAAAAAAAGTGACTGAGCCAGGGCTTCTGAATCTGGTGCTTCTAGTGTTTCATCCACTTTGAATTCAGCTGTCTGTCGGGAACCAAAGGGAGGGAGGGGGGATCAGGTTCTACCCCAAACATCAGCCTGGAGAAACAGGCTGGTGGCACCCTCACTGAGGACCTATGGGCTGGGTGGCAGCCCACATGGCTGAGTGCACATGTTACAGTGCACATGGACCTGGGTTCGAGCCTCCACTTCTAACCTGCAGGGGAAAAGCTTTGCGAGTGGTGAAGCAGGGCTGTGGGTCTCTTTCCCCCTCCCCCTCTCTATTTCCCACTTCCTTCTCGATTTCTGGCTGTCTCTATCCAGTTAAAAGATAATTAAAAATAAAAAGAAGAAAGTTCTGGAAACTTCCAGTTTCTCATGAGTTTCTTTCTTTCTTTCTTTTTAAATTTACTTATTTTAATGAGAGAGCGAGCGAGATACAGAGAGAAGACCAGAGCAGTAGTAGTGCTGGGCATTGAACCTAGGCCATAGAACCTCAGGCATGGAAGTCTTTTTGCATAACTATCATGCTGTTTCCCCAGCCCCTCACACAGGTTTCAGTATGTAAGCGCCTGTCTCTCCCACACCACCCTGGAGAAGCCCCGTTTCCATTTCAAGGGGCCTCTGTGGGGTGCTCTCTCCACGCTGAGGGAACTCTTCCTTCTGAAGCACCACCCCCCGGAGCACATTCATGTGGCCACGTGCAGTCTGGCCCCACGGCCAGAGAACAAGTCATCGGTTCTGGTCTGCAGAGAGAGGGAGGAGAGGAGATTTTAAATGCTGAGGATTATTAGCATATGTGATATTTACCCTAGGCCAGTCCGAGTTAGGATACTTCAAAATGTCTTTACACGGTGTTTACAGGTTGCTGACCTTTTCAAATCCTACTGCGTGGCGGGGATCAAGCTTCTTCTGACCAAACATCTTCTCAAACGAGGGAGCTTTCAGAGCCATGCTTCAGGCATCCCTCCCTCACGGCACCGACCCTGGGCACCCGTCGGGGTGGAGGAATGATGAGTGGTGGGTCTGCCTTCTAGCTTTATTTTTCCCCCCTCCCCAGTTAAAAGCCTGCCTTTGTATTGATTTCCAGATATTGAACAGACATAGATCATCTTCCAGATAATCTTCATGTGTCTTGCTTTAATAAACAAATAAAATTTATGAGGACAGGAGAAAAAAAGAGAGAGATCTCTAAGTATAAACAACCTACACACACACACACACACACACACACACACACACACACACACACATACACAACTACCATTCTTCTCAGGATGTAGCCAAAACTCCTCAGCAGATGACCCAGCAGGAAGGGACAGTGACACACACACCTGCCTTAGTCCTGGGCTCTTTGAAGATCCACCAGGGTCATCTTTAGAATTCTAGTTGCCACCATGGTGGAGGAGGACCTAGGAGTGGGGGTTCGTGTTATGCGGAAAACTGAGAAATGTTCCACATGTACCAGCTGTTAAGATTTTACTGTTGGCTGTGATCCATTAACCCCTCCAATAAAGAAAGCAAAAGGAACAGATAAATCTGAAGCGTGTGTGAACTCATGTGCACACAGGGGCCAGAGTACATGGTGGTCACTGGGTCCTCACACTGGGCATATTTTGTATGGGGTGGGTGGGACTTATACATGGTGTCACGCTCATACCCAGGACATCTATAAATTTTTTAAAGAAATGTTTTATGTGAGGCCAGGCAGTAGTGCACTTGTTTTCTGCGCAGAGGCCCAGGTTCAATCTCTGCTCACCACCTGCAGGGGGGGGAAAGCTTCATGAGCTGTGACTCAGAGCTGTGGGTGTCTTTTCTTCTCTCTCCCTATCTCCCCTTCCCCTCTCAATTTTTTTCCTGTCCTATAAAATATATAAATGAGTAAATTAATAAAAAATATTAAAATGTACTGCTTATAATTAAACTCATTTCTATTCTCAACATGGGAATGATTAAAATTCAGGAAAAAATTCTACTTCCTCTCATTTTCAAAAAAACTTCATGGGGGCCGGGCACTGGTGTACCCGGTTATGTGCACATAGCACCATGTACAAGGATCCTGGTTCAAGCCCCGGCTCCCCACCCGCAGGGGGTAAGCTTCACGAGTGGTGAAGCAGGTCTGCCGGTGTCTTATCTTTCTCTCCCTCTCTATCCCCCCCCCCATTCCTTTCTGTCCTATCCAATTAAAAAAATAGAAAGAGGGGGTCGGTCAGTAGCGCAACAAGTTAAGCGCACATGGTGTGAAGCACAAGGGCCAGCATAATGATCCCGGTTCGAGCCCCCGGCTCCCCACCTGCAGAGGATAGCTTCACAAGTGGTGAAGCAGGTCTGCAGGTGTCTGTCTTTCTCTCCCCATCTCTGTCTTCCCCTCCTCTCTCCATTTCTCTCTATCCTACCCAACAACGACAGCTATAACAACAACAAGGGCAACAAAATGAGGAAAATGGCCTCCAGGAGCAGTGGATTCGCGGTGCAGGCACCCAGCCCCAGCAGTTAACTCTGGAGGCAAAGAAAAAGAAAAAGAAACCAAAATGAGGAGAAAACAGCTACTGGGAGAGGTGGATTCATAATGCCAGCACTGGGTCCCAGCGATATTTCCTGGTGTCAGGAAAAAAATCATTCAAGTAAAACCCACCACCTTTTGTTGGCACTCCGCACCCCTCAGTGCTGTGCTCAGGTCACCTCACTGCTGTTGCCACTGCCCTCTAATCGTTTCTGTTTATTTGTTTGTCCATCAAGTCTATCTCCTGATGCTGAAACCATATGACACCATCTCCTGACTTCCTTCAGTTTGCAGAACCACAAGTTCTTCTCGCTGTGCTGAGATTGGCCCACTTCTTTTCACAGCTGCGTGGTATTCCCTTGTATGAGAGGACCCCGTTTTCACCCATCATCTCCCCCAAGGGTGATTTCCTGTCCCTTTCACACTGTGACCAGCTGGCCCAGCTCCTGCTGGTGAGTTCCCGTCCTCACCAGCAAGTCACCACGGAAACCCCACTGATTGTGGAGTGGGGCCACAGCCTCAGCCACAGGTCCCCAGGTGCCATGGGCCTGTGCTCACTGGAGTCTGCTTCATCATCTAGGACTTCATCTGGTGGGTGGGAATAGAGAAAGGAGAGAGGAGACAGAGAATAGGGAGAGAGAGGAGAGAAAAGAGGGAAAGAGAGAGGAGAAGAGAGAAAAGGGAGAGAGAGAGAGAGAGAGAGAGAGAGAGAGAGAGCACTCCAAAGCAAGAACCCATAGCCCTCCCGCTGGAATCAGAAGCCTTTTAGCTCTCCTCTGACACTGAGCCTCTGCCAGCCCTTTCCTGCATGTGTGGCCCACCCTGGCTCACGTCCCTGGTCCCTGCTGCCCATCAGCGGGGAATGTGCTCTCCCCCCGCCCCCAGCCTTGTCCCCTGGATTCTCCTTCTGCCTGACGAGAAGCCTCTTCTGGAGAACATCTCTGTCTTCAATTTAGCCAGCTGACCAGTGCTTCTGGGCTGTCCCTGGGTCAAACTCTCACTCAGCTGCGACATGCCCTGTAGTAACACCAAACATTCCAGAAAACAACTTCTCAGCACCTCACAGGAGTTCTCCTCAGCTAGGCCGGCAGAGCTGTCCTCAGCCACAGAACCTGGCCACTTATTTCACCCAGTAAGTAAGCAGAGACTGGGCATCTGGGGAGGCATCTAGAACCCCAGGGGCTTCACCAGTTGAAGCTCCAGTCTCTCCGGATAGAAAGTCTCTCTTAGCTCAGTGCCATCCCCCGTCTGTCCTAAAGCTGAACGTGCCATGTGCTGGGCAAATGGCTGAGTGGCAGAGAGAGAGCCGAACCAGTCACCCAGCAGGATTATTTCAGACTAAGATGGTGTGGAACTGACCCTGCTTTCACTATATTTCCATGTCCCAAAATGTTGGCTTCCCAGTGCAGACTGGCCTCACCCACAGGCATGAGAACGTACTGAACACCTTGCCGGGCTTCAGAGAAATCTCCTTCCTGGGGGCTGGGTGTTGGCGCACCTGGTTAAGGGCACATAGTACTGTAAGCACAAGGATTCAGGATCGAGCCCCCGACTCCCCACCTGAAGGGGGAGGAGACGCTTCACAAGTGGTGAAGCAGGTCTGCAGGTCTCTCTTTCTCTCTCCCTCTTTTTAAAACCAAAACACTGTTCAGTTCCGGCTTATGGTGGTGGCTGGAGCGTTGGAGCCTCAGGCATGAGAGTCTGTTTGCATAACCATTATGCTATCTACCCTCAACTCTTCTATCTTCCTCTTTATCTCCCCCTTCTCTCTCAATTTCTCTGTCCTATCCAATAAAATGGAAAAAGCAGCCGCTGGGAGCCGTGGGTTTGTAGTGCTGGTACCGAGCCCCAGCAATAACCCTGGACAGACAGAGAGAGAAAGAGGGAAACCTCCTGCCTCATGCTCCTCCTCTCATACTGTTAGCATGAGCTGCCAGTCTGAGGGCCCTGCTTGGAAGCAGTCCTAGGCTTCGCTGAGAGACAGTCCATGCCACTTGAGTCTAAGCTGTCGTCAGAAGGAGCCGGTTTAACCAGGTGTTTTGACTGGGGGGCGGGGTGAGGAGATGGAAACGTATACACTTGATAACTAAATAAGTACACGGGAATAAATAAATAAATGCCATGTCTACGCCATGCGGCAGAAGGGGTCTTAGATGTCAGCTCCCTCCCACATGAGTATGTGGGGCTGTACTGAGGTGTGAATAGAATCTTCTTTGCTCTGTGATTCATTATCCGGGAGGACCCGGCGCCTAGACTGTGAGTAACCTGAGGTAGGGATCTTTATTTAAAGAAATGCCGTTTGTTTTCCAGCCCTGACTAACCAGAACGAAATTAATAGGACACAAATGTAGCCGAGTGTTAAGTCCTAAGGGGTCAATGTGATGCATTTTGTTGAGAACGTTCACATGTCCACAATGGTTTCAAAGGATCCACAAGAGTTAGAGGACAAACCCTTTAGGATCAGTAGGAACCAGAATAGTATGAAAATACTTTGTGGACCCCCACAGGACCTTGCCCTCAACTGGGATCAACAAAGGTAGAGAATGTTCCATCCTCCAAAGGGAGGCTGGACAACATACTCTGTGCTACACCTGAGGAAGATGGGTTGGTATAGGGGCAGCTTGGAACATTCCTACTCATGACCACAGAATGTGAGCTCAGATCTACAGGGATGCAGAGGTCACATAGGCTCCTAAGCTGAATATGGGCCCCAGATCAGATCATATTGATGGGGTTTACAGTCAACAATATTTATACCCCTTTCCCATATTTGGAGCTACTCTCTTCCCTGATGCAGCTTTCTGGTCCTTTTTCTAGCCATGACATCATCTCCCCAGACAATAAGTAGGATCCACCTGCATATCAGATGTCAGGCTCAGGAGAAAAAAAAAAAACTAGTATAGCCACAGGCCCTTTGGAATAGAACTAAAATATGCCTACTAGCTATCTACAAAGTGGAGGACCCCCCAACTCTTCATCTGCACTATTCTAGCCTTTAAGTTCATGATTGATCAACAATTTGTTTGGCCTTGTATGTTAACTCTCTTTTCAGCCACCAGGTTCCAGATGTTTCTATGATGCCAACAGACTTCCCTGGACAGACAACCCCACCAATGTGCCCTGGAACTCCAATTCCCCAGAACCCTGCTCCACTAGGGAAAGAGAGAGACAGGCTGGGAGTATGGATTGACCTGTCAACGCCCATGTTCAGCGGGAAGCAATTACAGAAGCCTGACCTTCCACCTTCTGCATCCCACAATAACCCTGGGTCCATACTCCCAGAGGGATAAACAATAGGAAAGGGAAGGGGATGGGATATGGAGTTCTGGTGGTGGGAATTGTGTGGAGTCGTACCCCTCTTATCCTATGGTTTTGTCAATTTTTCCTTTTTATAAATAAATTAATAAAATAAAATAAAATAAAATAAAATAAAATAAAATACTTTGAAGAGGGGCCAGGCTGTAGTACAGCAGGTTAATCGCACATAGTGCAAAATACAAGGATGGGCTTAAGGTTCCCGATTTGAGCCCCCTGCTCCCCGCCTGAAGGGGGGGTCAGCTTCACAAGCGGTGAAGGTCTGCATGTGTCTGTCTTTATCTCCCCCTGTTTTCCCCATCTCTCTCCATTTGTCTCTTCTATCCAACAACAATGATAGCAATAACAACAATAAACAACAAGGACAACAAAAAGGGGAAAAAAGGCCTCCAGGAGCAGTGGATTCATGGTGCAGGCACCGAGCCCCAGCAATAACCCTGGAGGCAAAAAAAAAAAAAATTGAAGGGGGTGCACTTGATAAAAACACGTTTCTAGCTTGAAGTAAGCAAAAGCGATGAAATAACGCCCCCAACAAGGAATCTATTAAGGCCACGGTGGCCCTCAACTTTGTTCTGGTGCTGCTGCAGACCAGAGCAGAGCCGTCACTAGCTTCTCCCTAAGGAGGGCCTTCTAGGTTTGAATTTTTGGTTCAAGTGAGTGAATGCCTTCAATGGCTCTGGATGCTGCTCAAGGCCAGCCCATGCACATCTCTCTTAAACCACCAAACAGTTTAAACCAGTAAGCCTAAACTAATTTTCTTTAAACTTTCATTTAAACTTTTTGTTGTTTTCGTCTTTATTTATTAGATAGAAACAGCCAGAAATTGGGAGGGAAGAAGGAGAGAGACAGAGAGAGACCTAAAGCCCTGCTTCACCACATGTGAAGTTTTGCCCCTGAAGGCCGGGATCAGGTAATCGAGCCTTGTGCGCTCAAGCAGGTGAACCACCACCTGGTCCCCTCAACTAACTTTTATTCTTACGGTTATTAGAGAAGTAATGCAAACCTCAAAAAAAAAAGTAGACTTTTTTTTTTGCCTCCAGGATTATTGCTGGGGCTCAGTGCCTGCACCACAAATCCACTGCTCCTGGAGGCTACTCCCCCCCTTTTGTTGTCCTTGTTGTTTTATTGTTGTGGTTATTATTGTTGTTGTTACTGATTTTGTTGTTGCCGGATAGGACAGAGAAATGGAGAGAGGAGGGGAAGACAGAGAGGGGAGAGAAAGATAGACACCTGCAGACCTGCTTCACCACCTGTGAAGCGACTCCTCTGCAGGTGGGGAGCCAGGGGCTCGAACTGGCATCCTTTCTCTGGTCCTTGCGCTTCGTGCCATGTGCACTTAACTCACTTCGCTACTGCTTGACTCCTGTCTACAGACTTTTTTAAGGAGCTACCTAGTATTCAATACCACTCTAATAAGACTTCTGCTTTCCTTCCTTCCTCCCTTCTTTCTTTCTTTTTTTTCTTTTCCTTTTTTTGCTAGGAAAGAGCCCTTGAAATAGAAAGTTTTGAGAAGCAGGGAATTACTGCAAGTTTGGCAACCAAGCCATTGTTTACTTTGGAGCCGATTCAGTGAGGAAACCGAGATACGAGAACAAGCGCTGTTGATGAAAGACAAGTTTGGCCACTGACGTCTAAGCCATGTCTCCATGGTGCAGGACAAGCTGACGGAAGACAGAAACCTGGAGTGTGACAGGCTGTGGGGGAAACACACCTGGGGGTCCAGGTGACCAGAGGTCTCTGCGGCAGCCTTGGCTCTCTCCCATCCCCCAACCTGGGGGTCCAATCACACAGCTGTCCTCCTGTTATCTGCAGCTGCCCCAAGGGAGTTTCCTTCTGCAACTTGCTTTGCTCTTTGTTCCCACCCAGTTCCACAGCTTACCCAACCAGCTCACACCTCTGTGCCCCAAGGTTTCAGGGAGAAAGTTCCTGTCTTTTTTCAGGCACACCAAGACCAAGTACAAAAGATCCCTCAAACTCCTGCCAGGTCGGGCTCTCCCCGGCCTTGGGAGCTGTAGTTTCTATGTCTCTCCCTCACTTCAGAATCCTACCCAGGACACTCCAGAACACTGCTGCCCAGGCACCACCTCGCAGGAGAAACTGAAGCACCACGGATTCTCCAGACATATGGTGCTGGCCGACTGAGGATGCCACCCTCCAGCACCCGGCTCCCCAGCACTCCCATCAAAGCCAAGTGCCCTGGACAAAGGAACCACCTGACCGTGGACACATAAACGACCTCTCTCCACGGTGAGTCTGACTAACTACACCCAAGTAGGAGGTGGTAAAAAATAATAATCCCATAAAATGAAAGACAAGTCCAAATAAGTTAAAATGTCACATTCCCTCCAGAGCAGTGTCTTATTTGGGATATAAAGAAAGGCAGACTTGTTTTACGGCAGAAAACCGCTCACTCTCCCACTAGTAAGGGTTCACCGGCCACTCAAGTAGATCCGTGGAGAACTAGGCACTAGAGAATGGAATGGAATAGAGGCCAGGGGTGGCAGGGCAGAGGGAGGAGAGAGGAGAGAGAGGAACTTGGTGTACTCACCTTATACAAGAAATACCTCAAACCGGATCACAGATTTAAATGTAAGCTAGTTTTTTTTTTTTTAATCTCAGGGGCTAGGTGGTGGCACACCTGGTTGAGTGCACATATTACAATGCACAAGGACCCAGGTTTGAGCGCTCAGTCCCTACCTGCAGAGGGAAAGCTTTGCAAGTGATGAAGCAGTGTTGCAGGCGTCTCTCTCTCCCTCTCCCTCTCCCTCTCCCTCTCCCTCTCCTTCTCCCTCTCCCTCTCCCTTCCCTCTTGATTAATAGCTAGCTCTATCCAATAAAGATAAAGAAAAAACAAACCCAGAGGTGAGAACCTTTGGAATCTAGAGCCAGCCAAAGAGCTCTTAAAGTTTACAGCAGAAACATGATGATGAATGGGGGAGAAACTTGACCCAAATCGGAAACTTCTGCTCTGTGGGAAAGTCAAGAAACATTAGAGCCCGGGAGAAAATGTTTTCAAAGGAGTCATCATGGAAAAGACCAGAAAATGTTAAGCACTCTTGAGCACCACAGTGAGAGTTCTCAAAGTCATTTAGCAGGGATAGAGGGACATGGATGTATTCAAACACTGCCCACAGTGTATGGATCTGGGTAGTATAACCTAGGCACTGTGGAAAAGTGCCAGGGGTAGCTAGGTGGTGGTGCACCCTGTTAAGTGCACGGGCCCACACAAAGATGCAGGTTCAAGCCAGCCCCTAGCAAGTGGTGAAACAGGTCTACAGGTGTCTTTCTCTCTATCTCCCCTTTCTCTCTCAGTTTTTCCCTGTCTTATCCAATAAAGTAAAAGAAATGGCCGCCAGGAGCTGTGGATTTGTCGTGCTGGCACCGAGCCCCAGTGATAACCCTATAGGGAAAAAAAAAACAGTTGGCCAGTTTCTTTAAAATGAAACACACCTACCATACAATCAAGCAAGGAAGCCACTCAAGTCACACCCACAGGCCTGTTTAGAGCTGTTTCATGAATAATAACTAAGATCTGGGCTCAAGCCGACATCCTCCAGCTGGTGAGTGATTGTAGCCGCCCCCTGGAATGCTCCCTAGAAGTCAGGCGAACTGTTGATGCAACAGCTTGAACCATCTCCTGAGAATCATACTGAGCACAAAAAGTCAGCCCCCCAAGGCGACACAGGGTAGGGTCCCTACATCAGGCTGTTGGAAAAGTCATGATGCTTTTTTTTAATAGAAAAACATGTCATGACTTTCGCAATGACCCGATAGTTCTCATGCAGGGAAGCACAGCAGTAGTCAGGGCTGGAGGCAGGGGGCTGCTGGGAAGGGAGCTGTGAAAAGGCAGCCCAAAGGCTTATGATGCTGGTGTCAGAGCACAGCGTGAGGGCGACAGCACAGTGGCTACGCAGACAAGCCCTCATGGCTGAGTCTCTGAGGTCCCACGTTCAATCCCCCACATCACCATAAACTAGAGCTGAGTAGTGCTCTGTTAAAAAATAAAAAAGATACAGACTCTCATTTCTTAAAAATACGTTCTGTTGGGGCCGGGTAGTGGTGCACTGGGTTGAGCACACATGTTACAGTGCGCGAGGACCCGGGTTCAAGACCCTGGTCCTCACCTGCAGGAAGGAAGCTTCACAAGTGGTGAAGCAGGGCTGCAGGCGTCTCTCTGTCTCTTTCCCTCCCTATCCACCCCCCCCTTGACTTCTGGTGTCTCTATCAAATGAATAAAGATAATTAAAAATTTTAAAATATGTTCTGTTTATTTATTGGATAGAAAGAATAACTGAGGGGGTCAAGTGGTAGCACAGCGGATTAAGCACACATGGCGCAAAGCACAGACTGGCGTAAGGATCCTGATTTGAGCCCCCAGCTTCCCACCTGCATGGGAGTCACTTCACAGGCGGTGTAGCAGGTCTGCAGATGTCTGTCTTTCTCTCCCCTCACTGTCTTCCATTCCTCTCTCTATTTCTCTCTGTCCTATCCAACAACGACGACATCAATAACAACAACAGTAATAACCACAACAATGATAAAATAATAATGGCAACGAAAGGGGAAAAAAAGCCTCTAGGAGCAGTGGATTCGTGGTGCAGGCACCGAATCCCAGCAATAACCCTGGAGGCAAAAAAAAGAAAGAAAAAGAAAGAAGGAAGGAAGGAAGGAAGGAAGGAAGGAAGGAAGAATTGAGAAGGAAGAAGAAAACAGCAGAAAGCTGCAGCCCTGTGTCTCCGCTCGTGAAGCTCCCCCGCAGGTGGTGTACTGGGATCTTGAACCTGGGTCCTTGTGCGCTGTGATATGTGCACTCAAGCAGGTGAGCCACTGCCTGGCCTGGCCCCAAACCACCTCATTTTAAACAATCAAAACAGGACGTGAAGAGTAGCAGTGCTATTCAGAGTCTAAAAGTCCATCTGCAGACAACTGAGTACACACGCCCCAAGTTCAAGTTCCCTACAGTTTTCATTTGAGAATTAACCCTGGATCAATCACATCAGACCTCTCAGTGTCCCCTTCTCTATGTAGCTACAAAGGCACAAGATACCATTAAAAAAAAAAAAAATCAAAACCCTCCACACAGAATTATAATGGAATCTGATGGTTAGGGAGACAGCTCAGCAGAAAAGCACAGGACTTGCAAGCATGAGGTCCCAGGTTCAGACCCACACACCGCATCTGCCAGAGCGGAGTGATGCTCCGGTCTCCCTCTCGCTCATAACAACAAATACAACTTTAAACGAAGAAGGTGAGTATGTGAATGCTGAGCACGTCTATCCGTGGAACATGAATGGTTAAAAACTAAAGCAAGCCATGGTACTTCTGCAGCAGAGATAAGAGTCCAAGTTCTAAATCAGGAAAACAATGTTGTTTATCTTACCGGTCTAATTTTACTACGTAGAGAGGGATAGGAAGAAAGCAGAGGACATGTCTCTGGCACTGGACTGCTCAGTTCCAGCAGAATAATCCAGATAATGCTGTTCAATTTCATGCAATTCCTTCTGGTGTGTATGTGTGTGTGTGTGTGTGTGTGTGTGTGAGAGAGAGAGAGAGAGAGAAGGGGGTGGGGGTGGGGAAGGAGGGAGAGAGGCACACCAGCCTCCTGGGGCCAGGCTTCTCCATTTCCCGTTCATCCATTTAGACAGCTGAAGGCTTAGTAAAGACTGGCTGGGTTGAGGGAGGCAGGAAGTTGAATTAGAAAAGGTCTCTGCTATTCAAGTTCTAGTAACTTCACAAATGCTCAGGGGTCAAGAAAGGAATGGTTTCTACAGTTTACTGTCCATACGATTCCCCTCTGTGTACTAATAGTGACTCTGGACCTCGTGTGTGTCCGTAATGAATTCCTTGACGTTGGGCAGATAGGTCTCTTCTCAGCTTTTGATGATTGTGATAGACACAGGCCAGTAATATCCGGCTGACCATAAACTGGAGAAACATTTAAAAGGGGGAAAAGTCTGAGAAAAAGAGAACATTGAGGGGGCCCGGTGGAGGGGCGCCTGGCTAAGTGCACACAGTATTTAAGTGCAAGGAGCTACTCATGGATCTGGTTCAAGCCCCAGGCTCCCCACCCGCAGGAGGTCTGATGCAAAGGTGATGAAGCAGGTCTGCAGGTGTCTCTCTTCATCCATCCATCCATCCATCCATCCATCCATCCATCCATCCATCCATCTGTCTTTCCTCCTCTCTCAGTCTCTCTGTCCTGTCTAGTAAAATGGAAAAAATGGCTACCAGGAGCAGAGGTTTTATAGTGCAGGCACCGAGCCCCAGAGATAACCCTGAAGAGGGGAAAAAGAAAGAAAGCAAGGAAGAAAATAGACTTTCATCTACAGAGGAAACCTCAAAAGAAAAACAATCCTCTGGGGGTGGGGGTGAGGTCTGTCCAGCTCCCTGAGAGGCCTGGGGAAGCCCACTCTGAGGCCTGCTGGGACTTCCTAGCTGTAACCACCACCTGACACTTCCGTCTGCCCACCGGGCCTCAGGTCCTCCGATGGAGGGCGAATGCTCTGCTGACAGCTTCATTCAGGTGCCCAAAGTAGCCTGAACCTAGACGTGCTCTGAGAACACCGCAGAGCCATGAAAGAAGGAGTGAGGGCATTGACAGAAGCTGAAAAACAAGAACAGAGGGGAAAACACTAAGCAGAACTTGGCCTGGAGCTGGTGTGTTGCACCAAAGTCAAAGACTGGGGGTGAGGACAGGGTTCAGGTCCTGGAACAGGATGGCAGAGGAGGACCTAGAGGGGGTCAGAGTGTTATGTGGACAACGGGGAAATGTTACGCATGTACAAACTATTGTATTTCACTGTCGACTGTATATCATTAGTCCTCCAATAAAGAAAAATTTTAAAAAGGAGCAAACACACCAACAACCCCCCCCCTTCATGTGCTACAGGGAAGGAATCCAGGATTTCACACATGTGTACAATTTCCACTGAGAGGCCTCTCTGCCTTACTTTTCATTCTTAGTTCTTTTAAAAAATATTTCAAGTATTGGATAGAAACAGAAAGAAACTGAGAGGGAGAGGGAGAGAGGGGGAGAGAGGGAGGGAGAGGGAGAGAGGGGGAAGGGGGGAAGAGGGAGAGGGGGGAGAGAGGGAGAGAGGGGGAGAGGGAGAGAGGGGAGAGGGAGAGAGGGGAGAGGGAGAGAGGAGAGAGGGAGAGAGGGGGAGAGGGAGGGGGGAAAGAGGGAGAGACAGAAGGAGAGAGGGGAGAGGAGAGAAAGAGGGAGAGGGAGAGGGGGAGAAGGAGAGAGGGGGAGAGGGAGAGAGGGGGAGAGGGAGAGAGGGGAGAGGGAGAGAGGGGGAGAGGGAGAGGGGGTGAGGGAGAGAGGGGGAGAGGGAGAAAGGAGAGAGGGGGAGGGGGAGAAAGGGAGAGGGAGAGAGGGAGAGGGGGAGAGGGAGAGAGGGGGAGAGGGAGAGAGGGGGAGAGGGAGAAAGGAGAGAGGGGGAGAGGGAGAAAGGGAGAGGGAGAGAGGGAGAGGGGGAGAGGGAGAGAGAGGGAGAAGGAGAGAGGGGGAGAGGGAGAAAGGAGAGAGGGGGAGAGGGAGAAAGGGAGAGGGGGAGAGGGAGAGAGGGGGAGAGGGAGAGAAGGGGAGAGGGGGAGAGGGAGAGAGGGGGAGAGGGAGAGAAGGGGAGAGGGAGAGAGGGGGAGAGGGAGAGAGGGGGAGAGGGGGAGAGAGAGAGAGAGAGAGAGAGAGAGACCTGCAGCACTGTTTCACCCCTCATAAAGCTTCCCCTCTGCAGGTGGGGACTGCAGACTTGAACCCGGGTCTTTATTCATGGCAGTGTGCTTGCTTAATTGGATGTGCTGCAGCCTGGCCCCGGGTTCCTTAAGCTGCAGCACACCAAGATGGCCCTCCTTCTCCAGACCACTGGTTCCTTCTCATGTGCTGCCCTCCCCAAGTCTCAGAGCTTCATCTTTCCAGGGCTACGCAATCTAGGCACCGCGAGGACCATTCCAGAAAGCACCACCTACACAAGCTAACAGGAGTGGCCTTTCCAGCCTTCAAAAGACTCCGAAGTCCTTGAAACGCCAGGCGGTGTGCTAGGGCCTGGGGGGGGGGGGGGGGCGTGGGGAGGGGGAGTGGGGAGGGAGCTGAAGGCACTTCAGCAGCACTGCAGCAGAAGAGTGTGTCTGCTCTGAAATCCCGGAGCACCAGAAAGCTCCAGCCAGGGGCCTCTCTGGCCTAGCAGCCTGCCATGTGGGTCCCCGTGCAGAGGCGGGGACCCTGAGCTGCAGTCCTCAGAGAGTGACAATGGCCCCCAGAGTCAGGACCCCCACCCCGGGCTTTCTGTAGATCTCTCCCCCCCCCCCCCCAGGCTCTTCCCTGCAGACAGCAGCGATTTCTGTTTCCCTCCTGACCTTGAGGGCCTGAGTCTGGGAGTCTCAGCATGGTGGCTGCCTGCCTGTTGACTCAGTGTTAAAGATTAACAAGGCCTGTGCCTTCAGCAGGAGTCTGGGGTGCCAGGCTGCCTCTCCTCACTGGGGGTGGGGGAAGACTCGGGACCACCAGCAGCTATAACACACAGACAGGCAGACAGACACAGAGACAGACAGATACACACAGACATACACACATGCAGAGACAGACAAAGAGAGACAGATAGACATAGAGAGACGCACATACACACAGAGACAGACAGACAGACAGACACACATACCCATATGCACTTTGGGCAGTTGAGTCTGCCTGCAGCAGAGCTATAAGACCCCTATTTCTAGGCCAGCTGCCTGTGGCCACCGAGAGAAGAGGGTCAGACGTGTTTCACAGAATCCAGGGGACCCGCCTTGGCAGGGCCTCCCCGGCTATGGCTATGGCCCAGGATGCGGCCAGCTCTGGACGGCAGAACAAGGAAGCAGGCAGCAGACTTGCAGCACAAAGCAGAGGGGGCTTCCGCACCAGCAGCACACCAGCCCCAGCCCCAGCCCCAGCAGGAGACCACCAGCTGGAACTAGAGCACCCAGGAAGCACTGGCTGCAGAGGAACTGTTGCCTGGCTGACCCTCAACCCCTGCGGAAGCTGCCCCCTGACCCTGGACCCAGTCTGGGCAAAGCTCTACCCGCAGGCAGGGGCCCCTGATGTGGGCTCCTGGGCTGTGGGGGGGGGGGAAGTGGAGGTGGTGGCCCCCTTCCCCTGGTGACCTGGCAGGGTGGTGGCACAGCAGGCAGGACAGGAGTTGGGAGTGGCTCCCAGCTCCCACCTGGGCCCAAGCCCCCAGCACTGGACAGTTGCCTGGGGGCTCCGAGCCAGCTCCTGGGGGCACCGAGCAGTGAGCTGCCACCCTAAGGAGACGTATCTGGCAGTGAAACAGCAAAGGGTTAGAACTCTCAGAAGGCTAGAAATGAACCTACCCTACGACCCTGCAATTCCTCTCCTGGACAGAGCCGAAGGACTCAAACACACCCATCCCAAGAAACCTGTGTACACCGGTGTTCACAGCAGCACAATTTGTTGTAGCCAAAACCGGGAAGCAACCCAGGTGTCCAACAACAGATGAGTGGCTGAGCAAGCTGTGGTCTATACACGCAAGGGAATACTACTCAGCTATTAAAAATGGTGACTTCACCTGCTTCACTTCATCTTGGATGGAGCCTGAAAGAATCATGTGAAGTGAGATCAGTCAGAAAGAGACAGAGGCCAACTCTCACAGCATGGGAGGAAGACACCACATGTGGTGTCTCTCCCTCCCCCTCTGTCTCTGTCTTTCTCGGAAACAAGCCTAGAACATCAGAGCCCTGGTGGAGCAAAGAACAGTCTGGGAGGTGGTTTAGCAGCACAGGCATGAGGCCCTGAGCTCACTCCTTGAGCTGCTAGAACAACCAATAAGCAAAACTAATAAATAAATAAATAAATAAATAAATAAGGAGATATGCTTCATGTTGTTGAGATAAAATCACTCCCTTTTCTATCATTACCGTGCGCGGGTTCGGAATCACCGCAGGCTAAATGATTTGGGGTAGGGCTGGCCCAGGAACACTGCTTTGTGGGGACATAAATTCCAAGCCCCCCCACAACTACTTAAGTTCACAGATGGGGTGTGTGAGGGGCTGCCTTCATCCCTGCAATGGGTGAAGCTCAGTGAGAGAAATGGAGAAAAGGGAGACAGGAGATATCCCCCAAATCCTAGCACAATGCAACCTCGACCCCACCTCCCAACTTTCCAAGTGTGCTAAAAATACATGTAAATGGTTCATTAGAGCTAATCCGGCAGCCAAAAGTGAATATTAATAACACGAAAGATCAATAAGATGGTTAGCAAGGAACAATAGAAAAGCTCAGAGCTAGAAACAGCAGGGCCGGAGTGGGCTGGGGGAGAAACAGCAGGGCCCGAGGCTCAGTCAGGAGGAAATCCATCCCTTCTTCCTCCTGTGCGAGGAATTGAGAGGAGACAATAAAACCATCCCACCTCTTTCTGGCTCTAGCCAGTAAATACCCAATTCAATCAATTTCCCCCTTTCCCTCCCCATCTCCATCTGCCACGGCCAACTCAGTAGAAGGATGTATCACCCTAGTGCAAACGCGGGTCAGGAGGCTGGTCATAAACACCGCAAGTGTCTGCTATTACACATTCCCCTCCGTCCCTGCCTCGTGCGCGCGGTTGAAGTTAAGGGGCACACAGGTGCTCTTCATGGAAAAGTGTCTTCTGCGAGTAAAGGGGTTCATGGTCACACAGATCTGAGAAAGGCTGCAGGAACTTTTTTTCTCTTTTTTTAAGATTTATTTACTGGGAGTCGGGCGGTAGCGCAGCGGGTTAAGCGCAGGTGGCGTCAAACTCAAGGACTGGCAAAAGGATCCAGGTTTGAGCCCCCGGCTCCCCACCTGCAGGGGAGTCGCTTCCCAGGCGGTGAAGCAGGTCTGCAGGTGTCTGTCTTTCTCTCCCTCCTCTCTGTCTTCCCCTCCTCTCTCCATTTCTCTCTGTCCTATCCAACAACGATGACATCGATAATAACTACAACAATAAAACAACAAGGGCAACAAAAAGGGGATAAATAAATAAATAATAAAATAAAATAAAATAAAATAAAAAGATTTATTTACTTATTGTGAGAGAGAAGAGGTAGAGAGAGAAACCAGAGCACTGCTCAGCTCTGGCATGAGGTGGTACCAGGACTGAACCTGTGTTCTCAGAGGCCCACCTGAGGTGGCTCCCTGGCCCTGCGTGAGAGGTGTAAGACATGGATGGTTCTGATAAATCGGGCAGGAAAGACACCAAGACACCTGCTTCAGAGATGTAGCCTACATACGGTCTCCCAAGTCTTTTGGTTTTATCATCATTTTTTGAATGTGCTTCTGGGGCAAGAGCCTAGGTAAGGTCTCACACAAGAGCGACAGTGTTGAGTGGTTCCCTGGTTCAAGTTTCATTCTATAGACAGACCCCAAAGTAAAAGTGCTCAGGAGTCCGCTGTGAGTAGACTCAGACTCGTAAGTGCAGCAAGCAAGTAGCAAGACCTAAAGAAGACACCATAAAGTGCTTAGATATTTACTACTTGGGCCTCGCTACTCTTCTCTCCTACCCACTACTTCACTTCCCTCAATCACTCCAAGGCTAACCTTGTCAGATAAAGCAAGGACTCCAAAAGCTGGATAAGGCCAACGGACCAGCACACTTTAATGATGGCCGTTTTGGTCACTACCAGGCCACCCCATCATCAGGGGCCCCAGTCAGGGAATCCTTGGATTCCCACACAGATAGGATGGGCCTAGACCTCTAACAGATCCCACTCTCCACCATTACTGGTCACTTCCATCAGGAACATCATCTTAAGTTCTCTTGTGGCCTCTCCAGGACCTTGCCCTCACTGTAGAGCAATAATGGAAGGGACTGCCCCACTCTCTGAAGAGAGGCTGGGTCAGCCTGCTCTGCCACTTGAGGAAGACGGGTCCTGAAATGAGTGTAATCACGTAGCTGCCCGGGGCCTGAGCTTCCTCAGGGAGTTGGGCTACATGCCGGTGAGAGACTGTGTCCAGCTCTGAGGAGGACCCACTACCACTTGGCCAACAGCAAGGACTCTGTGAACTACCAGCTTCCTCCCAAGCCCCCCTTACAGCTCCCTCCCTCCCCCTAATCCCTACCCACAGCCCCCATCCTCCCTGACCCGCACCCACTGCCTCCACCCACCCGCTCAGGAGCAGCCCAGACAATAGACCCTATGAAGCTGGTCAGCCCTTTGTGACAAGCCCAGCACCAATGTGGCAAAGGCTTCTGGGGAAACGTGTGGAGGGAGGGAATTTGAAGAGAAGTGTTCAAACAAGCCAGCATTTGTTCTTTGAGATTTCTGCCTGCATTCAGACAAGGCCTCTGAAATAGTTTCTTGTTAATATGTGAGTTTAATAAACATTATTCATGCCGAACAGAGAAGCAGGGGACATGCCTCCAGGCTCTTATGGCCTGAATCCTGGGGCTCCCTTCCCGTGACCTCACTCTTGACATTACCACTGGACTATTTTTTTTTAATTACTACAATTCTGGGGATTGTTCTGAATTTGAAAATCTAATTTTTGGGGTCTGGCAGTGGCACACCGGGTTAAGCACACATAGTATGAAGATCTAATTTTTTAAAAAAAGATTTTTAAAAAATATTTATTTATTTATTTCCTTATTGTTGCCCTTGTCATTTTTATTGTTGCTGTAGTTATTGTTGTTGTATTGATGTCATCGTTGTTGGATTAAAGAGAGAAATGGAGAGAGGAGGGGAAGACAGAGAGGGGGAGAGAAAGACAGACACCTGCAGACCTGCTTCACTGCCTGTGAAGCGACTCCCCTGCAGGTGGGGAGCTGGGGCTCGAACCGGGATCTTTACGCCAGTCCTTGTGCTTTGCGCCACCTGCGCTTAACCCACTGCGCCACTGCCCGACTCCCACTTTCCTTTTTTTTTTAAGTTTTTAAAAATTTATTATCTTTATTTTTTTATTGAATAGAGATAGCTGGACATTGAGATGGGAGGGGAAGATAGAGAGGGAGAGAGACAGAGAGACATCTGCAGTTCTACTTCACCACTTGTGAAGCCTTCCCCCTGCAGGTGGGGCGGGCTGGGAGCTTGAACCCAGGTCCTTGCGCACCTTCATGTGTACGCTTAGCCAGGTTCGCGGCTGCCTGGCCCCCATCCTTGCCTTCTACCCCCCCAGGTCATATACCTTCATTCTAAGACCAGGCATTGGTTTTCCACTCGGTATTTCCTATGTGTTTGGTAAATAACCATTTCTGGATACCTAATATCCCTCAATAATCAGAATAATAATAGAGGCTTTTTTTTTTTCCAAAGAAAATGACCACATAGCTGAGTCATTATATTTCCCCGAAGTGCCCCTACAAGAAGCTCATCAAAGCATATTAAGATGCAAATAAAATCCTTAAGAGACAGGAATAAATACTCTGAGCAAATTAACGGTCCGCCTCCACAAACAGTATGTTTTTAAGAACCCCGCCCATCCCTGCTTCCCGACAAATGCTGATAGATTTTGTTCCTCAAACTCCACTGGCGCTTCACTTTCACTCAGCTCCTGAGAAACACCAAGGCCCTGTGGCCCTGACAATGGAGTGAGAACTCTCTCCTGCTGATGCCTCACAGACACGGTCAATGCCAGAAGAACAGCCCGCAGAGAGAAGGCAGGAAACTCAACCCAAAACATTCCCCAGTGCTGGATGCTGGGTTGTTGCTATTTGTTTAATATTGCTTAAGTATTGTAAAAGGTACTGTAATGGGTACTGCAGTGGGTACTTTCCCATGTGGTGCTTTCCTGCATAACTATTTCTACTGCATCTATCCTCAGAACATTAAAAAAAAAACACTAAATTAAGAACAGCTTTGGGGGCTGGGCTGCACCCGATTAAGCAAACAGATCACCATTCCCAAGGACTCAGGTTTGAGCTCCTGCTCCCCACCTGCAGGGGGGGCGCGTCAGGAGTGGTGAAGGAAGTCTGCAGGTGTCTCTCCCATTCAATTTCTGTTGATCTTGTCAAGTACAGATAGAAAGAAAAAAAATTTTTTTTTTAAAAAGAATAAAGAATAGGAAAGCTTCCCATGGAGGGGATGGGACACAGAACTCTGGTGATGGGAACTGTGTGGATTTATATCCCTATTACCTTACAAACTTGTTAATCATTATTAAATCACGAATAAACATTTTTGTAAAAAGAATTAAAAAAAAAAAAAAGGCCAGCAGTAGCCATGGCTTTGCTGTATAGGCACCAAGCCCCAGCAGTAACCCTCGAGAGGAAACAAAACAGCAGCAGCATCTGGAATTGAACCGTCTCACAAGAACGTGGTATTTCTTGGCGACTATTGTTTTTGACCAGAGCCCTCTCAGCTCTGGCTCATGGCAGTGCCAGGGACTGAACCTGGGATCCTGGAGCTTCAGGCATGCAAGCATGTTGCCTAACTACTGTGCTAACTCCCCAGCTCCACAAGATGATTTTTACAAAGGCCCCGCTGAGAGGAGAGCTTCTCCCACTGAGCCAAGGTCTTGTGCTGGAAGAAAAGCATCCACGTGCCCTGTGCTGCACCTCTCCCTGGTCTGCAAGTCCTGATCTAGCCCTAGTCACCTCATGCTGTTTCCTTTTTTTTTTTTTTCCAGGGTTATCGCTGGGGCTTGGTGCCCGCACTATGAATCCACTACTCCTAGAGGTCACTTTTCCCATTTTGTCGCCCTTGTTTTAGTTGCTATTATTGTCATAGCTGTTGTTGGATAGGACAGAGAGAAATCAAGAGAGGAGGGGAAGACAGAGAGGTAGAGAGAAATCAAGAGAGGAGGGAAAGACAGAGAGGAGACAGAGAAATGGAGAGGAGGGGAAGACAGAGACAGAGAGAGGGAGAGAAAGACAGACACCTGCAGACCTGCTTCACCACCTGTGAAGTGACTCCCCTGCAGGTGGAGAGCTGGGGGCTCCAACCAGGATCCTTATGCATGTCCTTGAGCTTTGAGCCATGTGAGCTTAACCCGCTGCACTACCTACCGCCCAGCTACCTAAGCTGTTTCCCTTTGTGATGTTTGTGGCTCCCTAATGGGGCATGGGACCAGGCACCCCTGGCAGGAGTCTGCCTCCTGCTGCAGCCCCTCCTCCCGCCCCGTCCCCTGCAGGCACCAATCCTGCAGGCACCAATCCTGCATGGCCTCCTGTGTCTGAGTCTGTTCCTCCCGTCTGTCTCTCTCTCAGTGCCTGGGACTGGACTCCGCAGGAAGACCGCCGAGTCTCTGCCACACTAGGGCAGCCTCTTGCCGTCGGCCCACTGGCCCTGAAGGCTCCTCTGTCATTTACTGATTTTGCCTCTAGGGTTATCACCGGGGTCTGGTGCTGGCACTGCGAATCCATTGCTCCTGGCAGTTATTTTTTTCATCTGTTGGATAGGACAGAGAGAAATTAAGAGAGATGGGGAAACAGAGATAGAGATAGGACCTGCAGATGTGCTTCACCGAGATGGCTTGAATCCAGAGCCTTGTGCAGGGCCTTGTGCTTAGTACTATGTGCACTTAACGAGGTGCACCTCCACCCGGGCCCCCCTTAAAGCTCCTCTCCACTCACCCCTTCCTAACAGCTTCATGAATGGGCTGTTGGCAGCCTTTTCCGGGTAACTGACGGCGAACACGTGTCCCCACCCGCCTCAACCCAGCCCCTTTTATTATTATCTTCTTGGTCCTTCAGGCAATTTTCAATCAATCTGACACATTCGAGTCAATTTGAATTCACTGTCTGAACTAGGTTTCATGAGACCCCGCCCCAATCCTTCCATTAACTTCTGGATGTATGTACGAATAATAACACAGACAGAGCACCTAGTGGGGGTTGTACTGTTATATGGAAACCTGAGAAATGTGATGCAAGTACAAACTATTGTATTTACTGTCGAATGCAAAACATTAATTCCCCAATAAGGAAATTAAAAAAAAGAATAATAACACAGCCCAAATCAATAGGGTTTACAGTTAGCAATATTTATAGACTTTTCCCATATTTGGGAGCTACTCTCTTCCCTGATCCAGCTTTCTAATCCTTTTTCCTGTAATAATGCCATCTCCCCAGACAATACCTTGGGTCCACATATTAGCTGTTGTACTCAGGCAGAAGCTAGTAAAGCCAGGGGCCCCTTGGAATAGACCTAAAATAGACCTACCAGCTTTTTCCAAAACGGAGACCCCAAATCTTTACCCGCAATATTCTTGCCTTTAGGTTCATGATTAGTCAACAATTTGTTCTGCTTTATAGGTTAACTCTTTTTCAGCCACCAGGTTCCAGATGCTACCATGATGCCAACTGGACTTCCCTGGACAGACGACTTCACCAATGTGTCCTGGATCCCCACCTCCCCAGAGCCCTACCCGACTAGGAAAAGAGAGAGGCAGCTGGGAGTATGGATCGATGTGCTAACGCCCAAACTCAGCGCGGAAGCAATTACAGAAGCCAGACCTTCCACCTTCTGCATCCCATCGTGACCCTGGGTCCATACTCCCAGAGATAAAGAACAAGGAAGCTTCCGAGGGGGGATGGGATAGGGAACTCTGGTGGTGGAAATTATGTGGAGTTGTATCCCTCTTGTCGCATGGTTATTAATATCCCCATTTTATAAATACAAAAATAATAAAATATTTAAAAACAATAACACAGCGAGAGCACACTCTTCCTCCACCCGTTTCGGCTCCCTGCCCCCGTCCCCGTCCTTGTCCCCACCTGCAATGCATGAAGCTGGTCTCAGAACAAGCTTTATGGGCCCAGGCCTCGGTGCTCGTGGCTGCCAGTGCCCCAGATGTTCGGCTGCTCTGCCTGCCAGCCACAGGGACTCACTCTCCTAGCTCCTCCACTCTCTATACAGGGACTCTCGCTCTGTGTCGCTCTGTGCAAGACGGCGCCCTCTTCAGCCGGGCCACCCACACGGCAGGAAGAAGTCTGCAAGTGCAGGCTGCAGTGTTCTTTCTCTTCCTCTTTCTGCCACCAGGGTTGTTGCTGGGGCTCAGTCGGTGCGCCGCTATGTTCCATCGCTGGGGAGCCAGAGATGACCCAAACTGCCCCTGCGGCTACAGACAGACTGACCCACATAGTCAACGACTGCCACCTCTCCAGATTCAAAGGAGGTCTCGAAACTTGACATCAGGCTCAACCTGACGCTGTGGACTGGCTACGGAAGAAGGGCAAACGCTAGAAGAAGAAGAAGTGCCTGCACTACAAATCCTCTGCTCGAGGCTTTTTTTTTTGGGGGGGGGGGTCATTTTATTGGACAGAGAGAAACTGAGATGGGAGAGGTAGACAGAGAGGAAGAGACAAAGAGAGACACCAGCAGGCCTGCTTCACCCCTCATGAAGTGGCCCCTGCTCCCTGCAGGCGGGGAGAGCCTGGGCTCGAATCTGGATACTCGCACTTGATGCCCTACGCGCTTCACCAGGTGCGCCACCGCCCGGCCCTCAGTGCGTAGTTTCCTTGGCCGGGAGACAAACCCCTCTCTCCTCCTCTGAGGAGGGTGGAAGAAGGTGGTTTAGAGTAGGACTCCACAGCGAAGCCGTTATCTGTGATATTTCTTCCAGGCGAGCCCTGCACATGTTAGAATTGGATACCCCTTTCCCTCCAGTGTCCCTCCCTCTCCCTCCCTCATTATTTTTCCTGACTTCCAAAGGAGAGCTTCCAAATCTGGATGAATTCATTACAACTTCCATGAACACTGGTTCACACACCACCCAATACCTTGATTATTTGTTTGCTCCTTCCTTTATTGTCTTTTTACTAATGAAACAGGTCTTCACTATCACTTAATTATCCTTGTTTATCTTCTCAGGGGCCAGTCTTGAGAAGCATGTCAGGAGCTCGCCCGTCATGCCGATAGCTCGGTCCTAAGCTTGTCTCCCAGTGGAGTTTCTGACACCTCCTGTCCCGTCTTCATGTCCTGTGAGGCCCTGTCCTCCTGGCTGTAACTCCGGGTCTCGTAGGAGACTCCTGTTCTCCTGAATTGAGTCCCACACACAGCAAGCCTCACTGACTCTCAGCCGCCCCCCTTCCTTTCCCTGAAGCTGTCACCGTCACTCGGCCACAACTGCTTCTGGCTGTTGCTGTGATGTCCGTCCAGGAAGCACCTGCTCACCTCAGGGGAGCAGCAGTGGAGGACAGTCAACAGGCCCCATTGAGGCTGGCGGCCCAGAGCACCTGGCGTGGCGGCTTACTGCAGTCTTGGGGGCTGGGGGGGATGGGAGGACAGGGCCTGAGAGGGACACACGGGCCTGTACACCAGTCCCACGCTGAGGAGACTGCAGCCCAGTGTGGGCGCAGAAGGGCAGGTTCAGGGGGGCTCCCGTTCTCCTGGCCTGGCCCACTTGGAACAAGTGAACAGAATCAGGACCCATGTGGGCTGGTGTGTGGTGTGTGTGTGTGTGTGTGTGTGTGTGTGTGTGTGTGTGTGTGTGACGTGTGGCGGTCCAGGCCCAGGAGGTGAGGAGGGGGTTGGGGGCCTGCCAAACCTCCTGACTGCCGCCACTGCAGCTCCCAGCTTCCCACCCTCCCTCCCCTCCAGCTGTATTAAGACACTACCGCTCAGACTCCAGCTCGCTCTCTCTCCCTCTCTCTCCCTCTCCCTCCCTCTCCCTCCCTCTCCCTCTCCCTCCGTCTCCCTCCCTCTCCCTCTCCTTCTCCCTCCCTCTCCCTCCCTCCCTCTCCCTCCCTCTCCCTCCCTCTCCCTCCCTCTCCATCTCCCTCCCTCTCCCTCTCCCTCTGTCTCCCTCCCTCTCCCTCCGTCTCCCTCCCTCTCCCTCTCCTTCTCCCTCCCTCTCCCTCTCTCTCCCTCTCCCTCTCCCTCCCTCTCCCTCTCCCTCCCTCCCTCCCTCTCCCTCCCTCTCCCTCCCTCTCCCTCCCTCCCTCTCCCTCCCTCTCCCTCTCCCTCCCTCTCCCCCTCCCCCTCCCCCCTCCCCCCTCCCCCTCCCTCCCTCCATTGCTCACCAGCTATGCCCCCATAGCCACAAGCCAAGAGCAGCACGCACCGCAGCCTCCCTGCTCGGTCTTTCCCATGCAGACACTTTGCCGGAGATGCACTCAGCCGTCCTCTTTTGATTCTCTCCTGATTTCCCTAATTTGAGGGGCATCTAGATTTGGAACTCTTAATCGCTACACTGGACACTGAACTAGTTTTCTTTTTTCTTTCTATTTATTTATTGGAGAGAGACAGAGAGAAACTGAGATAGAAGGGGGAAACAGGGAGGGAAAGAAAGAGAGAGAGAGACAGAGAGAGACCTGAAGCCCTGCTTCAACATCTGGGAACACAGCTTCCTCCACCTGCAGGTGGGGACCAGGGGCTTGAACCCGGGTCCTTGATATTGGAACAAGTACAGTTCAAGCAGGTGTGCCACTGCCCGGTACCCACCAACTACTTCTTACTCTGAATTGTAAGTAGGACAGAAAGGCATTTTGATTTTTGAGAAGGAAAAAAAGTCTAAGAAAAAAGATTCACTGTTAAGAAGTGCAGCCCAAACAAAAGAGGACTGGTGATCACATCAGTAATGCTGCCCCTGCACATATGACTTCTAGCTATCATTGCCAATTACATGCCTCTTTGGAAAAGATTGAGATGAGACACCCATCACTATGACATAAATACCAATGTGTGTATTCTTCTTTCCAAACGGAGATACGGTGGGGGATTTATTATGTTCCTGAAAAATTCACACCAAACAAATTGGGTCTTTATCGGCTGGCCTCTGGGCCTGGAACATCTGGCCACTACAGTTCAGGCCTTCTGTGTGTGAGGCCCCGGGTTTGAGCCCCAACACCACAGACGGCACGGGGTTGGGGTGAGGGGTAGGTGCAGGGATGGTGGGGAAGCAGAGCCGGGGAGCCCCCCCTCCGCCCCCAGATCTGTCTTCTGTCAAAGGAAAGAAAGAAAGACAGCACAAGATGGCTCTGGGGGAGCATCACGCGTGTCTGCTGCCCTGGCTCAGCCAGAACCGAGTTCAGTGAGTAGAGACAGACTCTGGCTGTGTTTCTAAGGTCTGTGGCCACTGCAGAGGATTCTCAGCTTGGCTTGGCAAGAAGATGATGGAGACAAAAAAAAGGGACCCCCACCACCCCAACACACACCACCAGCTGCAGAGTGACACCCCCTACCCTTTTAACCTTGGGGGCGTTGCTGGGACTCTCCCCCCCATGGGCGGGAATGAATAAAGTGGACGACAGTAGTTTTGTTCTTCCCTACACAGGCTTCCCCTGGCACATCCGCAGGGAAAGAGGCCTGCGTGACCCAGTGACCCAGTGGTGATGCACCCAGTAGAGGAGACACGTTACCCTAAATGAGGACCAGGGTTCAAGCCCTACAGCAGGGAAACCTCATGAGAGCTAAAGCGATAGTACAGGTGTCTCCTCTCTCTCTCTCTCTCAACCGCTATCAATCAATCAATCAATATCACTCGCTGGCGATGGTGCTGGTGTGTAGGCAGCAGGTCCTAGCAGTAACCCTGGTGGTAGGAAAAAAAATTTTTTTTTTTTGTTCAAAGAGAATATGAGACTTTCAGTCCTGACTCTCTCTCTAGCTCAGGATTTAATTTGGTGCCTCAGTTTTACCCCCAGGGTTATCACTGGAGCTCGGTGCCTGCACTACAAATCCACTGCTCCTGGTGGCCATTTACTGGATAGGATAGAGAGAAATTGAGAGAGGAGGGAAGAGAGAAGGAGAGAGAAACACAGACACCTGCAGCCCTGCTTCACTGCTTGTGAAGCATCCCTCCTGCAGGTGGGGAGCTGGGGGCTCGAACCGGATCCTTGCGCTTAGTACTATGTGCGCTTAGCTGGGTGCACCACCGCCTGGCCCCCGACGCCTCAGTTTTCAGAATCACCAGGTGCTAAGTCTCCTCTTGCTCTGGTTCTAGGTTCAGGAATTGCAGGACTGGAAGTGCTTTGGGATGCAACTGTGTTCCGCCTCCTCGTCCAGAAGGCACTGGGAGCTGGGAGAGGGCTGCCTGCTTCTCTCCATCAGCGTCAGTGACGGAATGAGGCCAAACCGCAAGTGGCTCCTCTGGCCCACTGTTATCTTCTCTTACTCTTCTTCTTTCTCACTTGGTTTTCTTTTTTTCACTAGATCACTCGATCTTATAATCTAATGAACCACCAGCATGGAAGATACAGTGGTTTTACTCTGAACAGAAGTTCCAGGCTTGAATTCCTTCTTTTCTGAGGGAGAGGGAAATTGTTAATTAGTTGGGCCCTGGGATATTTTAAGCCATCTCATTGTTTCACTCGGTGCCTCCAAGACTTTGCACCTGCAAAGTCCCTCGACTATCAGAACTGTTCATCGTCTGGAAATAATCCCGACTGCAGAGTCCACCAAGACCCGGACGCAGGCCTGCAGCTCGGGGAGGGAAGGGGGCACCATCCCACTGTGGACGTGTGGCCATGTCTTACAAAAGGCTTTCTAACACGACACTCTCTTCGCCTTGTCAGCGCCACTGCTGAGAATCTGTTCCAAGGAGACTGATCGATTCTCCTGTCTCTGTGCTTCTGGCTATGTTCCAAGACTTCTTACGCTGAGCTGGTGTCATTGCTGCTGGGGCACCCCCTCCCTCTGTGGATAAAAAATGACAGACCAGAGCCAACTGCTCACTCCCTGAAGCCCCTTTTAGCTCTCATGCTCTGGTTGATTTTTCTTTTCTTTCTCTCTCTCTCTTTTTTTCCCTGATAAAAAGATTCAAGAAAAGAAGACATTCTGTCTTCTGGCAGAGGCCAATTGCTGGTAGATGTTTAGAGTATTTGTTGGTGCTTGAATTTACAAAAGGCCACACAGAAAAACAGATCAGGCTGCACCCTATCTATGCACATGGATTTCACATGCTCAACACACCTATTGCAGCCAGTATCACACTGGGAGACACAGAAAAGACACCTGTAGGAGGGTTCGAGCTGATTTCCAACCCTGAAAACCCTTAAAAGCCTGCAATTCATTTACTTTTGAAAAAGACAGCTCCAGACATAACTCTGTTCTATTCATCGAGGGGGAACTGAACCCATGGCCTCAAGCATTTCTGTGTGAGGATGTACCTGTTCTAGCCCCCGCACCTGTGGACATATAACTTTTGACAAAGGTACCCAGACTATTAAATGGAGGAGAGTCTCTTCAACAAATAATGTTGGGCAAATTGGGTTGAAACATACAGAAGAATGAAACTGAGCCACTATATTTCACCAAACACAAAAGTTAATTTCAAATGCATCAAGGACTTGGATGTTATACCAGAAACTATCGAATACTTAAAGGAAAATATTGGCAGAACTCTTTTCCATCTATTTTTTTTTTTGCCTCCAGGGTTATTGCTGGGGCTCAATGCCTGCACCATGAATCCACTGCTCCTGGAGACCATTTTCCCCCCTTTTGTTGCCCTTGTTGTTGTAGCACTGCTGTGGTTATTGTTGTTGATGGTGTCGTTCGTTGTTGGATAGGACAGAGAGAAATGGGGAGAGGAGAGGAAGACAGAGAGGGGACGAGAAAGAGAGACACCTGCAGACCTGCTTCACCGCCTGTGAAGCGACTCCCCTGCAGGTGGGGAGCTGGGGGGCTTGAACCGGGATCCTTACGCCAGTTCTTGAGCTTTGCGCCACGTGCGCTTAACCCACTGTGCTACCGCCCGACCCCCTCCATTTAAATTTTATAGGCATCTTCAATGATACAAATCCATCTTCAAGGTAGATTAAAACAAAAATATACCAATGAGACTACATCAAATTAAAAAGCTTCTGCACAGCAAAAGAAACCACCACCTAAACAGACTCCTTACAGAATGGGAGGTCTTTACATGCCATACACCAGACAGGAGGCTAACAACCAAAATATATAAAGAGCTACCAAACTCAGCAACAATAAAGCAAATGAGCCCATCCAAAAATGGGGAGAGGATATGAACAGAATATTCACTATAGAAACAGATCCAAAAGGCCAACAGACATATGAAAAAATGCTCCAAGTCTTTGATCGTCAGAGAAATGCAAATAAAGACAACAAAGAGATATCACTTTACTCCTGTGAGAATATCAGGCATCGGAAAAGGTAGAGGCAACAAATGCTGGAGAGGTTGTGGGGTCAAAAGAACCCTCCTGCACTGCTCATGGGAATGTCAATTGGTCCAACCCAATTGTGGAGAGCAGTCTGGAGAACTCCCAGAAGGCTAGAAGTGGACCTATCCTATTACCCTGCAATTCCTCTCCTGGGGATATATCCTAAGGAACCAAACATACCCATTCAAAGAGATCTGTGTACACATATGTTCTTAGCAGCACAATTTGTAATAGCCAAAGCGGGGAAGCAGCCCAGGTGTCCAACAACAAATGAGTGGCAGAGAAAGTTGTGGTCTATATACACAATGGAGTATTACTCAGCTATTAAAAATGGTGAGCTCAACTTCTTCACCTCAAATTGGATGGAGATTGAAGGAATCACGTAAAGTGAGATCAGCCAGAAAGAGAAGGATGATTATGGGATGATCTCACTTATGGTCAGAAATTGAGAAATACGTATAGAAAGGGGAGACACAACACAGAACTGGGCTGGGTTAGGTATGTTACACCAAAGTAAAGGTCTGGGAGATGTCTTGTGGGGACAGGGTGGGGGTGTCTTTCAGGTGCATGATAGTCAAGGAAGACTTTGGCTGAAGGTGAGAGGGTTTTGCAGAAAACTGAGAAAATTTACACATACATCAACAACTCTATTTACTATTGCTTGTAAACCACTAATTTCTCCTTAGTTAAAAAAAAAAAATGTACGTGTTCATGTTGGCTGAGTACAGAGCACAGTGACGTCTGTCTGCATTCCTTGGTGCTAGGAGCTTTCTGTTTTCTCATTCCTGAGGACTGAAGAGATCTTTGTAGGAAATTCCTTTTTTTGTTCTTTGTTGCTGGGGTATCACAGGACTGTGTGTCTATCTGATTCCACTGTTGCAGAAGTATAGAGTTTCAGTCACAGATAGAAACAGACAGGGACAAAGAGACAGAGAGAGTGAGACACTACGGCACCACTGCCACGCGCTCATGAAGCCTCCCCTTTGCAAGGTACGTCCACATGGAGCCCAGAGGCTTGAACTGAGGCAAGACAGAGTTGGAGACCAACTACTCCCTCAGCCTGGAAGTTCATCTTTACTTACTTCCTAATATTTGTTCAGTTATTTTAATGAAAGAGAAAGAGACAGACACATATGGAGAGAGAAAGAGAGAGAGAGAGAGAGAAACAGAGACCAAAGCACTGCTCAGCTCTAGCTTATGATGGTGCTGGGGATTGAACCTGGGACCTCAGAGCCTCAGACATGAAAGTCTTTTTGCAGAACCATTATGCTGTGTCCCCAGCCCAAAGCTGGCATGCAGGCGTTTGCCTGCTCTCTGATATGAGCCTGAACCGAGCAGATCCCTACACACGGATGCCCCGAGGCTCCAGCTCTGTGTCCACTGAGCTCCAGACTCAACCCTCTGGTTGCTCACAGATCCCTGTGTTGCTCTGAATTAGAAGGGAGGCTCATAAAAACAGCCATTAGCAATGTTCGAATATACGCTGGCTCTCTGCTTGTCTAATGCCGTCAATCCTGCTAATGACACCTAACTAAATCACAGAGAGGCTGGGAGGGGCTGAGATGGGGCGGCAGCTGGCAGGGCAGGATCCAGAGCCTGCTGGGCAGTGATGGCTGGAGGAGTCATGGCCAGCATCAGGGGCCTAGGCACCCTGAGGTGGCTGGCTGCTCACCTTCCAAACAGGTGACGCATCCCAGGCCCTTTCAGGCCCAGTATTTGAACTCAGGAACTGAATTTTCCTGCCTGTCTTGTCTTATCTCAGAGTGAATCACTGTAATCACCATTTAATATAATGATTGCTTTCAAGAGACTCTCCCTTCCCCCCAAAGAAGAAAATTCTTTAACACTAGGAATTATAGTACTGCTTTTCCTTAAAATGCCAAGGGAGCAGGATGGTGTACTGGGAAATCACTCCCTGGAAGGCAGAGCGGGAGAGAGAGGGAACTTTGAGAAAAGCCACCTTCATGAAAGTCCTTGGCTTCAAGCTAGTTTCATTCTGACTTGCTTTGCTTAAAGCCTCAGCTTCCAAGACACAAGGGCAGAGCTAAGTAAGGACTGGAGCTGAGGGTGACCTGAGAGGGACAGGGGGCAGAGGCAGGCCCTTCCTCACAGGCCCTGGGGCATGGCCCTGCCATGTGCCCCTGTTCCACAGACGGCACGTCTTTCTGGCACCTTGGAAGCCCACTGTGGCCAGAGCCGTGCTGATCTGAGCCAGGGGATGGCAGGCCACCCTGTCACTTCCCAGATGCATCACCCGGCAGGCGGGACAGGAGCCTCTGCCCGTCCTGCTGCCCGGCTAAGCCACCCAGGGGCACACAGCACCTCCACCTCCACCCTTTACAGCTGTGACTCACAGAACAGCAGGGCTGCCTGCTCCCACTCCTGCTCAGAGGCCCTCACTGCCCTCCTCTCTCACCTGGATGCAAGGTGTGGTTAGGTGGCGACAGACTGCCTTTCACACCCCTCAGAGTGCACGTTATAGTGCACAAGGACCCGGGTTCAAGCTCTCGGTCCTAACCTGCAGAGATGAAAGGCTTACGAGGGGTGAAGCAGAGCTCAGCTGTCTCTCTCTCTCTCTCTCTCTCCTTCCTCTCTATTCCCCTCTCCTTCTCAGTTTCTCTCTGTCACTACCCAATAAATAAATAACTGGGACTGGGTGATGGTGCACCCAGTAAAGCACAGACATCACAGTGCACAAGGACCCAGGTTCAAGCCCCTGGCCCCCATTTGCAAGGGAGACGCTTCACAAGTGGTGACACAGGGCTGCAGGTTTGTCTCTCCACCTTCTCCATTGCTCTGTCTCTATCCAAACATATGTAAATAGATAAATTAAATAGACAATTTTTTAAAATCAGGCTTTTTTTCCCCTGATTACTTTTCTTGGCACTTGGTGTCCTGGAGTTGACTGTGGGAGTCAGATATATGGTATATTAGAGAGAAAATATCCCCCGGGGGCCAGGGGAAGGGTAGCTCACTTGGTAGGAGCATCGAGCTGACCATGAGCAAGGACCCAGGTTCAAGCCCCACATGGGAACATTATGGACACCACCAATGGGACACCTCACCATGCTGGGGTGGTTATCTGGTGTCTCCCTCTCTGTCTCTTTCTAGCTCAAATTCAAAGGAAAACAAGTCCACCAGGAGCACAAGGTCCTGATGGCAAAGAGTCCGAGGGAAGAAGGGGGGAGGGGGAGTGGGATGCCCTCGGTGCTGAGATGGTGCTGGCATAGTGGACAGAGCCTGCGACCCACAGGACTGTGTCCCAGGTTCACACAGGCCTCATGTTCAGTCTCAACTTAGAAGGGGAGAAGCAACCACAAAACTTCCTTAAAGTAATCAAATCAGGGGGCTGGGCAGTAACGCAGCCAGTTAAGGATCCCGGTTCGAGCCCCCAGCTCCCCACCTGCAGGGAGTCGCTTCACAAATGGTGAAGCAGGTCTGCAGGTGTCTGTCATTCTCTCCCCCTCTCTGTCTCCCCTCCCTTTCTCAGTTTCTCTCTGTCCTATCCAATGAAATGGGAAAAAATGGCCACAGGAGCAGTGGATTTGTAGTGTCAGCACTGAGCCCCAACAATAACCCTAGAGGCAAAAAAAAAAATCAAATTAAGAGGCATCAGCAAACTTTTGGAGGTGGTGGTGGGTGTATTTTCTTTTTACCTCATGAGAGGGAGAGGGAGAGGGAGAGGGAGAGGGAGAGGGAGAGGGAGAGGGAGAGGGAGAGATGAACAGAAGAGAGAGAGAAAAGACACCAAGTACCCTCCAGCACATGAAGAGCTCTCCCTGGCATGGTCCCCAGTGCTCCCACATGGTCTTGGGGTGAAACCTAGCGCCTCACACAGGTAGGGTGCCTCCATCTGATGAACCCTTTGTAGTTTTGACCGTGAAAATGGACTCATGGGTAGACTTTTTTTCCCCCAAACGCCTGTGTGTGCCTGGCCTTTAGAATGTCAATGCCACCCCTGTGGAGGGGCAGACTTCTGGGTGGCAACAGCCCTGGGGGGAGGGAGGCAGGGACCCACATCCCTTTTCTCCACCATAGGAGCCTGGCTTCAACCACAGGGCCAGACATCCCAAGATCCTGCCACACTGTCGCTGGGATCCCAAAGAGAAGTGACATTACGCGAGTCCTGCCTGGTGACCTCGAGTAACAGCTAGACTCCTGGCTGCCACAGCTCGAACCCAGTGCTGATCTCGAGGGCCACCACCCTGGCCTTCTCCGCTCAGCAAAGTCCCCAAGTTCAAGACCGTTCTTAGTGTGGCACTAAGATATGACTCCTGACCCTGGGCTTTGTGAAGGGGGTCAGGGGCAGCGGGGGAGTTTCCCGACATGGAAGAGGAATCCCTAATACGGGTTTATCCTCCCACCCCAAGCTAGGAGTCTGCACCTGAATAGGTGCCAAGAAATGAATGCGGTCGCTCAGCAAGAAACAGACTTGGCGGGAAGGCCGAGCCAGTGGCTTGGGTTTTGTTCTCTCGGGCAGAGGAGGCAAAGGAAGGGCATCACAGAGAAGCCCAGCAGTGCCCTCGAGCTGCCGCACGGCGTCTGAGCAGGGTGTTGGACATGCAGGGCCCTGAGCTCTGAGTTAACTAGCACTAGTCATCTGGCCCTGGAACACAGGTGGAAGCTGCTTCTCCTTCAGCCGCGGAGCCCCAGGATGGCCATCGATCCAGGGACTTCAAAGCCTGCCCGGCAGTATTTTCCAGTGTTTTCCTGTGTCAGGGACCCCCAGTGGGTGGGCAGAGGGCAAGCAGGGTCCCCCAGGCCTCATTAGCTTGGCTGTCCATCCCTCTCACCGGGGGACAGCAAACTCTCCATCAGGCTAAGTGTGACGTGGGCACGCTCTCTGCAGCCAATTAGCTGGTAATGAGGGCATTAGCCTTGCGGCATCTGTCTAGGGCACCTTGGCCATCCCACCACTACTGCCACGGGAGATGGCAGCCTTGGGTGACTAGTGACCATGGATGTGGGGACACCCTCAGGGAGGTTAAGACACAGAGGGGGCACCTGGGGACACTCCAGGCCTCCAAGACCGCCCCCCACCCACCCACACACAACACAAACACCACTCCTGGAACTCCCAGGGCCAGGCTGCTCCCCTCCCTCCCGGAACAGACCAGGCTGGACACAGTGTGACTGCTCCCGGGCCACACAGCTGGGACTCTTGCTACTCCAGGTCACTTTGTGGGAGGCAGGGCAGATACACAGAGAGTGACACAGCCACATGGAAGAACCCTCAAGTGGGATGATGCTGGTGTGTCTTCCCTCCAGAGCCAGTGAATGTCTTCTCTCCAGGTCGGGGCAGAGGGTAGGGCTGAGGGCGGGCAAGAGCATGGTGATGTCAGCTCTGTGATGTGGGACAGGGCATCCTCACTGTCTGTGTCTTTGTCCCACCCAGGTAAGCAGGTCACTTCCAGCTGGGACGCTGGAAACCACTCAGACACGACACAGGATCAGAGACAGAGGAACTTGGGATCTACCCACCCACACCCCCAAAACGTGCCCGGCCACCTCCCCAGAGTAAGGGGTTCTCTTCTCAGCCTGCAGAACTCAGAGAGGGGTCATATCTAAGTGGGGGGCGGTTTACAAGACCTCTCGCAGGCACCCTCCAGCATCCTCAGGCTGACACGACCATGTCCCTTCTTCCTCTGGGGTCTGTGACACACTCAGCAGAAAGTAGGTGTACAAAGCACTCCCACCCACCACCATCACCCAATAGATAGACGAAACGCAGGCTGAGTGCTCCCCCAGAGGGCGTGACAACCAAGAGAGGAGGCATTATGGGACACCAGAGGGAGGGCCATAGCTCTGTCCCTTGTGGGGACGGCATCTTGCCCGAACAGGGACAGGCATGAAGAAGAAACCTGACCCAAACGAGACGGGGCCAGTCAACACCCACCCTGGAGTCTCCATCCCCCACCCCACAAACAGAAGGACACCCCCCCTTTCCTCGCCCCTTTCCTTTCAGGGGACAACAGGACAATCCAAGCCTCAGCTCCTGTGAGGCTGCAGCTGGCCCAGGATGCTCTGTGTGTGTTTCCAGAACCTTCAGAGTTGCCACCAAGCCACCAAGTCAGACCCGAGCGCTCATTCTGTGGACATGCCTATTTCAGCTTGGCTTCCTGTTCTTTGCAGGGGAGTCACTTTGTGGCCAGTTACACAGGAGCATTTCGAGGCCAATGTGCAGATGTGTCTGGATTTAGGGATGGAAGGGGTGTGCGGGGTGAGGGAGCACAGGTGTGGGTGGGAGCGTGTGCACACACCTTGCCCCAGGGGGATCGGGGACCTCAGCGGGCTAGGGTAAGGGGGAGGCAAGGCGTGGCTGAGGATGACTTCGAAACTAAGGCCACAGAATGGCACCCACAACCCCACCCTCAGCACCTCTTGGGGGAGAGGCTGTGACAGTGACAAACGCAAAGGGAGGCCACGCCTCAGGGACCCAAAGGGAGGGCTGCAGTCTGGGGTGTGGGGTGTGCAAGCACAGGCCTCGCTGCTTCCAGAGGAGAGGACAGACACACAGCTGAGTTCCCGTCTCAGGACTGTGAGGAGGCACTCGAGCACGGACACCTGGGCTCCTGGCAGCGCCTGGCGGCGAGCACTGCCGCCCTCCTTGCTCCGCTCAGGTCCGAGCCCTGTGCCCACGTCTTGTGGCGGCGCCAAGGGTACAAACCCAGCCCCAGCACCACTCATGGTTTGGGAGTGGCTAAGGGAAGGGGTCAAAGAGTGAGTGAATGAGTACGAAGGGATGGAGTGAGGGAGGGAGTCTGGCGAGTGAATGGATAAATGGACGAGTGAGTACATGAGTGAATGATACAGTCAGTGAATGGGTGAGTGAATGAGTAAGAATGAGGGAGTGAGCAACCAAACGAATGAAGAAATGAATGAAAAAGAACAGGCAGGCATATGAGTGAATAAAGACACGAGTGAGCGAATGAATGTGAGTAAATCAATGACCAAGTGTGAGTATGAATGGGGCCGGCAGCAGTGCACCCAGTTGAGTGAATTCATGACCACGCATGAGGACCTGAGTTCTAGCCCCTGCTCCCCACCTGAAGCAGGGAAGTTTCACGAGCAGTGGGGCAGGTCTGCAGATCTCTCTCTCTCTCTCTTTCTCTCTCTCTCCATTGCTATTTGTCCTATTCAGTAAAGAAGGGAGGGAGGGAGGGAGGGAGGGAGAAAGAGTGTGAGGGGGAGAGTGTGAGAGAAGGGAGAGAGGGAGAGAGGGAGGGAAAATGGCTGTCAGGAGTGGTGGATTTGTAGTGCAGGCATTAAGCCCCGACAATAACCCGGGGGGGGGAATAAATAAATGTAAAATAAAATAAAAGAATGAGTATGAATGAATGAGTCTGAGTTTGAATGAATCAATGAGTGAGAGAGTGAACGGGCGGAGGTGGAGCGAATGAATGAACCAGTGCCAGTAAGAGAGAGAACGAGTAACAAAACATGAGCAGTGCTGGCCGCCCAGCTGGTGGCTCCCGGCCACAGTGGACAGACTGCAGCCCACAGAGGACATGTCACATGTGTCACGGGGGACCCCACCCAGTGCCCCCCAACCTCAGAGGGGCAGAGTCTAGAGTCAGGCAGGGCTTCAGGCTCTGACCCAGGTCAGGACCCTGCACCAGGCAGGGCTGTATTCCTATGGGCCCCAGGGTGCTCCCTGCAGAGGGGAGGGGGACTCCCCTGGAGACAGGCCCAGCAGGGAACACACACACACACGCACACGCACACGCACACGCACACACACATGACAGGAAGTTGGAAGTTTCCATTAGCCACAGGGTCTGCACTTTCTATCCCAAGGCTCTGAGTAACAGGTCCTCCATCCCTGCAGTGGGTGATAAGGCCCCCAAATGCTAGGGAGCAAGTGGAAGGACCCTAAGTCTGGTGACCAGGTCCAGTGTGGGGACAGGGACAAGCTCCACCATGCTCCAGACCTCAGAGTTCAGGGCCCAGGCACCAAGCATCTCCGGCGGCCCTGCTCTCCGCACCATCTCCCTGGGGTCCTCAGGCAGGAGGCAGAGGGGCAGCTTCTGGCTGGAGGATCCACACCCCTTCACCCGAGGCTCCTCCCCCACTGCAGGCCGAGACCTTCCTCCACCAGGCTTTCATCGCGCTGATCTGCATCAGAGACGCACTTGTTCCCAGCGCCTGGGTTTTCAGGGTGCTGAGGAAGAGGCCTGGGAAAGCCACCTGCCACGTGTGTCCGCACAGCATCCTCTGGGGGGGTTTGATGACCTTCAAAAAATTTCCCGGTAGCTTCTGGCCATCAGCTTCCTCCTTCCTGCAAGCCCTCTCCATCTCCCCAAGGTCTGATGCGTATCTGGGGATGGGTGTCAGGGCCAGTGAGGAGTTTAGATGGGGAAGAGTGGACGGTGGGGCAGCCACAGCTGGCGGTTCACTGGACAACGGCTGCTCCCTCTGCTCTGCCCGGCTCCTTGCTGTGTCCACCCGGGGAGGCCCTGCCAGAGACAAGGCTCTCAGTCTGTTTAAGAGACTCCGAGGTGTCTGCCAAGTACCTTGGCAAACTGGCAACGGACAACTCACACACAGAGCTGACTTCCCTCCAGATGTCCCTCTGTCCTGTCCCTCTGGGACACCACCCAGCTGCCTTAGAAAGAGGAGCAGCCTTCTTGCATGAACAGAGTGCAGGGCCTGAAGGGAAGAAAGCTGGGTTCCCATCATGCTCCTTCTAAACAGAGAAGACTGCTAAGTCTTCCTCTTCCAGTGGTGGTGGGGGCAGAGGGTGTTAAGAATAAATAAGGCAGACGGGTCAAAAGCCCCTCAGTTCTTCTGAGAAAGAACTTGATGAGCACGACAAGAAATCGATGGTGTCTTCTCTGCACGCTCGCTGAGGGGTAGAACCCAAGACACTTTAAACACAGAAAGAAATAAAAAAGCCGCTAAGTGCTAGAGAGACTGTTAGGGGTCTGCTTAGAGAAGACAAGCCCTTCCCTGCAGCTCGCCAGGAGAGATGGCCAGAAGCAGCCAGAGAAGCCTTTACACCCAAGCTCCCTTCCTGCCCACTTACAAGACCATAAAATGCAGATGGAGGCAAATGTGAGCATCTGGAGACAAAGATGTCTGCCTTGGGGGTCCCCGGCTCACCAGAGGGACCACAAAGCCTGGGAGAGCTGGAGGCTTGGCATCCCATTCCGTTTACCACTCTCCCTATTTCTGTTTGGGGTCTACCAGCTTCTATGGCAAGCACTTTCTTCTCCATCTCTCTCTACACTCTTTCAGTAAATGCTCAACTCTCTTGAAACATGACCAACCATCCTCTCTCTCTCTCTCTCTCTCTCTCTCTCCTCCAGGGTTATCACTGGGGCTAAGTGCTGACTCTACGAATCCACTGCTCCTGGAGGCCATTTTTTATTGGATAGGACAGAGAGAAATCGAGAGAAGAGGGGAAGATAAGAAAGGGAGAGAGAGAAAGACAGGCACTTGAAGACCTGCTTCACTGCTTGTGAAGTGACCCCTCCCCTACACTGGAGAGCCAGGGGCTTGAACCAGGACCCTTGCACTTCTTACTATGTGTGCTTAACCCTGTATGCTACTGCCCAGTCCCCCATGACTGTCTCTTCTGTGACTGTTCCAAGCGGAGGACAGTCTAAGACCCTCAGGATGGAGCTCAGAGAGGACATTCCAGTCCTTCCTCCTCACTCCCCTGCAGCAAGACTGGCAGGATACCTTCCCTTCCCATCTGGTCAGCCAGAGGAGAGCTGGGCTGGCAGGGCAGGGAGGGAAGGAGCCAGCATCGAAGCAGCATTGATATGAAGTGAATACGGGACACTGGTGACACTCAACAGGGGGGCGAACTCTTGCCGTGTCCCTGAGAGTGGCAGACAACAGCAGCTGTAGCGCTGAGAGGAACGGCAGCTGTGGCATCAGGGCTCCGTGCGCGCGCGGTCCTTGGTGAGGACATACCTGGTCTCACAAGCCTTTGCGTCACCCCCAAATAGACACACGCCAGCTTTGCCTGAGCTCAGCGAATTCCTCAGCTCTATGCAGGTCCTCGTGGTCTCTGGGTGCCGGGGTCACGGCCCTGCTCTGTGGGTCTGTGGCAGCTGTGACTTGTCACCTCTTGGGGGGCCGAGGGGTATAGGTAAGGTGAGGTGCATGGGTGGGTTAGTGTCAGCTATCAGGTCCCCACTCCTAGGGCCCCCTGGGCATCGGGCCATTCCACCTGACCCCAGACCACGGGTGTGCTTCACTGCAGAGCCACCTCTGGGGAGGACCAGCACCGAGCGAGCATGCGTGCGTGTGTGCGTGCGTGTGTGCGTGCATATGGTGTCTATGTTTGTGAGTGATGTGTGTGGCCTGCAATTAGCACATGTCAGCACCGGACATGTTTTCTCATCTCCTCATGGGCACCAGAGAGTTTTCTTGCTCACGAAGGTGAAAAAGAAAAACACACACACATACACACTCCCCCCGCAAAGCACCCGGGCTTTCCCCCAGAGACCTGCCCCGTCCCCAGTCCCATAGCTGTGTTCTCCCAGGCAGCCGGGGTATGTCTCTGTTTTGGAGTTTACAATGAAATCTGCTCTCTGTTCTGGTGTCTGCATTGCCCCAAGACTGAACGTTTTTTCAGTCTCTTTGAAGATTCTGAAATGTCACTGTCAGGGCTGCAGAGACCCTCCTGCACGTATTCTAGGAGTGACACAGCCAGGGGCCTCTTGTCAGACACCCAAGCCATTACGAATGGTGTCGTCTCTGTGAACAATGATGCAGCAATCATGGACTATGTGCACACACTCTAATTCTTTGAATAAATGAGTAAGCTCTCGCTCTGCTTTTTCAATGATCCTCACCCAGGAGGGGCGGGGTGGGGGTGGGGTTTGTCTCCGGCTGCTGCCTAGAGCATGATTTACCAGCCACCCGCCCGAGAGCTGATGGAGAGAAGTCAGCAGTGGGCAGCTGTCCATTCCAGACCAGGAGACAACGGTAGTGCTTGTCTCCAAGGGCTGTGCCTGTCTTCAAGAGCTGCCTCCTGGGGGAGGGGAGCTGATCCTTCCTGCCCGAGGGGGTTGGCCTCCATGTGGATGGATGAGTGCTTCTTTGTCTCCCAGCTCAGTGTTAAATAGAAACTTCCTCCGACAACCCTTTCCATGAACAGTGAAAGCAGACCGTTATTGAAGACCAGTCTCCAGATCTCTGTAGCTCTTCCTAGCACAGGGCATGTTCAGGTCCTGGGGTTGGGACGCGCGCGCGCGCGCGCGCGCGCGCACACACACACACACACACACACACACACACACACACACACACACACACACACGACCAAGCCGTAAACCGTGAGCGCAGTGCCAGGAACCACTTCTGAGCTGGCGCGAACCCTGGTGTGAGCCTGAGCGACAAAGTCCCCAGGAGATACACAACAGCCACGAGCGAGAACTCCAGCTGTGCTGTGTCTAAACCCTGCACGTTGGGGTTCTTGCTTGCTGGGTCCTCTCGTCCTCTCTCCTGACCTGGAAGCACCGTGGCGGTGAACTCTGGTTTAGGCTTCGCTCTGCTGCACCCTGTTCCGTGCTGGGTTTTCCTTTCTTCTATTTTCTTGCCACCGGGGTCATCACTGGGGCTCGGTGGCAGCACTATGAACAACCCACCATTTTCGGCGGACATTTATCTTTTTTTTTTCCTTTCTATTTTATTTGATAGGCCAGAGTGAAAATGAGAGGGAAGGGGGAGAGATAGCGAGAGAAAGATCTGCAGAGGAGCTTCACCAGTCGTGAAGCATCCCCCCTGCAGTTGAGAAATGGGAGTTTGACCCAGAGTCCTTGCACTTGGTGATGTGGGCTGGGCACTTCACTGGGCGCGCTGCTCCCTGGCCCTCTTTCTTCTTATCACAGAGGGCAGGGCACCATACCACTGCTCCCCTGCGGTGCCAGGGCCTGAACCCAGGTCTTGGAACATGGGAAGGAGCTCTCTCTGGGCCCCTCCCCTGCCCGTGGGCTGTGATCTCACGACCTGACTTACACGCCCGCGGGGGGGGGGGGGGATTCCTCCCTGCACAACCTGGGAGCCTGGTAAGCCGCAGGCCAATTCCTGAAGCTCCAATCCCCCTCACACACCCTCCATGGTGCGTGCCTCTCCTTGACTGTCGCAGACACTGCCGGCTTGGAAAACATTTTGCTTGGGCTTAAAAAAAAAAAATAGTGGGCCTGTAGGTCGCTTGCCTGGTGGAATGCACATGCTACCGTGTGCGACAATCCAGGTAGAGCCCCTGGTCCCCACCTGCGGGGTGTGGGGGGAGCTTCACAAGCGGTGAATCAGGGCTGCAGGTGTCTGTCTCTCTTCTTTTCTAACTCCGCCTTCCCTGTCAATTTCTGGCTGTCTCTATCCAATAAATAAAGATAATTAAAAAAAAAACTAAAAAGGAAACATTGAAAACTTACAAAAAATACTAAGACACCAGACCCACCGGGTTTCTGGAACGGGGGAGGGGCAGTTTTCTTAGCACTCTTGACTGAGAAATGGGACCCAGCATAATGAAGCCATAAGCAAAGTCTGGGAAGCGCCTCCTTGGAGCCAACCCCACAGAGACCCAAGCAGGCCCCTAGAAGCTGTGTGTCATGTGGCTTTAAAACCAGTGGCTCCTTCTCTACTCCACCACCACCCGCCGGGCCACGCCCTCCACGGCGAATGCGACCGACTGACTGTTCTGCTCTGCGGTGCAGCTCCAAAGCCGTAATTACCCAGGTAGCTGGGGATCTGAGGTGGCCCAGAAGATCCAGGTAATTAACAGGAGAAAGGTCACTTCCTCTGTATAATCTCAGATACCACCACCGGCTGTCTACACTGGCAGCAAACCAGTGCTAACAGTCTCATCTCAGGCCTGCTAAGAGAGGGTGGCGCTCTCTCCATGAGCATTATAAATAGCCCTTTTCATGCTTGGGCCCTGACTTGGCCGGGGGGCTTGGTGGAGGTGTGTGTGATCACCCCTCCCCACGCTGTCTATTCGAGAGATACTCGGTGAGCCAGCAGATGGGTGGGTAACAGGAAGTAGAGTCTGGGAAGCAGGAGAGGTGAGGTGTTCTTTTTCTTTTTCTTAAGTAAAATCTTTTTTAGAATTCAAGTTTTTAAATATTTATTTATTTTCCCTTTTGTTGCCCTTGTTTTTTATTGTTATTGTAGTTACTATTATTATTGGTGTCATCGTTGTTAGATAGGACAGAGAGAAATGGAGAGAGGAGGGGAAGGCAGTGAAAGGGATAGAAAGATAGACACCTGCAGACCTGCTTCACTACCTGTGAAGCGACTCCCCTGCAGGTGGGGACCAGGGGGCTCGAACCCACATCCTTACATGGGTCCCTGTGCTTTGTACCACGTGCACTTAACCTGCTGTGCTACCGCCTGACTCCGGAGGAGTTCTGATGGACATCAAGATGCCCCTCGGAGCAGGAGAGGGGTGTTGGGCAGGGCCTGGGCTGGTGGTGCCAGTGTTCCACAGACTCCAGTCACAGGGGGTGAGAAACTGCACCCATTAACGCCCCCCCCCACCCCCACAAGTGACTTAAAAAGAAGGAAGAGCGATTCTGCGTTTAGCTGCAAGATGCAGGCAGTTGGGAGCCAGGAAGCCACACGGGGGCTGGTGTATGGCTTCTGCTTGAGACAGCCTCCCTGCCCTCTGGTCCTCCCCTGCCCTGCCCTCCACAAAGAGAAAGATGCTATTTTTCTCCAGCCCAGAGAATCCTCCCTCCTGCTTCCTCCTCCAGCTCCTCCCAGAGTCAGGAAGGTGGGAGGGCAGGGAGGGAGGCCCTGGTGGCTGCAGATGATGCCCTGGGGTTCTCTTTCTTTGGCTTTTACCAGCCTGTGTGGGTCAGGCTGCGATTGGTCAGGCTTTATGTGAGATCTGGTGCCTCTCACTTAGCAACAGCCAGTGAGTAAGGCAGGAAGCTGCCACCTAGCAGGAGAGCACATGGCTCCAAAGCAGCAGAGAGAGGGAGAGGGGGAGAGAGGTGAAGAGAGAGATAAAGAGAGAGCTGGGGAGAGAGAGATAAAGAGAGAGGGAGACGGGGGGGAGAGAGGTGAAGAGAGAGGGGGAGGGGGAGAGAGGTAAAGAGAGAGGGGGAGAGAGAGATAAAGAGAGAGCTGGGGAGAGAGAGATAAAGAGAGAGGGAGACGGGGAGAGAGGTAAAGAGAGAGGGAGAGGGGGAGAGAGGTAAAGAGAGAGCTGGGGAGAAAGAGATAAAGAGAGGGAGGGGAGAGAGAGATAAAGAGAGGGGGAGAGAGATAAAGAGAGAGCGGGGGGAGAAAGAGATAAAGAGAGAGGGGAGAGACATAGAGGGGAGAGAGATAAAAGAGAGAGATAAAGACAGGGAGGGGCAGTGAGAGACAAAGAAGGAGGGGGATAGAGAGAGGGGGAGGAGATTAAAGAGAGGGAGGGGGAGTGAGGGAGAGAAAGAGAACAAGAAAGAAGGGGGGGAGCAAGGAGGGGGAGAGAGGTGGGAAAGAGAAAGAGGGAGAAAGAGGAAGAGAGGGAGAGAAAGGGAAGGGGAGGGAGAGAGAGAGAGGGGAACGGAGAGACAATGCTCACAGATCAACAGACTGCCAAGAGCCCTGGTTCAGTCACAGTGCCAGGAGGCCGTCTACTGGACAGGAGCTGCTGCCAGCGACCTTCTAGAACCTTCTGCGGTGCCTCCCTGGGTCTGCGTTTCTGTGCACACGTGGGCAGGAAGTGGGTCCTCTGGGCAAACGCCAGACACAGGCTGGGAGGAGGGGCTTCACTCAGTCGATTTTGTTTCCAGGGCCTGGTGCTCCCAGAGACAGACTGATAAAACCGGGCTTTCCTGAAAAGCAAAGGCTCTGGAATCTACTGCCCCGCCCCCATTCATCCCCAAAGGGGCTGTTTCTAAACCCTGAGCCACCCCAGGAGGGTGGGCACACCAGTCTGCCAGCCCGGAAGTGGCAACAGGGAAGCAGGAACAGGCTCCCTAAAGATCTGGCTTTTCCTATCTTTGTAGCGGAAGGGAAAGTTCTGGAAGCCGGCTGGCACAGGTAATGAGCATGCAGACCACCACTCAGGCCAGGCCTGCCCTTCTCTCTGCCACTTCTGAGGAACCCCTACACCCACCCCCACCCCAGCCTGCCCCAGGTCCGCCCTTGAACCTCACTTTGGGTCCTTGTCCTGCTGTGGACGCACCCCTGGGCCCCCGACTAAGTCCAGCCCTGAACCTGCCAGTCTCCAGGGCAGCAGGAGGGGACAGCCACCTTCTCAGAGAACAGGGCACCTCTGGTCAGGGGCTGGGGACTTTCCTTGGTGACAAAGACATTCTGTGAGGCCTGGACGGACCACACCAGGCCCAAGCCAACCAGGCCCAGTATCCCCGGGACTCTGGGCAGTAAGTGGTGTCTGGTGCTCTGGCCAGGCCCCAGACCAGCCACTTTGCAGAGGCAGGAAGCAGCAGCGAGGGGAGGGGACACACAGCTCCAAGTCTCCTTCTAAGTATTTTATTTATTAATGAGACAGAGACAGAGAGAACTCCAGAGCTTCACTCTGGTGCATGTGCTGCTGGGGATCAAACACGGGACCTCAAGCTTTGAGAGTCCAGTGTTTTACCCACCGCGCTGCCTCCTGAGCCACCCGAATCCCTTTTATTACCACTTGCTGAGGGAAAAGATCTGTATCCCGGACCCACTGGGCTTTGTCTGCGGGTGAAGTGCTGGCACAAAGGAGGGGTTGAGAAGCCTGCCTCGCCGTTCTGATGGTAACAGTAGGCTAATGACCCATGCTTCTTTCCCTCCTCTACGTGTTTTGTCAGATTCCAGCAATTCCATCCCATGGGGGGGGGGGGATCCATTTAATTATGAAAATCAAAGACATTTCTAAAAGCCACGCAGAAATGCCCACATGTTAATGTCAGAAACGATCTAGGAGACAATGACTCCTTTCTGCACTAGAGACAAGCGACAATGCCACGCGTAATCACAACCCCCAGCCCCTCAAAAAGGACTGCATTTAAAGCCTGGCTAGAGAGGCCAGGAGAAGGAAGTCGGGGATCAGAAATATGGGGGGTAGGAGCAGCAGCTGGACTCACTTGTGGGGAAGGACTATCCTGTAAGTCTTTGCAGAGAGAGAGAGAGAGAGAGAGAGAGAGGGAGGGAGGGAGAGAGACACTCCAGGAAATGCTGGCAGCGCAAACATCACCTTTTCTCTAAGGATGCTCACAGCTTTGCAAATATTTTGCTTCTTCTTCCCAAACATTCCACTTGGAAGAGCTGGAGAGCTAGTCTTCCTTTCACTCTGGGAAACAAACTTGCAGAGGAAGCTGGTGCCAGAAGAGCTGGTGGGCAGAGAAGCCTGAGGTCCCCCGGCCCGGCTCTCTCATGCCTCCACCCCCCCCCCCCCCCCCCCCCGTCTGCCACCTTCTCAGTGTCTTACTGCGTCCTGCAGAGATGTACTTATTTTAGGGAGGGAGAGCCCCACCTAGCTCTGCCAGGGCCTGAACCCGGTCTCAGGGCCTCCTGTGTGCTGTGTGCTACTACTAGGCCATCTCCCAGGCCTTAACGTGCCGCCTTATTTATTTACTTATTTTTTTTACCTTATCCAGCAGATGACTTTGCAAACCCAAACCGGGCTAAGGGGGAACCTCGTATGTGGGAGACTTGAGCCAAGCTGGGGGAGGTGGGCAGGGCTCAGAGGGCATCCTGAGGAGGCTGGGAACAGCAGCACAGGCTCCCCATGGAGATACAGCCCCAGGGAAGCTGCCCAGGGCCCCAACTCAGCACAAAGGCGGGAGTTTGGGGTGGGGGGCAGAGAGCTGTGCTGAATGGCGGCTCTGACAACCTTCCCATCTAACAGACTGCAGGTTTGTGCCCCCCCCCCCAGGCTGCACCAGAATCCTCTCACATAAACACAATTCTTCCGCTCTTTTCAAAAAATATTTATTTATTTATTAGGAAGATAGGAGGAGAGAGAGAAAGAACCAGACATCTTAAAAGCTCAGCTATACAGAGTGAGGCAGAGACAGAAGGAGAAGGTGGTACTGCTCCACCATCCACGGGCTAGTCCTTGAACCTGGGTCCTCATACCTGGTAGTAAGCTGTGTGCTCTAGCGGGTGACAGTCCTGGCCCCAGCTGGTATTTTAAAGTCTATATACTTAGAGAGAAGAGACCGGCAGCAGCCAATTCACCACCCACGGACCCAGCTCCCACGTCGGTAGAATGAGAACTCAGGGCCACCCATAGGACCTTGCCCTCAACTGGCTGGACAACATCCTCTATGCTACACCTGAGGAAGATGAGTCCTGATATTGGGGCAGCTTGGAATGTTCCTACTCACGACCACAGAATGTGAGCTCAGATCCACAGGGATGCAGAGGTCACATAGGCTCCTACGCTGAACATGGGCCCCAGATCAGATCAAATCAATGGGGTTTACAGTCAACAATATTTATACCCCTTTCCCATATTAGGGATCTACCCTCTTCCCTGATGCAGCTTTCTGGTCCTTTTTTCCAGCCATGACATCATCTCCCCAGACAATAACTAGGATCCACCTGCATATCAGATGTCAGGCTCAGGGAAAAAAAAAAAAAAAACTAGTATAGCCACAGGCCCTTTAGAATAGAACTAAAATATGCCTACTAGCTATCTACAGAATGGAGCACACACACACACACCCCAACTCTTCATCTGCACTATTCCAGCCTTTTTTCATGATTAGTCAACAATTTGTTTGGCTTTGTATGGTAACTCTCTTTTCAGCCACCAGGTTCCAGATGCTTCCATGATGCCAACCAGACTTCCCTGGACAGACAACCCCACCAATGTGCCCTGGAGCTCCAATTCCCCAGAGCCCTGCCCCACTAGGGAAAGAGAGAGGCAGGCTGGGAGTATGGATCGACCTGTCAATGCCCATGTTCAGCGGGGAAGCCATTACAGAAGCCAGACCTCCCACCTTCTGCATCCCACAATGACCCTGGGTCCATGCTCCCAGAGGGATAAAGAATAGGAAAGCTATCAGGGGAGGGGATGGGATACAGAGTTCTGGTGGTGGGAATTGTGTGGAGTTGTACCCCTCTTATCCTATGGTTTTGTCAGTGTTTCCTTTTTTACAAACAAACAAACAAACAAACAAACAAAAAAAAAAAAACTCAGGGCCCCATGCATAGCAAAGCAGACACTCTACCCACTGAGCTATCTCCCTGCCCCTTTGTGTGTCTGAGTAATAAAACCAAGACTCCGGCAGCTGTCCCAGTCCCTTCAGATCCTTCTTCTTTAAGGTGAGTTCTAGCACCATCTGTCAGGTCTGTTGGGACGATGGGCTCTTGGCTATTTGCCTAAAGCCCTAGTCAACCCCCACACCCCACAGCTTTTTTGCTGCCTATAAAAATCACACACACACACACACACACACACACACACACACACACACACACACACACACACCTTCCTTCTGCAAGGCTTCTTGCCTACCACCCCCTGGTCAGTTCACCTGGTGTGTGCTGCTCTCACCTCCTATGGGGCCTGTGAGCATCCCCCCCCCCCCCCGCCTGGCAAAGCCCACATATACACAGGCAGGGGGCCACCCGGAAACTTGCGGGCTGTCTTCCTCCTATAGTTCAAGCCCTGAGGAAGGTCCGGCCGTCCAGCACAGACAGGCCCAGCTTCCAGGTCCCCGGGCTCTGTGGGCGGCAGTGAGAAGCATGGCCGTTTGTTTAATCTCAAGGATCAAAAACATCCTTGTGTAACTTGAAGAACTGACACCTCTTGACACAACAAATGTCCTGACACTAAAAAGTATTCAAAACACAAGTGTAGGGCCATCTGCCAGGATGCCCGCAGCAGGGATTCTCCTCTCCCATCACCCGGGCCCCACAGGGTCCGTTATTCTCATTGGCCTCTCCTCCACACAGACGCCTCCTTTTTCTTCTTTAAAATCCAGAGATTTAAAGCCACAGTAAAGTTCACGACACAGATCACCACAAGGACTTCCTCCCTGCCATTTGCTACAGGTGTGTGTGTGTGTGTGTGTGTGTGTGTGTGTGTGTGTGTGTGTGTGTGTGTGTGTAGCAGCTTTAATGCGGGCTCTTCTCAGTAGGTCCGGCACACCTGACTAGTCTGAGAGTGAGACCCAGAGCTGTGGGGCCTTTGCCTTCACTGGAAGGGCTTCCGACCGCCTTTGTGGGTCCGCTCATTCACGCTTTCCTGGAGGGTGCTTGGCAGCCCTCACCTTTCATCCTTGTAAGTCATGACGACACCTATGTTTTGTTGATCCTGAATCTATTTTTCTAGGACCTTTAGAATCCTGAGAAAAACCCTGCTTCAATAGGGACTTAGGGACACAAACCACACCACCTCTTGGGCAGGAAAAATAGAACCCCTGAGCACTCAGCAGCAGGTAGTCACACCGGCTACAGCCAGCAAAGTCCAAAATGGCAGGGGTGGAGGAGAGGACCCGGCCCAGGACTCCCCTGGAAGGCAGGCTGGGGCTCAGAGAAAGGAGAGCTTTGCCCAGCCTGGTTCTCAGGAAGGGGACGTGACATGAAATGGCGTGACCGGCATGACGCTCACACACATGCTGACCACGGGACGTGTGTCCATGCATATCCCGGCTCAGACCTCATGGCCATAAGCTGCCCTGGTTAGAGCAGGAGTGAAGGCACAGGGACGACGAGTCTCAGGCTACTTGTCTTTGTGCAAAGTAACGGAGCCGTAACTAAAAAGAATACTCCAGGACCCAGGAGACCTGCTTTGCCATGTGCACGGTCCGGCCTGAGCACCCTGCCCGCTGCCGCCACCCCTACCTTACCCTCCCACACACCAGGCTGTCTTTCCTTCTCCCCAACCCCATTTCTCTCTCGAACCAAACAAGTCTGAAAAGTTCGGTCCAGAGCAGTGAAGCTCCAGTGACAACAGAAAAAACAAATAAATAAAATAAGAAACAGTATTTGAAGGGGTTCCACCTTAAACAAATGAAAAGTCTACAGGAAAGTGCCACCCTCTTTTCACTCTCCAAAAGGACTGGACTGCCCACCTCCTGGTCGATTATCTGCTGATATTTAAGTTAAAAGGGCACGGCACCCAAATGGCATGAATAAGAGACACTCAGGAGACCTTTCCTCCAGGAGTCCCGGGGGGCAGAGCGGACACCTCTGCCTGGCGGAGCAAACTTCCTGCTGAGCAAGGCGGAGGCATGCTGCCACCTCCCAGCTCCCAGCTCCCAGGGCCTGTGCTCAGAAGCACCTGCTGGCCAGGGGCTTGGGTCAAAGGAGACAAGACATGCCCCGAAGCGGTGACCATCTGTCTCACAGGGAAATGAAATCAACCCTCCTTATTAAAAACACATGGAGCCAAGGAATACGAAAGGGGAATTGGGGCCGGGTGGTGGCGCATCTGCTTGAGCACACCTGTTACAAAGTCCAACGACAAGGGTTCAAGCCCCCTGTCCCCACCTGCAGGGAAACTTGACGAGGGGTGAGACAGTGCTGCAGGTATCCATCTCTCCCTCTGTAACTCCCCTTTCCCTCTTGATTTCTGTTTTTATCAGATAAATTAAATATTAAAAAAAATGAATGGGGGGTGGCACATCTGAACCAGAGGATGGCCAGGGGTGGGCAGGCAGGTTGAGGCATCTGGACAGCACAGACTGCAGAGAGGGGTCCGTCCTGATTGAGGAGGCCAGGTGGTGTGGACCTCTGCACTGAGTGTCTGGAAGATGGGAGACTGGCAAGGAAAAAAAGGGGGGGAGGGTCCTTGGTTTTGCAAAATCCTTGGGGATCCAGGGTCACTGTCACAGTGAGATCATGGAGGCATCTTTTCCAAACCAATATGTAAGAAGCAGGTCAAACAGTTTTATTTGGAACAGACCCTTCCCAGCTGGACTCTTAGCTAACGTAGGAGGCAGTGTTACTTTTTAAATTTATTTATGTTAATCGACGGCAGGGAGAATCCAGCTGGGATTTACAAAGGCCTTAAAAAAAAAAAAGAATGGGGGTCGGGCGGTGGCACAGTGGGTTAAGCGCACGTGGCGCAAAGCGCAAGGACCCAGTAAGGATCCTGGTTCGAGCCCCCGGCTCCCCACCTGCAGGGGAGTCGTTTCACAGGTGGTGAAGCAGGTCTGTAGGTGTCTATCTTTCTCTCCCCCCTCTCTGTCTTCCCCTCCTCTCTCCATTTCTCTCTGTCCTATCCAAGAACGACGATATCAACAACAACAATAACTATAACAATAAAACAACAAGGGCAACAAAAAGGAATAAATATTAAAAAAAAAAAAAGACAAAAAGTCATTGGAAGTCAACAGACCACACACCTGGGAGGTGGGAAGGCAGCAGAGCACAGGCTGTAGAGGCAGGAAGCTGTGAGCGTGACCTCCAGCACAGATGTACTAGTGACGCTCCAGTTCCTCTCTAATAAACCTTAACAAGGGGTCCAGAGTCCCTCATATCTCTCTATCTCTCCCCCGCCCACACACCTTGAAAAAAGTCACAGCCATCATTAGTACCAGTCTGGAGTCTAATACTGTGGCCCACGGGTGACTTCTTTTTTTATTTTTTTTTTTGCCTCCAGGGTTATCGCTGGGGCTCAGTGCCTGCTCTACAAATCCACTGCTATTTTTTTTCCTTTTGTTGCCCTTGTTGTTTATCGTTGTTATTATTGCTGTCATTATTGTTGGATAGGACAGAGAGAAATTGAGAGAGGACGGGAGGGGCCGGGTGGTAGCACACCTGGTTGAGTACACATGTTACAGTGCACAAGGACGCAAGTTCAAGCCCCCGGCCCTCACCTACAGACGGAAAGCTTTGCGAGTGGTGAAGCAGAGCTGCAGGTGTCTATCTGTCTCTCTCCCCCCTCCTCTACATTTCTGGCTATCTTTATCTAATAAAGATTAAAAATTTAAAAAAGAGAGACAGAGAGGACAAGAGAAAGATAGACACCTGCAGACCCGCTTCACCACCTGTGAAGTGACCTCCCTCCCCCCCACAGGTGGGGAGCCAAAGGCTCGGACCAGGATCCTTGCACTGGTCCTTGCGCTTCGCGCCATTTGTGCTTAACCCACTGTGCCACCGCCCAGCCCCTGTGATTTCTAATTTAGTCCCAGTTCCCTGCCTAGGTCCCAGCTCAGCCCACAGGTTACTCTGGCCAGGGTGCCTGTGAGTGCTAACTAAGCCACCCTGGCAGATGCCAGGCATTTCAAGGCTGGACATCCAATTAAAAAGAAGTGACATGTCTTTCTGACAGTGTCTATTTCTCCTGCAGCACCAGATGTTCTGAGCATACCATCCAACAGGGTCTGAAGGGTCCATGCCTGGCTAACACACCCCCATGCTCTGTGGTGTCCGGATGCTTCTGAATATTCCTGAGTCCATTTCAACAGGGTTCTGGATATGTTATTCAGTTTCTAGAGGAGCAGGGCCTGGCCCACTCCTGGGAGTGGCAGTGTTAATGCCGTGGTTGTATGTAAACGGGAATTAATTGCCAGGGCCTCCGGATGGCAGCCAGGTGGGAGGTGGATCACTGTAGGTACAGAGACCTGCTTCCATTCCAGCTCCTGTCAAGGCAGTGAGGACAGCAGACAGGCATGCTGGTGTGATGCACATCTCTGTGTGGCACCATGAGCAGGGATGGACACTGGGAGCCCTCCCGTCACCCCACTGCCTTCCTCTGTTCACCCATCAGCACCAAGCCCTGCAGCCTCATTCCATTTGCAGCCTGGGAACCACCGTCTTTTTATTTATTTTACTTAATTTTTTTTTCTTTATTGGGGGATGAATGGCTTACAGTCAACAGTAAAATACCGTAGTTTGTACATGCGTAACGTTTCTTAGTTTTCCACACAACAATTAAACCCCCACTAAGTCCTCCTCTGCCATCATGCTCCCGGAACTAAACCTCCTCTTTACCCCAAGTCCTTTACTTTAGTGCAACACACCAGCTCCAGTTCAAGTTCTGCTTTGTGTTTTCCCTTCTGATCTTATTTTCCAACTTTTATCTATGAGTGGGATCATCCCATATTTATCCTTCTCTTTCTGGCTTATTTCACTTCACATGACTCCTTCAAGCTCCATCCAAGATGAGGTGAAGAAGGTGAATTTGCCATTTTTAACAGCTGAGTAGTATTCCATTGTGTATACAGACCACAACTTACTTTTATTCTTTTTATTTTTTTTTATTTGCTAGGACAGAGAGAAGTTGAGAGTGGAGGAGAATAGGGTGGAGTGGGGAGGACACACCTGCAATACTGCTTCACTGTGTGTGAAGCTTTCCCCCTGCAGGTGGGGACCAGCTAGGGGTTTGAACTTGGCTCCTTGAACATGGTAACATGTGCTCAGCCTGGTACACCTCCACCCATCTTCCTATATTTATTTTTCAATACAGAACTGGACTCAAAAAAAAAAAAAAAAAAAACCACAGGGCTTGTGTCAACTCAGCAGTGGGTTTTCCCAGGAGATTTTTCAGTGAGATCTCCCAGCCGGCATCGGGAAGATCCCTCTCTCCCTCTCTCTCTGTCTCTGTCGGCCAGACACAGGAAGGAGCAGGGCCGGTGGGGGAGAGGATTTCTATAGTCAAAACATAGCCTGAAGTTTAGCTCCAATTTCCAGGCTGAATCCAGAGGCTGAGGGTTTGATCCCAGGTACCACTGTAAGTCAGAGATGAGCCATGTTCTGGTCCTACCCCGTCCCCGAATCAGCAGACACCTTAATAAAAGACAAAGATTGCAATTCGCCACTCAGAGCCCAGGCCCCAGCAGTCGACAGCTAAGGCTGGCAGAGGGCACGGAGCAGAGAAGGACAGTATGGTCCCTGTACAGCGACTGCCACCAGCCCAGTGTTTTGACATCGCGGCTGACACAAACCCCAGTGCTTACAATGCTCGGCGGAGCCTGACAGGTGGCAGAGAACATCTGTCTGTGCCGTCTTTCTGTCTAACACATGACGAGGAGGAACAGCAGCGGCCACATAGACACAGACACATCTCCCCCAAGTCACAGTCGCAGGGGTGGTGACAGATCTCTCTCTCTCTCTCTCTCTGACATGGCCACCAGGCAGACGGCTTGCCCGGGGTGTCCCTGCAGGCAGTGTGGACCCTGGACAATTCGAGGGTCCCTGTCTCCACTCCCACAATGGACCCCAGGGCTTTACAGAATGCCGAGGGGCCTCCCGACAGCCAGCACTGAGCAGGGTGAACTGTGACAATGTGTGGGTGGAGGGGGGCGTGGGGGTGCTCTCTCTCCACCCGTGAGGCCCAGGGCCCACACTGCACCGAGCACCTGCTAGAAGGCAGAGTGATAAGCCGGCGCTGGGTTCCTGACCCACATAGACAAGCCCACCCTGAGCACTGCAAACCCCAAGTCCCGGCTCCTGACTGCTGAGCTGGCAGCTGTCTGCTTCCAGTGGACTTCCTTCCCTTCTGTTGGAGGTTTATTCCTTCTGTTGTTTTCTGGAGCCAGGGCCTCACTGCTCTGGGCTGACTTTATCAGGTAAAATGGCAGAGAGAAGAAGAGAAGGAGAGATATCACAGCACCTGAGCTTCCCCCAGTGCTGTAATACTCCCACATGGGGTACCAGGGCTGAATCCTAGGCTGCCTGCACAGTGAAGCAGGCACTCTCCCAGGTGAGCCATCTCCCCAGCCCCTCTTTTTCCCAGAATTTTTTTTTCCACCAGGATTATCTCTGGGGCTCAGTGCTTGCATAACAAATCCACTGCTCCTGGAAGACACCCCCCCCCCTTTATTTTCCTTTCTATTTTATTTGACAGGACAGAGAAGAATTGAGAGGGAGAGGGAGACAGAGAGACACCTGCATTCCTGCCTCACCACTTGTGAACGTTCCCCTCTGCAGGTGGGGAGTGGGGGCTCGGATCTGGATCCTTGCGCACTGTAACGTGTGTGCTTAACCATTGCCCAGCACCCCAAAGAAGCTTTTTCTAAGACTTATTGTATTTATCATATGAGAGAGAGAGAGATGCCAGAACTCCACCGTGGCACATGCAGGACCAGGCTCTACGCTGAAGGCTATGTAGCAGAGCCAACCAGGCCGGATTCCAAGTTCATAAGAGAGACAGAGAGAATTACCATGAGTGGAGCAGGACAGCTGCACGTGGTGGAGATTCAAAAAGAAAAGAAAAGGGAATTGATGAAGCTTCTGGAAGGAAGGGAGAAAGGCAGGAAGGCATGAAGGAAAGATGAAGGAGGGAAGGAGGGAAGGAAGGAAGGACGGAGGGAAGACACAGAGCTCAAGCTGACCCAGTGTCCCTCAGCTGGAAGCCCTCGGGTGCACTGGCTGGCCGGCTCTCAAGGCTTCTGCCCAGCCTCACCTCCCCCCACGTTCTCCCCACTCGAGTCCTGCATCCTGGCTGCAAGGAGCCCCTGGGGGCATGTTAGGCTGGCCTGCTCCCCTATACCCCGGCTTCCTGGAGCATTCTCACTCGCTCAGAGGTGGGGAGAGGGACTCAGGATAGTAGTTCCGGAAACTGCTAATGATTATAAGGCCCATGGATGGAAGATCATTCAGAGGAGATGTCATCAGAGAGAGAGTGTGTGTGTGTGTGTGTGTGTGTGTGTGTGTGTGTGTGTGTGTGTGTGTGTATGTGAGAGAGAGAGAGAGAGAGAGAAAGAGAGAGAGAGAGAGAGAGGAAGCAGAGAAAAGAATGGGGGTTGGGGAAGAGAAAAGAGAAAGAAAGGGAAGAGAAGCAGAAAATAGAGAAGCAAAAGGCAAAGAAAGAACAGTGACAGAGACCCACCATGCTCAGACAGGACCCGACTTCTCCTCCCGCTCAGAGACTCACGAGGGCGTCACTGGTTCTCAGGTTCTCAGAGGTGCGGGATCCGCACGCAGCTGGGTGAACGGGCCTCATGTGCAGCGCGAACAGCCAGAGCTGCTGACAACAGTCCACCCAGGGCCGGCTCGCAAGGAGCGCGGTGTGGGCGGCTAGGGCTTGTGCAGAGTCTCTGTCGCCTGGAGAAAGCACATGGGCTGCCAGCGCGTCCTAGCTGGACGACAAATACGGCTGAGGAGGCCTGCCTACACTCCAGTTGACACACACACCTCCACCTCCACCTCACCTCACCCGCCTCTGATGAACAGGACAGGCAGGCAGGAGCTGGAGAGGAAGGACCACACAGAAATGACACTGCACACCGGCAGACCCTTTCCAGCCAACACAGACGTCAGGCCACAGACAAGATTGCCGAGGATTTATCTTATCTCTGAATTAAGTGGCCTGCTACTAACACTGAAATCAATTCAGATCAAAGAGACTGCACAGTAGAGCTATGGAGAAAGGTCGAGAAGGACTTGGTTTAATGAGAGAGCGGGAGAGAAATACTAAAGTACGATGTTGTCAGGCTCTTAAGTTCCACGAGGCCAGTGACAAAAACCCGTCTTTGCCACTGCTAGGCACCAAGCAAAGGTATCAGGGGCTTTTTGCTGCAAGAGCAGAGGGGCAGAAATCCAGGCTCAACGAGATGCCCCACCCCGGGTGGGGGGAAGGCCAGGGAGACAGCACAGTGGCCAGGCAGGGAAATCTTTCAAGCCTGAGTCTCCAAGGTCCCAGGTTCAATTCCCAGCACCACGGTAAACCAGAACTGAGCAGTGCTCTGGTAAAAATAAAAAAAAAAAACAGTGAAAAACGAAGAAAGGGAGGAAGGGAGGAAGGGAGATAAATAGATTGGTCTTGGGACGGGGGCGAGGGGAGCTGTGAAGTGTGTTCCTTGGAGCTTTGCAGACTGGCTTATTTTAATCCTGTTTTGCCACTACAGATACACTTCTCCCCTTTGACAGTGAGCTTCCTTTTTCAGTTCACAGATGAAGGTCATCAAGGAAAGCAGTGCACTCAGGGGGTGGGTTCTGGCAGGCTGGGGTCCTGAGGAGCTGGGGACACGGGCGTCAGACCTGAAAGTGGAATTCACAGAACAAATAGCTCTGAGGACGGATGGACACACACACGCACGCACAGGCACACGCACGCACACACACACACACACACACACACACACACACACCAAAATGGATAAGCCCTCAAGAAGTAAAAAAAAAGCCACAACAGAAGCCAAGAGGAGGGGCCCAGTACTGTCCCTGGAGCCGCCTGGAGGGCCTACGTGCTGCTCTGGCTCGCTGGGCCTGGGTTCAAGCCTGACTGCCTCACTCTGCACACAAGAACCCACCTCCCGCACCCCCGCGGTCATGGGTCTCGGTCCAGGAAGCAGCTTTTCCTGGAGCCCTTGTGGACCTTCTCCAGCCCTGCCAGCAGTATGTTTCTCCCCATGACAGGCTACCCTGATGGGGGACACGGACACACGGACACATGGACAGGAGCCCTTGTTCTCAAACCCCCACCCCCCGTAAGCTCTTTCCTTAGAAGCACCCGGAGAAGCTGTCCTTCCAGCTCCCTTAGAGAGCAGAAACCCGATCCATGCCCTTGGTACCATGATGCTCCTGGCACAGGCCATGCGGCCACGGGGCTGTCTTCCAGAGGAGGAGGAGGGGCTGTCCCCCAGGCCCACAGAATTGGCATCCTCCCCCCCACCCCCAAGTGAGGAGGCCAGAGCTCTCACCCACTGAAACACACCAGGCCCGGGAAGCAAACAGATCTGAATTCAAGCCCCAGCTCCCACACATCTCGGGGCCCTGGGGCAAACCCTCCCTCTGTTCCTTGCCACTTCACAGCCCTGGTCTCCACTGGGGCAGGGCTGGTCTTCCCAGGATACTCCCCTGGACTTCACCCCAGGGCACTGCAGCAAACTAGCAGGTGGGGTGAACACCCAGCAGTCACCTTCTGGGCCCGTGAGGTTCCGTGTGGGGTAATCAGGATGTTGGGGGAAGTGCGTAAACCAGCACAGAGGAGGCAGAGGAGCAGGCACTGATGGTGGCTGAACTCTCAGGTCAGAAAGCACTGCTGCTTCAGTCAAATGATATGTGTGTGTGTGTGTGTGTGTGTGTGTGTGTGTGTGTGTGTGTGTGTGTGTGTGTGTGTATGTATGTATATATGTATAAAACTTTATTTTGTAGAAAAGAGGAATTGAGAGGGTGAGAGAGTTAGAAAGGGAAAGACAGAGAGACCTGTAGCACAGCCTCATCACTTATGAAACTTTCCTCCTGCAGGTGGGGGCTGAGGGCTTGAACCTGGGTCCTTGTGCGTGGTAAAAGGTGCCACCACCCAGGCCCGAAAGCACTGTATCCTGAGCACTAAGGTATCTGTGCAGAGAGGGCTCGCTCTAGTTCTCACAGTGGCCACTCTCTCTCCAGCAGTCACACCTCATGTGAGTCAAGCCCTGGCCCCAGGGTGGTGACTCAGCTTCAGTGAGTCTCTTCTAGAAGTCGGCCCCCTCTCCCCTCCTCTGGCCAAGAGGACCTTGGACTACAGCCTGGGCAGAGCAAGGACAGGTGGGCAGGCAGGCCCACGCCAGCACCCACTGGAAACGGGACGTTCAGATTCCAGTAAACACTGCCGCCACATGTGCTCCCTGCAGGATCCAGGCACAGAGACAGATGCACCGCGGGATCCCTGCTCTCCCTGAGGAATGGCAGAGGCCCCAGAACCACAGTGTCCTCTCCTGGCTGGTGTTCTCGCTGCCTCCCTCTGGAGATTCAGGGATGGAGTCCCTGGGACCCCACTTGAGACCCCGCCCTCCAGGCAGGGGCTCCGGAAGCAGTTGGGGCCTCTCAGCGAAGGCTGCAGAGCTGAGGGTCATGAGGGGAGAGGGGTGTCCGCGGAGCAGACGAAGGCAGAGGGATGGAAAGGGACCCACAGGCTGGGTGACAGATGGGGCTCCTCTCTGCTGGGGGCTTCGGGAAGGGGTGCCTCAGGGCCCCAGGAGGGAGACTAGGAGAGTGGTGGTGGGTTGGTGCCCAGCTGGTGCCGCCTCAAGGTGACACAGGAGCCCACTCGTGCTCTGAGCTGCCCAGGCCCCTAAGAGCACCAGGCACAGCCCAGAGGTGGAGCTCAGTGCCCTCTCATCCCCTGAGTCCCACTCACAGAAGACGGGGGACCCCTCCAGCCAAGATGGCTGACGCGCTTTCAAGGCAGGAGTTGGGCGACCAACCCGCAACGGATGGAGACAAAAGGAGCAGAGGGTAGGTGCACGGACCCATGCCTCCCCGGAACCCTAAACACAAAACACTGGTCCAGACTGGCTATAAGTGAGAAAGAAGAGGGGACTCCCCAAGCTCTGACTCACTGCCCCATCTGCAGGCAGTCAAAGCCGAGCTTGGCAGAAGGCTTCCTTGACTAGTCTAGATGTTTTATTTGTGTTACTTGGGGATGACTTAAGCAAAGAGGAACACAGGAAGACAGCACAGCACCGAAGCTCCCTGTCCCCCAACCCCAAGCAGGTCCACCTGGAGCCTGGGCTGTGTCCAGACCATCCCGGAGAGCCGTTCTGCCAGGCCCCGCTTTCTTAACAGTCAGGTAAAGCTCTCAGAAGGACCTATGGAGCCTGTTGAATCATAGGCAATTTAGGTCGTGCCAAAGCCCTGCTTGCTTAGGAAATGACAAGGGTTTGGATTGATTCTAAGGTGCAGGGGTGGGGGAGCGAGCCACTCCCATGACACATGCCGCACACAGTACGGCAGTTGACTTGGGGGGAGAGGTGCTTCCGCTTCTGAAGGAAGTGGAGGCTGATTTTCAGGAAAGGGGAAATGCAGACCCTGTGACTGGCCGGAGATGGCAGAGTGAGAGGAGCTGGAGGAGAGGCTCAGAGTCCCTGGACAGGCAGGGCTGCACCACCCTCCCCAGTTCTCTCCTCCCAGAACCACCAGACACCAGTTCTGGCCAGGGACAGACTGCACAGAAGGAGCTAAGGATGGCTGCTCAAAGGGGAGGGAGGGGGTTGCCCCTGGAACCTGCGTTTGTCTGCAAACTGACCCTCCCCCTACACACACACAAAAGGCGAGGGCCCCTAGGAGGGGCCCAGCTGGAATCCTTGGTGTGACCCCTGGTAGCAGGGATACCCTGCCAGCTCCCAGCATCTCAACACTTGCAGGGAGCGGGGGGGAATGGCTGGACCTGTGCACAGCACCCTGGATGGGGCGTACGGGGCCACCCACCGGGCAGCTAACTCAGGGCACAGCTACCCAGCCTCTCCTCTGAGGGCCCGGCTGGTGCAGGAGGCCGCGCCGCAGGCAGCAGCCCTGACCACTTCCCATGGGTCCCTCACTGTCAGCCTGGCCTTGTTCTTCTGTTGCTTGTGTATAAGAAGGGATACTGGCGGCCAGGCAATGGTGTGAGAACACCATTGTTACAATGCTCAAAGACCCGGATTCAAACCCCTGGCCCCTACTTGCAGGAGGAAAGCTTCATGAGTAGTGAAGCAGGTCTGCAGATGCCTTTCTCTCTCTCTCCCTCTCAGCCCTTCCTTCTTGATTTGGCTGTCACTATCTAAAATAGATTTAAAAAAAAAAAAACCAATAAATAAAAAGGAATTCTGAGCTGAGCAGTCTACAGGGGAGGGGATTAATGGCTTTAATTATTAAGCACAGCCAAGTGTTTGTACCACATTAAGCACAAAATACATGAACTGCCACGTGGCTTCTTCTCTAGGAAGCAAGAAATGCTTAAACCCAGACATTCAAAGCATGTGCCCTGGGGTCCACAACAGCTGGCACCTTCTGCTTCTACCTTGACAGGGGGAGAATGGTCAGAGGGGGTGTACTGTCTTCACGACACCACACACTTCCCTGCACATCCTGTTCTTTCATTCCTGTGGCCTGTTTTACAATGTCTGTCCCACCAGACAGAAACACCAATGAGCAAATGTCTTCAAAGAAGAGGAGCCTCCACCACACCCATCCCCACCCCCGGCATGGGGCAGATGACCTGCAGAAGCAAGCAAGCATGAGAAGCAGCCCTGTGAGCCAGTCGGAGTCTTCCTAAGTAAACCCATGAAGCCCTTGAGTCTTCTTGGCCTCCTGCCCGCTGCTCTGCCTCTGCTCCTGGAACCCCAGAAAGTAAGGCCTCCCCGCCCCTGCCTCTGTCCACACTTTGCTGTGAATCCTTTCACAAGGGCCTTGGGTCTCCCACACCTGTGTGTAGACCAAGACTGTCCTCCGCGGCTTCTTTTGTTTCTGACTTGGTTCTACCTTTATATATTTATTGGATAGAGACAGCTAGAAACTGAGAGGGAGGGGGTTGATAGAGAGGGAGAGAGACAGGGAGACACCTGCAGCCCTGCTTCACCACTCGTGCAGCTTTCCCCTGCAGGTGGGGTGGGTCCTTGAGCACGGTAATGTGAGCGCTAAGCCACCCATCCCTCAAGATGTGGGATCCTCTCCCAGCTATCGCTCTCCCCCCAATTCGGGGATCTGGTTTATGAAAAGGTGTGGGCATGAGAAGTGAAACCCTCCAAGGCCACAGCCTTGCACACACATGCACGCACGCACGCGCACACAGGCACACACACACACACACACACGTGTCCTGTGTGCGGTGCACAGGACACATGTGGGTCACGGCTCCTCTGAGCACACTGACAGCCTGGCCAGACAGCCGCTCCTGAAATCACACCTTCCAGCTGCCGCCCTGATTCTGTGAACAAGCAGGCTGGTCTCGGGGTCAACCCGCAAATGTCAGCTTCACTGATCTGCAGGCCGGGGGCCGGGCACTGGGAGGTGAGAAGGGGTGACCTGATGGAGGAACCCACCCAAGGCTGCTGTGGAGTCCTGGGAGGAAGGACCGTAACACGTAGGTACGGCTGCAAACCCCCGAGGTCCTCCTGGAGCCCCCATGGAGGAGTGTGAGCTCCAGGTTTGAGCTTCTGCCCATCAAAGACGGTGAGATGGAGCTGAGGTTGTTCGTCTGGCTTTGTGTTTCAGAAGGTTTACCTCCTCAATGGTAAACCCTGTCAGCTTTACTGCCCAGCAAGCTGCCTGCGGTGCAGGGCCCTGGGCTTTGAAGGCTCCTTTTAAGAAATGTCAAGGGGCCGTAAACATGGGATCGCATCCACGGTCCCGCGGAGGACAACAAAAAGGAGGCCAGCGGTAATCGGGTTCTCTCTGCCATAAAACGCAGGCCCCTCCCGCCTGCCTCCCCCACACCGGACAGATCAGGAGCGGCAGAAACCAAGTGTCCCCACCCAGCTCTGCCCAGCCCTGGGGGCTCCAAGGGAGGCAGACTGTGCTGGGCACTTGTGGGCAGGCACAGGGCTCTGCCCACGTCCCCTGACCCCTGGCCCTGTCGCCCCGCCTAACTGAAAGCATGCAGAGACCCCACGGCCCTGTGAGGAGCCCACTAGAGGTCTCTCCACAGATGGGCACTGCCGCATGTTGGGGTGGTGTTTCCCTGGCGACGGCCAGTCTCCTGGACCACCACCAGATCCGGCCCCACCTGCACCCCCTGCAATGGCTCACCCTCACAGGGCTCTAGGGAGCACCACCCTCACAGCTGGCTCTCCCCAGAACACAGCCCACACTGCCGAGAGTCTTGAGAAAGAGGCAGAAGCCACTGGAGGGGTGGCTCAGGGGCAGAGTGCAGGACTTGTGTGGGTTTGATCCCCAGCACTGCATACGTCAGAGTGATACCCTGGTCTCTCTTGCTTTTGTATAATAAACATGCTTTTTAATATCCACAGGGACCAGGAGACGGCTCACCCCTTGGAGCGGACACCTCACTGTGTGTGAGGTGCAGGGTTCAAGCCCCAGCACTACCTGGAGGCACCACGGATGGTGGTATGTGGCTGTGTGGGGCATTTCCCAGCTTCCTGACTCAGAAGATGCAGCCTTCAGACTTCTCCACCCCCATCCCCCCCCACCACGTGTCCCCCTCCTGGTCACTGTTTCCAAAATTCCACATTTCACCCCCAGCTCCTCGGAAGCCAGGCCTCCAGTGGACATTCACCCCCAACCTCCAGCACGAAGGGGGGGATAAATGATGAGGTCAGAGCAACTATTTTTGGACCCCATGAACAAGGACGCTTTGCTTTGTCTTCTTCTTCTTCTCCAGAAGTGGAGAGCCCTTTAACCTACTTTACTGGCTGAAGAATGGCCAGCACACACTGCTCCATGTTCACGCACTTAAAGCACTAGAGGACCTCTCTCCCACAACTAAACACTTTCAGTCATAACTTTGGGAGACACTATAAAAATATGTGTTATGGGAGTTGGATGGTGGCACAGCGGGTTAAGCGCACGTGGAGCAAAGCACAATGACCGGCACAAGGATCCCGGTTCAAGCCCCGGCTCCCGGCTCCCCACCTGCTGGGGAGTCATTTCACAGGCGGTGAAGCAGGTCTGCAGGTGTCTATCTGTCTCTCCCCCTTTCTGTCTCCCCCTCCTCTCTCCATCTCTCTTTGTCCTATTCAATAACAACAACAACTACAATAATAAAACAAGGGCAACAAAAAGGGAAAATGAATAAATAAATATTTTTTTTAAATAACGTGTTATGAAAGGCCAGGGGGCAGTGTACCTGGTTAAACGCACACAGTACAGTGCGCAAGGACCCAGGTTCAAGCCCCCGGTCCCCACCTGCAGAGAGAAAGCTTCATTCACGAGTGGTGGAGCAGGGCTGCCGGTGTCTCTCCCTCTCTAGCCTCCCTTCCCTCTTAATGTCTCTGTTTCTGTCCAATAAGTAAATAAAATATTTTTAAAATATGTGCTATGTTTATGAGAAAGAAGAAGAAGGGAAAGGAGAGACCAAAGCACTACTCAGCTCTGCCCTAAGTGGTGCACTGGGGATCGAAGCCGGGACTCAGGAATCTAAGTTCTGCTTTCTACCCACAGAGCTATCTCCCAGGTCTCAAGGTCTGGTGCCGGGAGGTGGTTCTCGTTACTGTGGCTGCAAAGTGTGTGTGTGTGTGACTGAGGACATGTTCCCCTGCCCCCCCCCCATTCTTTCACCCTGTCTCTGCACCTGTCCCCACAGCCACAGGGGAGCCTCGGGGAGCCTTGGGCAGCTGGGGCCAAGCCCCATCCTGGCACTGAGAAGCCGGCAGCGCCATCCGACCTGTTCCTGGACTTCCTCCTCTCGGCAGGCAGATGGTTGGTTACACAGACACTCATCCGGCCCAGCAGGTCCAGGGCTGGGCCCGGCGGGTGGAGCTTCAAAGGCCTGGCACCCAGGCTGGGCCCCCACCCAGGCCAGAGGGCGCTCCTATAAAACTCTGAAGGCAGAGACTGTACCCCACCCTGTCGCCCGGGCAAGGGCCATGGGTGCAGGGAACAGTGAGTCTTCCCCGTCTCAGGTCTCAGCTTGGCCAGAGTGGACGCAAAGAACAGAACCAGAAGAGAGGTTCCCACCCGCGTGACCCCCACTCCCCACACGCTCCGTGCTCTGCCTGCACCGGCTGCTCAAACAAGGTGTCCGCAGCCTCGTGGCCACATGGGCAGACACCCCGTAGAAGGCAGAACCCGGAAAGCAGCACCCTGCAGGTGGGGAGCCAGAATCCTTACGCTGCTCCTTGAGCTTCACACTCTGTGCGCCTACCACCCGGACCCCCTCTTCCTTTCTGAGTCACACCTACACCCATTACTACTTCTAAGTGTCCTTCCTTTTTTTTCTTTTTTTCCCTTTCCCTCTTGTCTCTCTGGGTCCTGATGGGGTTGGAGTTCAGAGACCTCTGATCATCTTCCCCCTATCACTTCTCCCCCTCCGGAAGTATGAATCAATAAAAAAAAAATTGGGGGGGGGTGCAAAAGGTGGGGGTCTGGCTTCTGTAATGGCTTCTCTGCTGGGCCTGGGAGTTGGCAGGTGGACCCATCCCCCCCAGCCTGTGTCTATCTTTCTGTGGCTCAAGCTTCTGCCCTGCCGGGGAGCCACAGTCCCCAGGGCTGGGCCAGCAGGTGGGAGCATCACTGAAGGGGCTTTCCCCTGGGGCCGCATGTCCTATGGCTGAGGGGAGATCTGTGCCATGAGGATGAAGGCCTCCCCGGCCACTCCTCCTGGTCAGTATTTACTCAGGGAAGGCCCGGACTGAACTCCCAAAAACAAATACAAGGGCTCTGCTCCCCGCCCCCCAGCCCTACTCCACAGACAGCCTGTACTTGTGTGGGGAGTGGTCTGTGGGGAGCCCCCCCCCCAAGCTCTGTGATCTGGGGCAGGTCACGTCCCCCAGGGGCTTCTGTCTCTCTGCCTGGGAAATAAGGATTTTGGGCTCAGATCTCTGAGATTCCATCCAGCTCTAGAATCTGGTCGTTTATGAGTTTTAAAAATAGGCTTAAAAATAATAAAAACCCCTCATGGATGCAGGCAACAGCATGAATGAACTGCACGGACTCTGAGGGGAGCAGGTAGAGCCTGGAGTGTATGACAGTGGGGGCTGGGGGCCAGCCGGGGTACCTGGAGGCAGGGCTCTGTTGCCAGGGACTGGGGGGGTGGATGCAGAGGGGGTGGTGGGAGGCACTTTTCCTGGGAGACTCCATTCTGAAACTGTGATTGGGCAGGGGCTATGTGACTAGATTCATTTGCCAGAAGCCATGGAGAAATTGGCACAAGGCAGTGAGCTCTGCTGCGAGATGCGTGACTCGGAAATTAAAAGAACGGTCTCAATGATAATAACGAATAACTACTACAACAGTTAAAAAAAAAAACCTCCAAGGGCAACAAAAAGGGAAAATAAATAATAAAAAATTTAAAAAAAAAGAAAAAAGAATTTTGGTCTATACTTCCAGAAGGATAAAGAACAGGGAATCTTCCAATGGAGGGGGGGGATGGGACATGGAATTCTGGTAGTGGAAACTGTGTGGAATTATACCCATTATTTTACAATCTTGTTAATAATTATTAGAAATAATAAATAAATGAATGAATTAGAAGCCCTGGGATGTCTACTCCATGCAATATCACTTGGCCATTAAAAAGGTGCGCTGGTGGTTGATGTGTATACACACACTGTATGCCGCTGACGGTGACACAGTCAGAACCGAGGCCTGAACATTCAGGTGAGCGAGACTCCGGCCCCCACAGCAAGGATTCTGGGGCAGCCTCTCCCCATCTACCAGCAAAGCCTCGGGGTCACCTGAGCTCCAGCATGGAGGCGAGGATAAAGCAGCTGCCTCCTGAGGGGACCCCCTCCCTGCAGGCCCCTCAGGAGGAGGCAACCCAAGCCCACCCATGGGTGCCCTGCCCCGCTCCTCAGGGTGGGTTTTCCCTCTGTTCCAACAGGCCCCGCCTGTGACCCTCCCTGGGTGTCTCCACTTGGCACGGGGCTTGATGTATAAGATCTGACAGCCCCCATCAGAGGCCACCTGCATTCCCTGTTGCCATGACAACAGTGCAAGACAATCCGAGATCCCTGGCCTGGTCACAGGTTTGCAAGAAGGCTTATCTGCCCGGAGCTGAGAGCCTAATGGAAGAGAGTAATTATCATCTCCACTCACCGTCAGGATCCCTCAGAACAGCGCTCTGTAGAATTATCCTCTCACGGGGCTGCTCTGCAGAGAGAATAATGAAAGGAAACCTAGAGTGGCCGGGGGCTGTGACTGCCTGGGAAGCGGCTGAGGGTGGGGGACTGTCCCTCTCTTGGGGGTCACAGACCACCTGCCGCCAGTGAGGGGGCAGATGCGGCCCTGCTGTGGGAGGCGTATGAGATCCCACAGTGGCCCTTTCTGGGGTTCACACCTGCTGGAAGGGAACCTTGAACAGCCGATCCGTGAAGAAGTCTTGTGGAGGACGAGCCTGCAGGGGACAGGGGCCGGGGCAACACAAGACCCTCATGGTCTTGGAGGCAAACTACAAAGAAGGCAAAGGGGGCAGAGGGCACAAGGGCTCCCAGGTGTGATGCAGGTGTGTGCCTCCCGGTCAGGGTCCCTGGTGGCTCAGACTCAGCACCGCCTGGTGAACTGCCGGGGGGGGGGGGTGGTGGATGAAGAGGGGCCGGGGGTTGAGAGGGCCACCGCACGCCTGACTAAGCACACGTGTCACCGTGCACAAGGACCCAGGTTCCAGCCCCCGCTCCTCACTGCAGGGGGAAAACTTCACAAGCGGTAAAGCAGGTCTGCAGGTGACTCTCCCCCTTCTCAATTTCTCTCTATCTCTATCCAATAAATAAAGCATATCGTTAAAAATATGAAGTGGGGCCCAGCCTTGGTGTAAAGATGCAAGGTTCCCGCAAAGAGAAAAGCAGAAGTTTCGTGCGATGATGGGGAAGGTGGTAATTCCCCAAAGGAAAAAGCCAGAGTGGAAGCAGCCTAAATGCTCATGTGTGGAATCTAGAGATCTGGTTTACACGGACTCGCCAAAAGAAAAATAAATAAGTCAATAAAAGAGAAGCAAGCAAACTGTAAGACGTGAGCACTCTGGTGGTGGTCTTTGAGGTGGGAGGGTGGGAATACAGACATATGCTGTGGAACTTCACATTGTAATCTTACAAGCTTGTAAAACACTATTATTAACAAATAAATATTTAAAAAATCAAGAATAAATCAAAGGTCCTGAGCCCACGCTCTGGAGCGGGAATGTCTCGGGGAGAAGTGCCCCCAAGGACCCACGTGTGTGGGGTTCTTGTCAGGCGCAGTATTCAGGCCACTCACTGCCCGCCTGCCCCAAGTCACACCAAGACTTCCCCTCGACTTAGCACCACACACCAGCTATTCATAGCTCCTAACAGTGCATCTGATTTCTAAGTCTCCAAGCACAAGTTCTTCCTCCTTCCTGAGGCTTTGGAGTTCACTCATAATTAACACAGAAGCTCTCAGTTTACATTTTCACTTTTAAAATAAGACTCTTGGGGGGGGGGGTGCAGATGTGGTCAATGAACAGTTTACACAAGCAAGTCAAGTATGCAAAGCTGCTAGACGTCTCTGATGACTCCCGTGTGGGCCTGTGTACCCCCACATGGTAACATGTGCATTCCACTAGGTGTACCACCATCCGGCCCCCCAATTGTTTTTTTGTCTCCACGGTTATTGCTGGGCTCGGTGCCTGCACTACGAATCCACTGCTCCTGGAGGCCACTGTTTTCCCATTTTTGTTATCCTTGTTATTATTATTGTTTTATTGCTGTTGTTGTTGGATAGGACAGAGAGAAATCAAGAGAGGAGAGGAAGACAGAGAGGGGGAGAGAAAGACAGACACCTGCAGACCCGCTTTACCGCCTGTGAAGTGACTCCCCTGCAGGTGGGGAGCTGGGGGCTTGAACCAGGATCCTAATGCTGGTCCTTGCGCTTGGTGTCAAGTGCTAAGCTTAACCCACTGTGCTACTGCTCCCAAAACTGACTATTTCTAAATGGGAATCTAGCCCTTAACTGAGATAATCCTGGAGGTTTCGAGAAAGTTATATATCTGGGGCCAGGTGGCGGCACACCTGGTTGAGCACACATGTTACAATATGCAAGGACCTGGGTTCGAGCCCCCAGTTCCCACCTGCAAGGGGAAAACTTTGTGAGTGGTAAAAGCAGTGATGCAAGGTATCTCTCGGTCTCTCTCCCTCTCTATTACTCCCTCCCCTCTTGATTTTTCTAAATAAATAAAGATAATTTTTTTAATGAGTAACTTAGACTCTTTCTTGGTATCATCTTTTTTTTTTTTTTTTTCCAATTTCAGCTTTGAAATTAAACTAGATATAGGCTTTCCCACAACTTTCCGAAAGTCACTGGGGCTTCATGCATCAGTGTGAAAGAAGGGAAGACATTTATTTACTCCTCCACACTGCATGGCAGCAGGCTGGCCTGGGCTATAAACAGGCAGTGACTTTGAAAGAGGGAACATCAGGGCAGATGACAAACATTTGCTAACCACCAACCCCCCATCACATGCTTACTGTAACTTTGTCATTATTTTATTGTTTCTGTTTCATCGTTTTATTATGTCTTAATTTTATTACCAGTGCCTTGCTCAGGGCTGGCTTATGGTGGTGCTGAGGACTGAACCTGGAACCTCAGAGCCTCAGGCAGAAGAATTTGTTTGCAGAATCCCTGTGCTGTCTTCCCAGTCTTCCTATCTCTGTTAAAAAAAAAAAAAAAAAAACACAACAAAAACAAAAACAGTGCTTCCAGAGAAAAGTTCTGGCTTTGTAGCGGGTCTGAGAGTGTCTCCTGCTCTCAGACCTGTTTCACTGATGTTCTTTCCTATAAGGTGACAGCCCAAAAAGTAGGGGAGACTGGGGCTCAGAATGAACAAGCCAGGGGTGGGAGGAGACAGTATAATGGTTATGCAAAGAGACCCTCATGCCTGAGGCTCTGAAGTCTCAGGCTCAATCCCCCCACTACCATCACTAGCCAGCTCTAAACAGTTCTCTGGTAAAATACTGCTACTACAGCTGCTGTTACTACTACTACCACTAGTCATCATCATCATCAAGCCGTATGGCATTCTCCTTGAACTTTTACTTACTTTGTGTTTTTTCCCACATATTCCAATAAACCCCATCCTCTAAGTTGAGGTCCCTGGAGGACAGAGATCTGGCCCTTTGGTATTTCAGGGTTGGGGGTGAAGGCTTTCCTGTGAGTTCATTCTCCCAGGGACCTGCAGACATGCAGAGACGCCAGAGAGCAAGCAGTATGCAGCCCACCCCGCACGGGAGGCCTGGACCAGGCAGAGCAGCACAAGGCCCATGGCCTTGGTGGAGCCCTGAGGATCCCACTCTCATGGGGGGGGGGGGGGGGATTGCTGGGTCTGCAGCCCTGGCCAGGCGCAGACTCAGCTCCCAGAGCCGGTTCATACCGGTAGGGCAGGAAGTGAATCATGCCTTGCTCAGTCCAACTGCTGCAGGTTTTCAGGAAGCTGAGTGCAGCCAGGCAAATCGAATCAGTGACACTCAGCTTGTAAAGAAGTGTCCTGGGGATGGCTTCCAGGACAAAGGCTCAGCCTGAGGATGCCAGCTGGGGTGCCAGCTCCCAGGTGGGGCCCTTCAAGCTCTTAGCTTCCCTGCCAGCAACCTCCCGCAGCACTCACCAGGAACCAGGCACCCCACTCAGGCATAACCCCCCCCCAACACACACACACACACACACATCTTCCCTCTTCTCTAGCAGAATCTGCAAGCTCCATGTTCTTGCTTTGTCTCTTCTTTCATCGCTGGTGATTTTTAGGGTCTTAACACAAGCAAAATCCTAACCATGGGGGAGGCCATTATCTAATTATGCCTTACTTACTCTAATCCCAAAGCAAATATTTGGGGTGGCTAATTGCGTTGATCTAAAGTCCCGCCTCACGTTTCCTTCAGTGACTCCCACTCAGGAAAGGCCTGGAGAAGGTGGGGAGGAGCCCCAGGTGCCCGAGGCCTGCTGGGAACCTAATCCCCAGAAACAAAGCCACACAGCCTCGCACCTCCTCTGTGCAGAACAGGCAAGGAACGGTTTCCAGGGGATCCCTGCCTTCAGATACCCCAGAAGTGATTCCTTGCTCACAGACCAGGGTGATCTGGATCAGAGACCTTTCGTAAACCACCTCTTTAGGAGATGTTGCTGCAGTGGGGAACGAGATACTGTCTGACTTCGCTCACACTTGGAAGACAAAGAAATGGAACAGGGGGGCCGGGCCGGGCCGTGGCTCACCTGGCAGAGCACGCACCTTACCGTGTGCAAGGACCTGGGTTCAAGCCCCCAGTCCCTGCCAGTGGGGGAAGCTTCATGAGCGGTGAAGCAATGCTGCAGGTGTCTCTCTTTTTCTTTCTCTCCCCCTCTCTACTGGGTTTAAAAAAAAAAAAAAAAAAAGGAAAATGGATGCCAGAAGTGGTGGAATGGTGCAGACACCTCGTAATAACCCTGGTGGAAAAGGAAGGAAGGGAGAAAGGGGAAGGAAGAGAGAGAAAGAAAGGGAGAGATGAAGAGAAACACTGAGTAAGTATTAATAAAGCCGAAGGAAAGCAAGGTTTTAGACTACAAGAACACAAGAACAACATGGCAGTTAGTTACCAGAGAGCGATGTGGAGAGGGTGTGAGTCGGGTATAAACAGGGGCAGCTGGATGTGGAAGGTGGAAACCGGACTTCCGGGGAGCGTGAAGAGCCCAGACTAGACAGAGCTCAGGCTGCAGTGCCGTGCGGCTGAAGCCCGGGGATGGACGACACAGCCAACTTCACACCCATAACAAAGCCAGTGACAGAAAGTGCTGTGCACAGACCATAAAGATTCAGGGGTGGTGCTGCACTAAACCATTTTTGAGACTGTATTGATTGATTTACTTTTGAGAGAGAGAGAGAGAGAGAGAGAGAGCCCGACCAGAGCACCACACAGCTCTGGTGTAAGGTGGTGCCGGGGACTAGACCTCTGGCCTCTGGGACCTGCGCTTATATAAGCCTGTGTTCAATGACTAAGCTATCTCCTCAGCTCTCTGATCAACATTCTTAACAGCGATGCTTGAATCGGCTGCCACTTGTCTGCTTCTGTCAGATGACGGAGGAGGCACCTAGAGACAGCTTCTAGAACCTTCTCGTTCCACCGGCCGATGCCTTGCTGGGTACCTCTCTCTCACCCTTCACCATCCCCTTTGGGGACCTTCCTCATTTGTGCTTCTGAAGACGCTCTTCTGTCATCAGACATCTCCAACTCTCTCCACAGGCCGAGCCCACCAGCTAGATACTCCAGGGAATCAGAGGAGACCCACAGACATCTACTTTGTTGTCTGAGGCTGGCTGACCCCTGGATGAGTCTCCACACCTCTCACCAAACAGCGCTTCCTGAAAGCCGTTGTGCCACAGACAAATGAATGCCCCCTTGGTCCCAGCGCCATCTCTCTGGTTGCTCACGGGCCCCGTGCTAAGGGTCTGAGCAGATGCGAGTTTCCAGGGTGGCCGGCATCAGCATCAATCCTGAGCGACTTCCCGCACACAGTTCTCTCCCGGCCATTCTAATTTTAAACAGAGCCCATCCCCCGGAATTAATCTTTCCCCACAGAAAGCCTGGCCGCGGCTCGGGTCTGCTAGTTTCTCCTTCATCTTGTCTCCCCCTCGTGAAGAAAACATATGGATTATGTTATTAACTGTTCTTTTTCCTCTCCCTCTGCGCTGCGGAACAGCCCGCAGAGAGGACCAAGATGTCCTCTGCAGTTCCCTGCACTCAAGTCAGCTGTGCCCTCAGGAGGGAGCTGTGCCCGTGGCCTCTTCAGCCAACACTCAAATCAAAGCAAAACAAGGCTGTGGCTTTTTTTTTTTTTTCCTTGGGAGGGGAATGTCCTTTTTCCAGGACAAAAACCAAATCCAGAGAGACAAGCTCAGCACGAGGCTTGGAATATGGCCTGCATTGTTCTCTGCTCGCACAAGTGCAAAGTTAAAACGCAAATTCTGCCACCGGGTATCTGCGGAGAGCGACTTCCAAACACCAAGGCTTCACTCGAGCATCGCCACCGTGAGAGGCTCAACTCGGTCTCTTGGCTCCTTCAAGCCGTCGTTATATTCTGCCCGCCGGTCTGTGGAGCTGATCGCAATGTCTCAGGGGCCCAAGGGTTGATTCAAGTATTAACAATGTCATTGGCCTGACAGGGTCCACATAAAATTTTAAACATTCAGGACTCCTTATGTCTGCATAAAGAATCCAAAGTCTTAGGAAACCATTTCAGTTGCTGTACAGTTTCACACTCCTTCTTCTGGGATGATCAGGAATGTTCTCTGGGTTCCAATCACCACAAAGCCACCAGCTCTGAAGGGGAAGCCAAGGTCTCAGGCAATAGACAGTGGAGGGAAGGAGAAAGCCCCCCCCCCTTTCTTTTTTCTTTTCTTTCTTTCTTTTTTTCTTCCTTTTTTTTTTTTTTTTTTTTTGGCCTATTAACCACTGCTTTGCCTGTACTAACAGCAAGAAATTAAGGATTTATGAAGAGGTTCTACTATGCACCATCAAATGATGTCTTGGGGGGGCTGGGCAGTAGTGCAGCAGGTTAAGTGCACATGGCACAAAGTACAAGGGCCGGTGTAAGGATCCTGGTTCAAGCCCCCAGCTCCCCACCTGCAGGGGAGTCACTTCACAGGTGGTGAAGCAGGTCTGCAGGTGTCTGTCTTTCTCTGCCCTCCTCTCTCCATTTCTCTGTCCTATCCAACAACAACAGCAATAACAACATTATTATGGGCAACAAAAATGGCCACCAGGAGCAGTGGATTCATGGTGCAGGCACCAAGTCCCAGCAATAACCCTGGAGGCAAAAACAAAAACAAAAACAAACAAACAAACAAAAAAACAAGTGGTGTCTCAGTCAAGTCCTATTAAACAAAACCAAACTTAGAGGAAAAATGAGAGATAGAACTTACAGTGTGCTGAGGCCAACTACATATCTAAAAATACTTGGGTGACAAAAATAAACCTCCTTAAGCCCACCCAATCAAACCATCCTGCCAATCGGGAAGCATCATAATTCTTTAAAATAAAACTTACCAGTTTTCAACTAGAGATTAAGCAAATGTCACCAGTCACTAGTACATCAGTACTGAAGAGCTTTGATCCTGCTGGCGTGCTAAGTAAGGCCTGAACTATTTCCCTGAAGTATTTTCCCTACTGCCTCCCTCACCCTCCAGTCCCAACACTGCTTCGGGCCTCGATGATAAACAGAAAAGCAAAACCAAAAATGCCACTGGCGGGTCCAGGTGCACCTGCGATGTTCACACCAGCTAGAGACCTCAAACTGAAACCCCTCAGGGCATAGGGTGCTGCCCACGTCATGGAGGGCAAGGACCTGAGTTCAGCCTCTCTCCCCAGCTGCAGGGGGGAGGCTTCACGAGTGGCGAAGCAGGTCTGCACGTGTCTCTTTTTCTCCCTTCCTCTATTTTAAAAAATTCTTAAAATTATCTTTACTTATTTATCTATTAGATAGAGACAGCCAGAAATCAGGAAGCAAGGGAGTGACAGAGAAGGAGAGAGACATCTGCAGCACTGCTTCACCACTCGCAAAGCTTTTCCCCTGCAGGTGGGGACCAGGGACTCAAACCTGGGTCTTTAGTAACATGTGCGCTCAACCAGGTGCACCACTTAGCCCCTCTCTTCCTTTCTACCACCCTCTCCCCTTTCAGTTTCTCTCTGTCCTGTCAAATAGAGGAATGAATATATATACATACGTTTTTTAAAATTTCTTTATTGGGGGAAATTAATGTTTTATAGTCGACACTAAATACAATAGTTTGTACATGCATACCATTTCTCAGTTTTCCACATAACAATGCGACCCCACTAGGCCCATACATTTATATACAGAGAAATTCAACTAGTCACCACTAGGTGTTCCACCCCAGGATTCAGGAACACTGGGCTCTCAGCCTCAACCTGCAGTTCCAGAGCCCTAAAGATCAGAGCAGGGAGTGGCAACACTTGGCTGCCTCACACCCCAGCAGTAACACGCACTGGATCTGAGACACACCACTAACACCTGGCCGGCTCCCGTCACTTGCTAACAATGGAAGACAAGAGACTCCTGGCCTTCAGGCTGCTTCTGGGTGGAGCCTCATGGTGACAGCACTCAAGAGAAGGGCCGGTGCCATGGGAGCGCACCTGCTTTAGCCAGCGCTGTGACTTCCTGCTCACTTAGCTCACCTTCGCCTTCAAAAATGCCTGGAGACAGCCCAGCATGCGCGGGCACTGACTTGCACATCAGGGTCCCAGAGGCCAGAGGTTCATCCCAGACAAGCAGTGAGCTAGACTGTCTGTCTGTCTGTCTGTCTCTCTAGACATCAACGGGTCTTTTAAACACACCGAAAAAGGGACAGGCAACTTGGGGAGAGGCACAAAGAGATCTGAAATGCCACATCCCAATCTCACAGTGGAGGCTACTCTTGGGGGGGTAGGAGAAATCTATTATTGTGTTTTGTTTTGTTTTGTTTTTTATCAAAACTGTATTCTGTCAAGTGAGAAGCTGATTTTTCTAAGATATCTGGGTGGGGGTAGCGCTTGACCACATACTAGTGTTATATTTCTTTAAAAAAAAAAACTATTTATTTACTTGATAGAGACAAGCATAAACTGTGAGGGGAGGGGGAGACAGAGAGGGAGAGAGACAGAGAGGCACCTGCAGCCCTGCTTCACCACTTGTGAAGCTTTTCCCCTGCGGGTGGGGACCGGGGACTTGAACCAGAGTCCTTGTGCGCTGTAGTGTGTGTGCTTAACCAGGTGCGCCACCGCCTGGCCCCGGTATTTTCTCATTCTCACTAGGTTCTCCGAACTGAGGAATCCCCTTTGGGGAGGTGGAGCCTCCTATCTGAGGCTCCAAGGTCCCAGGTTCCTCTTCTGAGGTCTTCAGCATCACTGTAAGCCCAAGCTGAGAAGTGTTCTGATATTGATTAACTAATTAATTGATTAATTCAGTACCAGTGAGGAGGGTGTTCCTCACCAGACCACATTCCAAGTCCCCTCAGTCTCCAGCCAGCCATCCCTCTTCACAGTCCTCTGTGAGCCTGGCCTACATTTCAGGAGACCTGAGGTACAGCTGGCAGAGGGTGGGGCTCCCCAGATTCCCCCATTCAGGCCCAGGGCAGAGCCTCTGAGGTCCACCAGGCTGACACCCAGCCTCCACAGCCTCCTGGAAGCCTCGTCCGATTCTGTTAATGCAAAGGAGACGCATTCTTCCAGTAGAGAGGATTCATGGAAGTGAACTGTTGTGTGGTGTGCTTTAATTAAAGAAAATGGGCAATGACTTGAGGATTTTAATTAAGCCCAATGCTAACTTTTTTCTCAATATTTCCCCAAATTCCCCAAAGTTCATTTCACATATGTCCTATTAAAGGACATCCCCACCTGTATCAGGAGAGAAACTGCTATTAGCCTCTAAGACGGGACCTGTCTTCAGGAGAGAAACTGCTGTTAACCTGTAAGACAGGACCTGTCTTCAGTAAAAGTGCTTCCTCCCAAACCCCCAGCAAAATGAAAGCTACTGCAGTGCGTATTAGAATCAGCCGAGGGAATTCAGTACCAGAATAGGATGGGTGGTTCCGTGGTATCGTTTTGCCTGTGCTTTGCAAGAATGTGCTTTATACCATGTGCACGGGCTCACTCAGACACAACTTAAGTCAGCAGGCCCTGCCAGTCCCATGCAGAGAGAGTGGAGTTCTGATTCAAAGGAACGGACTCCCTCTTCTCTTTTTAATGATTTTACTCATTTTTTCCTTTCTTTTTTATTATCTTTATTATTCATCGGATAGAGACAGCCAGATATCGAAAAAGAAGGGAGAGATGAGAGGTAGAGAGAGACACCTGCAGTCCTGCTTCACCACTAGCAAAGCTTTCCCCCTGTAGGCTGGGGCCAGGGGCTTGAACATAGGTCCTTGCACACTGTAATATGTGCGCTCTACCTGGTGCATCACCACCCGGCCCCGGACACTCTCTTGAAAAGTAGCAAGTTGGGTCCAAAAGATAGTTCAGCTGGTAGCATGTGAGACTTGTCGCACATGGAACACTGGATCTGAACCCCAGCACCACATGGAGTATCACAGGGGCCACTGGGTAAGCTCTCCAGGTATGGGGCTGGAAACACCAACTGGAGCTTGAGGCACGTGAGCTGCAGAGCAGGACCACAGAAATCCCCATCTGGCCCGCAGCAGGTTCTAGAAGCCACGCAGGCCACAGGAACAAGTAGTTGGAAAGTATGAGCTGTATAAGCCAGAGATGAAATGAAATACAGCCAAACATGTAAACATGGCCCCAACCTCATGTGCCGCTTCCTTTCCCCAAATGACAGTCACCTACAATCAACGTGGCTTTGATGGCGTGTGCACAGGCACTGGGTCCTGGCTACCGAGGGGGCCAGTTTTTGCCTCTCCCTGATTTCACCTGGACCTCCAGATGGTCAGGCCTCAAACTAGAACACTCACTCTATTCATTCATTCATTTATTTAGTGCCACCTGGGTTATCACTGGGCCTGATGCCTGCACAGTAAATCCACTGCTCCTGGTGACCGTTTTCTCCCTTTATTTTTTTTTCCCTCCTTTCTATTTTCATTTGATAGACAGACATTGAGCTGGGGAGACAGGGAGAAAGACAAGAGAGACACCTGCAGACCTGCTTCAACCACTCATGAAGTGGCCCCCACACACACATCTGCAGGTAGGGAGCGGGGGATTGAGCCCAGGTCCTTGTGCCCGTAATGTGTACACGTAACCAGGTGCACCACTGCGAAGCCCCTGAATACTCCCTTTATACAATCAGCTCTTCTTAGAAAATGCATCTCCCCGGAGGCTGGGCGGTAGCGCAGCGGGTTAAGTGCACATAGCACTGAGCACAGGGATCAACACAAGGATCTCGGTTTGAGCCCCCAGCTCCCCACCTGCAGGGGAGTTGCTTCACAAGCGGTGAAGCAGGTCTGCAGGTGTCTGTCTTTCTCTCCCCCTCTCTGTCTTCTCTCACCATTTCTCTTTGTCCTATCCTAAAGCAATAATAATTATAACAACAAGAGCAACAAAAAAATGGGGAAAACTGCCTCCAGAAGCAGTAGATTCATAGTGCAGGCACCAAACCCCAGCGATAACCCTGGAGGCAAAAAAAAAAAAGTCTCTCCCTGTGTTGAGCCAGCCAGACACTCTGCCCACCCTTCGGTTCAGGATCACTACATGGTATACATTCACAGGGGACCCGGAGAAACTGTGGCTGGTCATAGGGCGGGCGGTGGCCACAGAAGGTGACACTGATTCCCCCCCCCCAGGCTGGAATGTCAGTGATTCCCCCACCCACCCCACCCCCCTAAAAAAATGCAACCGCAGGAGTCCCTTAGGCTTCGTGAAACTATAATGAGAATCTCCTTCGGGTAAGTATCTTTTCTCACAGCACTGAGCCCCAGGCCCCTGGAGAAGGCAATTCCCAGCAGTCTGTAAAAGAATACCACCAGACATTCAGACGACCGGCCAACGGCAAGAGCTGCACCCAGGGCCGACCTTTCTGTTTATGGGCTGGAGAGGGTGGGAGGGGTCCCACTGGGGACCTCACACTGGAGGCCCACTGCACCTCCTCCTGAAAGCCTGTGACTGCTTCTGCTTCACTTCACACCTGCCAGCTGAGGGGATAAGCGCCTGAGCCCTGGGTCCAAACCCAGCTGCCTCATGACAAGGCCCGGTGTGACAGCAAAGAGGAAACTGGAGAGGTGTGTCTCCGGGAGGCCGCCCAGGACTCACCTGTGTGACGGCAAGTCAGGTCCCTGTCACTGTAGGTGACACAGTGACACTCTCCCCACTCCACAAACATAGTTCATAGTATTAGCATACTCTTCTCATGTTTGGGAGCTACTCTCTCCCCAGATCCCAGATTCTGGTCCTATCTGCAACTCTGACACCATCTTCCCAGACAATACTTTTAGTCCACCTGCATGCTAGCTAACAGGCTCAGGCAAAAATTACTAACGTCATGGGTCATATAGAACATACCTAAACTAGACTTCCTAGCTCCCTCCCACATAAAGACCCCTAGTTTCATCTGTTCTCTATATTGAACAATTTGCTTTATATCTTAGCGCCTTTCAGACACCAAGTTGCAGATGTTACTATGACACCATCCTGACCTCCCTGGACAGACGACCTCACCAATGTGTCCTGGAATTTCCCCTCCCCAGAGCCCTACCCCACTAGGGGAAGACAGAAATAGGCTGGGGGTGTGGATCTACTTGCCAATGTCCATGTCTAGTGGAGAAGCAATTAGAGAAGCCAGAACTCCCACCTTCTGCTCCCCATAAAGAATTCTGGTCCACACTCCCAGAGGGATAAAGAGTAGAAAAGCTTCCAATGGAGGGGACGGGACACAGAACTCTGGTGGTGGGAACTGTATGGAATTGTAGCCCTGTTATCTTACAATCTTGTTAGTCATTATTAAATCACTAATAAAAATTATATTAAAAAGTAAATTGCAATTACAACTTGAATTCAATGGAAACCACAATAAACACCAACCCAGATGCACTATTCACACTCAAGTGTTCCATGTCTCACCCTCACCTGCTCCCTGTCCTCGCACCCTTCCTTACCCGAACTCCCCTCTGCCCTCCCACCCAACTCTCCTCAGAGGGAAAAGGCCCAAAGTCACGGCACAAACTCAGGGAGCACCGTGCTCAGGACACGACAAGGAAAGTGGAGTGGAGACCATTCTGGTCTTACCTTTCTGCTCCCTTGTTTGCCGCCACGATCGCTGGGGTTCAGTGTCCGCACCACCTCACTGCTTCTGGCAGCTATTTTTCCTTCCTTCCTTCCCTCCATCCCTCCCTCCCTCCATGTAGAGAGAGGAGATACCACAGCATCACTCCAGCACCTGTGAAACTTCCCCACTGCTGTGCACCCGTGTGGTGGCCAAGAGCTTGAAGCCAGATCCAAGCTCACGGCAGTGTGTGTTTGGCGAGCTGGCCCACCTCCCAGCCCCCTTGTTTCCATTTCTTAAAGATCTAACTCAGAATCCCCAGTCCTCAGATTGGGGCCTGGGGAAGGACAGTCCACAGAAGGTGCTCGGGGCTGCTCCTGGCCCATCTGCAGGCTCATGGGGGGGGGGGGGTGCCTGGGACCCTGGTCAGTCCTCCAACTGCTCAGAGCCATGGTGGGGCACAGGCCTGAGCCTCCCTGACCCCCCACAACCAGCCATAGATTTGCAACATATCGTTCTTCCCAGAAGAACATCCAGCAGCCTAAGCCAAGGTCTGGAGCAAAGCCTCGGCTCCTGCATCCACCCTGGCTCCAGCATCCAACCAGTACCTGCATCCACGCTGGCTCTAGCATCTGCCCTATCTCCTGCATCCACCCAGCTCCAACATCCACCCTGGCTCCAGCATCCACCCAGTTCCGGCATCCACCCTGGCTCCAGCATCCAACCAGTACCTGCATCCACGCTGGCTCTAGCATCTGCCCTATCTCCTGCATCCACTCTGGCTCCAGCATCCACCCTGGCTCCAGCATCCATCTAGCTCCAGCATCCACTCTGGCTCCTGTATCCACACAACTCCTGCATCCACCCCATGCCTGCATCCACTCTGGCTCCAGCATCCACCCTGGCTCCAACATCCTCCCTAGGTCCAGCACCCAGACTAGTGTCAGTATCCACCCAGCTCCAGCATCCTCCTCGGCATGGCAGGCTGTAGGCAGAACAGCACAGAAGCGGCAGGACACTGGCACCCGCAGGCATCCCACCATCTGATCTGGGCAACAAGAAACCACTCCTTCCCGTCACAGCCGTACCCTGAAACCTAGTATTTTCTTCCTCCTCGCGCTTTCTTTCCCCCTTTCCTTCCCTCCCCTCCTAAAAAGAAACAACAAAAAAATCCTTTAAAAGAATGAAGAAGGGGACAGTTGCGGCACACCTGGTTCAATGCGAGTTACAATACGCAAGGACCCGGTCCCCACTTGCAGGAAGAAAGGTTCACGAGCCATGAAGCAGGTCTCTCGATTTCTCTGTCTCTATCCAACATGTAAATAAATAAAATATTTAAAAAATAAAAGTCTGGTTTCCCAGGAGCTGAGTGGGGCACAGGCTGCCGGGGTCAGGTGGGCTCCTGGGAGACTGGCCTACCGCCTCCCCCGTGGGCCCCGTCTGTCCAGATGCCGGCTCGGGAGCACCGAGGGGTGGGGGCAGGCGGGAGTGCTCGCCAGGCCTGAGTCAACCTCCCCGTGCAGGGCTGGCGCAGGGCCAGGGGCCTCCTGCCAAGGAGGCGAGAAGTTTCTGAAGAGCGACCACAGGCCTGATGCCGGGAGCCCCCGCCTCCACCTCCACCCCAAAGCAGCCTCGAGTTCAACAGCTGACTGGCAAAGGCGCCATATGCCACTGGCTCAGCCACTGCCAGGGACAGGGACTGGGACGGCCTGGCCACACAGCTGTCAGCCCCGGCGCTGCCTCATCATTCTTCTCCTGCTTTACGGCTTTGCTGGGAATTCCAATCAGTGTAACCGCACTCCATGCGCCGGTGACAAATAGCGGCCACGTCCCCCTCCTCCTTCAGCCTAATGAATTGCCTCTTTCCCTATCGAAGAGTAATGAGCGTCGAACCACAACTATTCATGCAGGGGCTGAGGAGGAAGGGCACTCCTGGCCCGGCTCAGGGGGCAGGGGGCTGGGGGAGGGCTGGCAGGGAGCCCCACCTGCCCCCTCTGACCGCTGGGGAGCGCCCCACACACTCCCAGGCTGCTCTTCTCCCCGGGGGAAGCCAGCTCACCTGGCAGAACACACACCTGGACACAGGCAGTAGCTGGGCCAAGCCACATACCTGGTGCACCCCCGAGTGCCTAAACATCTAGATGTACTGCTGCTGCCTGTCACCAGGGTCACGACTGGGGTTTGACGCCTGCAAGATGAATCTGCTCCTGGCAGCTGTTTTTTTTTTCCTTTTTTAATTATTATTTTTTTATTTAATAGGACAGAGAGACATTGAGAGGGGAGGGGCAGATTAAGAGAAAGAAAGACACCTGTAGTACTTGTTTCACTGCGCGTGACTCTCCCCCACACACACACCGCAGGCAGAGAGCGGGGACTAGAACCCAGGTCCTTGCACGTGGTAACACGTGTGCTTAACCGGCCCCCATTAATGTTTTTTTTTTGGTTATTGCTGGGGCTCGGTGCCTGCACTATGAATTCACTGCTCCTGGAGGCCATTTTTTCCCTTTTGTTGCCCTTGTTGTCTATCGTTGTCGTTGCTAATATTTTTAAAAAATGTTTTAATGTTTATTTATGTATTTTCCCTTTTATTGCCCTTGTTGTTTTTTATTGTTGTTGTTATTGATGTCATCGTTGTTGGATAGGACAGAGAGAAATGGAGAGAGGAGGGGAAGACAGAGAGGGGGAGAGACAGATAGACACCTGCAGACCTGCTTCACCGCCTGTGAATCGACTCCCCTACAGGTGGGGAGCCGGGGGCTCAATCGGGGATCCTTATGCTGGCCCTTGCGCTTTGCTCCATGTGCGCTTAACCCGCTGTGCTACAGCCTGACTCCCTGTTGTTAATATTATTGTTGTCGTTGTTGCTGGATAGGACAGAGAGAAATTGAGAGAGATGGGGAAGACAGGGAGGAGGAGAAAAAGAGACACCTGCAGACCTGCTTCACCGGCCGTGAATCGACTCCCCTGCAGGTGGGGAGCCGGGGGCTCAAACCGGGGTCCTTATGCCGGTCCTTGCGCTTTGCACCACGTGCGCTTAACCTGCTGCGCTACCGCCTGGCCCCCTCCCACTAATGTATTTTTAAGTGCTGACTGGCTCATTCCTCCCTGTGCCCAGGGCCTTCTGACTGGCTGTGACATTGGACAGGACCTTTGGGAATTCTTCTCCTCAAACCTGGAACTGGGATCCTTCTTCAAAGGAGCCCACTGGCTCCCTGCTCTGGCTCTCCCCCAAACCCTCCCTCCTCCACTCCCAGGCTTGTCAGAGCTAATTATCTCCCCCCACCCCACCCCCATCCCAGATTCATGGCTCTTCGGAGCATCATAAACACACACATTAAGGAGAAGTTGCAGAAACAAGTGAGGAGTGCATTCCGCCGTGAAGGAGAAAGACAGGCCGAGGACCCTCTCTGTTCTCAGAGGAGCGGGAAGAGCAGGAGGAAAGTGCAAGGGAGAGGCCAACCCAGCCCTGGCCTCTGCCAGGGACGCCACGCTGGGGGGTTGGGGGTGGCGGGGAGCCTGGTGCTGAGGTCTGCAGCCTCTGACATCCCAGCCCTTCCAGGCCTCCGATAAGAGCCAGGCTGCCAAGCCCCAGCCTCCAGCAAGAACAAAGACTCAGCTCTTGCCAGCGGCCACTATCATTCAGCACCCAGCCTTGAAACCATTGTTTCCAGAATCTTCTGTTGCACCCTGGCCACCACAGGCTTCACATTAATAATGGGCCCCTGGAGAGTACACTAGAGTCCTTTCTTATTTATTTTTTTTCCTTCCTTCCTTTTCAAAACTTCTCCTGAATAACTTCACTTATGCAGGGAGCTGTCTGACTGGACCTGGGGCTGGGCACAAAGGACGGGGGAAGGGCCCCGCCCCCCATCTTCAGCCCTTTAAGCCCAGGAACAAGGAACCCTGAGTGTCTTGTATGTGTGAGGCCCTGGGTTCGATCTCCTGCACTGCACATCATCAAATGGTGCTCAGGTCTCTCTTACTACAGGCAAAAACTAGTAAAGTCATGGGCCCTCTGGAATAGACCTAAAAAAAACTGCCCCACTAGGGAAAGAGAGAGAGGCAGGCTGGGAGTATGGATCAACCTGTCAACACCCATGTTCAGCAGGGAAGCAATTACAGAAGTCAGACCTCCCACCTTCTGCATCCCAATAATGACCCTGGGTCCATGCTCCCAGAGGGATAAAAATAATAATAATTAAAAAAAGATATTACTGCAAAATTTGAAAATAAATCAACGTGGAAGGGATATGGCACCAAACTTTCCTGCCTGAGGTCCCAGTGGTTACAGGTTCAATCCCCAGCACCATCTTTTGCCTGAACTGGGCAGTGCTCTGGTCTCCTTCCTTCTCATGAAAATAAATTGGGGGGGGGGGGGTTGCATATGTTACAGTGCACAATGACCCAGATTCAAATCCCCAGTCCCCACCTGCAGAGGGGAAGCTTCATAAGTAGGGAAGCAGATCTGCAAGTGTTTCTCTGTCTCGCTCCAACTACATGTTTCCCTTCTCTCTTGATTTCTCTGTCTCTATCCAATAAATAAATAATTTAAAAGAAAATTTTGTCACCAGGGTTTCCCTGGGGTTTTGCAGTAGCTGGACCACTCCTGGCACAGCCCCCCCCACACACACACACCCTTTTTCTCCAGACAGAGGGTGAGAGACACCCCAGTCCTGCTCCAGCCCTCAATGGCTTTCCCTCTGCATGGCGCCCCCACCTGCTGGCCAGTGATAATGTGTGTACTCTACCCAGTGAGCCTTGACTCTTCCCCAGCCCTTAGTCAGGATACTGAAGTAAGTAAACCAACCTGAACACCAGGTCAACCACTGAAGTCACAGAGCCCTGGGTATCCCCATGCTCCCCCGAGGACCACCCATGCCCCCCCTCAGAACTGTCACCACTCACTCTCAGTCCACCCTGAACCCAGGATCAGTGCACGTGAGCACAGCCGGTCAAAACGACGTCTGACCTGTGGTCCCTAACTGTCGTGACGAAGATGCCCCCCCACCCCACCCTGTAGGCTCTGAGAATCCAGTCCTGTGAAGCCCAGGACCCCCACCCCCACCCCACACACACGTCCACCTCAGTGGAGCAAGCCCACTGCTCCAGGAAGTCAGGGTGCAGGCAGAGAGTGACTCAGAGGAGAGCCCGGGGCCGGCATGACAGGCCACACTCGCTGGGGCAGAGCCCTGCACACGCCCTCGGTCACAGAAATGAGCCAAGAAACTTTTTTCTTTTAACCCTGTGGCAGCTGCAGACCGTTTGGAATCTCGGTCAAACTGCAAACTGGACTTTCCAGCACTGAGCCGAGATGATGTCAACAGATTCAGTGCCAGATTAAGCCATATCAGACTGAGTGATTGGGGCGGGGGGCGGGGGGCGGGGGGCGGGGGGCGGGGGGCGAGGAGGAGAGGCTATTTTGTTTCTACATTTCACATCGACAGACAGGACACTAAGTCTGTGGGAGAAAAACGCTCACGTGAAGAAGTTCAACATGCCAACAAGTAAGGTTCTACCAGGGAATCCTGCTCACGGGGCTCCTAAGCTATAGAATGCCACGTAAGACAAAATGCCATGGGGGCCGGGCAGTGCTGCACCTGGTTAAACACGCGTATCATCATGTGCAAGGAGCCGGGGTCGAGCCTCCACTCTCTACCTGCAGGTGGAGGGACACTTCATGAGCGGTGAAGCAGGCCTACAGGTTTCTTTTTCCCCCTCTATCTTCCCCTCCTCTCTCAATTTCTCTGTCCTGTCAAATAAAATTAATCAATCAATTAATTAACAAGGAATAACGGCCACTGGGAGCCACGGATTCATAGTGTCAGCGCTGAGCCCCAGCGATAACCCTGGAGGCACAGAAATAAATAAACAAATACTATTCCTAACTGCCTGGCGGGTGAGGTGATTATCCACATGCACTGACTTGAACAGAGATCCACCGTGTGGTCTGGGAAGAGAAAGAGTTTCCGAGCTGTGTATGTGACATGATTCCCTTGATGTTGAAAGAAGTAGACGACACACGACATAAAGAAACGTCAGCAGAAGATGGTCTGGAGAGAGATTCTTCACCAAGGCAACTTCGGAGAAGCCCCCATCACAGCCAAGGAGGGAGAACTGGGCACAGCCTACCCCTGTTGTTTCTGTCACTGATACTTCAAGGTCACTGCAGACACTGACAGAAGCTCTTCCTCTTGTCAAGAAGAGACAGAGGTGGATAAAGGCACAAAGCTGGCGGTTGGGCAGTGGCCCACCTGGTTAAGCATGCATAGTATCATGTGCAAGGACTCAGGTTCGAGCCACCGCTCCCTGCCTGCAGGTGGAATGCTTCAGGAGTGATGAAGCAGGTCTGCAGGTGTCTATCTTCCCATCCCTATCAATTTCTCTGTCTTATCATGTATAATAGAAAGGAAAAAAAAAAAAAGGCCACCAGGAGTGGTAGATTCAGTGCTGGCACCGAGCCCCAGGGTTAATAACACTGGTGGCAATAAAAATTTGGGGGGGGGCATGGTGGTGAACAAGGATACATGAAAGGACCCGGGGTTTGAGCCCCCGCTCCCCACCTGCAATAGGACACTTCATGAGTGGTGAAGCAGATCTGCAGGTGTCTATCTGCCCCTCTTCTCATCTCCCTCTCGTCTCTCAATCTTTCTGTCTACCAGAAGGCTACCAGAAGTGGTGGATTCATAGTGTTGGCACCAAGCCCCAGCAACTAGAGACAAAAAAAAAAAAAAGACAAAGTCCTGTGTCCTCAGCTAGGTGCTTTGTTTCTGTGGGGGTGTCAGAGGTCTTATTATATTGTATTTGTTTATTGGGGGATTAATGGTTTACAGTTGACAGTAAAATATAGTAATTTGTATGTGTGTAACATTTCCCAGTCTCCCACATAACAAGTCACCCCCCACCCCCCACTAGGTCCTCCTCTTTGCCATCATGTTCCCGGAAAGGTCTTATCCTTTATGGAAACAGCAGTGAAGTGACGTGGGTGTCACCTCCAGACAGCAGCACCCAGCCTTCGGGAATCCTGCCTCACTGCTCCCTGTGCTCCATGGAGAGAGTGCGGGACCCACAGGCAGCAACCTTACCACCACCTCCCAGCAGAGTGGCCGGAGAGGCTGCGCTGGGCAGCCTCAGGGGCCCCACAGCTCAGGGATACCCCTAACAGCTGGGCCCTGAGACACCCCAGGACCAGTCTACCCCACCTGGGTGAAGCTCTATGGGTATTCTAGAGTTATGTTTCTAGGGGCCAGAAGATGGCTTGGGGGTGGGTGGGGTGAGACACACACCTTATGGGGTGAGGTCCTGGATTCAAAGCCCCAGCACCACGGGAAGCCCCATGGGCAACAGGCACCAGGGCAGCTTCGTGGACAGTGGAGCCGTGCTTTGGGACCCATATCTCTCTCTGTCTGCCTGCCTCTGTCCCTCTCTAAGGATCCTGAAGAAGTTGCCCTGGTGCCACTCAACGGTCTTGAACGTGTGTGAGTCCCTAAGTTCACTCCCCAGCACTACATTAAAAAAAAAAAAAAAAAAAGCAAGTCTGAGGGGCTGAACAAGGGCACACCTGGTTAAATACACATAGTACTAAGTGCAAGGACACATGCAAGGAACAGGGTTCGAGCCCCCGGCTCCCCACAAGTGGTGAAGCAGGTCTGCAGATCTCTCTCTCTAACCCTCCCTATCTTCCCCTCTTCTCTTTCTGTCCCGTCCAATAAAACGGAAACAATGACCACCGGGAGCAGTCAATTTGTGGTGCTGACACCCAGCCTCAGCAACAACCCTGGAGGCAAAAAAAAAAAAAAAAAAAAGTTCAACATCGTTTCAGCTAGTTTCCAGTCCTGACACCATTGCTAAAGGAGGAATGCCACTCCAGCGTAGTTGAAACACTTCTGTTTAAAAACATTTTAGACTTTATTTTAAACTTTATTTATTAGATAAGAGACAGACAGAAATTGAGAGGGGAGGGGGAGATGGAGAGGGAGAGAGATAGAGAGACACCTGCAGCCCTGCTTCACCACTCGCAAAGCTTTCCCCCTGCAGGTGGGGACCAGGGACTTGAACCCGCGTCCTTGTGCATTGTAACATACGCGCTCAACCAGGTGTGCCACCATCCGGCCCCCAAAACACTTCTACTAGGGCCTAACTCAGGGCCTTTCCTTGGAGAACCCACAGAACAAGAAAGGATGGCCGGGCTTAAATTATTCTCAGGAAATCACTTGACCCATGTCAGAGGAAGCACCGCAAGTCTCTGGAGATTTTTATTAAATCCCAAGAACAGTGTGTTCAGCTTAAAAAGAAGCCTTTTTAAAAAAAGGCTGAGGGGAGTAGATAGCATCATGGTTATGCAAAGAGACTCTCCAGCCTGAGGCTCTGAAGTCGCAGGCTCAATCCTCTGCACCACCATAAGCCAGAGCTGAGCAGTGCTCTGAGAAAAACAAAAACAAAACAAACAAACAAGAAAAGGCTGAGCAGCAGTGCCTTTCCTCCTCTGGGCATGGCTGTAGCCTTCCCCCAGGCCCCTGGACAGCTTAGCATGGGGGGAAGGGGGGCAGCAGACTGATGACAGGGGCAGGAGCACACACTCCCCCAGCCACCGTGCCTTCAGGTCTCCTGGGTATGTTCACCCAGCTTCCTTCTTAAGTTCTTTGAATCTATACTTACAAGCTAACATGTCTTTCTTCAGTTCAGGAGGGTTGGTCAGTTCTTGGTTCTGGCTGAGTTTCCAGAAGTTACATTTCTTTGTATTTCTTTCTTTCTTTATTATTGGATAGAGACAGAAAGAAATTGACTGAGGAGTGGGTGATAGAGAGGGAGAGAGTCAGAGAGACACCTGCAGCCCTGCTTCACCACTTGTGAAGCTTTCCTCCTGCAGGTGGGGACCAGGGGCTTGAACCTGCATCACTGCACACTGTAATGTGTGCACTTAGCTAGGTGTGCCACCACCTGGCCCCCAGAAGATACATTCCTACGTCACAAACATGCATCCTGTAATGAATCTTTGAGAGATGGCTGTTAACTTCAGTGACGATTTAATTTGGGGGAGGCTCTAACTTTGGAGCCGGGGTGTGTGTGTGTGTTTAGAAAGCTTGTTCGGAGGTTCTAGCAAGGGAGCACAGCTACTCGTGTACCCTCGACTGAAGACTGGTCTGTCTGTCTCTATTCAGGGAAGGCCATTCTCTTCCACCGAGCATGAAGCTTTGGGAGGGACGCACACAGAGCAGGGAGGAAAGGGACACCCACCTAGCCAGCTAGATGAGCCGAATCCATCCTGGTGATCAATGGGGTGACAGGTGTCACCGCCAGATCGTCCTCATATCCTTCAAGTGACTGTGTTTTGTAGACAACAATGTCTGATCAGTGCAAAGCAACAAGAAAGTGTGGCTTATCGTTTTCTTTGAGATAGTCATGTGATAAAGCTCTAACTCATCGTTAGAAAAGTCACGGACAACTCACCTGACAAGGATCAGAAAACAGACAAAACCCAGAGCCCCGTAAACCTAGCTAGTGACGGGATATTGATGAGACCTGCTCAAGATGCTGGCGGGAGGCTCACCTCACCATGATCAAGGACTGGGGTTCAAGCACTGTCCCGGCGCACAGGAGCACCTACTGGGGGCCGGTTTCACAGGTGGTGGGGCAGCACTGTGGTGTCTCTCCTCTCTGTCTCTCCCTCGCCATCTCTTTTTTTATTTATTAGTTTTCCCTTTTTGTTGTCCTTGTTGTTTATCGTCGTTATTAGTTATTGTTATTGCTGTCATTGTTGTTGGATAGGACAGAGAGAAATGGAGAGAGGAGGGGAAGACTGAGAGGGGGAGAGAAAGACAGATACCTGCAGACCTGCTTCACCACCTGTGAAGCAACTCCCCTGCAGGTGGGGAGCTGGGGGCTCGAACCGGGATCCTTACATTGGTCCTTGTGCTTCACACCATGTGCACTTAACCCTCTGCGCTACTGCCCGGCTCCCCGTCTCCATCTCTTAGTCTCTCACCCTTGATCTAGAGACAAAGGGAAAGAATGGCCACTGGGAACAGTGGAGACATGCAGACACTGAGCCCCAGCGAGAACCTTGGTTGCCAAAAGGACCGAGGAAAAATCTGTCAAGATTTTGTCAAGAGTGCATGTCATCAGCAGCGTGGGTGCCAGGTGTGGTCTGGCAGCATCTTCACCTCTGTGGTGCACCACAGACTGCAGAGCTGACAAGGGGGTTCACGGAGCCAATCTGTGAAGAGTAGGTGGCACATCCCCAAACCCAGTCCACAACTAACCCACAGTGGCGTCTGCCCCTACTGCGTCGTTAGCTGGGAGGAGGAGGGGGCTGGGCGGTGGGCATTCAGTTAAACACACACAGTACTGAGCACAAGGAGCCGCTCCCCACCTGCAGGGAGGAAACTTCATGGGTGTCTGTCTTTCTCACCCATTTCTACCACCCCCTCCTCTCTCAAGTTCTTTCTGGAAAAATTTCTGAAAATGGAAAAAAACATCTACCAGGAGCAGTGGATTTGTAGTGCCAGCACTGAGCCCCAGCAATAACTGGAGGCAAGGGGGAAGAGAGGGAGAGGGAGAGGGAGAGGGAGAGGGAGAGGGAGAGGGAGAGGGAGAGGGAGAGGGAGAGGGAGAGGGAGAGGGAGAGGAGAATGTGCTGAAATTAAACTCCTCCAGCTCTGTGGAGCTGTAGCTCAGAGGCTTGGCCAAGGCTGGCAGCAGGTAGGGCAAGAGAATTTAAAAAATGGGTGACACTCAGAGGACCTGACACCCCACGCACCCTCAACAACAAAGCCAAGCATGCAAAGCTCTGCCCAGTGGAGAAGCAGATGGAACTGAGTTTTAAGGACAGTCTGCTTTCTAGGACGTGGGTGTCTGACTTGTTCCACAGTCCTCTGGGATGGGCACACGGACAAAGGACAGATGTGCGTCGTGCCACCCTCGGCTCTGATGCAGCTCAGGAGGCCACACTGGTCCCAAGTCACAAATATCCCACAAGGTGTGAGGGGCTGTCTTACCCAGCACGGCACACGCTGCTCCCGGGTCCAGTACCTCCTGGGTGCACTAGGCCTGGCACCAGGGCAACAGTGGGGCAGTACCATGGTGTCAGCCCCCACCCCTGGGAAATGTACAGTGGAGAGCCTTCTGGGAACAGAGAAATCACGCAAAGTGGAAAAAAAAAAAAAAAAAAAAGTAAATGCCACAAGTGAGCTGAAATAAAACCTAAGCTGTTTCCCATGTGCCTACAAACTCCAAGGCCACATGGAAAGAGGCTTATTGTTGATTAAACTCCTTGCACTGCAGCAACACTGAGAGCCTCCAAGCCCAGGCCAAGGGCCTCCAAGAGGTCCTTGGAAAGAAACTTATCTCCACGCTTAGAACCCACAGGCTTCTCCGTCAGAAACGCCAGTGGAGCCCTTTTTCCTGCCTGCAGAAACCAGGCAGATTCTACAGATTCTCACACATATCTTCACGGCCACAAACGAGGTAGCAGCGGGAGGCCAGAGTGGCCAGCATCCCAGAGACCCGGACAGGTGCCCATGGCTTCTCTTCACCTTGCGTTGCCGGTGTCCAGGGCAAGTGGTGAGAGCCTGGCCTTACCCCTAAGACGCCTGCCTGGCTGCTTGGCTTTGGGAGTGTCTGAGCATCACACCTTAGTGCCTCGAGCAAGATCCTTGCAGCTGGGATCTGCCTCCTGTCTCCCAGCACCCAGAGGGTGAGCAGCAAGGTCCCCTACTGCTGCCACAAGGAACAGGAGCTCGAAATGTCATCCCTCCTGATACTCTGAGAGCCCCACAGGTAGCAGAGATGTTAGGGAACTCCCTCCCCCGCCCCGCCCCCCCCCCCCCAGAAGCCTAAGGCCCAGAAAGATGTCCTGGCCTGGGCTAACCCCACCCCACTTGCTGTAAAACTGTTGGTTTCCAGTGCAAGGGCTTGTGAAGTATTTTTGAAGTCAGCTCTTCTGACTGGAGCCATTATGCCTCTTCCTTTACCTGCCCTGGAGGAGAGGGAATCATACTTAGTCCTGGGGCATCTCACCAGCACAAGGAAATCAGCATGGACCCAACAGGAAAGGAAACTGGCTGCTGCTCAGGGTCCCTGTGATCACCACCCGGCGGTCACCACGTGGTCCTGGGGGTGGGGGGCCAGGGCTCTGGAGAAAAGCGGGGCTAATGACAAATACAGCCGCTCAGCCATCACGGCCCCCACCACACACCCACAGTGAAGGTCACCATTCTCTCTGCACCCTGTGTTCACGACTGTACCCCACAGGCTGAGGATTTAAAACACTTTGGGGGGAAGCTAATCATTCCCACAGAAGAGCAAGTCCTGACGCTGCTGCGCCTGGGGCTCGAGTGATACCCCCCTCCCACCCAGTTTAGCCTCTGAGGCCCGAGCTTCCAGGAGCCCATTCACTCTATCCCCCTGCCCCGCGCCTATGGCCGAGCCTAGGCAGGGCGACTGTCCCCTTGGAGGGACTGGGAGGGAGAAGAGGGTGCTTCTCCCAGCTCTGCTCTAGTCTCCGCACTGGTGTGGGGGGAAGGGGGGAGGGCAGGGGATTAGCTAGCCCCAACCCCACAAACTTAACTTTCAAGCTGCAAACAAGCCCCACCCCCGAACTCCCAGGACCCACACCTGCTTTGTTCCAGAGGTGCGGGTGGCCAGGAGGGCGCCACCCAGCCCCCAGGCCCAAAGGCCGCCCTGGAGGGATGAGAAGTGGGGGTCCCCAGAGCCGCTCCCCACAGCCTGGGCGCGTGCAAGGGCGCATACACAGACGGGGCGGGGGTATGTCACCAAGTGGGGGTCCTCACCCGGGGGCGGGGGGGGGGGGTTGGAGCCGGCGGCCGGCTTCCGTCGGCAAATTGAGCACCTCCTCCCGGCCCCCTCCCCACCCCCGGACCCAGGGAGCTTCCTCCTGCGCGGGGTGGGGGGAAGGGGAACGGGCTTGGTGAGGGTGGCCGCGGCGCGCAGCGCCCCTTCCCGGGATGCCGCGGACAAAGCGCCTCCCGCTCCCTCCGCCCCGTGCCCCGCACGGAGCCCTGGGGGAGGGGAGGGAGAGCACCGCACCGGGAGGCAGGGAGGAGGGCGGCTTCCCAGTCCAGATAAACAAATCTCTTCTCACGTGCGGGCGGGGGCGGGGGCACTGCCGAGGCCGCCCGCGCCCCTCCCCCGCGGCTCTTTGTCACCACCGCGGCCCCGCCAACCCGGGCACCGCCACGGCGCGCGCACCCCACTACCTCTCCCTTCCCCCACCCCGGCTACCGGGCCCCCACCCCAGAGGAAAGCCAGAGAGCCGGAGCGCAGGGATGAGGCGGGGACTGGGTCTGGGCTGCGGGCGAGACCGCCCCCTCCGCGCGGAGCCGAGCCATTGGCTGCGCCCCCCCCCGCCCCCGCGCCCCCGCCGGCCTCTCCAGCTTCCACCCGGGGCTGGCTCCACCGGGCCGCGAAGTTGGCGGGGTGCGGGACGCGGCGGGGCTGGGGGTTGGTGCCAACAAGTTTCCGAGGCGGCTGGACGGACTCCCGGGTCTGGGGGTGCGATGCGGCCGAGAGGGGAGGGGCGGGGGGCCTCGGCCGTGAGCGCCCCCGCGCCACCCATCTCCGCGCGCTCCGCCGCCCTCGCTTCTCGCTCTCCCACTTCAAAGTTCATTCACAAAACTCTCAGACTTTCCCCGCCCGCCCGGAGGGGGGAGCGAGCGGGAGCCTCCCCCTTCCCCGGCCCAGGAAGTAGGAGGCCTGGGGGGGGGGGGGCGCGCCTAGACCCCGCGGCCACATCCATCCATCCACCGCCCCCTCCTGACCCCCACGGCCGGGGACACGTCGGAGATGCGGGGGGCGTGTAGAGGAGGCGCGCTTTCCAGGCCGGACTCTCCAGATTCGGGACCCGGGAATGGAGGGGCAACTTTCCCAGAGCCTCGCCCCGCGCAGTCGTGACCGCCCCTTCCCAACCCACCGCCAGCCCGCTTCGCCCCCGTGTCCCCCGGATCTGACAGCCCTGACGTCGGGCAAGAACCGGCAGCGCCGCTGCCTCCCCGGCGGGAAAGTTGCGCGCCCCGCACCCCGCGCGCCTCACCATGATGAGCGTGTGGCTCCGCTGCTCCGCCGCGCCGCCGTCCGCATCGTGCGCGCCCTGGCCCGGCTGCCTGCCCGCGCCCGCCGGCCTCTTGGCGCGCTGCTCCAGGCTGCGCTGGTACAGACTCGCGGTGTCGCGGCGCTCCCGCTCCAGCTGCTCCGCCTGCGCCTGCTGGTACCTGTTCTCGCAGCTGACGTGGTGCCGCCGGCAGCCCTCGATGCGCTGGCGGAGCCGCTCCACCACCGCGCTGTGCTTGGGCACGGCCGCCGCCGCACTGCCGCTCGCCGCCGCGGGGCCCCCGCTGCCCGGGCCGCCGCTGCCGCCGATGCACACGCCGCTGCCGTTGGCGGGGGCCACGGGGGCCGCGAAGTCCCCCATGCCGCTGCCCGCGTCGCCGTCCCACAACTTTTCCTCCGCCTCCGGGGTCCGCGGTGGAGACGGCCGGAGTGCGGGGCTGCTAACGCAGGCTCGGGGTACGCGGGGGCTGGTCCGTGCCCGCGGCTGCCGGCTCGGCTGTGCGCTCCGGCCCTAGGCGCCCCGAGAGCCGCCGCCACCGCAGCCGCCGCCGCGCGCCCCGGGCCCCGGGCAGATCCGCTGCGCGCCCGCCGGCCCCGGACAGGACATGCTCGGTCTCAGCTGCGGGACGCGCCCCGCGGCGCCGCTGCCCGCCCGGCTCTGCCCGCGCCCCGCGCCGCGCGGCCCATGGACACGGCGCCCCGGACGCGCGCCCGCTCTCACTGCCCGCCGCGGCGGGGGGGGCCCGGCCGGCCCCGCGCCCCAAAAGTTTGCGTGTCTGTGCAGCCCCGCGCTCGCCAAGTGCGGGGGCCGCTCGCTCGCATCGCCCGCGCCTAGGCTGCTGGGCCGCGGGCCGGGGGCTGCGGGCGGGGGGCGGGGCGGCCGCCGCTGGAGAGCTCCCGGGGCCCCGGGCCGCCGCCGCGATCGCCCGGCCGGGCTGCCGCCACCACCATCACAAAGCTCCGCCGCTCGCCGCCGCCGCCTCCTCGCGCTCCTCCACCTCCTCCTCCTCCTCCATGCCGGCGGAGTGATACGGCGCGCTCAGTAAACACGGAGGGCGGGCGGGCGGGCGGGCGGGCGGGCGGGCGGGAGCCCCGAGGCGGCCGGGACGCGGCGCAAAACCCGGTCCGGACTCCCGGTGGAGCGGGCGCGCTGGCCCGGCCACGCCCCTCGACGGCCACGCCCCCACAAGGCCACGCCCCCTTCGCCTCCCGGGGAGGGAGGGCGCGCGCGCGGGGCCTGGGGGAAAATCAACTTTTGACCTGCGCGCGCGCATGTGTGCGCGCGGGGGCACGGGGGCGCGCCTGACTGCACAGCCTGCTCCTGGCAAGTCGTGGCGGCCTGTGTGTGCGCTTGGCGGGTGGCACGCGGGGCAGGACCCGGAGACAGCAGCCAGGAGGCCTTGCGCCCTACCTGGGGGCCCTCGCAGTTGTGTCCTCCAGGCCTCCACAGGCCTGCTCAGGCTCCAGGCCCCAGTGCACCTGGGTTGTATTCTGAGCATAATAATAATAATAACAATAATAATGATGATGATGAAATGGGCAACCCTCCCCCCCAACACACACACTTGGAATATGGTTTAATTTGCTGTACGTAATGAGTGTTGTCACGAAGACAATTATTGTTTTGCTTACCCTTGGAAAAAAATTAAAATGAAGCAAGCAGGGACTTGGAGGTGAGACTAGCAGTACATTCTAACAGACTGTTTTCAACATTAGGTGCTAATGACAGCGGTAATTAAGGGTCCTTCGCAAATCAAGTGGAAAGACTGCAGATTTCACGGATGGAACTATAGGAAAAAGCACAGCATTTCACAGTTTGTCGTGACCAAAACAAAAACAAGCAAAAATAACAGGCTTACTTTATTGCTGGATGCATTGCCTGTTCTTGAAACAAGCCCACAATAAGTACGGTTAGAATGAAATAGCGGCCACAGAAAGCCCTCTCAGCTTCCCATCATGTTTCCAGATCTTGAGGAGCTAAAAATATAAATAATAACAACTAGGGATTAAATAAAATATCCTTCAATCTGGACTTTGCCTATTATACATACAGATATCTGTTAGAATAAAATAGAGAGAACTAGCCTCAACAGAGACAGGACAAAATCTGCATTGTGAGCTCTTAATAATAAGGCGTTTTGTATTATCTCAATAAATCTCATGGAATTAGTTTTTAGGGTAAAAATACACCCCAGTTTTCTAAAATAGCCAGGAATAAAAGAACTTTGGAACTCATGCATTAGTCATGAGATCTGATTTAAACCCTCTTCATCTCTTGGCATTACAGATTAGCACAAGATGCTATTTCTAACCTCATAATGTCAGCAATAAGAAGCTGTGTTTTCCTTCAATTAATCAGGTGTGGATGGTGAACTACTGCTTCAACGCACACTGGATTATCTGGTAAAATGGGCAGCAAGATGCTGCTAATGGCAAGTGTGAGGCCACCTCCTGGAAGGCACCAGCTCAGGACTTTTTCACTGAAGTCGTCACCTCACTTTTCCCAGCACTGGCTGCTACCGCCCCTGTCATAACTGCCCCTCCTTCAGGCCTGTGGGCAGATGAAACAGAACTTGCAAAAATGTAGCTGTAATTCAGTTCAGATGCTACAACCTGAGAGAATTCTTAAAAAAAAAAAAAAAAAAGAAAAGAAAAAGACAACACAACGATGGCTTTGGCTTTGTCCCTTGCACACACAATCACAAAGTCAGATGGTCACTATGACTTCAAACAGGCAGAAGCATTGCCTTTCTGTCCTCTCTTCCGACAATTCCATGCTCATAGAGCAGCCCACTTGCACCCCTCTTCCCACACTGCGTGTTCTCCCTCCTTGTCCATCACCAAGTCTGTGGGCAGTGTGATCTCCAGAGCTGGTGAGTTTGGAGGTTGGAGCACTGGGGTCTTCTGCCTGGAGGCTGTGGTTCTTTCCCTGCAACTCAGAGAAGCTTTTCTGCTTGATTTTGTCATCTGAAGAAAAAAAAAAAATTACAATGGCAGGAACATGTGTTTCCATCAAGCTGTGTCTGTCTCCTAACAGGAGGGGCAGGCAGAAATGCCCAAGGAGTTGTACCTTCCCTCTGGGGAGCTGAGAATTGAAGGGGTGTGGGGAGCTGGACCTCCCTGACACAGGAGCACTTCTCCTACCATCCATGGTGCACTCTGCTGCCATCTGAGGGCATCAGGGACGACACCAAGTAGACAAGGTGCTGCGTTCCTGGGGACATGGACACACGCAGAGCTGCTGTCACCTGTCCCCACTGAGATGGTGAACACAACTGCTGCAGCTCCAGGGCCACAAAGTGGGTGGGCTTCGAGCTCGTGGTGATAACTGGTGGCGAGTCTGAAGAAGTGGTCTGTGCTCTGCCCTACTGTGGCATGGGGTCGGAAGCCCCATGCTAACTCTGCAGGGCAGCCAGAGAAGATGAGAAAGACAGGAAGTGAGCAGAACAGCAATGCCCGGTGTCTTGTGAGCTAGTCTCCTGTGAGCTAGTCGTGGTGAAGCAAGAATCCATGGGGACATTTTCAAATATATTTAGATACTATATATTTTAAATTATGTATGTCTTATATTTTTAGTATTTTGTTTATTTTAATGAGACATACACAGAAAGAAAGATTCGAGAGAGAGATAGAGGGGGGCACAGACACCAGAGCCTTGCTCAGCTCTGGTTTGGTGCTGGGGATCGAACCTGGGACCTCAGAGCCTCAGGCATGACAATCTTTGGCATTATATTATTTCCCCAGCCCCTGGGGACATTTTCTTTAAAGAGAAAAGAAAGGGACCAGGTGGTGGTTCACCCAGTAGGGCACACACAGTATCACTGTGCACAAGGACCCAGGTTCAAGCCCCCAGACCCCACCTGCGGAGAGGGAGACTCACAAAGAGCAGAGCAGAGCAGTAGTGCAGCTGTCTCTCCTCCGTCTCTCTCCCTCTTCAGCTCTCCTTCACTTTCTCTCTATAAAAAAAGATTGCTTACTGCTAGGAGTGGTGAAATCATGCAGGCACTAAGTCCCAATGACAACCCCAATGACAAGGAAGAAAGGAAAGAAGGAAGGAGGAAACAGAGAAAGGAAAGAAGGAAGGAAGGAAGGAAAGAAGGAAGGAAGGAAGGAAGGAAGGAAGGAAGGAAGGAAGGAAGACTATAAAACATGGAGTTGACCTAAGTGGCCCTGGAACCAACAGATGTCTGGGTAAAGAAGCCGTGCGACAAACACTCAAAGGAACACGACTTGCCTTTGGACAACATAAAATTCTTTATTTTGAGACAAAATGGATCGACCTGGAGGTGGTGGTGCCCAGTGACATAAATAGGAATGTAAAATGCAGCTACAGGACGGCTTCTCAGGTCTGCAGAACATTAAAGAATCAAGCACATGAACTTGCAAAGGATAAGAGCCAAACTGACTCTTCGATCCCCTAGAAACTATGGTGGTTATTGCAGGAAGCAGGAAGGGAAGAGGGTAAGTGGGTGTCTCAGGTGTGATGGGACTGTGGTGATGGCTGGAGAGAGAGAGAGAGAGAGAGAGAGACTCCTGTCCACAGAGCCCACGCCCAGGATCCTATAATACTGTAAAACAAAGTGAAGCCAATAAAAATACATAGGCCTTTGGCCTGAAAGAAATGGACGAGCCTTTGTGTGGGGCTGTGGGTGGGCTTCCCGGTGGGCTTCTCTGGCTCGTGGGGGCGGGGGTGGGTAGCAGTGAAAAAGTGAGAGCCAGCTGCAAACCCAGAGGCCCCAGGTGAGTGCCCCACCCCTCCTGACTGCCCTGTCTTCTGTCCTGCCTTTAGCCAGGGCTCCAGAACCTTCCATGCAGACTCTTTCAGAACCTTGGCTGCATGACTTGGGGAAGCAGCAACACGAAAGGACAAATCCCAGAACCGTGAACTCGACAAGCCTTTTTTTTTTTTAGCTTTCAGTAATTTAAGCTTGTTGTATTAATCTCTATCTTTGTATAATAAAACATCCTTATTAGGGAGAAAGGTCAGTCTTATTTAACTGAAAATCTTAATTATATAACATCTTTAAGGATATAGAGTTTCATTACTTGGGAAGCTGCACTTTGGTCTAACAATTACCGGTTCCTTGGAGCTATTTTAATACTCTCCTTTCAGCCATTAGAACAACTGTGGGGAGGTGCTGTGCCCTTGTGGAGCAGAGGAGGTGTCTGGAAGTTTCCTTAGGTCTCTGTGGATAGTAAGGCCCCTCTTACCTAGTTAACTCTCACTTTTACTTATTGATTTTTTGAAACATTCTTTTTTTAGTCTTTATTTTCTTATTGGATAGAGACAGCCAGAAATTGAGAGGAGGAGGAAATAGAAAGGGAGAGAGACAAAGAGACACCTGTAGCCCTGCTTCACCACTTGTGAAGCTTTCCCCTTGCAGGTGGGGGCTGGGGGCCTGAACCCAGGTCCTTGTGCACTGTGACACGTTTGCTTAACCAGGTGTGCCACCATGCGGCCCCAGCTCTCACTTTTTATTGAGAAGGGGTTGACTAAGCTCTAGACCATGCCATAAATTTTATGAGGAATATGAATTTAGTGGTGCTTATTTTCTTATTCAATATTTTAAAGTCTGTAACAGTGCTTTAGGAGAAAGGTTATCGAAAGTCCACGTTTTTTCAAGCCCCCTTTCTGTTTCTATATAATTCTGTTCTCAGTGCTGCATGATTCTCTCCCTAGTAAGAATTTGCCCTCAACCAAGTCCCGTTTCCCCCTGAAATGTTGAGGACTCGTGGAAGCTGGAGAAGGTATTTTATATAGTTTGGCTGATTGCAGGCCCATCACCAGTGAGCCCCTTAGGGCTAGGGACAAAGATTGAACAAATGGACAAAAGTGACTGTCCTTTGTCATGGGAAACATGTGCCAGCAAAGGCCTGGAGATCAACGAAGTGGTCCCCGTCCGTGCAAAATGGTTCGACTCGCAACCCTGTGAGCGGGCCCTGTTTCCTGGTGAGGAAACGGAGACACAGGGAACTGGAGGCATGTTCCTCAGACCACACAGAGAACGAGGCAGAGGCCCAGTCCAGGCCCAGGCAGTCTGACCTCAGAAGCTGCACTTTGAAGGACTGGGATGCAGACACTGAGTCCAGAGGCTCTAGGTCTCTGCTGTTAAGGTCCCATATTGCTCTGAAATGCTGGGACCTCACCCAGCTCCCATCTGCAGACACCATTGGGGCAGGGTGTCAGAAGCTCGTGCCTTGGATATTCTTCCTGGAGATCTTCCTCAGCTCCCTCCGCCCCCCATCTGTGTGGGTCACCTTCTGGGAACTCGAATGGTGATGGGTTCTGCCCCCCATGGCCGCGTGGAGTGGTGGCCATGTGCTCATCGCGCTTTCCTCATCTGCTCATCTTGGGCTCTCACGAGGGTCCAGTTCTGGCCCAACCCTGTCAAGATATTTAGGGAATGCTTAACTGAAAGAGAAAACGGGTCCCAGTTTCCCAGAGTCACAAAACTGGGTGGGGAGAGGTGACAGGTCTCGAGGGAGGCTCCCCTGGAGAGGGAGGGGACACTTCACACTATTCCACAGAAACTACCTGAAAGCGATACAACAATCACGGTGAGACACAGCTCATCTTCCCAATACTCTTTCTCTGGGATTCGAGGAATTCTGTAGCTGACGGGAAAATGCTGGAAGGTGGGGGCAGGGCTGCAGAAGCAGAGACAGGAGAACCAGCCTCTTGCAGGCTCTCACCCTGCTGTCTGCCCACAAGGAAGGGGCATCCACTCATTGTACCCAAGACGGCTGTATCTGCTGGCCCAGGCTGTTCCTGTATGGGAACCACCCTGGCCCTCATGACCCCACCAATCCCAGGCAGCCTGGCAGTCGGGGTTGGGCCCAGTGTATGCAGAGCTGGATGGAATCCAGCTGGAATCTCTGGGCTGTGGGTACACAGGGCTGCTTTTAACCCAACAGGTCCATCGACTTTGTGTGTACTCGTGAATAAGTCGTGGATAGGTGAAATAATGCAGCGAAGTAGAAGACAGTTGCCAGATGGTTTCACTTCTGTGTGGAATATAAATAACTAAAGCAAACAGGCTTGGGGGAAAAAAGAAAGAGAAAGAGAGAAAGAAGAAAGAAAGAGAGAGAGAGAGAGAGAAAGAAAGAAAGAAAGAAAGAAAGAAAGAAAGAAAGAAAGAAAGAAAGAATACCCACCTTTTAGACTGTATGAAAGCTGTGGTGCTTATGGGAGGGAGGATAGCAGAGGGGTCTCTCTCCAGGATAGACAAGCACTTCAGCAGTGAGTGTGGTGAGTCATGTACACACACACACACACACACACACACACACACACACACACCACACGGGGGGGGAGAGAGAGAGAGAGAGAAAGAGAGAGAGAGAGGAACTACACCCCCCCCCCCCGATTTATAGTACTGCAAACCAACATTAAGTCAAGTAATCCACTCTAACAAGTCAAAAAGCAGTGGAGCACAAGGGACTATTTGGGCTACCGAGTCTTCTTAGAGGACTGTGCCCAGCTATGCAGATGTGTTAGGTTCCCTGGACGATGCAGGGTTTGCAGTGCACTGGGGTTCCCCCATCAGAGCACCGTGTAGCTGCCCAGAGTCACCCCATTCTACAGACGGGGAAGTGGAGGCTTATGGGGCCACGTGCTTGACTGCACCCCTGGCTCCCTTCTATGTCCCTGGCACCTCGGGAGCCTGGCAGTCAGTCATTCTGTCGCTGCCACTGTTTTCAGTCAGCCGGTGAATTTTTATTAGCTATGGGCAAAGCCTGTGCCAGATGTAGGGCAGGCAGAAAACCTGCCCCCCACCCAGGGGCACAGGGGGCAGGGGTGGGGACAACACTGCATGAGGCTGTAATATGGCCACTTCTCACTGACCAGGCTCTACAGGAAGGAAGGAGAGGAAAAGGTTTGTCACAGCTTTCACAGCACGAGTTAAGAGTGGAGCTGGGCGGTGGCGCAGCGGGTTAAGCGCACATGGCACAAGGCACAAAGACCGGCATAAGGATCCCGGTTTGAGCCCCGGGCTCCCCACCTGCAGGAGAGTCGCTTCATAGGTGGTGAAGCAGGTCTGCAGGTGTCTGTCTTTCTCTCCCCCTCTGTGTCTTCCCCTCCTCTCTCCGTTTCTCTCTGTCCTATCCAACAACGACAGCAATAACAAGGGCAACAAAAAGGTGGGGGGAGTGGAGCTGGGAGGGAAAGCAAGAAAGCAAGAAAGCAAGAAAGGAAGGAAGGAAGGAAGGAAGGAAGGAAGGAAGGAAGGAAGGAAGGAAGGAAAAAAAGAAAGAAAGGCTTACCCGCCTGCCCGGGCCACTCAGAGGCTACAAAGAACCAGGCACAGCAGCTTAAAAGCACAGAGTATCCCCTTCCTTGTCCCCTAGAACTCACCCAGAGCCTCTGCTGGATGTGGTCTGCTTCCTGGTGGATAGAACAGTGAGACACTGAGAGGGGAGAAGGGGAAGGGGGACAAAGAAAGAGATACCTGAAGCTTCCTCCCTGCAGGTGGTGGGGAGTGGGGGTTCAAACCTGGTACTTGTGCACAGTAGTATGTCTGCTCACACCCCCCCCCCCACACACACACACACACTGCTCTTTCAAATGGAAGAGGACATTTGAAGGCAGGAGCTCAGTCAATCTCTGGTTATGTGCTGAAATGTGCCAATTCCAGTTTACTCCCTAGGATTCAAAGCAAGGCCTCAGTTCTGGCTGATGTGTCCACCCTCCCTTTCTTCCTTCTTCCTTCTTCCCTTTCTCTTTTTCTCTTTCTCTCTCTCTCTCTCTCTCTCTCTCTCTTTCTTTCTTTCTTTCTTTCTTTTTTCTTTTTCTTTCAATTGCCCCTAGGGTTATCACTGGGGGTTGGTGCCAACACTACAGATCTACCACTCCCAGAAGCAATTTCCACCCCTTTTCTATTTTATTTGATAGGACAGAGAGAAACCAAGAGTAGAGGGGGCGAGAAATCATTCGGGGGCAGGGGGGCTCACCTGGTCAAGCATACACTTGCCCTGAATGAGGCCCTGGGTTCGGGCACCAGTTCCACATGGGAGCACCCTGGACAGCACTGGGAGAGTCCCATGATGGTGGAGCAGTGCTGTGGTGTCTCTCTCCTCTCAGTGTCTCTTCCTGAATAAAACAAGAGAAAACATTGGACCTAGGAGGGAGGTTGTTCAACAGCATTGGGCATGCACAAGGCCCTAATTTTATCCCCTGGTATTGCAAAGAAAGAAAGAAAGAAAGAGAGGGAGAGGGAGAGAAAGAAAGAAAGGAAGGAAGGAAGGAAGGAAGGAAGGAAGGAGGAAGGAAGGGAAGAAAGAAAGAAAGAAAGAAAGAAAGGGAGGGAGAAAAAAAGGAAGGAAGGAAGGAAGGAAGGAAGGAAGAAGAGAGAAGGAAAGAAAGGAAGGAAGGGAAAGCAAACAAGCAAGAAAGAAAGGGAAAAAGAAAAGAAAGTAAGAAAGAACAAAAGAAAGAAAGAAGAGAAAGAAAGAAAGAAAGAAAGAAAGAGAAAGAGAAAGAGAACCTCCTCACGGTAGGGGCTCTGTGTGGTTCCTGCTGTCACCTGCCACAAGGGCAGGAGTGACAGCTGCCAGGACAGAAGTTCAGGGAGCCATCTCTGCTGCTTGTCCACAGATGAATGAGCAGCTGTCTCAGGAAGATCAGAAATGTCATTAGTTGGGGGCAGAAGTCACCCTACGTTCAAGAGAGACAGGATAGCATCTCCCCGTCCAAATAAATTCCTGACCTCTTCAAGGTGGATGACATACAGATGTGTAGTCGCTCAAAACATTTGTTGTTTCCTTTACAAAAGCAGCGGTGTTGTAAAAACAGTATCAATCTTCCTTCAACTTGGCTGTTTTTGTCTTCTACTGTGCTATCTGTAACAGGACGCCTTTACAGCTTTCTGCAACCCTCTCTCCTGTCTCCTCTGGCCCTGGAGCTTGCAGAGAGGAGACTGGATGCCCCACTTTCCTCGGGGGAGGGGCAGCTCCCCCACCTCCATCCTGTGGTTGTTTCAGAGCGGGGAGGTAGCTCAGACCAGTGGAAGTTGTCCTGGGAACTTTGCAGGAGCTCCCAGGAAGAGACACTTTCTTTTCTAGGAATTGTGGAAACAAAATAGCACAGATGCTTGCTGGGCGCTGCCTTGGCAGCCTGAACAGAACATGGGCACAGCCTGCTGGGACATCAAGCCAAGCCAGAGAAGACTCCAGCCAGGGGCTAGAAACTGTCCTCAAGACACCGGCTGGGCCGAAGGCTAGAATGTCCGGAGGTTTCTGTTACGTGAACCAGTAATGATATCTTTTCCTACACTTTTCTTCATCCCTGCCATTCATTTTCTTAAAACAATTTTTTTGAGGAGCAGGGTGTTGGCATACTGGTTGAGCACACACATTACAGTTTGCAAGGACCCAGGTTCAAGCCCCTGGTCCCCAACTGCTGGGGGAGCTTTACAAGTAGTGAAACAGTGCTGCAGGCTTCTCACCCTCTGTCTCTATCTCCTCCTTCCCTTTGAGTTTCTCTGTTAATTTCTAATATATATGTGTGTGTGTGATGTTTTCAAACATGTATTTATTTATTTTTATGTGAGAGAATGAGAGAGTGATCACAGCATGATGGTACCATGGATTGAACCTGGGGTCTTAGACTATACAAATACTCTGATCTAGGCTGAGCTGTCTCCCTGGTCCCTTCCATTTTTTCGTGTGTGTGTGTGTGTGTGTGTGTGTGTGTGTGCGCGCGCGCGTTATGATTAAAGACTCTATTGATTATATAACTGAATACATTGTCTTGTCCAAAGACGAAATGCATGCATGCAATAATTTTTAAAGACTCAAGTAAACTATGCATGAATCACTGCATGACTTATCATAGAAGAAAAGGTGGAAAGCACGGAAAGTCGCTTGTGGGGATGGGGTATACAAAGTATTCTATCCAGACACCAAAGCAAGAAACTGTTAAGATGAGTCACATTCAGCTATGTTGATTGACATAAGCGATCTTGACGACACATTGTTGACTTTTAAAAGGTTATAAAGGAAGTTATAAAAATACTCTGAGTATTAGAAAATAATGAGTTATGTAATTGTTGTGCGTTTATTTTTAGATTTTTAAAAATTTATTTATGAGAAAGGAGAGAGAAAATTTATTTAGGAGAAGAGAGAGAGAGAGAGAGAGAGAGAACCAGACATCACTTTGGTATATGTGCTGTGGGGATTGAACTCAAGACCTCCTGCTTGAGAGTCCAATGTTTTATCCACCGCGCCGTCTCCCAGACCACTTGTGCACCTGTATCTACCAAACTCCAAGCTGGTCCACCCTCATTACTCAGCGGTGCCTTTTGCTATCATTTGTCCTTTTCCAGATCGTCTCAGTTGCTTATCTGTGTGTCATGTATGTGTGCATGGATAGATCATAGAGAAAAACGAAACCTTTCTATGTTCTAGAAAAGAAGAAAAACAGAGGAAGGGAGACACAAAGAAAAGAGTATCTGACCAGACGAGAGGACGGTCTGGAGTCCGAGGAGCTGAGTCAGGCAGAGTCAAGGAGGACCCCGCCTCCTGAATTTCAGCAAGGTCCTTTCAGGTGCGCCTGGAGACGACAGCCAGGAAGACCACCAGATGGAGATGAAGGTTCCCAACAGTGACAGGCCACCATGCTGTAGAGAGTACACTTCCTGAAGCTAGCGAAGCATTGGCAAATTAGCCATGTCTAAACAACCGAGACTTTCGACATAGGAACTTCACGTTCGGTGGTGTAGAGGATGCACAAGGGAGAAGGGAAAGAATATGTCATAAGATGACCCCTTGGTTGGGCCGTTGTGCACAGAGATATTTGGCCGACGATTATTCTAGGAGTGTCTGGGGTGGAGGTGAACTGAGCTACATGTGAGTTGACAGGCAGTAAGGCGGACTGCCCTCCCCAGTGTGGGGGGAGGGTGGTGGCCCACCCATCAGGCGAGAACACTGGGTTTCCTGGTTTGCCTTCGCTCTGAGAACTGGGGCTTCCGGGTCACACCCACCACCTGAGTCCTAGCCTCAGCCTGCCATGAAATGAGCCTTCTGCCTTTTCTCTCCCCACTGGAAACCTCCAGTATTCACTGCACTGAAAAGCGACTTTTGTTGTTTTCTTACGAATTTCTTAAAAAGTATAGAAATATGCAAAGCTGTATCTCCTTGAAAGATACTTAAATACTATCAGGCATTACGTACCCGTTGGAATGTAAGTATTCATTGCCTTTTTTTTTTTTATTAAAAACTTTTTTTCCTCTTTTTAGTGCCACCAAAGTTATCACTGGGGTTTGGTGCGGGAACTCCAAATCCACCGCTCCTGACGGCCATTTCTTTCTCTCTTTTTTCTTTTTCTTTTATTTGATAAGACAGAGAGACATAGGGGGGAGATAACGAGAGAACTGCTTCACTGCTCGTGAAGCTTCCCCCTACATGTGGGAGTGGGGGGCTAGAGTACTGATCCTTGCACATGGTGATGTGTGCTCTTAACTGGGGGTGCCACTGCCAGGCCCCTTGTCTACTCTCTTGCACTCTCTGGCCTCCCTCCACAGAAATTGAGGCTCCCTTTGGTTCTCCCAGCCCTCAGGGGGTACAGAGTTACTCAGTACTAGATGCAAGGTCCAGTCCAGACCAGCACTACAAAGGAGGCTGGTCTGCAGACAGGGAGTGACCACCACACCCAGAACTTCCTGTGGATTATCTGTGATAAAGGAAGCTTTGGGTCTGAGAGTCTGGTGAAACAGAATTAATCAGATGTCTGAGCTGAATCCATCCCACCTTGCCCTTGGGAAAACCAAGTGTGGACACCTTGCTGAATTTTACAGATAGATGCTAGGGTGCTAAGGCCCTCCTGGTGAGAAAGAGCTTCTCTGGCAGTCTGCTGGTGCTTTGCAAGTTGGGTTCCTTTGGGTAGAAGGGAGGATGAAGACAGGCATCAGAATTATGAGTAAACCAGTCAGACACATTAAGAACCCACAGACTGGGGACTGGGGTGGTAGTTCAGTGGGTTAAGTGCACATGCTGCAAAATGCAAGGACCGGCATAAGGATTCCCATGGCTCCCCACCTGCAGAGCCATCGCTTCACAGGCGGTGAAGCAGGTCTGCATGTGTCTTTCTTTCTCTCTCTCTTTCTGCCTTTTCCTCCCCTCTCAATTTCTCTCTGTCCTAACCAATAAAATGGAAAAAAATGACTGTCATGAGCAATAGATTCATAGTGCCAGCACCAAGCTCCAGTGGTAATCCTGGAGGGGGAAAAAAAAACACCTAGAAAGAAGGGAGATGAAGCCTGTGCTTTTGCCTGCCTTTGCTTCAGTCTGCCCTTCCCAGGCTGGAATGAGTATGGCTGCTTCCTGAGATGGCCCAGGTAGCTAGAAGCTGGAGTCCCTGCACAGGGTGAAGTGAGAAGCCCACAGGAGACTCCCTGTCACCACAATGGAGGGACTAGACATCACACAGGCCCTCGGTGTGTGGCGATCGGGACCAAGGAGGACACAGTGGACCGGAAACATTTACTCTCTTGGGAACTGGGCTGCTCTCAGTCCTGCATCTTCCTACCTCAATTCAGATGAGACCATCTGAAAACAAACCTCTCCAGGAACAAGTAGACATGGAGAAGAACTCACTAGGAATTTGGGGAAACATATTCTTTGACATGATAAACCTAAGTAGGAAAAGTCTAAACTGATACAAGGTACAGAGTTAACTGGAGAGATTAGCCGAGGAAGTCACGTGGCCCCAGCACAGGGACACTAAGGCCATGAAGAAGGGTTAGGAGAAGGCACCCCGGGAAAGATCGGGGGAAATAGAATGATGAGGAACAGCCTTTGAAGAGATAATGGCTGAGGACTTGCAAGTACTGGAGACAGAGTTAGAAAGTACAAGTTCAGAGCAAACAGTAAGTATCATAAATCAAAAGTGATTCACCCAGAGGCAGGCTGTACAACATGTAGGGCAAACAGAACAATTCTGAAAGCCACCAGAGGAAGAGCAGGTCCCCCCGAGGAAGGGCAGTGGGCCAGTAAGTCCCCAGCAGGTGCACTGACTGCGGGATAATGACTCAGAAGCCAAAGGCAAATCACTTCCGGTTTAGCTCAAGTCTCTCCTGAAATGAAGCCATCATTCAGGAGCGAAACAGGTCAGAGACATTTCACCCAGGGAGAGCTAACTTCCTGTAGGCTCCTGAAAGGATTAACATGCATATAAAGGAAAGGATTTAATAAAAGTCATCACGACAGTAACACTTTCATCACATCGGCCACATTTAAATTCTCACAGCAACACTATATTCAGGAGATATATTCTTAATATCTCCTTTTCATATTTTGAAAACAAAGAGGAGAACAAGATACACCAGGCAAACACACACACACACACACACACACACACACACACCCCAGATGTTAGAAATGATTCAGAATACAAACATTAATACAGATAACAATTTAGGTATTAATCCACCAACGATACATAAGCATAGCCTTCTGTGCAGCTAGCAGTATTGTCTTGATGATAGTAAAGTAACAAACATGAAATTATTTAATGTTGTAAAAGAAAGAGCATTATTTGAACACACATCATGAACTAGTCAGTAAAAAATGAGGAGAAAAATAAGACTGTGGAAAGTAAAGTTATCAAGTCTGAGCTAATATCTGTATATCCACATACATACATATGCCCACACACTCAACTAATTGAAGTCCAAGCACTAATGGAACCAGTATAAAATGGATCTTCCCAATGAGGTCACAAGTGTCAAAGTTAAGTTGCCACAGAGACCACCAGCTTTTGTGGTGGTGCATTTCAGCTAGAAGTCAGCATTAAAAAGAAAATATAAAAAGTACATTTGGAATACTTTGGCAAATATACCTTTAAGTGATCCAATGATTACCTAGGAAATACAGTAGAAACAGTAAAATATTTAGAAGTAAATACTGTGAAATTACCGCCTGTCAAAAGCTGAGTTAGGCTAAAATGGTATTTAAAGATAAACTGTAGCCTTAAACTTGCTTATATAAAGATAAGAAAAATGAAAACACATGCTCTAGAAGAACAGAGTAAGCCTAGGTGGACTGAAAGGTAAGGCGTACCAATAATCTCAGAGCAGAAAGGACCAAAATAGAAAGCAGAGACTTCCGGGAGATGTGGCCATGGAGTAAAAGGGGTGAGACCTGATGTCTCCCCAAAGAACAAATGCCTACAGCCATGGAGCTTAACAAAACTCCCCAACTACAGCTGAGACATCTGCAGAAACAGCACATCCTCAGCCACCAAGTTGCAGATGTTACCATGATTCTATCCTGACTTCTCTGGTTGGACACCCTCACCAGTGTGTCCTGGAACCCCACCTCTCCAGAGCCCTGCCCCACTAGGGAAAGACAGAAACAGGCTGGGGGTGTGGATCCACTTGCCAATGTCCATGTTCAGTGAAGAAGCGATTACAGAAGCCAGACTTTCCACCTTCTGCATCCTATAAAGAATTTTGGCCCATATTCCTAGAGAGGGGGATAAATGATAGGGGAACTCCAACTCCATCAGAACTTGGAAAAGAAAAAGGGAGGGACATTTGGATGTACTAATAGGTATATGTGTGACTTGGAAAGGAAGAGAAGGTGGGAGCACAGAAAAAAAAAAAGGGCAAATCTATACAAATATAGACAGACAATTGTAGAAATAATAGTTAACTCATATCTGCAACCTTAGGAGAACTGCTGTAACTTACAATGGAGGGATTGGGGATCCAGAACTCTGGTGGTAGGAACACTGTGGAGTTCTACCCCTGCTATATTGTAATTGTATATATCAATATTAAATCACTAATGAAGTTTTAAAGAGAGAATAAAGGCTCTTAAAATTCCTCAAAACCAGGGCTGGGTGGTGGTGCACCTGACTGAATGTACATATTACATTTACACAAGGACCCAGGTTTAAACCCCCAGTCTCCATCTGCAGAGGGAAAGCTTTGCAAGTGGTGAAGCAGGGTTTCAGGTATCTGTCTGTCTGTCTCTCCTCAATCACCCCTCCCCTATTGCTTTCTGACTGTCTCTATCCAATAAATAAAAATGAATACAATAAAAAAATCTTTTTAAAAATTCAATAATACCAAAAAGAAAGAAAGAAAGAAAGAAAGAAAGAAAGAAAGAAAGGTAAAGAAGCAAGGCCTACCCAAAGTTGTCTCTTTAAAACTATTTTAACTCCAATTTGTTGAATCGATGAATCATTCGCATGGCTCCAAATTCAAACAGGACAAGCTGGCACGTAATGAAAAGCTTTCCTTCCATTCCATTTGCCTAGTCACCCAGTTCCCTCCCACAGACAGGGGTGCTGTTCTCTCTGTATCCCTAGTGAAAATAGTGCATAGCACAACAGCACACTGCCTCGTAGCCCTCCATCTTTTAGCTCAAATGTTAAACTGATCCCCACCCCACCCCATACACACACCTTTAGCAAGACTTTGGTGTGTGTGTTTGTTGTGAGAAAGAGAGAGAATGAGAGATGAATAAGAGACCATTGATGCAGGGAACGAAGAAGAAAGCGATGTAACTACGGACGTGTGGAGACTGAACATCCTGTCCAAACGTGATGCCAGAGGTTTTTCTATGCACACCAGTGAGCAGGGAAATCCAAATGAAGTAGCTCATTTCCAGGGAAGCAGAAGGTGTCTGGATGAGCCAGCCTTGAGTCCAACCAGAGGACTTCATATGGGGGAGTCGCTGGGGGAGTGTGGAACAGGGCTGGGGAAGCAACTCTGTGATCAGGGGGACATAAGTGCTACAGGGACACCCATCCAAGGTCCCCAGTAGGGGCTGACTTTGGGGAAGGGACTGAGAGGGAGCTGGATTGGAGGCGCTGGAACCCCAAAAGCCACCGCTGGACACAGAGGAGAGGAGCAATGGGGTATCTTCCCCCAGTCCTCCGACTCTCTAAAGGGCAGCTATCAATCCCTGGACCCCACTTACCGGGAAAAGCGGCTTAGAAAAAGAATCTGCAAGAAAGCAGAGAAAGAATTAGCATCCAGGAGAGAAATGACATCCTCAAAATTGACTCGGGGGGGAAAAATAATAAAACCCAGCGACACGAGTAAGCCTGTTGTGAGAATGTTTTACTTGGGGACACAGGAAAACAGTGGTGTCTGCAGGTAAAATATTCTTTACTCGCGGCTCAACCTCCAGCCCCAGAGGCCCTGGGCTGAGGCAGTGTGACAGGGGCCGCAGAGCATCCTGGTGTTTTGCAAAGGGCTTTTAGATCACTGGGGGAAAACATGGGGAAGCGATGCAGATCATTTTCTGAAGCTGACGTGACTGTGAAGCTGCTGCTGGAAGGAGGGAGCCTGGGAATGGATAATCATACATCAGCCACCTCTCGTGTATGAACAGAGATGGAAAAGCCTTAAGTAAAATCAGGAGGAATTAAATTCAACTTATGTGTATGGATACATCTATATACATGATGCATCGTAATTAAATGGGGTTTCTCTATCATGCGAGGGTGTTTCGCTATCATAAAACACATGAATGTAATCTGGCATTGTCACTGAAAGCGATCAATCATTTCCAGTAGATGCAGAAAAATAGGCTGGGGTAAAATGAACTATCGAAGATTTTTCTTTTTAAAAAAAGATCTTGATAAATCACAAGTCGAAGGCAATGCTTTTCATCTTATTTCTATATCCCCGTTTCCAGTTCATCACCTAATGTTTTCCACTCAGCCCAGAATCAAATCAGGCTGTAATAGTCGCCATTTCCCTGCCAAATTTAATGGAAAACTGTTAGTTGAGCTGTTTGCCCTGCTTCTCCAAAGACTTTCTTCTTCTGCCTTCTAAGACACTGTGCTTCCCTTGGGCTTTGCTCCCAGATCCATGGGCATCTATTTTCGCTCCTGTTCACGGGTGGCACCCCAGCTTTGTGACATACAGATGTTGAAGTCCCTGGCCTCCAACGCTCCATCCTCTCTGCCTCCCGCCTCCTGGCACACAGCTCCCTCCGGCTCTCTCCCTCACCCTCCTCCTGACAGTGCACCCCAGCCCCCAGGCCCTGGTTCTTTCTGCGGTGGCAGTGGTGGAGCTCACTGAATAAGAATCAGTCTGAAAGGCAGCAGCACCTTTGCTCTCTACACTCCCTTCCCAGGCCCTTCCTGTGGAGATGGCCATTCAAAAGAAGTGACATTTCCTCCACAGTAATCTAAAAAGCTACCCAAACTCCACTGTAAACCATAATTTTTTTTCCCCCACAGAACTGGCTGGATGGACTACTTCTAAAATTCGCTTGGAAGAGTAAAGGCGGGGTGGTGGTGGTGGGGAATAGACAGACCGACAAAATGCAGCCTGTGATTACCCAGCCCAGCTTCAGATGGACCATTTAAGAGAGTGAACCTTTAGCATGAGGGGAGACAGACCAATTAGACAAAGCAGGGAAACCCATGAACTGGCCCCCGAGGACACTGGACTGGGACAAAGACTGCTTCACCAATGGCATCACGCCCTGGTAGCAAGTGCTGAAACAGTCTGCTTGGAGGAGTGAGGCTTCCCGCCAGACAAGAATGTTCTGGCAGGTGACAGAGTCAGATGTGGAAAACAACACCTTTAGAGGAGAATACAGGACTTCTGCTATAAAACCAGGATGGGGTGTTGGAGGGCAGCTTAGGGAGGCAGCACCCTGCACCCTGCGGGAAGCCAGGAGAAGGCCCAGAGGCAGGGCCAGGAGCCCAGTGTGTCTGCATACCCTGCCCCAGCTCCCTCCCTCCCTCCCTGACTGCAAAGGCCACAACAGATGTGACACCTGGAGACAAAGGCTGGAGCACAGCCCCTGAGGGGCCTGCCCTTCCCCAGAGGGGACTAGAAAGCCGGGAAGACTTAAGAGGCTGGGGTCTCCCTCTCCTTCTCCTTTCCTCTCCCTCTCCTTTCCTCTCCCCTCCCTCTCCTTTCCTCTCCCCTCCCTCTCCTTTCCTCTCCCCTCCCTCTCCTTTCCTCTCCCCTCCCTCTCCTTTCCTCTCACTCTCCCTCTCCTTTCCTCTCCCCTCCCTCTCCTCTCCCTCTCCTTTCCTCTCCCCTCCCTCTCCTTTCCTCTCCCCTCCCTCTCCTTTCCTCTCCCCTCCCTCTCCTTTCCTCTCCCCTCCCTCTCCTTTCCTCTCCTCTCCCTCTCCTTTCCTCTCCCCTCCCTCTCCTTTCCTCTCCCCTCCCTCTCCTTTCCTCTCCTCTCCCTCTCCTTTCCTCTCCCCTCCCTCTCCCTCTCCTTTCCTCTCCCCTCCCTCTCCTTTCCTCTCCTCTCCCTCTCCTTTCCTCTCCCCTCCCTCTCCTTTCCTCTCCCCTCCCTCTCCTTTCCTCTCCCCTCCCTCTCCTTTCCTCTCCCCTCCCTCTCCTTTCCTCTCCCCTCCCTCTTCCTCTCCTTTCCTCTCCCCTCCCTCTCCTTTCCTCTCCTCTCCCTCTCCTTTCCTCTCCCCTCCCTCTCCTTTCCTCTCCTCTCCCTCTCCTTTCCTCTCCCCTCCCTCTCCTTTCCTCTCCCCTCCCTCTCCTTTCCTCTCCTCTCCCTCTCCTTTCCTCTCCCCTCCCTCTCCCTCTCCTTTCCTCTCCCCTCCCTCTCCTTTCCTCTCCTCTCCCTCTCCTTTCCTCTCCCCTCCCTCTCCTTTCCTCTCCTCTCCCTCTCCTTTCCTCTCCCCTCCCTCTCCTTTCCCTCTCCCTCTCCTTTCCTCTCCCTCTCCTTTCCTCTCCTCTCCCTCTCCTTTCCTCTCCCTCTCATTTCTTCTCCCTCTCCCTCTCCTTTCTTCTCCCTCTCCTATCCTCTCCCTCTCCTTTCCTCTCCCCTCCCTCTCCTTTCCTCTCTCTCTCCCTCTCCTTTCCTCTCCCCTCCCTCTCCTTTCTTCTCCCTCTCCTTTCCTCTCCCTCCCTATCCCCATCCTCCATCTCTGGTCTACCTGCCTACAGGTTTGTACTTTCTTCTCTTTTTCTGTCCTTCCTTTCTCTCAACAAATGCTCATCTTCTCCCTGAAACATGACTATCTCTCTCTGTGATTCTTCCATGTCGAAGTCAGTCTAGACCCCACAGGAGGGAGCCGGTGAATGGGCCCGGCTAGTTGCCCCCTTCCCTCAACAGAGGGATGAGTTAGATAAAACATATGATCCCGACCCATAAAGAAATCTCTGTCAAGGTAATCACATTGACATGGAAACAAATTTAACGACAGTGGTGGCAGCAGTTGTTATTTTATTTTAATTAAAAAAATTATCTTAGTGGAGTAGGGCAGTAGCGCAGCGGGTTAAGCACAGGTGGCGCGAAGCAGAAGGACCGGCGTGAGGATCCTGCTTCGAGCCCCCGGCTCTCCCACCTGCAGGGGGGTCGCTTCACAGGTGGTGAAGCAGGTCTGCAGGTGTCTGTCTTTCTCTCCCCCTCTCTGTCTTCCCCTCCTCTCTTCATTTCTCTCTGTCCTATCCAACAATGACGACATCAACAACAATAATAATTATAACAACAATAAAAAACAAGGGCAACAAAATGAAAAGAAATAAATATTTTTTAAAACTTTTAAAAATTATCTTTATTGGGAGTCGGGCGGTAGCGCAGCGAGTTAAGTGCAGGTGGTGCAAAGCACAAGGACCGGTGTAAGGATCCCGGTTTGAAGCCCAGCTCCCCACCTGCAGGGGAGTCACTTCACAGGTGGTGAAGCAGGTCTGCAGGTGTCTATCTTTCTCTCCTCCTCTCTGTCTTCCCCTCCTCTCTCCATTTCTCTCTGTCCTATCCAACAACGACAACAACAATAATAACTACAACAATAAAACAACAAGGGCAAGAAAAGGGAATAAATAAATAAAATAAATACTAAAAAAAATTTTTTAATTATCTTTATTAGCTAGAAACAGCCAGAAATTAAGAGGGAAGGGGAGATAGAGAGGGAGAGAGGCAGAGACACACCTACAGCCCTGCCTTGCCACTTCCAAAGCTTTCCCCCTGCAGGTGGGGACTGAGGGCTCAAACCCAGGTCCTTGCTCACTGTAACACGCGCCCTCAACCAGGTGCATCACCACCCAGTCCCTGTTGTTATTTTATTGCCACCAAGGTTTTCATTGGGGTTCGATAACTGCACAACAAATCCACCATTCTCAGTGGCCATCTTTTCCTTTTTATTTTTCTTAATAAGACAGAGAGACATTGAAAGGGGGAGGTGATGATCTTGTGTCCTTTGGGGTAAAGTGGATGGAATTGGAGAAGATGCTGCTCAGTGAAGCAAGTCAGAAGGTGAAGGACAACACAGATGGTCACACTCGTGTGTGGAATATAGACAACTGAGTATACAGATGTGAACAAGCAAAGGTGAATTTCTAAGACTATGGGAGAACAATAGTGATTATGGGGGTGGGGACACAGAGCTTTGGTGATGGAGTGGTGAAAAAATAAATGAATAGAAATAAAATAATGAGGGAGTCGGGCGTTAGTGCAGTGGGTTAAGCGCAGGTGGTGCAAAGCATAAGGACCGGCGTAAGGATCCTGGTTCGAGCCCTCAGCTCCCCACCTGCAGGGGGTTCGCTTCACAGGTGGTGAAGCAGGTCTGCAGGTGTTTATCTTTCTTTCCCCCTCTCTGTCTCTCCCTCCTTTCTCCATTTCTCTCCATCCTATGCAACAACGACGATGTCAATGACAACAACAGTGATAACTACAACAATTACAACAACAATAATAACTATAACAATAAAACAACAAGGGCAACAAAAGGGAATAAATAAATATTAAAAAAAGAAAAAATATTTATTAAAAATAATAATAAAATAATGAGAGAGAGAGAGAACTGCAGAGCTGCTTCACTGCTTGTGAAGTGTCCCCCCTGCAGGAGAGGACCAGGGGTTTGAACCTGAGTCCTTGTGCATGTAGTATGTGCACTCAACCAGGTGCATGACCACTTAGCCTCCAATCATATAACATTTTGACATCAAGAACAACCACAAAACAGTAAAACTAAAGGGCCAGAGTGAGTGCAAAGGCAAACCCAAACCCTGCCTCTCTTGTTCTCTTCTCAGCTCCTCTGCTTCTGCTTCTCCTCCCCTCTCAGTCCTCAGAGAAAAATAAAAAGGCAAACTGCAGACCAGAAGACATCAAGTCCCAAAGCAGTAAGACAAGCAGCCAACCTACAGATAGAAAACACGAACTGGGCAAGACGCACATGTGAGGTGGTCAGCTGCCAGACTAGCTTCATGGGCGGGAGACAGACGACCAGGGACCCATGGCTGAGCTGGGAATGCAGTTCAATCTTTATTGATGAGCGGGGATGCAGAGCGATCAGTCAATCTCATTCATTAGAAAATCCTGTCCTTTATATCTCCTGAGGCAGAAGTGTCAGGAAGAGGAAGTACGTAGGATAGGGGGTGGAGAGAAGGGAAAAAAAACTCACGAACCAGTGGGGATTAAATGGTGGAAAACACGATGTGACTAGGAGAGGAGGCGGAGTGGAAAAAGAGCTCCAACCAGTGGGGATTAAACCAGGGCGGGTCTCAAACAAAACAATGATTATGTAAATAGACCACAGCGTCAAGCAATGCAAACAGAAGGGGTCTTAGAAGAAGCAATGCAAAACAGAAGGGGTCTTAGAAGCAGAATTAGAAGCAGACCAACAGTCGGCCTGACAAATAGCCAGGAGAGTGAAAATGGAAGTGAGACGAAAGCAAGGTCCAGCTCTAACAGGAGGACCTCACCACCCCCCCCCCCCCGCCATACACTCAGTCCCTCATTTCTGCTGGGGGTACAGATCAGCAAGGCCACTTTGGAGAAACACTTGAGCAGTGAGGCCGAGAGTCTTGTTCCACTTCTAAGAAACATTTTCTAGCCCAGAGGAACCAACACAATGAGGAAGACACACAACAGTTGACTGTTGCCCTTGCAGTAGCAAAGTGTTGGAAACCACCTAGATGTCCTTCAACCCAGGAGAACCAGTGTAACTTGTCACACACAGACATGTGGTTACACCTGGCCTGCTGCAGGAGCAAATGGAGCCAGACTAAGGCTACGGTTTACAAAACAGCATGCTAAGTGAAGAAGGTAGGTATACATAGATAGAATGATATTTATGTGAAGCCCGGGAAGCAAAGACAGCACTAGCCATTGTTCAGGGAATGCTGTACAATTCCAGGTTTAAAGCAGGACAAAACCAGTTATGGAAATGCTATTTAGCACTTTCCCTTTGGGGAAAATTCTGATGGCAACTGGAAAGGGGTACTCAGGAGGTGTGATTGGTACAAGATGATTTGAGAGAGGAGTACACGGGGGATTTGGCTGTATTTACATTGTTGTATTGCTTTCAAAAAAGATTCTAAGTACAAGAACATGTTGAGATTTGTGGAGGCCCAGAGCCAGGCTTGGAGGCGCTCATTATAATAGCCTTCACACACTCACATGGGATAGAAAGCTATCAGCAAGGGGGATGGGCAGTAGCGCAGTGGGTTAAGTACACGTGGTGCAAAGCGCAAGGACTGGAGTAAGGATCTCGGTTCGAGCCCCCGGCTTCTCACCTACAGGGGAGTCGCCTCACAGCCGATGAAGCAGGCCTGCAGGTGTCTATCTTTCTCTCCCCCTCCCTGCCTTCCCCATCTCTATCAATTTCTCTGTCCTATCCAACAACAATAACAACAATGATAAACAACAAGGGCAACAAAAGGGAAAAATAGACTCCAGAAAAAAAGAAAAGAAAAGAAAAGAAAAGAAAAGAAAGCTACCAGCGGGGCCAGGTTGTGGGGCACGTGGTTAAACACATACATGACAGTGTGTGTGTGCAGGGACCTAGGTTCAAGCCCCTGGTCCCCACCTGCAGGGGAAAAGCTTCACAAGAGGTGGTGTCTCTCTGTCTTTCTCCCTCTCTATCTCCCTCTCCCCTCCCCATTTTTCTCTGTCTCTATTCAATAATAATAATAATAGCCATCAATTAAACATTTTCAAAAATTAATGTTTTAATTCTTAAAATCAAGGAAAGTTATCTTGAATGGAGCTTGAAGGAATCATATTGAGATAAACCAGAAAGAGAAGGAAGAATATGGGATGATCTCACTCACAGACAGAAGTTGAGTGAGTTCTTAAAAATAAGAACAGAAGGGGGTCGGGCGGTGGCGCAATGGGTTAAGCGCATGTGGTGCAAAGCGCAGGGACCGGCGTAGGGATCCCGGTTCGAGCCCCCGGCTCCCCACCTGCAGGGGAGTCGCTTCCCAGGCGGTGAAGCAGGTCTGCAGGTGTCTATCTTTCTCTCCCCTTCTCTGTCTTCCCCTCCTCTCTCCATTTCTCTCTGTCCTATCCAACAACGAATTGAGTCAACAAGGGCAATGATAATAACCACAACGAAGCTACAACAAGGGCAACAAAAGGGGGAAAAATGGCCTCCAGGAGCGGTGGATTCATGGTGCAGGCACCGAGCCCAGCAATAACCCTGGAGGAGGAAAAAAAAAAAAAAGAACAGAAGGGAAAACACAAAGCAGAACTTGGACTGAAGCTGATGTATTGCGCCAAAGTAAAGGACTCTGGGGTGGGGGAAGTCCACATGATATCGGTGGAGGACCTAGGTGGGAGTCAAGAGTGTTAAATGGAAAACTGAGAAATGTTACACATTTACAAACTACTTGTATTTTACTGTTGATTGTAAAACATTAATCCCATCAATAAAGAATAAACAACTAACTAAATAAACAAAATTTTTAAATTTATCCAAACTTTCAGTATTTCAATATCTCCTAACTGTCCTTCAACAGAGAGCTAGTAAAACACATCATATGTGGGGAGGGTCCATGGCAAAGTTTTAATGACATTTGCAGTGTATTTAGCCTTTTTGTTGACTGAAGTTTACAAAATATTATATACCATGAAATGCTGTATGTCATAACAGCCACATATGTATGAGAAAGTCTAAGAACAAGATTGTAAATGGTTGTCTTTGAGCAAATCTAGATAGTAGAGGTTCTCTGATGTTTTCTCTAGATATAAATGATCATGTATCTTTTTATAAATATAAGAAAGCTATTGAAATAGTTCTTCAGAATTCACCTACCAAAGGACTTTAAAATAAAATGAAAAAAAAACTCACTTTTTTTTTTTTAAATTTAAAGCATCCAGTTTTGGCAAAGCTACTGCTGAATTCTACTCTCTGTCCCTGATGTGAAACCACACAAACCAGTGTCATGTCTTCCGAAAAATAAGTTGGTGACACATAGCAAGTGTTCACCAATAGGAATAGGACAGCGGTCCCAAGGAAATGACCAGAAAGGCAAGGATGTTCACTCGGGACGTTTCCCCAGAGCTGGGACAACAGAGCCACCCAGCAACTGGGGAGGACTCAGCAGAAAACAGTCCCTGACGATGAAGTCCTTGGTAACCCAGTGCGAAGCAGGTGTTTGTACTGACACCTGGTAAGATGGACTCTGCCCACAAGTACAAACAGAATGTTCGGTAGAGCTCCATGCTTGTCGTTCTCTTCATACATTTTGAGAGACCTCTAAAACATGCCACAATCTAATGACAATCATCTCCGAGAATAGGAATCTTTGCTTTTAAATCTATTTCAGTGTTTTCCTAAACTGTAAAACAAACATACCTTTTATGATCTGTAAAAGGTACTTTCATTTTGTTAAAAAGGAGAAGGAGGAGGTGGAGGTGGAGGAGGAGGTAGAGGAGGAGAAGGTGGAGGAGGAGGAGGTGGAGGAGGAGGAGAAGGTGAAGGAGGAAGAGGATGAAGAGAAGGAGGAAGGAGAGGAGAAGGAGGGAGAAGATGAGGTGGAGGAGGAGGTGGAGGAAGAGGATGAAGAGAGGAAGGAGGGAGAGGAGGAGAAGAAGATGAAGAGGTGGAGGTGGAGAAGGGAGGAAGAGGAGGAGGTGGAGGAAGAGAAAGAGGAAGAGGATGAAGAGAAGTAGAGGGAGAGGAGGAGGAGGTGGAGGAAGAGAAGGAGGAAGGAGAGGAAAAGGATGAAGAGAAGGAGGAAGAAGAGTATGAGGAGGAGGAAAAAGAGGAGGAGAAGCAGGAAGTGGAGGAGGAGGAAGAGGAGGGGAAGGAGGAGGAAGAGGAGGAGAAGGAGGACGAAGAGGAGGAAGATGAGAAGAAGGAGGAGGAAGAGGAGGAGGAAGATGAGGAAAAGGAGGAAGAGGAGGAGGAAGATGAGGAAAAGGAGGAAGAGGAAGAAGAGCAGGAGGAGGAGGAGAAGGAGGAAGAAGAGGAAGAGAAAGAGGAGGAAGAGGAGGAGAAGGAGGAAGCGGAGGAAGAGGAGGAGGAGGCGCTGGAGGAGGAGGAGGAGGAGGAGAGACAGCAGCTCACTGGCCCCCTTTCCCTCAGCTCCTCAGCTCCGTCTCCAGTCCCACTGGCAGCACAGCACAGAGCACAGACAGGGCTGCAGTTCTCTCCTGGTAATTACAGGCCCCGTTATAACCTGCCCCACACCCCGGCTCTTTTCCGAAGAACCAGCCAGGCTATACGGCTGTGCAGGTCAACCCACAAGAAACTCTGGCAGAGGGCTGCCCCCCACCTCTGGCCCTGGATATTGTGTGAGCTCATAGACACCCCTCAGTGCCATTACTTGGGACTTCTGGCCATTGCTCTGGCCCCTGAGCTGAGGTGAGAGCACCTGTGACCCCAGAGGAAGGGCAACATTGAGAGAAATGAATTGCAGATGACGCCAGAAGAAAAACTATCAATATGCCATACAATAGACATGCTGCTTCTGATTCATTCCTGTTCGTTTGCAGCAACGTCTCTACTGCATTCCTAACACTGCTGGTGAGACTGTAGGGCTCCCTTTAATCGCCTTCATGTCTGTAAGTCTCATCTGGACTTGGTGAATTACTGTTTTATTTAATGAAAAAGAAGATAAATTGTACTTGATTCATATTTATTAATTTCTGTGAATTTGTTGTATGACATTTATGTGAGCGTTGGCACATAATTTCTCCTTTCTTTAATTCACAGCCTGAGAGCTGTTTAAATATGATTTTAAATGATGCATAAAATGCCTCCTGACATATTTGTTTTCGGAATTCCCCGCATGCATACTTGCCGTTTCTACGTGATGAACAAGCAGCATCTCAAATTGTGGGGAAAGAAAAATGGCCCCTGTCTGGGCTTCCTTTATTAGACTCCAGATTTCGGGTTCTGGTCCTGGCATCGTGGTGGCACTGACCGAGTCTCCCGGAGGCTGACAGGTTTAGCGGCCAGCGTCCTCTGCCCCCGGCTAACTCGGTATGACAGGCCAGGCTTTGCAGGTGTAACAATCATCAGTTTGGTGTGAAACCTCAGAGTAAGTCTAAAAATAGATATGGCTCTGATAGCATGTGGGGGCGGGGTGCAGGAGGAGTTAAGTAGCAGAGGTGAACAGTTTCTGAAAGCAAGGGGCTCTTCCTTGAGTTCCCAAGTATAAAGACAGCTTTGGTAATAAAATGATAATTTCCCCTAGTTTCTCATATCTCTCTCTCTCTCCCTCCCTCCCTCCTTCTCTCCATTCCTCTTCTCCCTCTTCTCTTCTCTTCTCCTCTCTCTCTCTCTCTCCTCTCACAGAGTTCTGCTCAGCTGTGGCTTATGGTGGTATGGGGGATTGAACCAGGGACTTAGGAGACTCAGGTATGAGAGTCTCTTTGCATAACCATTCTGCTATCTATCCCCAAGATATTTATTTGTTTCTTATGAGAAAGAGAGAGAGAGAGAGAGAGTCTGACCAGAACACTGCTCAGCTCTGGTTTATGGAGGTGCTGGGGATTAAACCTGGGACTTTGAAGCCTTAGGCATGAGAGTCTTTTTGCAGAACCATTATCCTGTCTCCCCTGCCTTTTCTAATTTCTTTGCAACAATTCTGGTTTCCCATCCACATGCTCTCACAGCCCCTTTTGACGAGTTCTCTGGCCATTGCTCAGATCACGCTGGCTTAGTCTACAATTCTACTTTCTGAATTGCCACAGAAATACGGTCTTCCTCTGGTCTTTTCTCCCCTCCCGAATAAGTCTCAGGCCTACGTTTTGCTGTATTTTTAATCAGCACATACCTGCAAAAGCTCACCACCACCGACTCTTTCATGAGCGGTCAGCAAAGGAGACAGGAAGAGGCTCTGTGTCTGCTCCTCAGTGGAAGCCGCCAGGAAACCATTTCCCAGCGGCTTGGTCCAAGGACGCCAAGGACCCCGTCACTGGGGGGCGTGCTTGTAGGTGGGTTTGTGCCTGGCGTCAAGGCCCCTCCAGCACCATGAGCCTGTACCGACTCACGTGTGGGGGGTGCAGTTTGTCTAAAATTCCTATCCTCCGCCCTCCTCTCTCCTCCTCCTCCTCTTCTTCCTCCTGTCCTCTTCCTCTCCTTCTCCTCCTCTTCCACAGATTTAGAAATTTCTTTATGGGAAAGAGAGATGAACAGAGCATCACTCTGGCACATGATGCTGAGGATGGGACCAGGCACCTCGTGCCTGAGAGTGAAGCCTTCATCCACTATACCACCTTCTGGGCCCCATTCCTTCCCTCCTCTGCCCTCCCTTCCCTCCCCTCCCCTCCCCTTATTTTCTTTTTGTCTTTGTAGGGGCTAAACCACCTCGGGCTGACTTTTGTTCAGATAGAAAGGCAGAAAGGGTAAGTGGGAGAGATACCGCAGCACCCAAGCTCCCTCCAGTGTGTGTGTGGGCTGGGGACAGACTCCACCCTGGGCCTGGGGCGGCACTGGGGCGGCAAAGCAGGCACACCAGTCAGGTGAGCTCTCACCAGCCCTGGCCACTCTTTTTTCAGTCGCCTTCATATTTGTTCCAAACACAATCTCTCAACGAACAAACCAGTCACCTTGTCACTGGCGGGCAGCTGCAGAGGCTCCTGGTGCTCTGGGAGCCCTGTTGTGGCCACACAGTGGACCCGCCAGCGAGAAGGACAAGGACACTCATGGAACTAATGTCATCTGCTCAGGAGCTGCTCCGAGAGACACCATGAGTGAAGCCAGAGAACCACCCATGTGCAGCCACCCAGCCGGCCGGCCTCACCTGCACTGCAGAGAACTCTGGGAGCAGGAAGCATCTGCCTTGTTTTGTTTGTTTTTGTTTGTCATCTTTTATTTGTGTGAATAGTAGGTTACGAGATTGTAAAAGCACAGGGTCGAGTGCTGTGTCTCCTCCCTCCCGCCCACCTCAGGTCTCAGACACAGTTTGCTTCTGTTTTTTTTTTTTCCTTTTTCTGCAAGTTCATGTACATCGTTTCTCTAGATTCCAGTAGTTATCCTTCACTATCCAGTAGTTATCCTTCACCTTTTTACCTACTTCTCTATGCATAATCCCCTCTAGTCCCACTCATTTTGTCCAGAAGGACATAGTTGTCATCTATTTTGATAACCCCTCTAGCCAGTCACCTGTGAACGGGCATTTAGGCTGCTTCCACTCTTTGGCTACTGTGAATAATGCAGCCATGAGCACAAGGGTGCTTCTGTCCCTCTGAATTAGTGACTTCATGTCCTTTGCATAAATGCCTTAGAGTGGCCTTGCTGGGTCATAAGGTAATTTCATTTGTATCTACGTAAGGACCCCCCCCCCACACACACACACGCAAGCAGAAGCATTTGTCTCTGCGCTGGCCCACGGACCCTACACTCAGGACGTGGAGTCCCAGGAGACCTGCCGTCCTCGCCAGCTGGGTGGAGGGAGACAAGCTCCAGGTGGAGAACCGGCTGTGGGCTGGGCAGGGCTCCTGTGCAGACACCCTCCCATTGAGCCAGCTGGGGCCTGGTCACATGGGTAACGGTAACGGGGGCCCTTTGAGCACTGCTGCTTTGACTCCTGGAACTGAGGCCCACCTAGATGCCCCCCATCTGCTTGGTGGCCACTGGAAACGTGTCCTGGGGAGACATAGGAGGTTTAGTCCAGCTTTGAGACTGGGGGCGGGGACCCAGCACAGCTGAAGATTGAGTGTGGCCATTACTGTCAGACCCTGAGGTCTTTGGCTGGGAATTTTTTCCCCTTTTGTTGCCTTTGTTGTTCTATTGTTGCTGTAGTTATTATTGTTGTTGTTGATGATGTCATTGTTGTTGGACAGGACAGAGAGAAATGGAGAGAGGAGGGGAAGACAGAGAGGGGGAGAGAAAGATAAGACACCTGCAGACCTGCTTCACTGTCTGTGAATCGACTCCCCTGCAGGCGGAGAGCCAGGGACTCGAACCAGGATCCTTACGCCGGTCCTTGCGCCCAACCCACTGCGCTACCGCCCAACCCCCTGGGATTTGTTTTTAAACAACTGATCAATTTGGGTAGACAAAGGGATAAAGTCAGAGGTGAAAAAACAGAGAGACACCTGCAGCCCTGCTTCACCACTCATGAAGCTTCCCCCCTGCAGGTGGGGGCCAGGGGCTTGAACCTGGGTTCTTGTGCACTGTAAGGTGTGCACTCTACCATCCACGGCCCCTTGGGACTTGTTTTTAATCAATGCCAAGGCACGCTACACACATGCTGATGCTGTGTGGCTTTCCGGAGAGACAGGCAGGAGAGACAGCACAGCAGCCTCCAGCTTCTCTGGACTCCCCAGCGCCCTGTGGTTCTCCCACCTGCCCGGGGTGCCTGCCATCCTTGGGCAGAGAGCAAACTAGAAGCAGGCCACCCCGAAGTGTCAGAAGACCCAAGCATCGGCAGAGGATGGTGGGGATGCGTTCAGGGAGAGGATGAGAATATTTGCCCTGGGTCCTCACTGTCAGCCCCTTTCACAAAGAGTGGGGGGCACAGAAAGCAGGAGCAGTGGGGCCTTCCAACCCTGCTGAGGACCCCACCACCCCCGGTGGCAGCTTGCCCTGTGCTCACTCTTTTCCCTCGCCCATTCTGGCAAGTCTCTGCGCCAGCAGGTCACAGTAGGGAGACAGACACACGTGGAAACTGGCATCCTGGACGGAAGAGGGTAGCTTCATAAATGGTGAAGCAGAACTGCAGGTGTCTCTCTCTCTCTCCCACTCTGTCTCCCACCCTGCCTCAATTTCTGTCTCTAGGAAACAAACAAAAGGCTACCAAGACCAATGGGGGAAAAAAAATCAAGTAAACACGTCTCTGTCTCTTTTATTTATTTTTTGTCCTAGCTAAAACATCTTGACCTGATCAGTCTCTGGTATTTTTAACTCTTATGAGAGGCAAGCTAATGGGAGCTTGGAATCTGGGGTGATTAGGAAAACCCGTGGGTAACTTTGAGAGCTGCCGGTGAAATTTTAAATCACCCTAAATGTTTTGTTTAGTGAGACTTGTTGATGTAGTCAAAAGCCCTGGACAATAATATATAGAGAGAAATCCTTGGGCCCCATTTCAACTTGAGTCAAATTCCATCCAGTACCGCTAGACCCATAACTTTCTGCTTCACGGCCTCATCACAGGAAACAGAAAACAGTACCAGTCAAGCACACTCCCAGGTTGTCCGTCCACAAAGTAAACGTTCAGGTTCCCAGCAGACAGCGCTGCTGAGAGGCCTAGTGCAGAAAGTGCGTTTAGCCCGGGAGTCCAGCACAATCCCTGTGGGGCCGCAGCAGGGAGCTGAGCTGCTCCGGGCTCGGTTAATTGGGAGGGAAAGAACCAGGGCCGCTATTATCTCCCGCCTGCTGCCCGTCTTCCTTCATCCACCAGCTCATTAGGCCAGATTAGGACTTGTTAGTGCACTCTCTGCATCATAAGCCCCGGCTTTCAGGAAATTAAAATTTGGCCAGGATTTAAAAAAAAAAAAAGGTCAGTTAGTAAGCATCAGTCAGACAGCAAACTGGAGGTCACGTTCTTGGAGGGCGGGGGTAGCGGGTGGCGTCGGTGTCGCTCACTTATGAGTGGCCAGCAGAAAGAAGTGTCATGGCTTCAGGCCCTTTATCAGTGTTATAATTTGAAGTTAAATTATGCATTAGCAGGAAGGGAAAGAAAAAGAAAAAAAAAACCGCAGCAAGTCCATACTATGGATTAATGCCTCGGGTAGAGGTTGAAGATGACACAGAGTTGGTGAGAATAACTGCTGATTTGCCTGCAAGTGTTGGGTATGAATATCAACAACAACAACAACAACAATCCAGTCCTACTTCACTCAGCAGTGCATCTAGGCACCTGCCTTAGGGCCTGCAATATGAAACACTATCTCCCACTATATTAAGCAGGTTCTAATGGGATTTAAAGACCCCCTCACAGCCCTGACTCCACCCACCGGGTGACAGGTGTAATGGAGGTGCTGGAGAGGCGGGTGACAGTAAGGAGGTTGTGCCTATGTCATCCTCTACTGACGGGGAGAGAGAGAGGGAAGGTCCCAGCTGTGAGGACAGAGGAGTCCGAGCTGGAGTCCGTGTCTCTGTGGTGGAGGGCAGGTGCTTAGACAGAGCTTGCCCACCTGGGGAGCCGGGAGCCGGGAGCTGGAAGGGCCCAGGGAACCCCTGTCCTGAGCTTAGTGGCCAGGGGAGCTCTTGGGCTGCAGGAGGCAGAGGTCCTGGCAAGCACCTGTGACCACTGGCCCCTAGTTCCTACAGCTGCTGTCCATTGTTTGTTTATTTATTTATTTACTTTTGCCTCCAGGGTTATCACTGGGGCTTGGTGCTGGTACTAGGAATCCACTGCTCCTGGAAGCTAATTTTTAACATTTTATTGGATAGGACAGAGAGAAATCAAAAGAGGATGGAGAAATAGAGAGGGAGAGAGAAAGACAGACACCTGCAGACCTGCTTCACTGCTTGTGGAAGTGTTCCCCTTGCAGGTGGGGAGCTGGGGCTCCAAGCCAGACCCTTGCATGGGTCCTTGTGCTTCATACTATGTACACTTAGCCAGGTACGCCATGTCCCCCATCCCCCATCCATTCTCATCCTCCAGATCCGGCACTTGCTTCTTGTTTACCTGTGAGCTACGTTTCAGCCAGACCATCTAAACGCTGAGCTCTCACTATCCCTTACTGTTTTTGCCGTCAGTGCTTCTTTGCTGGGGCTTCACGTCTACATGAACCCGACACCGTGGGTGGACTCTTTATGTTTCTGTGTAGATGTAGAATGAGAGAGAGAGAGAGAGGAGATATTGCTCGCGAGGCCCCCCCTACATGGTGCCCCCACATGGCATGGAGAGCGGGAAGAGAGGTGCTGAGCAGACAAGCGTGTGTTCCACCAGGAAAGCTGTTTCTCCCCTTTTCTAAGGGGATCACTGGCTCCTGTCCTTCACTCACTGGGTTTCTGAAAGCTGAACTTGGCGTGAAAGCAGCAGCCACTCCAAGGCCCTGCCAAGCTGCAGGTGCCATGGGGGTGGGAGAGGGTGCAGGAAGAGTCAGCACCCTGCTCGGAGCCCGGCCCTGCGGCAAGGCACAGGCTGGAGCCTCTGGGAGTCTCGGCACATTCACTGGAGCAGAGAGGGGCCAAGGTGTGGGAGGGTCATCCCACTAAGCTAACCCACTGGACTTGAAGCTGTTACACTCATCGCCTGTCCGGTGTCTGAGCTTCCTGCCCACCCAGCCTCACTGAGCACATGCCTGCTTGGGTCCTGTGGGCGCCCTGGGCTGTTTGGGGCTCCAGGGTGCTAGAGACAGAGCTGCTGAGGAACTCCCGTGATAGACAGAGAGACCACCCCTCGGGTGGGGGTGAGGGTTTCGTGTGAACACACACTGGCTCCCCCCTCTGCCCAGACAGCTTGTGCTTAGCCCTCAGGGGAGTTTCAGCTGAACTGTGCACCCTGTCAGCTCAGCAACCAGTGACTAAGAACTGAGTACAAAGGTGGAAGCTAGCACTGAAGCTTTCATTTCAGGCTGAGCTGGTTCAGGCCCCAGGAGGAGGGGACTTTACAGGGGTGAGAGGGGAGCATGGTTCCCATAGCTGGCTGTGTTGCCAGTGCTGCCCATACCTGTGCGCTAATTGATCTTCCAGGCATTCCATCCAGGTATCACACAGGAGCAAGACAGTGTCCTGTCTCAGGCCTGATACTTCGAGGTCTCAGGTTCATTCTCTAGCAGCCCCACAAGCCAGAGCTGAGCAGTTACCCTGGGAAAAAATAGACAAAACAAGGCGGGGGGGGGGGGGCAGGCCTGGTGGAGCAAAGCCTGCGGGAGTGAGGTGAGAAAGGGTGAAGCAACTTGACCGAGGCCGCAGGCTCACCGACTCCTGCCTGCTTCTGCCTAACCTTGAACTTCACTCTCTCTACAGCAGGAAGAGTCAAGGAAGTCACCAGATGGCACAGAGAGGAAAGGTGGCTACTTAACACGCCCTGTCTCTCCCTTCAACCCTGTCTGTCTGTACCTGTCGGCCACAGCAGAGAATGTGGTTGGAGGCGGCTCCCCAGCACCTGGCGGGCATCACCTCTGGCCCCTGGGGCGGAGTCCCAGAGAAAGCTGGACTGCTAGCCAGGTGTCAGGCTGGGAAGCATGGGAGACTGCTCAGCAGGGAGGATGCCCGCCTTGCCTTGATCACAGCCCAGGTTAGAATCCTTGGAATCACATGAGAGAGCCAGGGCACTGCGGGAGGCTTCAGAGCTGTGGTGTCTCATCTCTTTCTCTCTCTCTCTCTCTCTCTCTGAAAAATTGACCTGGAGCAGTGGGGCTGGCACACCAAATACAAAAGGGGGGCTGGGTGGTGGTACACCCAGTTAAGTGCACACACTGCTATGTGCAATGACCCAGGTTCAAGCCCCTACTTCCCCACCTGCAGGGGTAAAGCTTCATAAGTTCTGCAGGTGTCTTTCTCTCTATCTCTCCCTCCCCCTCTCAATTTCTCAATGTCTTATCCAATAACAATAGGGAAAAAAGACCTTGGCTAGTTCAGTCCCAGTGAGATGGGGGTTCAGATACCCATCATCCATCAGTGTGCTTATACTTCACTGAACTCAGAGGGGTGAATTAAGGAAACACTTTAGATAGAGACAAAACATGCTAGGTATCTGGACTCAAAGTATATATTTAATTAAGAAATATATCTCTTAGAGCCCTGACTGCATATTAAATAGCACCCTAATTGCAGGGAAAACGTGCCCTGTCTCCCTGTGACCCCCAAGGGAAGGAGCTCACTCACGAGGTGACAGGAGACCACGTGCTTCACTCTCAGGGAAACAGGTGCCCGGGACCCGGAGGAGGGAAGGGCACAGCAGGAGGGTACTCAGTAACAAGCCCCAAGCCTGCAGCCTGAGAGGTAGCTTAGTCATGTGAGTGTTGGAGTCTCAAGCATGAGGTCCTGAGTTTGACCCCCAGCACTGACTGTGCCAGTAACACTCTGGTTCTCTCATGTTAGGAAACAAACAAAAAATACGGGGGGGGGGGCAGTGCTGAGTGGTAGCATCCCTGGCTGAGGGCACACGATCTCATGCCTTGCCCTGCCCTGCCTTTCCAGGTGTATAAGCCGCCCTGGTTCAAGCCTGGCCCCCACCACACTGAAAGCTACTTCAGTGCTGCTCTGGCTGTCACTCTGCCTCTGTCTGTGTCTCTATCTAAAAAGTCAGTTCAGTGAAGTCCCAGCAATGACCGAAGATAAAGGAGTAAGCAGGACCACATTAGGACGTAAAGACAGCAGTCTTCTACTTTGCCTCAATCTCCTTTATTGACAGGATCAGGCTCAAGACTCTGCCCATGCACAGGACCCTGACCAGACCCTCCTCTGTCTTGGCAAAGACGAGATGGGGGGGCTCTGGGCAGCGGCTGGGACCCCAGAAGTCGCCAGAAGATGAGCAGAGTCTGGGGACCCCGAGTTGCTGCTGAGCCCCTTGTTACCCCACCTGCCCTGCGGGACAGACACTACCCCTGGGTATTTTGGCCCGTGCCACTGTGTGTGTGTGTGTGTGTGTGTGTGTGGCTCAGACACATGCTAATGGAGACAGGAGAGGAGAGCAGCCACCCTTGGGGGTCTATCTGGTCTTGTCTTACTTGCTCTCTGGGTCAAAGAGACCCCCGGCCCCCACTCTCCCTCTATTCCTGCAGGGCCCTCAGGGGTGGTTCTGGTTTAAGTGGACAGGGGTCAGCCGGTGGCATACCCAGCTGAGTGCATGTATCACTATGAGCAAGGGCCCAGGCTCAAGCCACGGGTCCAGGTGTCTGATCTGGGGTTTTGGAATTGCTCCCTGAACCAGCAGGAACACAGGGTTCTGGGTACTTGAAGGGGTACACCACTCCCCTCCCCTCCTGTGTGTCTGCCCTCCCACCTGGAACTAGCAGGGAAGCACTGATGAAATCTTGGCAAGTATAAAGAATCAAACATGAAAAAAAGAATAATAAACACCTCCGGGCCAGGCAGTGTACATGTCACCATGCAAGGACCAAGGTTCAAGCCTCTGGTCCCCACCTGCAGGGGGAAAACTTCATGAGAGGTAAAGCAGGGCTGCAGGTGCCTCTCTCTCCCTCTCTCGCAACCTCCCCCCACCCCAGTTTCTCTCAGTCCTGTTTGAAAATAAGCAAAAGGGGGAAACTGACCACTTGAGCATCAGATTCATAGTGCACTCACCAAACCCCACCGACAACCCTGGTGGTGATTAAACAACAACAATCACCCACCTGACAATATCCCCTTAGTGAGGCCCCTGGGCTCAAGGCAAGGAGGGGCGCCCCTTCCTGCTGAGCTGGGCTGGCGTGGGCTTGCTGGGGTGACTTTCTCCAGGTACCTGGTGAGCAAGGAGGGTGGGACCGGGCACAGCTGTCTGTCTAGGCTGGGCCTGTCTGTCCTAGGCCCTGTGGCTGCCCCCTCCCCTCTCAGATGCTGCGGTCACTCTCCCACCTGGGGGCTTGGAAGACAATGCTGAGCAGTTGTGGCTTTGAAATTAAAACTGAAGCCAAGTCAGGGCTGTTTCCAGGGGCCTCAGACTTGGGATGGGTCCTAGGGGTGCAGACCCAGGGTCTTCACTGCCAGGCCCCTGGGTATTCAGCTGCTGGCACCCTCCTGCCCCTCCCCTTCCTGCTGTCCTTGTCCTTCATTGTTCCCGGGCCCCAGCAGCCACCCAAGCACCGCTTCTCTCCTCTCTCTCTCCTCTCTTCTCTCTCTCTCTCCTCTCTCCTCTCTCTCTCCTCTCTTCTCTCTCTCTCTCCTCTCTCCTCTCTCTCTCCTCTCTCCTCTCTCTCTCCTCTCTTCTCTCTCTCTCTCCTCTCTCTCTCTCCTCTCTTCTCTTTCTCTCTCTCTCTCCTCTCTCTCCTCTCTCTCTCCTCTCTCCCCCCCTCTCTCTCCCCTCTCCCCTCTCCCCTCTCTCCTCTCTCTCTCTCTCTCTCTCTTCATCTCTCCAGCCAGGCACTTCCTCTGGCTGCCACTAATTACCACCAGCTGCTACCCTGCTGCCGGCCAGCTCTGCACACAGGCTCCCTGTACCTTCAGTTCCGGGAGCTCTGCACACACATAGTCCCCTGGCACCCTGAGTTCTGGGACCTCTGCACACAGGCCCCTGGCACCCCGAGATCTGGGAGCTCTGCACACAGGCCCCTGGCACCCCGAGTTCTGGGAGCTCTGCACACAGGCCCCTGGCACCCCGAGTTTTGGGAGCTCTGCACACAGGATTTCTGGCACCCTGAGTTCTGGGAGCTCTGCACACAGGCCTCTGGCACCCCGAGTTCTGGGAGCTCTGCACACAGGATTCCTGGTACCCCGAGTTCTGGGAGCTTTGCACACAGGCCCCTGGCACCCCAAGATATGGGAGCTCTGCACACAGGCCCCTGGCACCCCAAGTTCTGGGAGCTCTACACACAGGCCCCTGGCACCCTGAGTTCTGGGAGCTCTGCACACAGGATTCCTGGTACCCTGAGTTCTGGGAGCTCTGCACACAGGCCCCTGGCACCCTGAGTTCTGGGAGCTCTGCACACAGGCCCCTGGCACCCTGAGTTCTGGGAGCTCTGCACACAGGATTCCTGGTAACCCGAGTTCTGGGAGCTCTGCACACAGGCCCCTGGCACCCCGAGTTTTGGGAGCTCTGCACACAGGATTTCTGGTACCCCGAGTTCTGGGAGCTCTGCACACAGGCCTCTGGCACCCCGAGTTCTGGGAGCTCTGCACACAGGATTCCTGGTACCCCGAGTTCTGGGAGCTCTGCACACAGGCCTCTGGCACCACGAGATCTGGGAGCTCTGCACACAGGATTCCTGGTACCCCGAGTTCTGGGAGCTCTACACACAGCCCCCTGGCACCCCGAGTTCTGGAAGCTCTGCACACAGGCCCCTGGCACCCCGAGTTCTGGGAGCTCTGCACACAGGTCTCTGGCACCCCGAGTTCTGGGAGCTCTGCACACAGGCCCCTGGCACCCGGAGTTCTGGGAGCTCTCCATACTCACAGGCCCCTGGCACCCTGAGAAGCAAGCCAGCCTTGTCTCCGGGCTTCCAGCCTGCTCTGCCACTTGCAAGCTCTGTACCTTTCCACAACGACTCTCCCTCTGCAAATGGGGCAGCCAGCCTGGCTCAGAGTCAGAGTCTTGAAAAGACTAATAACTGGCCTCATGTCTGTGAGGGTAGTGGACCCCTGCCCCCTGCCCCCTGCTCCCCTGCCCCCTTCTGGTGGGAAAGTTCAGGATCCCCTGCCTCTCTGACCAGCTATCCAGAAGGTGCTGGACTTGTGGGGGTCCTTTCTCACAGTGGCCTTCCCCAGCCTATGGGGTTCAGTGACCCGCTGGGTCACACAGAGGCTGGGGATAGAACCAGAGCCCTGGCTCACTTGGACAGTGTGATGTCGTCCCTGTGTGTGACCTGGTTTGAGCCTGGTTCCTCCCTGTCTCTCTCTCTGTGTCTCCCTCTGCCTTTCTGTCTCCAGCAAAGAAGGAAAAAGAAAAAAAACAAAGGGAGCACGGCATACTGATTCCCAGTGCTGAGATCTTTGCAGAAACTAGTCTCTTAGGGGCTGGGTGGTAGCTCACCTGGTTGAGCACACATGTTACAATGTTCAAGGTCCCAGGTTTGAGCCCACCTGCAGGGGGAAAATTTTGCTAGTGGTGAAGAAGTGCTACAGGTGTGTCTCTGTCTCTCGCTCTATCTCCACTTTCCCTCCTGATTTCTGGCTGTCTCTATTCAATAAATAAATATAATAATTTTTTTAAAAAAAAAATGAAACTTGGCCCTTGCTGCCATTGCCTGAGTCTATGTGGAAGCATCAGGCGGGAAGAGGCTCTGGGAAGCAGCTTCTCTTTTTTGTCTACAGGGTTGTCGCTGGGGCTCAGTGCTCGCACTAGGAATCCACTGCTCCTGGAGGCTATCTTTTTCCTTTTGTTACTCCTGTTGTTATTATTATTTTTGTTGTTGTTGTCATAGCCGTTGTTGTTGGATAGGACAGAGAAAAGTTGAGAGAGGAGGGGAAGATAGAGTAGGGGAGAGAAAGCAGACCTGCTTCACCACCTATGAAGCGACCCCCCCCCCCTTCAGGTGGGGAGCCAGGGGCTCGAACCAAGATCCTTATGCCGGTCCTTGTGCTCTGCGCCATGTGCGTTTAGCCCGCTGTGCTACTGCCCAGCCCCCAGAAAGCAGCTTCTTGAGGCCTCCTCAGCTCCCCAGAACCCCTCCACCTGCTCAGGCAGGTGAGGTTGAGCGGCTGTGAGAATGGGGGTGATCTTCTACACAAAGCGCCGCCGTGGATCCTCCCCGCACCGCCCCCCAGCGTCACACTGCTCAACATCCCCGGCTGATGAAATCATTCCAAATGTCATCTGTCCCTGGGGGACGCATGAATAATTAAGCATTTTTGTTCGCTTAGGAATGCAGCGCCCATGCAACACAAGAACATGCACTCAATGTGTCAGCGCAGCGTAGCTGGCGCCATAATCTGGGGGTGGTCTCGGCGGGGTCCCTCAGGACGGAAGGCAGAGTCAGAGCAGGTGTCTGTCCATCTTGCCCCGGTAGCAAGGAGCCAGCAGGAACACCCTGGGTCAGCGAGGGCTGGCGGGGAACCCAGAAAAGTCCAAAGGAAATGGGGTGACCTTACAGAAAGTGGGGTGGAACAGAGCCAGAGAGGTACATGTCCCCAGGCTTGTGTGTAAGGTCCTCGGGGACTGGACTAGGTCCAGAAGGTCACCCTTTTCCAGGAGGGACTGCAGTATGCAAATGAGGCATCCTAGAAGGACCAGTCCCTGCTGGCCAAAGGTATATGGCTGGCCAATAGTAGAGGAGCCAGAACGATCAGCAGCAGAAGGGGCTAGCCTGCTTCCATTTGGGTCTGCCAGCAGCCTGTAGGAGGACTTGGCTCCAGAGCACTGAGGGTCACTGTGGTGCCATGAGCATCTCCACATCTGTATCTCCCCTGGTTTCTCCCCACAAATAAAGTTCATCTTGCCTGGGAGTCGGGCAGTAGCGCAGCGGGTTAAGTGCACGTGGTGCAAAGCACAAAGACCGGCCTAAGGTTCTTGGTTCGAGCCCCCGGCTCCCCACCTGCAGGGGAGTCACTTCACAGGCAGTGAACCAGGTCTGCAGGTGTCTGTCTTTCTCTCCCCATGTTTGTCTTCCCCTCCTCTCTCCATTTCTCTCCGTCCTATCTAACGACGATATCAATAACAACAACTACAGCAACAATAAAACAAGGGCAACAAAAGGGAAAATAAATATTAAAAAAAAAAAGGAAGTTCATCTTGTCTGACTCTCGGGGTCCCTCTGGTTTTCCTGGTGACAGCTGTGACAGGCCTGGTGCTGGAAGCCCATTGGTCCAAGGACTGGACCACCCAAGACACAAACAGGGCCTTGTGGCTACAGCTACCTTCAGCTCTCATCTTTATCTCCATTTGTTCTTGAAAGCAAATGCTCCTCCTCTCCTCAGGAGTGCTGTGTCACCACAGGACAGTAAGATAAACAAACTTGAGGAAAACCCACAGGAGACCCAGCTGGCTGTAACTGCGGCTTCTTGGGCTAGGAGTTCAGTTTGTCCTCAATTAGCAAGCTGTTCCAGGGTGCTGGTGGTGACGGTAGGAGCGGGGTGGCAGTATCATTTCTTCACCTTAAATAACTGCTTCTGAATCTAAAAGTACGGCAGAAATAAAACTTTCTGGAGAAAAAAAAAAGCCAAGGAAACTGAGGATCCCGGCAAAAATAAGAAATGAAGTTTGGGGGGTGAGGATGGTTGTCCAGAGAAAGGGCTACCTGACAGATCCTCTTGTCGTGGACAGAGTTAGGGCACAAAGGGACCCCATGACAGTGTGACAGTCCACCACAAAGTGTGTGTAAGCTGAGGAGTGCCCGCCCTGACACACCCACACCAGGCCTGGTTAGTGTCTGAGTTATACTCATAAATCTTAACCTTTATCTATTTAGAGAGAGAGAGGAGGAGGAGGAAGCAGGTGGTGGTGCACGTGGTTGAGCCCACATTACAACTTGCAAGGACCCAGATTGGAGCCCCTGATCCCCACCTGCAAGGTGAAAGCTTTGCAAATGGTGAAGCAGGGCTGCAGGTGTCTCTCCCCATCACTATCACCCCTTCCCTTTTGATTTCTGGCTGTCTCTATCCAATAAATAAATAAAAATAATAAAATTTTAAGAGAGAGGAGAGACAGAGAGGTTAAGCACCACTCACTCTACCATCTATGGAACTCTGTCTGCCTTTACCCAAGGTGCTTCCACCTGGTGCTGGGGACTGAACCCAGGGCCTCCCAATTGGGAGGCGTGTACTCTACCCACTGAACCCTGACCCCCAGGAGGAGGGACAGACATGGGACGCTGGAGTGCATCCCCAGTCTGGGGCAGAGAAGGTGCAGCATGCCCCTCCTGGGGGGGCATTATGAGGTCCCCCTCCCTGTAGCTGCAGGCCTTCTGGCTCTGGGCCCCAGGGTGCCAGGGCCCGAGGGGCGCCCCCTCTCCAAGCAGGGAAGTACTGCAGCCCTATTTCAAGCTGAGGACACCCCCAAGGTCGCAGCCCCCCTCATTCAATCAGGAACCTCAGGCCCTTGGGGGGGGGGGGCGGGGGGTTGGCGTGGCCCCAGTCAATGGGGCAGGTCCTGGGGGTCGGCATGGGGGGGTTTGTAGTGGCCCCTAAGCAGAGCCCCAGACTGGGCGACCTGACAGGGTAGGCGGGGAGGGGGGAGCGGGGCAGAAAGGCGGAGTCAGGGCGCCCCTGGCCAGAGCGGGTGCGCGGGGTGCGGCATCCCCCACCCCCATTTGGCGGCCTCTCTGGCTTCAGCAGCCCGGCACCCAGGGGTGGGGAGCTGGGAGGCGACTGTGTGTTGGGGCGTGGGGGCTGCTCTAGGGGCGTCCAGACACCACCTCCCGCAACGCAGCCCCACTTTGTGTATTAGGACCCAGTCCCCCCGTCTCCCCTTCTTCATTGCTTCCCTCCCAGACCAGGTCCTGGGAGCGTCTCCCGAGGAGGGGTCCCCGGAGTGGGGGCGCAGGTGCCCCCAGCTCCGCTCGCGCCCGCCGCGCTGCCTTCGTGCGCCACCTACCGTCCAGCCGCGGCACAGCGCCGCTGGCCCAGCCAGCGCTCCCTCTACCCGGACAGACAATGGGATTTTTTTTTTTTTTTTTGAACAATGATTTATGGGGTGGGGGTGGGGCGGGGAGGAGGAAGGAGAGAAGAGAGAGAGGGAGGAGGCGGCAGCAGCGTGCCTGTCATCATAAGGGGGAAAAAAATCTCGTTTTATGGTGGTTTCTGCCTATCTATCCCAGTGAGGACAAAAGGATTGGCTGGGCACAGGGACATGGTTTCTGGGGTGCCCCTGCACCCTAGGGTCTGGGCTGTGGCAAGGTGGGGTCCTGTCCACTCCAGCACAGTTGGGGGCTTCTGTTATCTCCTCAGCTCTCCTCCTGGTCCCTCCCCCTCTCAAGGACTGAACTGCCATAGCTGTGGGTAGCTGTCCCTCCGTCTGTCCTTTTCCCCAACAGGACCCCCATGGTGGGGGCTGCTAGTGAGGGAGGCATCCCAGTGCACCCCCACCCCTGACTTAGAGCAGACAGACCCTGCAAAGCCACGCCAGCCACCCCGAGGAGGCAGGCCCAGGCCTGAGCCCCCCACCCCCTCAGACCCGTGGGGTGAGCCACAACACCCCGAGCCCTGCTGCTCAGAATGGCGACTAGGTGGCGCTGACCTTGGCAACACCCGCTTGTCCCTGAGTCTGATGACTGAGCCCAGTACTTGCTGTGGTCAGTTCCTGTGTCAGCCCTGTGGGTCCCCCACCTGCAAAGCTTGACTTTCAGGGGCTCCCCTTCCCCCCTAAAGAACCAGGGGCTGCAGCTGCAGAAACTCCTTGTGGCCTCCTGGCACATGCACTGCCTTCAGGACCGAGTCCATCACCAGCTCTAAGGCCCAGAAGCATCTCTGTACACCCCACTGAGTCACCGGCAGAGAAGTTGCTCACACTGGCTGACCATTAGCTGGAGGGTAAGGCAGACAGCCCCGCCCGGCAGCCCCAGCAGACTGGGGTTCAGTGAGGTCTGAACATGGCAACTGCGTACTGGGGTGTGAGGACTTGAGAGTCTGTGTGTCAGATGAGGCAGCAGAAGTGAGGAAGCTTAGACGAGTCTGCCTGTGCGTGTCTGTGTCTCTGTGTGCACATGCATGTGTCTCTGTATGTGCATGTGTGTTTGTGTGTGCATGTGTGTCTGTGTCTCTGTGTGCATGTATGTGTCTGTGTGTCTCACTGCGTGTGTCTGTGTGTCTCTCTGTGCATGTGTTCATGTGTGTCTGTGAGTGTGCATGTGTCTGTGCATCTCTGTGTCTCTGTGTCCACATGCATGTGTCTCTGTGTGTGCATGTGTTTGTGTGTGCATGTGTGTCTGTCTCTGTGTGCATGTGTCTCCATGTGTGTGTACATGTGTGTACCTCTGTCTGTGAGCATGCGTCTGTGTCTGTGTGTCTGTCTCTGTGTACGTGTACCTGTGTGTGTCCCAGACAGCACTGTTATCCTGCACTGGGAACAGCGCTACCACAGGCCTGTGAACTGAGGATCTTTGTGTCTTCTCAGAGAGGAGCTAAGGAAGGCACCCCCACCGACGCATCATGTGAAAAAGCATATCCTGTTGACACACAAAATTCCACCACTCTGAGCAGAGTAGCTTGTTTTCTCTTAATTTCAGGTCGGGGGACAGAGAGTGGAGCAGAGACACCACAGTACTACTCCACCGCTCATGGAGCTTCCTCTGGGCCGTGCGTGGTGCTCCCATGTGGTGTTGGGGGCTGGAACACAGGCCCTGGAGCTTGGCAGAGTGTACTCTCTGCTGGACGAGCTCTCTCCCGGCCCTTTATGAGAACAGCCCCGTTTCATCTGGAAGAACGCCCTGGTGTCGTGCTGGCGTCGGGTAAACGGTCCAACTCCCCAACCTCCCTCCTCGGCGTCCTGTTTGGCCATGCACACACAGAAAGGATCGCTTTTGGTTTTAGATTTTCTCAAGCTGTGGCACGAGCAGCTGTTTTTGCTTCTGCTCCAGCCATCGCTCTGTAGTAGAAAGTGCTTTTGAGGTTGAAGCAACTATTTCCGGCATCCACAGCCAAAACTGAGACCGCTATCAGGACCCAGGCCTGCCCTGTCCTCCCAGTCCAGCACTGTGGCCCGGGTCCTGGAACCAACTCACAGAGTCTCTTTTAGGGCCTGTGGGCGATTTACAGGTGCTTTCTGGGCCTTTCCTTAAGCTATGTGATGGAGCTACAGAGCCACTGGGGTGGGCTCCTGGGAAGTGGCCCCCAAGCACACTGTCTGCTCCTGCCCCTTCCAGGCTCCCCAGGAAAAATGACTGATGTCACCAAGAGGTGGGCATATCCTGGGACACTTGTCCCTGGCACTAAAACCAAGGGTCTCCAGGGCTCAGAGTCGCCCTCTGCTCAGAGGGTTTGGGGCCACTCAGGAGACCTGGGACGTAGCTTGATTTAACCCCCGGTGTCTGCTGCATCCTGGCTGTGAGCGAGCTGCCTGTCTGGCTGCTGCCATTTCAAAACAACTGGCCCTGTGAGCTGGTGTCCTGCTCTGTGTTATAAAACCTTCTGCAGAGGGCCAGCCTGTCACCACGAAAGGACCTGGATTCAAGCCCCAGCCGCCACTTGGGGGCACCTGACCAGGGGAAGCCTCGTGAGTGGTGGAGCAGTGCCATGGTGTCTCCTACCCATCTCTTTTGTTGGGCTAGCGTCACGAGAGAGGGAGAGATGATCCAGGAACCAAGCTCGTGGAGGCAGGACAATTCAAATCTTTATTCATCTGAGCGCCCCAGAGTCGGGCAGTAGCACACCTGGTTAAGCTATGTGTCGCCAACCACAATGGCCGGCGTCAGCCTCTCCATCTGCACGCCTGCCCTCCTCCAGCTCGGGACACGGAAGAGACAAGACAGAAACAGAAGTGGCTCGACAATACCATACATGGTTAGGAAAGGGGTGGAGAAAGGCAAAAGTGGGCCGGGAATGGTATGGACCTCCCCAGCAACTGTTACTAGGGGTTCAACTGGTAGGATTAGCAATCCCCTGCAGGGAATTAGGAAGGAGACCGTTAGTCATTTGTAAGACAAAGCAGAAGATTGATATGTAGATAATAAAAGGATGGGCCATAGTATCAGGGAATGCAGGGTGGAGCAGGGGGAGCTGGCTTAATGTTTTAAGGAATGCTGGGCTCTGGGCTCTGGAGGCAGGAAGATGCAGAGTGTTTTGTGGGGGAGGGAAGACTTACATGGCTGCCAATCTTTTGAGGTTCATGTACCCCCCTTTTGCTCAACCCCTCCGTAGAGAGAGAGACTTACCAGGAGGGACTCATCTCTCAGGTCAAGCCCTGCCAGGCTCCTCCATGTCCCCACAGCCTCTCTTTCTTTTATATTGTCGTATTTATTTTTGGTTAAAGACGAAACTTAAGAATGAAGGGGGATTTAGAGAGGGAGAGAGACAGACCTGCTTCACCACTTGTGAAGTGTCCCCCCTGCAGGTGGGGAGCCGGGGGCTCAAACCGGGATCCTTACGCCAGTCCTTGTGCTTCGTGCCATGTGCGCTTAACCCGCTGTGCTACCACTAGCTCCCCCCCAGTTTAAATTATAAACAACAGAAGTCTGTCAGGGGTGGTGAAATCATACAGGCTCAGAGCCCCACTGGTAACCCTGGTGGCACATACCATACCATGCCATGCCATACCATGCCATACAATATCATAGAAACTTCCCATGGCTGTGCAGGCCTAGTGGGGGCCCCCTGGGCCTTGGGCACATGCTGGGGGGGGCTCCGTGCTAAGGGCACAGGTGGGGGATACCTGCAGGCTCTACTGAGGCACCCTGCCCTTCCTTGTTCTCAAGATGTGTCAGTGGGGGGGCAGGGAGCGAGGGGCCAGGCAGGGCTCTCTATCTCCCAGAGGAGGAGGCCAGCCAGGAGGTCACTCCCCCAGCCCCCCGCCCCTGCCCCACACTAGCCCGTTGCTGTGTGGAAATATAAGAATGGCCATACCGTCCCTCACAAGCTCACGGTGTTTCGACAATGTCTGTAATAGCCACCGAGGGACAAGAGTTCATCTTTCTAGCTTACATCCCATAAATATCCCTCCTGTTTCTTCATCACAGGCGTGAGCTGTGGTCAGCCCAGGAGCAGGGCTGAAATCACGGGGCTCTCCAAGCATGTGGGGCAAGGCCTGCAGTGGGGGAGCCACTTCCACTCTGCTGTGCTGGGGGCCGAGGGATGGAGCAGTGAGCGCAGCGACAGGGGCAGGCTGGGGGTCCAGTGGCACCTGGGTTCAGCTGCCCCTCTGTCTTCCCTGGCTATTTATTTTATTTTTTTAATATTTATTTATTACCTTTTTGCCCTTGGTTTATTGTTGTAGTTGTTATTATTATTGATGTCACTGTTGTTGGATAGGACAGAGAGAAATGGAGAGAGGAGGGGAAGACAGAGAGGGGGAGAGAAAGACAGACACCTGCAGACCTGCTTCACTGCTTGTGAAGCGACTCCCCTGCAGGTGGGGAGCCGGGGGCTCAAACCGGGATCTTTACACTGGTTCTTGTGCTTTGTGCCATGTGTGCTTAACCCACTGCACTACCGCCCGACTCCCTATTTATTTTATTTTTTACCCGAGCTCTGCTCAGCTCTGGTTTATGGTAGTGCAAGGAGATTGAACCTGGAACCTTAGAATGATAGGCTTGAGAGTCTATTGGCATAACCATTATGTTATCACCCGCCATTCCTTCCCCCACTTTCTAAAAAAGATTCACCCTGGAATGTCTGGCATGTGCGATGCTGGGATCAAACTCAGGACCCCAAGCCTGACAGTCCAGTCCAGTGCTTCCTCGTCTGCCCACCTCCCGGCCGTGCCCCGCCTTTCGCCAGCATGGCTCTGGGGGATGCTGCCAGGACCCGTGTGTAAGTGGGTGAAGGACCAAGCAGCCTCCCCAGCCTAGTTTCTTATTCTTGATTTCAGAGAGGGAGATGGAGAGAGGGAGAGAGAGAGAGAGGGAGATAGAAAGAGAGAGAGAGAGAGAGAGAAGAGGCACTGCAGCACCGCTCCACCATCCCTCGTGGTGTAGGGGCTCCAGCTTGGGGCCGTGTGCAGGGCAAGGTGTGCATTCTACCAGGTGAGCCACCTCCTGGCCCCTGCCAGCCACTTTTGTCAGCAGCAGAGGAATGGCAGGGTTTGTTCCTGCAGAACTTGAGGGGATGCTGGTGGGCTGGTGGGCTTGGTCTGTGCTTTTCTCTAGGACTCCAGAAATGCCCGAAAGAGGTCGCTCACTTTGGGGTGGGGACACCTGAGTCTGAAATCTCTCTCTCTCTCTCTCATGAGTGTGTGTGCATGCACATGAGTGTGTGTGTGTTTCCAGGAGTATTTCCCATTTTATTGTTTGATTAATAGGACACACAAACACAGGCAGAGAAGTCCCCAAGGGGATTATGATTATATTTCACTGCTGCTTGGCCTTCATCTTCTAAGCACTTATTACTTCTCTTTTAAAGATACCAGACATGTATTTTGATCACAAATGCAATTCACATGTGAATAAGTAAATCTATTATCTTTTAAAAGCCCCCCCCCCATCCAGAGTTTCTTTAAACAGATAAAAGTGCTAAATGTCTCTTCATAGCCTGTTTGGCTATTGTTGTCCTGCCTGTGGTTTTGAAAATAGACTGCCTTGATCTTCTGCAATCCCTTCTTGAACTATAGCACGTCCTGTTTAAGAAATCCTGGGAAAGAAATCCTCGTGATATTGTCAGATGATCTCCAAAAGGTGACGGAGGCCACTGGGAAGGATCTTGAGGCCAACTGAGGAATTGTGGACAGGCAAATCTTGTCAACAAGATACCAGTTCCTTCAGTGAAACTGAGGAGAACGCCCAATTGCAGCTGACCCGACCATGGCCACTGGTCCACTTCTCACTGCCAGGATGGCTCTGGTTATGGCACCACTTGTGATCGAGTTCCAGGGTTATTCTTGCCCTCTGACTTGAACCATACTGTAGCAGTCAGGAAACATGCCCCACCCCCAAAACCACCCAGCTACCTTCCAACTGTGAAGCTTTTTTTAAAAAAAAATGATTTTTTTTCCTTTATTAGGGGATTAATATTTTACATTCGACAGTAAATACAATAGTTTGTACATGCATAACATTCATCAGTTTTCTATATAACAATACAACCCCCACTAGGTCCTCTGTCATCCTTTTTGGACCTTTATTCTCCCCCCCCCCCACCCCAGAGTCTTTTACTTTGGTGCAATACGCCAATTCCAGTTCACGTTCTACTTGTGTTTCCTCTTCTGATCTTGTTTTTCAACTTCTGTCTATGAGTGAGATCATCCCAAATTCATTCTTCTGTTTTTGACTGATCTCACTTAACATGACTTCTTTAAGCTCTATCCAAGATGGGCTGAAAACGGTGAAATCACCATGTTTAATAGCTGAGTAGTGTTCCATTGTATATCTAGACCACAACTTGTTCAGCCACTCATCTGTTTTTGGACACCTGGGCTGCTTCCAGGTTTTGGCTACTACAGATTGTGCTGCTATGGACATGGGTGTACACAAAGCCTTTTGGATGGGTGTATTGGGTTCCCTGGGATATATTCCCATTGGTTTTAATGGCTGTCAAACTCCCCCAGAGTCTGTGGCTTACTCCCACTATGGAAATTTGAGAATCTTTGCCTGAAAGATGCCACGGCCGATGGCACCCATGGTAAAGGCCCCACCACAGTCATCCACAGTCTGCCAGGGGCAAGGTTCTTGGGGCACTCCTCCATCTGGACTCTGGCACCCAGAGAGATGGCAGGCCATCCCAGGTTACTCTGGAGACCACGCTGAAAGAGGAAAAAGAAACTGCTCTGATTTAATAGTAAAAAGTCTTTCTCCAGGGGTCAGGCATTGGCGCAGTGGGTTAAGCGCATGTGGCGCAAAGCGCAGGAACCGGTGTAAGGATCCTGGTTCGAGCCCCCGGCTCCCCACCTGCAGGGGAGTCGCTGCACAGGTGGTGAAGAAGGTCTGCAGGTGTCTATCTTTCTCTCCCCCTCTCAGTCTTCCCCTCCTCTCTCCATTTCTCTCTGTCCTATCCAACAACGAACAATGTCAACGATGGCAATAATAATAACCACAACGAGGCCACAACAACAAGGGCAACAAAAAGGGGAAAAAATGGCCTCCAGGAGCGGTGGATTCATGGTGCCGCCACCGAGCCCAGCAATCACCCTGGAGGAAAAAGAAAAATGAAAAAAAAAAAGTCTTTCTCCGTTCAAGCATATTAATTCTAGGCCCGTGCTCTGTGAACATGAAGAAACAGCTGATTAATAGTCTTTCTATATAATTGCGTGTCCTTGTAGGAGTATTTTTAACCTCATCTATATTAAGCTCTAAGAAACATCTCATGTTCACACATACTTATTGAGGCCAGTGTTGTGGGCAGCTACACAGAGGAGTGAATAGAGCAGTGCTCTGAGAAGGGGCATTGGTGCACCACCTTTCTTCCCAGGCATGCCGACATCACTCGTTCCTATCTGGGACATGGGGACCATTTTAGCTGCTGTAAATAAAACCACAAGACACACGGGGCTGGATGGAATTTTCTGGGCTTATGTTTCCATCAAATACACACCCAGAAACACCATGGCTGAGTGATAGAGGACTCTGTGCTTGGCTTCTTGAGGAGGCCCCACAGTGCTTTCCAGAGGGATGTTCCATGGAGCAGGCTTCCGATTCCCACGGGCACCTTCTGCCCTCCAGCTCCATATACCAGTATGGGCTTGTTGACGGTGGGTGACAGGCTGGCTGGATGGGGCCTTTCCCAGCTCCCTCCCCTGAAGGTTTGTTGCGGAGTCTCTTGAAAGAACTACAAGGGAGCACTCGTGATCAGTAGACGGTTTCTTCCTTCCTTTCTTTATAAGATTTTATTTATTAATGAGAAAGATAGGAGGAGAGAGAAAAAGAACCAGACATCACACTGGTACATGTGCTATTGGGGATCAAACTCAGGACCTCATGCTTGAGAGTCCAATGCTTTATCCACTGCACCACCTACTGGACCACAAACATTTTCTTAAATTATTTTTATTTATTTATTGGATAAAGACAGCCAGAAATTGAAAGGAGGAAGGAGACAGAGAGACACCTGCAGCCCTGCTTCACTACTTGTGACGCTTCCCCCTGCAGGTGGGGATCGGGGGCTTGAACCTGGTTCCCTGCACATTGTAACATGTGCACTCAATCAGGTGTGCCACCACCTGGCCCCAGGTATGTAGTTTCCTATCTTCCTTTATTAAGTTACAAGGTAGAGAGAGTACAAAAGTTATTAGAGTTGAGGGAAAATTCTGAGAATAGACTCCCCAAGGGCCTGAAGGATTCATAAGGCCCCTCACTGCGTTCTCCTCTCAAACTTGACACCACGTCACCCCTGGGCCAGGATCCCATTGGCCTGCTAGGAACGCCAGGTGCGGTGACCTTATCCAGACGCCCCGCACAGTGTGCATCCTCTGTGCTCAAGTCCCCAAGTCCCCACCTCTCCCATGTGCTTATGCCCAGTCCCCAGGTCCCGTGTGTGTGAATGTAGTTCAGCAAGGGGTCTGTGCCCCTCCTCCCCAGTTTCTCCCTCTCCACTCTATGACCTCAATAGCCCCCGGAGGTGGGGAGCTAGGGGGCACCTGGCTGAGGCCCCAAGTGGAAGCATCACAGGAAGAATATGATGAAAGGCAGGAGCTCTCCCCAGGGCAAGCAGACACCCAGTGCAACGGTGCCACCAGTTTTTAGAAAATTCTGTTTTACTCAAAATCTATCACCACTGGGCCTTTCTCCTCCCCAACTCCTGTCACCTTCATTCAGCTAACCCTTTTTCCATCTGAGGATTGTTCCTCCACGCCTTCCCTGTGTCTGACCTATTTCTCCTCTCACCGTGTGCCGCTGGGTCTGCCCACCCCAAGAGCACATCACAAAATGTTGGCCACACAATATGTCTGTCTCTAGTCTCCCACTCACACGGGGCTTGCTGCTGGGCTCAGATGTGCTCAAGCTTCTTAAAATAAATAAATAAATACAAGTAAATAAATAAATAAATAAAGCTTCCCCTAATTTCACTGTCAAGATTTTTGAGAGGCATTCTGGTGGTTTTTAAAGAGATTACTGCAAAATTTGTCCATGTTTAAACCATTATATTGTTAAATAAATTTAGCTCTCCAGATCCTAAATGACAAAAACAAGTGCGGTTACATCATCTGAATTATGAAGTGATAATGTCTTCCAATTCTGCCCCAATCAAAAGTGTAACAGTTTAAAGCTTATAATAATCATGTTCAAACATATTCAGATTATAATTACTTTTCTTCTGATAATGATAGCCCGTCTGATTGGATGATTACCTATTTGACTTTGATAAGTCTCAGAGGTCAAAAAAGGGATAATTGCAGACATCTGTTTTCTATGGAAAATACAATCTCAGAAAATAGTGTTTAAAGTGACATCTGCAAATATGTGTTTTAGAAAGAGGCCCGCTGCACACCGAAGCTGGCAGGAAAGGCAGCGTTCCTAGAAGGCCAGCGCACGCCAGGTCTTTGTAAACAGATGAAGGAGTCTGACTTACTGGGACTCACGTATGCACGAGTCATGACAAGAAGGGCTGGTTAGATGTGGGACAGGTAGAATCAGAGATGGAAGCTGGCTGTGGCAAAGGAATTGGAAAGCGTCTTCTACAGAGCGGCACAGAGGTTTGGGGTCCTCTTTGCGTTTGTTTATTTCTGTCTAGCCAAGAGGTGGAAGCCTCTCTCTCCCTGGCTGTTTCTCCATGTGAGATGCTTGCTGGAAGGAGTCTCCGAGCCTCCCCGGTGCTCTTCTGAGATGGCTCTGTTGGGGGAGGACACACTGTCACGGCTCACAGCTGTCTGTCAGGAGAGTCTCAGCAGAGGACATTCCAGCCTCTCCTGCAGGTGCAACCACTCTCCCCCCCCTTGAGGAGACAGCAAGAGCCTCTCCCTCCTTCCAGCCGCCAGCTGCATTCCTTGGCGAGACAGGGACCTCTTTAACATTCCCTCCCTCCCTCTCACGGCTAAACTCCCTTGGTTCAAGTTCATTAACTCCAAGTCTTCTGTAATTCACGCAAGACCTGGGTTACCACTTTTACCAGATTAAGTCTCTTAAAATACGCGTTTGCTATGCCACTTCCTTTCTTAAGAGCCCTCCACAGCTCCCCAGTGTTTACAGCAGGAATTTCAAATTTCAGTGAGCGCCCAGCCCAAACCCTTTCCATCCTTCCTACCTTCTGTGGCCGACACAGGCCACAGGCCACAGGCCCTTCCTTCCCTTGGCCACCCAGGCACCTTTATCCTCCCGGTCTCAGGTCTCAGTCTGTTGTAAAGCCCTCACACTCACCCAGAACTTTCTGTACCTCACCCCCGGCCATTAACATCCTGCTACTCGTCGGTCACACGTCACTTTGAATGCACACAGCTGGATACAGCCCGATCTTGGGTCATAGCAAGACTGACCTGGTCTCCTACGCCTACACTGAACTTCTCTGTTCCAGACTCTTGGAAACAGGGTTGGCAGTCAGCTGAGGTAAAGAACAAACACCTCATCACAGACCCCTGCAAGCGTCAACCCGGCTTTGACCTAGCACGTTATGATCGGGCCCTCCTCCATCGCTATCGAACAGGCCATGGCCGGTGCGCCGCTATGTTCCATCGCTGGGGAGCCAGAGACGACCCGAACTGCCCCTGCGGCTACAGACAGACTATGACCCACATAGTCAATGACTGCCACCTCTCCAGATTCAAAGGAGGTCTCGAAACTTGACATCAGGCTCAACCTGACGCTGTTGACTGGCTACGGAAGATGGGCAAACGCTAGAAGAAGAAGAAGCAAGACTGACCCACACAGGGAGCTCGGCTCCTTGTCCTGTCTCTTGAAGAAGGTCTCGGCTACATAGAGACGCCTTCCTGCAGAGATGGCCCCTGCCCTCCTCGCAACAGTCTGAGATGAGCTGGGCTCCGTGCTCAGGAATCCATGATGCTACCTGCCCAATCCCGATCTCCTCACACCTCACAGTCCAGTCAACAAGTGCCCTGGCTGCGTGGAATTCCATCCATCTACCTACCTTCCCCTCAAATCACTAAGCTCCTACAGGACAGGCCCTGTTTCTCCTGCATTTCGCTTCCTGAGCACCAAGCACAGGGCCTGGCAACTCCTGTCCAGGACGCCATTTCTGAGTCCTTGACAGGAATCAGATTATAAACGCCCGAGGCAGTGATGTGGAAGCCCAGAATTTCAAGCCGGTGCAACCACTAGTCTGCAAGCAGCTACTGAACAGCTCTCAGTAAGCGACCAATGCCCGCTGGCCAGGGATGTAGCTCAGGAGGGAGAGGGCAGGGCTGGCAAGACTGAGGGCCCAGGTTTGATCCCCAGCACTGCACGTGCTAGTGACCAGGAGTGTTCTGGTCTCTCTTTGAAAAGATACACAGATCTTAAGAATAAGTCTGTCTTGAGGGATCAGTGTTTATACCTCTCTAGAAGATGAATGAGCCATGTATAGTCAAAAGAAGGGCTAGTTCACCTTAATTTCCTCCTAACCCTCAGTCTTAAGAGAACAAGCTCCTGGGGGAGTTGGGCGGTAGCACAGCGGGTTAAGTGCACGTGGCGCAAAGCACAAGGACCCGGCGTAAGGATCCTGGTTCGAGCCCCCCGCTCCCCACCTGCAGGGGAGTCTCTTCACAGGTGGTGAAGCAGGTCTGCAGGTGTCTGTTTTTCTCTCCCCCTCTCTGTCTTCCCCTCTTCTCTCCATTTCTCTCTGTCCTATCCAACAACAATGACATCAATAACAACAATAATAATAACTACAATAAAACAACAAGGGCAACAAAAGGGAATGAATAAATAAATAAATAAATAAATAAATTTTTTTTTAAAAAAAAAAGAGAAAAAGCTCCTTGTCCAGGGGCCCCCTTGGGTCCTAGGGAGAGAAAATAAATATTTTTGAATGTGATGCTATTTGCTCTCACCTGACTTAGGAAGAGTGTGAAAGTAAAGCTGGGAAACCCCCCCCCCACACACACACACACATGGCTTCTCTGGGGGATATAGAGAGGCCAACACAGACCCAGTTCTGGGCCTCTGTCATGCAGCAGAGGAAGGAGGTTCACTGTTCATGGAGGCCACCCCCCCAACAGGCTGTGGACCCTTCCCACGGGGCCTGCTGCAAACCACTGAACCCTCCTGCATCCCAGGAGCTGCTCAGAATCTTGGGAAACCTCTAAGGCCGTCCCCAGTCTCCAGGCTGCTCTGCCTTTAGACCCCCCCCCCCCCCACACACACACCATTGCCACTGAGGGGAGATTTCCTTGATGGGAAGGGAGTCGCACGGGATGTGCAGTCGATAATTTCATTAAAAAAACAACACAGCTTTGTGCTTTTGGTGGGAAAGGGAGGGAAGCAGCCGCACTCCAGCAGCTTATGAGCTTGTAAAGAATATTTGCAAAGAGATATTTTTAGGCAAAGAGATGATTACACCCCCAGCTGAGGAGCAGAGCAGCACTAGAACAAGCAACACCCAGGCAAGACAGAACAATGGGAGTGATCCCACGGAGAGACGGTCATCGATTTCTGATTAGTCACCTCACGAACACCAGGGCAGAGAGCTGTGGACAGGCTCAAATGACAGCCGCTCTCACTCCCAGGACGACAGAACAGAGCAGTGGTTTCTTCGGGGGAAGGAAAACAGAAATAAGACTTTTAAAAACAGTTGTGTCAAAGAGGACAAAGCTTCCAGCAAAGGCAAACATTTGTAATAGTCCCTTCTGGACTTTAGGGGCTGTGGGAGGTTGTATATTTGCATAGCCCTGGAGTTCCATTTTTTTTTCCTGTTTGTTTCTGGGATGATCTCTAAGTGAACCCGGTCTGGCTGCTAAGGGTGTGAGTCTGTGTTCTGTCAGGAAAGGAACTTCCAGCTAATAGCCATGCCTCTTCCTGACCCAAGTCTGCTACGAAGGCAGCTGTCTCTTGCCTGGGGGCTACAGCCACTTCCTGTCTCCCTCCACCCAGCACAGCTGGTCTTTGCAACACAGGCTGCCACCCTCCCCCTCCACACACACCACTGTTCCTTAAGACCTCTGCCATCCTCCTGGCTCCCCACTTTCTGTTCAAGTCCTTCTCTGAGGTTAAAACCATTTTTAGCACACCATGCTAAGCCCTGTTTGGAGTGGGAGCAGCTACCTTTCTCTCTCTCTCTCTCTCTCTCTCTCTCTCCCTCTTTCTTTTGTTCTTTCTTCTTTTCAGATTTTATTTATGGGGAGGGGGGCAGGCAGTGGTGTGCTCAGTTAAGCATACATCGTCCTAAGTACAAGGACCTGGGTTCAAGCCCCTGCTCCCCAACTACAGGAGGAATGCTTCATGAGCATGAGTGGGGCTCTGCAGGTGTCTGTCGCTCCTCTTCTCTCTCTCTCCATCCCCTTTTCCGTTTCTCCCTGTCCTGTCAAATAAAAATAGAAAGGAAAAAATGGCAAGCAGGAGGGGTGGATTCATAGTGCAAACACCAAGCTCTAGAGGATTTTATTTATTTACTAATGAGAAATGCAGGAGGAGAGAAAGAACCAGATGTCACTCTGGTACATGCGCTGCCAGGGATTGAACTCAGGACCCCATGTTTGAGAGTCCAGTGCTTTATCCACTGCACCACCTCCTGGACTACCTTTCCATCCCAGCAGAACTGCTTTCCCAGGTCCCCTCCCTCGAGCATCTGTTCCAGGAGTGTGTCCCTACCCCTCGGGAGCCTGTGTGAGCGCAGGGTCACACAGTCACTTCGGTCATTCAGTCAGCTACACCACCAGCCCCATGGGCCATACAAGTAGGGCTTTGTCTTTCTGGCCTTTCCTGCCCGTTGCTTTGGACAGTGACCAACCCCTCCTCTGTGATTAGTCAACACAAGCAGGACATGGTCACCCGTGGTCTCCAGGCAAAGGGCGGCTAAAATCTGTGGCACATTCAGATTTGCTCCTCTCCCCCAGAGTAAGGAGGTCACTCTGTCTGTGAGGTGGTCTAGAACAATGTTGGAAGTCCACTGTCCAGTTTTAGTAACTGTGTGCCGGCTGAACGTTAGTGCTGAGAGGGAGCCCAGTGTCTCTGGCGTGTCTGTGCTAGGACTGAGGTCACCACAAGTATGGCCTGAGGAAAACATCAGGGTGTCAGAAAAGTCATGAGGTGTTTTTCTGGTTTTCTTCTATGCAAATATGTGTCATGACTTGTCGGGCTAGCAATGCGTGTGTGAGAGAGAGAGATGACCCAGGAACCAAGCTTGTGGTGGCGATGCAATTCAAATCTTTATTCATCTGAGTACCCCAGAGTCGGGCGGTAGCACACCTGGTTAAGTCACGTGGTGCAAACTGCAATGGCTGGTATCAGCTTCCTGGTCTGCCTGCAGGCGCTCTGCCCCACTGGAGAATGGAAGAGCCAAGTCAGAAACAGAAGTGGCTTGACAGTACCATACATGGTTAGGAAAGGGGTGGAGAAAGGTGAAAGGGGCTGGGAAAGGTAGGGACTTCCTTAGCAACTGTTGCTAGGGGTTTAACTGGTAGGATTCATAATACCCTGTGGTGTTGAGGGTAGAAAAAGAATATAGTAAATGAGCAGAATGGGTGGGGAAATAGGGTGGAGGCCTTAAGTCATTTGTTAGAGCAGAAGATTGATATGTAGATAATAAAAGGAGGGGCCATAGTATCAAGGAATGCAGGGTGGATCAGGGGAAGCTGGCTTAATGTTTTAAGGAATGCCAGGCTCCTGGAGGCAGGAAAATGCAGCATGCTTTGTGAGGTAGGGAGTCTGATAAGCCGAGGCAAACCTTTGGGGTCCTTGTGTCCTCCCTCACTCGACCTCTCAGTAGAGAGAGAGACTGACAGGATAGATGCACCCCTCAGGTCAAGCCCTGCCAAGCTCTACCACATCCTCACAATTTCCCTACAATGACTTTTCCAACAATCCAATATGTGCTTTCAAAGTCTGTGTGTGTCTGTGTGTGTGTGTGTGTGTGTGTGTGAGAGAGAGAGAGAGAGAGAGAGAGAGAGAGAGAGAGAGAAATTCATTTATCAATGTTCAATTTCCTCAGCATCAGCCCAACCTCTCTCTCTCTCTATTTCCCCACCTTGCAGTCTAGAAATAGGCTTGCTCTGAGTCACAGGAAGTGCCCAAACCCATCCATTACTTCAAACCTGCTTTGTCAAGACCTTCAGAGAAAGGGCGGGTGGCAAACACTTGGGGGCTGTGACAGAAAGCTGTGCAAATGGTCAGGAAGACATGCTGCCTGGAATTAGTGTTTGCCTCAAAAGTGCATCTCTAAGATAGCTCAGCAGGGAGAGGGCAGGATCTCCACCCCTGCCACCCCAGGTTCAATTATTGGTGCCACAAGCACTGGGGCAGAGTGGTGCTTTGTGGTCTTACTCTCTTTCTCTCATAAAATAAGTGAATAAACATTTAAAAATAAAATACAACTTAATTTATTGCTGCCAGATTTATTGTTGGGGCTCTGTACTTAGATGATTCCACTGTTCCTAGTGGAACCCTTTTTTATTTATTCACTTAGATACATAGGTAGATAGATAGATGGACAGATAGTAAGAGACTGACAGAAAGGAAGAGAAATATACACACATACACACAGAGAGAGAGAGAGAGGCACCTCCCCATACAGGTATGCCTATCTGGTGGCCAGGGACTTGAACCCAGGTCCTTGTGCATGGTAAAGACAAGATATCTCCTGGACCCCAATAACATGAATTTTAAAACAGCTTCACACACACAAGCTGGGCTTCATGCAGCCTTGGGCTGACTTCATATCACAGCCCACAGTTTCAGAGCTGCCCAGGGATTCTTAGTAGGGAAAGACTTCTCCTGCTGAGGCCCAAGTGGGGCTGGGGGGTCAACTGTACCCAGGTGTTCCTGGGGCTTAGGGCAGGCTGCAAGGAGGAGGTGACTTGGCTCAAAGGTGATGTTACTGAATCAAGGTGAAGCTTTAGCCTATGGCCAGGGAGTAACGAGTTGGCAAGTCCCACTGTATGCTTGCTCTCTCTCTCTCTCTCTCTCTCTCTCTCTCTCTCTCTCTCTCCCTCTCTCAAAGACATAGAAAGAGGGGAGGAAGGAAGGCAGGGAGAAGCTCAGACACTCAGACACTCTAGGTTATTTCTGAATAATGGAAATATTTTAAATTCTTGTTGTAATTAATCAGACCTATGTCCTTTTGGGAGCAGGGCATAAACGGATGCATCATCAAGGCTCCTAGAAAAGTACAATCATGCAAATTTCACGTGTCTCCTCTCCTGCTCATCCAGGCCCAAGACCCTAATGATCAGAGCTAACACCTTGAACTGCCAGTGGAGAGGGAGTCTGCGTGCTGACTCTTCTCAGAACCACAGAGGCAGAGAGCGAGGCTTAGCGGGTGCAAAGTGAATGGGGGTGTAAGCAGGATGGGGCCCTTGGGTGCTGCTTGGGGGCCCTTGGGGTCAGTGCCCCCATGCTGCCTTTCTTCTCTTTATGCATTCGTAGGAAGCCAGGCAGGAGACAGCAGCTTCATCGGTGGGAGAGAGCCAGGCAGAGCACCCCTCCCTGGCAAGCAGGTCTTGGAGAACCCCAGGAGGCAGAGCTGAAGGGGTGCAGGCCCAGACATGTTCCTGGGCTGCGTTCTGTCTCCTGGGCTGGTGGGGACTCTGGAAGGATCCCTCTCATCTGTGCCCATCCGAGCCCTCATGGTCTGAATCACAGATGGCACTGGTGTGAATGTGCCCTTGCCAGCCCTGTGTCAAACTGCCTCCAACCCCAGCCCTTCTGCTGACCCAGACCCGCCAGAAACAGCCAGTTGGCTCTCTTGCAGCTGCAGACACTGGTCTGAGAGGCTCAAGCTTGGAGCCGGCACCATGATGAAGCGAACATGGAGTTCCCAATGCACAGGACAGCCAGGCTCCTGCTCCAGGTGCGGGGCCAGTCTCTAGGCATGTCAACGCACACACCTGGATTAGACCATCCTGAGCCTGCAGTGAGCTGCAGCTGGGATAAACTGGTGTCTCTCCTTCTCTCCCTTTAAACTAACTTTCTTTCTTTCTTTCTTTCTTTCTTTCTTTCTTTCTTTCTTTCTTTCTCTCTTTCTCTTTCTTTCTTCCTTCCTTCCTTCTTTTCTTGGATAGGACAGAGAGAAATTGAGAGATATGGGAGAGATAGAGAGGGAGAGAGAAAGACAGACACCAGCAGATCCGCTTTATTGTTCATGATGCTTCTCCCCTGTAGGTGGGGAATGGGGGAATCGAACTCAAGTCCTTATGTATGGTAACATATGCATCAAGCCAGCACGCCACCACCCAGTTACCTCTTTCTCTCTATCTGAAACAGTCAGCCTGGAGTGGTGAAGCCTTGGGAGTGACAAAACAGCAAATAAACAAAAACAACACATGCAAAGCCCAGAGAAGTGAGGGCCGCCTGGCTCTGCTGTGTGGGGTTTTCCGGGCCCTGGGACTTGGGAGCCTGGGCACGGCACATCAGGATGGTTATCAGGACGGGACTGGAGCAGAGGGCCCTGTAGCTCCCAGCCGTGCCCATGTGCCCACCTCAGTGTGCCGTGACAGCTGGCGCCGGCTCGACAAATACGGGCCACGTGTCAGAAAGACAAGGTACAGACAGGCACCCTGTGCTGTGGAGAAGCCGCTCGCTAACTACAGAGTCAGAAGGAACTGGCTTCTCTGCCCAGGGCCTCTTCATGAGTGCAGCTAATGGGGGAATAGCCTGGGTTTCCTTCCCCAGAAAGAGCAGGCGTGTCTGGTGATGGTAGCATCTTCCTTGGGCTTCTGGGGGGCGAGTATTTCTAGGTGCTCACTGCTTAAAAAAATTTTTTCAGGGAGTTGAGCAGTGGTGCACAAGGACCTGAGTAAGGATCTGGGTTCGAGCCCCTAGGTCCCCGGGGGCCTGTAGGAGAGAAGTTTCACAATCAGTGAAGCAGGTCTGCAGGTATCTTTCTTTCTCCCTCCCTGTCTCCCCCTCCCTTCTCAATTTCTCTCTTTCCTAGCCAATAAAATGGGGAAAAATGGCCACCAGGAGCAGTGGATTGGTAGTGCTGGCACCAGCCCCCCCCCCATAACCTTGGAGGAAAAAAAAAACTAAACTTTATTTATTTGATAGGACAGAGAGCAATTGAGAGGGAAAGGGGATAGAGAGGGAAAGACAGAGACACCTGCGGCACTTCTTAAGAAGCTTTCTCCTGGCAGGTGGGGACTGGGGGCTTGAACCTGGGTCCTTGTGTGTGTTAACATACACCCACCCAGGTACGCCACCACCTGGTGAGGGGAAGGTACTAGAACACTGCCAGCTAGACCAGGAGAATGAATCACAGAAGCCCTGTTACCTTCCATCAGCCCGAGGCGCCCTGGAAGGCAGAGAGGGACTGGAGAGGGTCAGGGACTGGGGCCAGGGGGTCAGTCAGGGCAGGAAGGGCTCCGGGTCCAGGACAGAGCTGATGCCAGCAGGAAGAGTGGGGCACACAAGTGACACCCCAGAGCTGAGCAGCACCTCTCTCTCTCTCTCTCTCATCAGAGCACTGCTTAGCTCTGGCTTATAGTGCTATGGGGAATTGAACCTGGGATTTTGGAGCCTCAGGTATGAGAGTCGCTTTGCATAACCATTATGCTATCTATCCCCTCCCCTTCTCCCTCTCTATTTCCCCCTCTCCCCTCAATTTCTCTCTATCCTATGCAGTAAAATGGAAAAAAGTGGCTACCAGGAAATAATCCTAGAGACAAAAAAAAAAAAAAAAAAAAAAAAAAAACAGGCCAGGGAAGTGGCTCAGTGGCTTTGCCGTGTGCGTGGCAGGGAGGCGTGAGGGAAGAGCTGAGTGCACACGGGGTGGGGGGGGTTGTGGGAGGCATCTGGGGATCTGGGTTTTCCTCCTGCCACTCCTGTCAAGCTCTAGAGCTGAGGAGGGTCACTTTGCTGAGTGAAAGGCGGGAAGAGTCAACAGCACAGCTGGGAACCCAGCTTTTGCTCTGACATTAGGAAGCTGGTTTCGCAGTTCTCCAACTGAGCCAGCATCACATCCTGTCTTCAGACACAGGGCACAGCTAGGCGGGGTGACCTTCCCTCTGGAAGCTCGGGGCTGGGCGCCCCTTCCGGGGTGTGTGTGTGTGTGTGTGTGTGTGTGTGGGTCCTCCTGGAGCTGGCTGGTGGCAGCAGCTTTCCTCTCCTTCTCCTTCTCCTTCTCCTTCTCCTTCTCCTTCTCCTTCTCCTCCTCCTCCTCCTCCTCCTCCTCCTCCTCCTCCTCCTTCTCCTCCTCCTCCTCCTCCTCCTCCTCCTTCTCCTCCTTCTCCTTCTCCTCCTTCTCCTTCTCCTTCTCCTTCTCCTCCTTCTCCTTCTCCTTCTCCTTCTTCTTCTTCTTCTCCTTCCCCTTCTCCTCTTTCTCTTCTCCTTCTCTTTCTTCTTCTTTTTTCCTTATATATTGATGTATTACTAAATACTTATTTTTTAAGTTTTTATTAGTGGTTTAATAATGATCAACAAGTTTGTGAGGTAACAGTGGTACAATTCCATATGGTCCCCATATGAGTTCCGTTTCTGTCCATTGGAAGCTTCCTTATTCTTTACCCCTCTCTGGGAGTGTGGATCAAAGTTGTTTTGTTGTCTTTGTCATTGCGCTCCATCTCCTCCCCTCTCCCCCTCCTCCTCTTCCTCCTCCTCCTTCTTCACCTCCGTGGTTATTGCTAGGGCTCTCTGCCAGCACTACGAATCCACTGCTACTAGTGGAGATTTTTCCTCCCCATTTTATTGGATAGGACAGAGAGAGATTGAGAGAGGAGGGGAAACAGAGAGGGAGAGCGAAAGACAGACACCGGCAGAGCTGCTTCACCACCTGTGAAGTTTCCCCACTGCAGGTGGGGAGCTGGGGGCTCAGATCAGGATCCTTAAGCAGGTCCTTGTGCTTAGTACTATGTACGTTTAACTGGGTGCACCACCACCCAACCCCTGGACCAAAATTCTTTTTTTTTTTAGTTTATTTATTTATTTAAGACAGCCAGAAATTAAGAGGTAGGGAGAGACAGAGAGCAACAGAAAGACACCTCAGCACTGCTTCACCGCTTGTGAAGCTTTCCCCCCTGCAGGTAGGGACTGCGAGCTTGAACCTGGGTCCTTGCACATTGTAACGTGTGCCCTCGACCAGGTGCGCCATTACCAGGCGCCATGGACCAAAATTCTTTATGGAGTGCAGAAGGTGGAAGGTCTGGCTTCTGTAGTTGCTTCTCCTCTGGAAATGAGCGTTGACAGGTGGATCCACACCCCCAGTCTGTTTCTAGTTTTCACTCATAGGGCTCTAGAGAGGTGGGGGTCTCAGGACACACTGGTGAGGTGGTCTGAGGGGCAGCTCCTAATCCAGCTCTCCTCAGGGATGGTGAGCAAGGGGAATGGTGGCTCCATGGAGACTCATGCTGAACGTCTCCCATCTCTGTCTCCAATGGTGTTTCCTGCAGGCCTGAGGTTGGGTCCCGAGCACATTCTCAGTAGGATCCTTGACCAGTCCTGCTTGGCGGAGGAGGTCAAAGGAGAGCCCAGATCTCAGGAGTGAGGTAGGAAGGACTTGCAGCTGACCCTGAACACAGGCAGAGCACACCTTCCCCACCACTGTCACCTGCTGTGTAACGACACAGCCACCATGTTCCTGAGGGTCTATGAATTGACAGGATTTGTGAAAAGCAGGTCAGTCACCTGGAGTGCATGGGGCCTGCTTCTGGTGTCTCCCGGAGCAGATTAGAGGCGTTTTGCTCAGATCACAAAAGTATCTGATCTGAGATGTGGCCATTGCTTCTCCCGGCCAGCTAAGGTCAAAGGGTCTTTGTCCTTCTTTTTCCTTGTCTGTCATTCTTTCAGGCTTGGAGCAGTGGCTTATTGCTGAAGACTGACTCTGGACCAGGGGACACATTGTGCTTGAAAGGAGAACCTGGTTGCCCCTGGGCATGGCTGGTGTGTGTGCTTGGCGGCCCTTGCCTGCCAAGAACTGGAGGAGCTGGGTGGGTAGTGGGGGTTTCCGGTTCGGTTTCTGGCCTCAGCAGCTGAGCCGCTGGGAGACTGGAGTGAGCTGGTTTTCACTCTCTCCATTCAGATGGAAAACAGACTGAAAACAAGCCAGAGACTATTTCAAGTCCTGTAGTCCTCGTGAACAGGGTTTCCAGGGTGGAACTCGTCCCAATGACAGTAAGATGACTTGCTAAGATTAGAAGGGGAATAAATGAGTGAAGCCACACTCCTGTCACCCTCTGGAGAATCAAAGAGAGTGTTGGGGAACTGATTAAGGGGGATGGGTGTTCCTGCCTGGGTGGGGTGGGGGAGGCGGTGGTGAGAGCAGACCTTTTTAAACGTGTCCTCTTCCGACCGCAGTCAGGACCACTGCCGCACATTCCCGGCTTCCTCTATGCAGGAAGAAGTCAGTGAGATGCTCGCAGACGACGTGAGCTCAGTTTGGTGTCTGAAAGCTTAATTGCATCCAATCTGGAAAACACAAGACTGAGGTTCTTGCTGCAACCACGAAGCCCGGCGGCGGCGGCTGGGACAAGAAAAGATTCTGCCACACGTGCTGGAGCTCGGTGTGACGAGGGCAGGACACCCAGGCCCGACCTCAGTAAACACACTGCCTTCTGCCCTTTCCCAAAAGGCCAGAGGAAAGGCCTCTCTCTGGAGAGCTCCTGCAGAATCACTCAGGATTGCATCACCAACAGGAAGTGGTTCTCACTTACTGTGAAAACTGTCATCCTCACTGCTCTGCCTGGTCAAGTGGGACAGCCCCAGCAATCAGGAGAGATGGGAAGAAATCCACTTGCACACGAGAAAGTGTGATCACAGCCCCAAGGCCCACCCACCGGTTTTGTTTAGTTTGGGGGAACCCTGGAGTGGCCAAGGGCGGCAGGGCAGAGGTGAGCCTGGGGACTGACCCTGTGCCCATGCAGGGTTCTGATCTCTTCCTCTCCCTGGACATGTCTGAAAGGACATTCTGTCAATGCCTGGCCAGCCCAGCCTAACAGAGTGAATTCTCTGCGCATCCCCTGCCCCATGCCCCGGCTTGCCCCCAGGGGACCTCAGCCCAGCACTGCTGTGGAGACAATGCCTGCGAGTCTCTCCCTTCTATTTTTTGCTTCCAGGGTTGTCGCTGGGGCTCAGTGGCAGCACTAGCGCTGCATTGCTCCTGGAGGCCATTTTTTCCCATTTTATTGGCTATGACGGAGAGAAATTGAGAGAGGAGGAGGAGATAGGGAGGGAGACAGAGAGACACTTGAAGCCCTGCTTCACCGCTTGTGAAGCATCCCCCCTTGCAGGTGGGGAGCCGGGGGCTCAAACCTGGATCCTTGCCCAGGTCCTTGTGCTTAGTACTATGTGTACTTAACCAGGTGTGCCACTGCCCAGTCCCCCTGGGAGTCTCTCTGTGAAACATGGATGAGAATCCTGGACAAGGGGTGGGGTTCAGGTTGGGGGGACAGAGTTTGGAGGTGTGTCCCCTGGCCCCACGGACCCCCCTCTGCCAGCACTGTGCGCCTCCATCAGCTGGCAAGCTCCAGGGAATGGCCTCCGGGGTCTGCTGTAAGTCTTGCTGGGACACTAAAGGTCATGGCCTACCCTCCAAAGGGGCCTAGCGTCCCTTACACCAGCTGGGGTGAAGCGGACTTGGCGGAGAAGCCTGAGTACCAGCTCAAGGAGCACGTGGGCCTGAGCTGGGCTGTGAAGGGACAAGTATGGCTGATGGCCGGCGGAGAACCTCACCTGGGCTGTGAAGGGACAAGTATGGCTGATGGCCGGTGGAGAACCTCACCTGGGCTGTGAAGGGACAAGTATGGCTGATGGCCGGCGGAGAACCTCACCTGGGCTGTGAAGGGACAAGTATGGCTGATGGCCGGCGGAGAACCTCACCCAGTTTCCAGGACCCTCAGAACTGGTGCGTCTCTGGTTTGAGAGAAAATACCTTTGGGCTGGACAGCTGTGTGCCTGGTTAAGTGCACATAGTACTAAGCGCAAAGACCCGGCTCTCCCCTCCCCTACAGGGGGGACGCTTCACAAGCTGTGACACAGGTCTGCAGGAGTCTATCTCTCTCTCTCTTCCTCTCTATTTCCCCCATTTCTCTCAATTTCTCTCTGTCCTCTCTAATAAAATGGAAAAAATAATAATAATGCTGCCAAGATTATTGGCACTGGACTCGTAGTGCTGGCACCAACCCCCCAGTGATAACCCTGGAGGAAAAAAAAACCTTCAGTCACCATGTGGTTGTATCTGAGGAAGTCTGGAGAGACCCACATAGGACATCGTAAGCTGGGAGAGGGTCCAGTGTGCGACCCCATCCTGATGATCCCTGTAGGATTCATTCATAACATTATGCATCACACCAAAAAGGAATGAGGAAAATTAAAGAAGTTTTTTTTTTTTTTAAGAGAAATGTGTATCAGGAGCAGAATGTCAAGACACAAATAACACAGTTGTTATACATCGCAGAGCTAAAGATCAGAACACATTTCTTTTCTTTTCTTTTTCCCACCAGGGTTATCGTTTGGGCTTGATGCCGGCACTATGATTCCACTGCTCCTGGCAGACATGTTACCCATTTAATTGGACAGGACAGAAAGAAATGGAGAGAGGAGGAGAGAGAGAGAGTAAGAGAGAAAGATAGACATCTGCAGACCTGCTTCACTGCCTGTGAAATGTACCCTATTTAAAGAAGTAAAGAAGGAGAGAGGGAGATAGACACCAGCATATCCGCTTCACCACTTGTCAAGTGTCTCCCCTGCAGGTGGGGATGGGGGCTCGAACCCAGATCCTTGCTCAGGTCCTTATGCTTAGTACTGTATGTGCTTAAATGGGTGTACCACAACCCCCACCCCCCCAGAATACATTTCTAAGGGGGGAAATCAGAGTCTAGGTAAAGGTGTTTAAAACTGCCATCTGGGGAGTCGGGCCACAGGTGGTGAAGCAGGTCTGCAGGTGTCTGTCTTTCTCTCCCCCTCTCTGTCTTTCCCTCCTCTCTCCATTTCTCTCTGTCCTATCCAACAATGACGACAACAACAATAAAACAACAAGGGTAACAAAAGGGAATAAATATTTTTTTAAAAACTGCCATCGTCTGAATGTCATTATGTCAAGTATCTTCCTTTGATGCCATAAAATTTTGAGTACATTCCAGTTGTCCCATGCACAATCCCCAGACCCTTAGGGCAGAAGCCAGACATCAGAGGTGTGGGGGCCGCCTGTGTATATCACTGCTGTGTGCCTGTGGGCAGTAACCTCTGATATGCCTACAGCAGGATTCGTGTAGCATGGGAAACTGCCTGAGAAGCAGGCCCCGTGGAGGTATTATTAGACAAATAATGTGCCTGGCTGAAAAAGAACAGACATTTCGCAAGCACAGATGCAAAGGTAACAATCAGCAGGATTTCTAATGACAAGTAATAAGGAAGTCTGGGATCAGAAACTTCTTAGCTGAGGAGTAAGATACCCCAGCTCAGCTCACCACAGGCAGCAGGGGAGAAGTAAGAAGAGGGCCCAGGCAGTGGTGCACCCAGTTAAGCACACATAGGATCCGCACATGGATCCAGGTTCCAGCCCCTGGTCCCCACCTGCAGAGGAGACACTTGACAAGTGGTGAAGCGGATATGCTGGTGTCTATCTCCCTCTCTCCCTCTTTACCTCCCCCTCCTCTCAGTTTTTCTCTGTCCCATCCAATAAAATGGGAGGGGGGGCAGGCTTCCAGGAGTAGTGCATTTGTAGTGCTGACACCAAGCCCCAGCAATATCCCTGCAGGCAAAAAGAAAAAGAGAGAGATAAGAAAGAAGTAAGAAGATTGTACTTTGGGTTCAAACACGCCAGGCTTGAGGTCCAACGCCCATCACCAGCAGAACACCCAACAGCAAGAAGAGAAGCGTTCAGGACAAGTCTGAACTTGGGTGACACTCCTACACACAGAGGCCTGCTACGGTGGAGCCATGCGGACGTGTATAGCCACAGATGTGATGTCTTCACTCTTGTGGGCAAGTCCTAGACCAAACACAAGGGGGAAATACAGTGGTTCTGCAGAACCTCGGTGAGATGAAAGCAGTGAGGCTGGTCTTTCTTTGGTAAGTGAAGAGAAACAAATTTGTCCCTTAAAAAACAAAACAATGGGGTCGGGCGGTAGCGCAGCACGTTAAGCACACACATGGCATGAAGTGCACGGACCGGCGTAAGGATCCCAGGTTGAACCCCCGGCTCCCCTCCTCCACGGGGGTCACTTCACAGGCGGTGAAGCAGGTCTGCAGGTGTCTGTCTTTCTCTCCCCCTCTCTGTCTTCCCCTCCTCTCTCCATTTCTCTCTGTTCTATCCAACAGCAACGACAGCAGTAGCAACAATAACAACAAGAGCAACAAAGAGGGGGGGAAAGCCTCCAGGGGCAGTGGATTCCTAGTGCAGGCACCGAACCCCAGCAATAACCCTGGAGGCAAAAACCAAACAACCAAACAACAACAAAACACACAGCTTCTGTAACTGCTTCTCTGCTGAACATAGGCGTTGACAAGTTGATCCATAGTTCCCAACCTGTTTCTATCTTTCCCTTAGTGCGGTAGGGCTCTGGAAAGGTGAAAGCATTTTGGTCCATTCTCCCAAAGGGGGGGTAAATGTTAGAAGAAGATGCCCAGAGGGCTCTGAATTCCAACTTCATCAGGACTGGGAAAGAGAAGAGGAAAAAAGGAAGGCTATTGGAAGTAGCAGTAGGTACAGGTGTGACTTAGAAAGGAAAAGACCAGATTAAAAAAATGGGCAGATTAAAAAAAAGACCAGATTAAAAAAATAGGTGATAGATATTTATGGAAATAATAGTCAACTTATATCTGTGACCTTGGGAGAAGCACTGTAGTTTCTCATGGAGGGAACGGGGACACAGAACTCTGGTGGTGGGAATGGTGTGGAATTATACCTCGATTATCTCATAATTGTGTAAATCCATATTAAATCACTAAAAAAAAGGGTAGCTACCCTTCTTTTCCCTTCCACCCACAGAGCTGTCCCCAGCTACCTGGTGGACCCCCTCTTCCAGGTCCTGCCGTGATTTGCCCAGCCCGTCCTATTCTAAGCACTATTGATCGCACACTCCATTAGGGCACTGCTTGCCATGAATAATTGATCTCTGCAGGCACGAGCTCATCTCCACCACAGATGCCATCAGCAAGAATCCCCTTCAGGGGGTCTGGGGCAGGAAACATGCATGCAGAGCCAAAACAAGCCAGGCCCAGGGAGCAAGCAGAGTGACGTGCAAAGCTCCAGCCCCAGACCATCCTGCTGGGGCGGGTTGATGGAAGGGGGAGCAGGGCTGAGGCTGCTCCCATGGACAGACAGACAGACACAGCCCATCCTGCTTGCAGGAGAGCTTGGCTGGGGTGGCCCATCGGCATCTGTAGAGCACACAAGAGCCAGGCCACTTGCTAAGAGCCGGGGAGGGAGGGGCGGGCTGCCAAGGAAACAGCAGCCTGGCCTCAGACTCGTGCTTCTGTTGGGAAGGGCGTTCAACTGACAAGTCACGATCTCCAGCTTAAACACACAAAGCAGCCCAGGGACATCGGCTGCTCGCCAAGCTCCCAGGGCGGAGAGGCAGGAAGAGGGGCCTGGACTTGAGCCCAGGAGCTGGTCATCTGGAGATGAGCCTGAGTTCAGCTTTGAGTTTATGCCATACTCACTCCATCAGGACATGATCTAGAAGCTTGACTAGAGGGGCCAGGTGATGGCACACCAGGCTGAGCGCACATGTTACAATGCGCAAGGTCCTGGGTTCGAGACCCCAGTCCCCACCTGTAGGGGGAAGGCTTTGTGAGTGATGAAATGATGCTGCAGATGGCTCTCTGTCTCTCTCCTCTCTATCTTTCCCTTTCCTCTGGATTTCTGGCTGTCTCTATCCAATAAATAAATAAATAAATAAAAATAATTTAAAAAATTTATGGAAGCCTAACTAGAAAAGGGACATGGCTTGAAGGAAGGGAGGAGCAATGGACAGAGAGGAGCTCTGGAGAGAAGAGGGGTTCATGGAGGCACTGAGGGTACAAAAGTCTTCAAGGGGAGCTCAGGGGTCCTGGACTCCAGCAAACAGATCGCAGCGGAGAATGTGTGTATGTTGGGGGGCGTGCCGGGGGTTCAGCACCAAATCAGCCCGGCAGAAGAGGCCGCTGGCCCAGACACACACAACACTGAAGTTGGGGAACCTCTGTAAGGTAAAGACCTGGCCGAAATTCCTCACCCTTCCTGCCTTCTGAGTTTTTTTTTTTCCTTCTTCTTCTTCTTCTTTCTTTTTGCAAAGCACACAGGAGCTTTCACTGCTCCCTGGTCAGCTTTTTCATCCAGAGAGAGAGAGAGAGAGAGACACAAAGAGAGAGAGAGATCACAGGACCAGAGCTCCCTGGAACCCTGACACTCCCATGTGGTGCTACAGCTCACACCTGGACACAAGCATGGCTAGACGGGCGCCTTACCCAGTGAGCCGTCTCCGGTCCCTCCCCCCTTTTTTTAATTATAAGAGAGCCCAGTAAATGCTGCACTGTTTGTGAAGTTGTATATGTTCTCAGTCTTTCTTGCTGTTATATGGTGTGGGGGATTGAACCCTGGGCCTCCTCCCTGCAAGGCCTGTCCGGGAAGAAGCGCGGCCGGACATGTCTGCAGGCACGGTGGAAGGTGGGCGGGAACAGGCGACATGCCCGGATTCTGCCTGTCTGACTCAAGCCCAGAGGTGAGGTCTGGTGCTCCCCCATGTCTGTCTGTCTGTCTCTCTCCCTCCCTCTCTCTCTCCTCACAGAGACCCTCTTGCTGCTCTTTCTAGACCCTCAGAGACCTTGGTCCCTCCTCCCAGCCCAGAGGGGATCTTCTCACTGCCGGAATCTCCTAGAGCTGAGCTCTGAGTAATAGATGAAACCACAGACCAGGCCGGGAGGTGGCGCAGAGGCAGCACACCTGCCTCGTATGCCTGCAGCCTCAGAGGCCCAGGTTCAATCCCCGGCGCCATCGTATGCCGGAGGTGAGCAGTACTCTGCTCTCTCTCCCTCTCGCCTTCTATCCCTCTATCTTGTGAAGATAAGTCAGTAAATAAATGAGGGGCACGGGCAGGCAGGCGGCTCACTACCATGCACAAGGAGCTGGGTTTGAGCCCCAGACGACCACATGGGACTTCACGGGTGGTAAAGAAGTGCTACGGTACCTCTCCTGCGCTCTCTCTCTCTCTCTCTCTCTCTCTCTCTCTCTTCCAGGATTTCATTGGGGCTCAGTACCAGCACTACAAATCCACTGCTCCTGGTGGCCATTTTTTCCCATCTTATTGGACAGAACAGAGATAAATTGAGAGGGGAGGGGATATACAGAGGGAAAGATACCTGCAGACCTACTTCACCACTTGTGAAGTATCCCTCCTGAGCCAGGGGCTCAAATCTGTATCCATGGGTGGGTGCTTGCACTAAGTACTATGTGTACTTAACTGGGTGTGCTACCACTCTCCCCCTCTTTTCCCTCTCCCTCTATCTCTCACCTGTGTCTACTAGGAAAGAAATAAAATGGCCACTGGGAACAGCAGAGCTGTGCAAGCACAGCTAGTGACAACCTTGGTAGCAAGTAAACAAACAAACAAACAAACAAATAGCAATAAATGGGTCCAGCTGAGCAGTAGCATACCAAGAAGAGCACATACACCCCAGGACCTGGGTTCAAGCCCCAGTCCCCTTACCTGTGGGGAGGGGGGTAGTTTCATGAATGGTGGAACAAGACTGAAGATGTCTATCTTTCTCTCTCCTTCTCTCTCCCCTTTTCCATTCTTTTTTTTTTTTTTGTCTCTTTCAAAGAGAGAAAGAAGAAAAAAATAATAAGTGGCAGTTAGGAGTGGTGGGTTCTTGTGCAGGCACTGAGCCCCAACAATCACTTGACTAAAAAAATAGTAATAATAAAACACTAAAATCTTAAAAAGGGGGGGAAGAAAAAAAGAATAAAAAAAAAGGTAAACTAAGGGGCTAAGCAGTAGCACAGCGGGTGAAGCGCACATGGCGCAAAGCGCAAGGACCGGCGTAAGGATCCCGGTTCGAGCCCCCGGCTCCCCACCTGCAGGGGAGTCGCTTCACAGGCGGTGAAGCAGGTCTGCAGGTGTCTGTCTTTCTCTCCCCTTCTCTGTCTTCCCCTCCTCTCTCCATTTCTCTCTGTCCTATCCAACAACAGCAATGGCATCAATAACAACAAGGGCAATAAAATGGGAAACATGGCCGCCACGAGCAGCAGATTCGCAGTGCGGGCACCGAGCCCAGTGAAAACCCTGGAGGCAAAAAAAAAAAAAAGACTAAGAGACTCATCTCCTCAGTCATCTACTTTTCAGCTCCACTTGGACACTGACCTTATAGTTAATTATCTCTAGATCTGAGCTCTGGCTGGAAGTCCCCAACTCTATCCACTTATTACTCAAAGCAAAAACCCTGGCATGCTCCTCTCTGGATTATCTTCTGTAGACCCATTTGCAAATGTTCTCAACTCAACTCTGAAAACAAATCCCAAAATCCACAGTTGGAGCCACTTGTCATCACCATCGCCTCAGAGCTGGGCCCCTGGCTCCTCCTCCCAGGCGTCCTTGCCCTTTCACTTGGACTCCACAGAACAGGTCAGAGTGTTCAGTATATATATAAAGTTAAACCACACATGTGAGCTCCACCACTGGTCACGACAAGGCATCCCAAGGCCAGACAGATGCCACACCTGGTGGGTGACCTTTGGGGCCGGTGCCTTCTCAGCAGACAGCTCAGCCTCACTTCATGGGAACGCTCGGAAGAGAGACCCTGTGTGTCCCACCAGAAGCAGCGCCCAGTGTGTGACTCCGCTCTGGCTGATTCCACTCTGGGGTGATGGCCTACAGAGACAGACATAGGCCCTGCAACCCCTGCCCGTGTCCTGGGGCAGCTTCACAAGGCACACAGGGCAGCCTTGGGTCCAAGCCCTTCCCCCAGCAGGCAGCTGTCAGGGCCTTCAGGCCCCAGGACACAGGCAGAGCCAAGGTATCACAGGCTGCCCCCAGCCCCTTGCCTGCTCCCTGTGGCTGAGTCTGCCCAAGGCCCCACCTCCTTCTGCCTCCTGCTTCCCTCCTACAGGAGCCTGGGAGGAAGGTGGGATTTCATCCAGAAAGACACAGCCAAGGGCTATATATAGCCAGGCGTCCAGCAGGCCACCTCTGCCACCCTCCCGCTGGCTCCTCTGATGACGCCACCCTCAGGGCTCAGGGCGGGTAGGTCCTGGGGGGCTGGGGGGGCTTCCTGTGTGAGCACGGCTCTCACCCACGCCCAGGAGCTGATGTGTCAGCCTCCTATATTTATCCAGCTGCTGTCTCCGCGGGTCGAGGAGTGTCTGGAGAAAACAAAGCTGCCTCCTCCTGAGAGGCAGGCTGTCGGGGCTCCAGACAGGCACTTCTGCTGCCAGGGAGAGAGAGAGTGAGGGAGAGGGAGAGAGGGGGGGGAGAGGGAGAGGCAGAGGGAGGGAGGGAAAGGGAGAGGGGGAGAGAGAGGGGGAGGGGGGAGAGAGGGAGGGAGAGAGAGAGGGAGAGAGAGAGAGACGCTCATCCATGTATAGCGTCTCCCCTGCAGAGGGAAGTCTGGGGGCCTCCGGGCGTGCTCCCTCTGTCCCTGTGTCCTTGCTCACCCCCGCTGAGGGCACTGTGGAGAACAGTGGACATGTGGGTGGGCACCCGAACCAGGACCCTGGGGTGCCAGAACACCTCCGGGGCAGGGAGGATGGGAATGTGGGCAGAGGCTGTGGATGCCAGGGCTCCTGGAGCCATGGGTGTCAGTCTCCCCAAAGGCCATTTGGCAGATGAGGAGACTGAGACTCCTGAGAGAGACTCCTGACAGAGACACCTGAGAGAGACTCCTGAGAGAGACACCTGAGACAGACTCCTGAGAGAGACACCTGAGACAGACTCCTGAGAGAGACACCTGAGACAGACTCCTGAGAGAGACACCTGAGACAGACTCCTGAGAGAGACACCTGAGACAGACTCCTGAGAGAGACACCTGAGACAGACTCCTGAGAGAGACACCTGAGACAGACTCCTGAGAGAGACTCCTGAGAGAGACACCTGAGACAGACTCCTGAGAGAGACTCCTGAGAGAGACACCTGAGACAGACTCCTGAGAGAGACTCCTGAGAGAGACACCTGAGAGAGACTCCTGAGAGAGACTCCTGAGACAGACTCCTGAGAGAGACACCTGAGAGAGACTCCTGAGAGAGACTCCTGAGACAGACTCCTGAGAAAGACACCTGAGAGAGACTCCTGAGAGAGACTCCTGAGAAAGACTCCTGAGACAGACTCCTGAGAGAGACTCCTGAGAAAGACTACTGAGAGAGACTCCTGAGAGAGACTCCTGAGAGAGACTCCTGAGACAGACACCTGAGAGAGACTCCTGAGAGAGACTCCTGAGACAGACACCTGAGAGAGACTCCTGAGAGAGACTCCTGAGACAGACTCCTGAGAGAGACTCCTGAGAAAGACTCCTGAGAGAGACACCTGAGACTCCTGAGACAGACTCCTGAGACAGACTCCTGAGAGAGACACCTGAGAGAGACTCCTGAGAGTCCACACCCAGCAGCTGGCACCCCTATTCCGTAGAACAGAAGCCCCGAGGTGGCCTCCTGAGGGTCCTCATATGGTCCCCAGCCGGCCGGTGACAAGGGGAGAGGGACTGGAAGGGGACTGTCCCTCCATCTTGGGGGTCTGCTGAGGACCACCAAACATGTCCCCATCACCACTCTGGGCTGGAGCCACCATCTGCTTGCTCTGGACACCTCCTGGCACCTCTCTTGGCAGCCTCACTTTATGCCCCGAGGACAAGGCCGCTACCCACACGATTACTCACTCTAGAAAGATCTACATTGCACCCCCCCACTTTCTGCAGGATTGCTTCTCATGACAACCCACCCACAGGAAAAGATGCCCATCCCCGAATCTGAAGGGGGATGGATTATGTTTCTTTAATGCTGAGGAGTCAACCAGGGGCCTTAGCTGGTGCAGTACTGCTGAGTGACCTCTCCAGCCTGTCTGCCTTCTTTCCTTCCTTCCTTCCTTCCTTCCTTCCTTCCTTCCTTCCTTCCTCCCTTCCTTCCTCCCTTCCTCTTTCTCTTCTTCTCTCTTCTTTCTTTCTTCCTTCCTTCCTTCCTTCCTTCCTTCCTTCCTTCCTTCCTTTCTCTCTTTCAGAAGGAGGTATGGACAAAGAATAGAAAGCCCACAGCCCTGCTCCACCATACATGGAACTCTCATGGTGACATCAGTACCACTCCCATGTGACATTAGCTTGAACCCAGGGCCTCAGGCATGGTAAGGCACATGCTCTTCTAGATGACCTGCATCCCAGAGAAGACCTTAGGCTTTTCTTGATGTGGGGCAGAGAGAGTTACTCAGAAATCACACTACAAACGTGCTACAAGCCCCCTTCTCCATCTCCACACCCCAAAGCTCAGGGAACCTCCACACATTTCTCTCTCCTTCTCTTCCAAAGTCTCCCGTCCGGCTGCCATGTCAGTCAGCCATCTCGTCCCTCTGCTTGCTGTCCTCAAGTCCTGGAAGTTGTCATTCATCCCTGAGTGGCACTAGGCGTTCTCTCTTGTGAAGGTCAGGCCGCTTCTCACTCTCTCCCAGCTTCTCTTTCTGCACCTTTTCAGGCTGAGCACCTGAAACACCAGTGGTCCCCAAAGCGAGGGGACAGCAGTGACTGAATTCCGCCACATGGATGTTACCCACCTTTGCGACAGGAAGTCTAGGGTGCTGCCCACCACTCCGTCCCCATGGAGGCACACAGCTGTCCTGCCAGGTAAGTGTGTCCTGCCGAGCGAGGCCTTCCTCAGCTGAGATGCCCAGTTTTAGATTCGGGACAAAAAAATCTCAGCAGAATAGACTTGGAAGTGTGACGATGGCCACCGGGAAGCTTTGTTTTCCGAGCCCAGTTGTATCACGAATAAAACGTAGTTTAAAACTTCATTCTTGGGGCTGGGCGGTGGCACACCAGGTTAAGAGCACATAGTGTGAAGCACTAAGGGCCGGTGCAAGGATCCCAGTTCGAGCCCCCGGCTCCCCACCTGCAGGGGGGGTCGCTTCTCAAGCGGTGAAGCAGGTCTACAGATGTCCGTCTTTCTCTCCCCCTCTCTGTCTTCTCCTCCTCTCTCCACTTCTCTCTGTCCTATCCAACAACAACAGCAGCAGCAACAACAAAAACAATGGAGAAAAGATGGCCTCCCAAAGCAGTGGGTTTGCAGTGCAGCCACAGAGCCCCAGCGATAACCCTGGAGACACAAACAAACAAACAAACAAACGCCTTAATTTGTCTGGCTTCTGCAGTAGCCTTGTGAAATCATAGCATCAACATTGGATTCTGCTCCCTGAGCTGCAAGGGCTCCTGGCAGGAAGCCCCTTCCCTCGGCCCCAGATGATGAAGGGAGCTCTGCCAGCCACCTGGCACAGCCCAGGCAATGGCCGGAAAATGCGCAGTAAGTCCCTAGGGGGACAACAAGGGTGAGGATGGAGACCAAGCTCCAGGATCCAGCTTCAGGTGGGCTTTTATCTTGGTGTCTGAGTGTGAGTCCCCACTGCCTCCTCCCCACCTGGATGAGTGGTTTGGTAAGAGTCCCACAGAGCAAGGGCTGTACTTGAATTCAGGCTTCTCTGTCCCTACTTGTCCCTACTCCCATCTCCCCTCAGGCTCACTGTTTGAGAAATGCAGACAATCTCCCTTACGAATGTCGTGGGAACTGAAATGAGAGAGTTACTCAAAGATCTGAGGACAGTGTGGCAGGTAGTGAGGCCTCTGCCAGCGTTCCAAGTAGCAACTCAATGTTTCCGTCGTCAAGAGCATCCTAGAAAGCAGAAGTGCACTAGAGTTTGCAGTGAGTACCCCCCTAACACTTCCTCTCCACTATTCCAAGCTTTGGGTCCATGATTGCTCAACAATTTGTTTGGCTTTGTATGTTAACTCTCTTTTCAATCACCGGGTTCCAGGTGTCATCAGGATGCCGGCCAGGCTTCCCTGGATTGAAGACCCCACCAATGTGTCCTGGAGCTCAGCTTCCCCAGAGACCCACCCTACTAGGGAAAGAGAGAGGCAGACTGGGAGTATGGACCGACCAGTCAACGCCCATGTTCAGCGAGGAAGCAATTACAGAAGCCAGACCTTCCACCTTCTGCAACCCTCAATGACCCTGGGTCCATGCTCCCAGAGGGATAGAGAATGGGAAAGCTATCGGGGGAGGGGGTGGGATATGGAGATTGGGCGGTGGGAATTGTGTGGAGTTGTACCCCTCCTACCCTATGGTTTTGTTAATTAATCCTTTCTTAAATAAAAAAAAAAAAAATAATAATTAAAAAAACAAACAAACAAACAAAAAAAAGAACATCCTAGAAGAGTACATCTGTAGACTGAGACCACAGGACAATGTGCTTTGCTTTTAAAATAATTCTGTTTTGCAAATACCTCAGGAGGAACGTCGAAGTGAGAAGTAGCTCTCTAGCTTTCGAGCAAACATGACTGGGGCTTCATCTGGGAGAAAATAGAAACACTATTTTTGTGACTCTCCCCCACCCACATCACCTCAAGGAATATGTCTCAGTTGCCTTTACCCAGAGACACATGTCAGCCCTCAGATCTAGCGACAACTGTCTCTGGGAAGTCTTGACGTGGGCCTCGAGGCAGGGGGGCCGTTTCTAATTTTGAAACGGGCTGTGTGGTTCATAGCTCCGCATTCCCCAACAAGTCGATGATTGATAAGACTTTCTCGTCCACTGATCAAGCTTGGTAAAAAGGAAGGAACAGGAACTAAAAATACTCTCTTGGTTTGAACCAGGGTTTCTGGGAGTACCAGAAAACCAAGACTGACATATGTGATCACACAACTAGATATTTTGTTGGTAGTTTGGAGGCAAATGATACTTAAATGTAGACATTTTTGTTGGCTCCTCGGATAAACTTGTAGCTGTTACTCCAGTAGCAGAATGCCTCTCTGGTGGTTCTTTCTTACTGTGGGCACTCACTGTTCATCAAAACTAGCTAGGGATTCCACAACCTATCCAACTCCCAGAGGTAGGGGCCAGGTGGTGGTACACCTGGTTAAGTGCAATCTTACAATGTCAAGGACCCAGGTTCAAGCCCCTGGTTCCCACCTGCAGGGAGAAAGCTTTGTAAGTGGTGAAGCAGAGCTGCAGATGTCTGTCTGTCTCTTTCTCTCTATCACCCCCTTCCCTCTTGATTTCTGGTTGTCCCTATTCAATCAATCAATAAAGATTATTATTATTATTATTATTTTTTTTTTTTTTTAAAAAAAGAACTCCCAGGGGTTGGATGGTAGTGCAGCGGGTTAAGCGCACATGGCACAAAGTGCAAGGACCGGCGTAAGGATCCCAGTTCAAGCCCCCGACTTCCCAGCTGCAGGGGGGTCGCCTCACAAGTGGTGAAGCAGGTCTGCAGGTGTCTATATTTCTCTCCCCCCTTTCTGTCTTCCCTTCTTTCTCAATTTCTCTCTAGCCTATCCAACAACAACATCAATGGCAACAATAACAACAACAACAACAAGGGCAACAAAATGGGGAAAAATGTCCTCCCAGCAATAACCCCGGAGGCAAAAAAAAACTTTGCTAAAAAAAAAAGGACTCCCAGGGATGAAATCTGCTGGAAGGTACCATCATATGAATTTCTTTTTCCCTCCCTCCCTTCCTTCCTTCCTCCCTCCCTTCCTTTCTTTCTTTATTATTTTTGCCTCCAGTTATCGCTGGGGCTCGGTGCCTGCACTACGAATCCACTGCTCGTGGAGGCCATTTTTTTCCCTTTTGTTGCCCATCGGTGGTGTTGTTACTATTATTGTGGTCATTGTTATTGAATAAGAAAGAGAGAAATTGAGAGAGGAGGAGGAGAAGACAGAGAGAGGAAGAGAAAGACAGACACCTGCAGACCTGTTTCACCGCCTGTGAAGCGACTCCCCTGCAGGTGGGGAGCCGGGGGCTTGAACCAGGATCCTTACACCGGTCCTTGCGCTTTGCGCCACATGCGCTTAACCCGCTGCGCTACCGCCCAACCCCCTCCATTCTATTTTTATTTTACAAGACAGAGAAAACTTGAGAAGGGAGGGGAGATAGAGGAGGAAGAGAAAGACAGACACCCGCAGACCTGCTTCACAGCTCATAAAGCATTCCCTCTGCAGGTAGGGAGTGGGGGCTTGTGCTTAGCACTATGTGAACTTAATCGGGTGTGCCACTGCCTGGACCCCTCCTTTTTTTTCTAATTGCAAGGTTTCTTCTAGCTCTTTAATTTCTGAACTTTAACCAGACCCTCATTTTATAAATATTTCATTTATTTTAATGAGAGAGGTTCAAAGAGAAAGACAGAGAGAGAGAGAGAGAGCAGAGCCCTGCTCAGCTCTGGCTAATAGTGGAGCTGGGGATCGAACCTGGGACCTGGGAGCCTCAGCTGAGGGACAGCAGAGCACACAGGGACCCCGGGAAGGGGTGGAGAAGGAAGTGGAGGAGAAAGTGTTTCTGCAGCCACCTGCCGGTACCCTCAGAGGCCTTTTCTTTCTTTCTTTCTTTCTTTTTAAATTATTATCTTTATTGATAGGATAGAGACAGTAAGAGATGGAGAGGAAAGAGGGAGATAGAGACGGAAAGAGACAGAGAGACACCTGTAGTCCTGCAGGTGGGGACCAGGGGCTTGAACCTGGGTCCTTGCACACTGCAATGTGTACGCTTAACCAAGTGCGCCACCACCTGCCCCCCCCAGAGGCCTTTTCCTGTGGCTTCCACCACCCAGCCCATCCCCACCCCCACCCCAGTCCTCACAGGAAGAGTCTCTGCAGTCACGGTACCTTCACCCCCTCACGTGCACTGCAGTGGGAGAAAACCCTTGAGTCAATAGAATCTAAAACATTTTCACCCAGACAGAGCACTGGGGCGTGCATGGACTTGGAACCCTGAAGAAGCAGGCTGGGCTCTCTCTCGGGCAGGAGCAAAGTACAGCGTCGTCTCACCAGTAACGGACAAAGTGTGACTGAGCCCTGTCCCTCCAGGCTCCTGAGCAGATGTGCTGTCTGCTTCTCCCCCTCCCTCGGGGCCCTGGCAGGTGACCACAGGAGTCGCTGCATCTGGGTACTGGGGCTCTGGCCCACGTTTCCACTCAGGCTTGGATGCCTCGACTCCCAAGTGTTTTCCATGACTGGTCACATTTTGATGCTTCCAAACCACACCTACGACAGAGAGGGTGGTCTGTCACTCGGCTGCCGAGTGCGCCTGCCTAGACAATGCTCACAGTTCTGCCTCCACAGGGCCTTAGGGCCTCCTTCCTGCTCAGGCCTCCAGCACCAGTCATGGAACAAGATGTTTTCCCGTGTTCTGGGAGAGGCTTACTTGCCCTGATAGCTTCCTTGCCCCTCCCCCTCCCCCTCCTCCTCCTCCCCTCCCCCTCCGCCTCCCCCCCCCTCCTCCTCCACCACCACCACCACCTCCTTCCCTTCCAACTCCTCCTCCTTCTTCTTTCTTTTTTTTTTTTTTATTGCCACCAGGATTTTTGCTGGTACTAGCACTATGAATCCATGGCTCCTGGCAACACTTTCTTTCTATTTTTTTTTTTTCCTATTTTTTTTCTTGCCGCCAGGGTTATTGCTGGGGCTCGGTGCCTGCATCCTGAATCCACTGCTCCTGGAGGCCATTTTTTTCCTTTTGTTGACCTTGTTGTTTTATTGTTGTTGTGTTTATTGCTATTGTTGTTATTGATGTCATTGTTGTTGGATAGGATAGAGAGAAATGGAGAGAGGAGAGGAAGACAGAGAGGGAGAGAGAAAGATAGACACCTGCAGACCTGTTTCACCGTCCATGAAGTGGCCCCCCTGCAGGTGGGGAGCCGGTGACTCGAACCAGGATCCTTAAGCTGGTCAATGTGTTTAAGCACACTATGTGTGCTTAACCCACTGCGCTAGAGCCTGACCCCCCTAATTTTTTATTAGATAGGACAAAGAGAAATTGAAAGAGGAGGGGGAGAGAGGGAGAGGGGGGAGGGAGGGAAAGAGAGGGAGGGGGAGGGGGAGGGGGGAGAGAGAGGGAGGGGGAGGGGGAGGGGGAGAGAGAGAGAGACCTGCAGACCTACTTCATCGCTCATGAAGTGTCCCCCCCTTGCAGGTGGGGAGCGGGGGCTCAAACCCAGGTCCTTGTGCTTTATAATATGCGCGCTTAGCCAGTGCCTGGCTCATGCTCCTTGCTTCTTCTTATAAGGGCCTGCACATTTCTTTCTTGGGAGACCTTCTAAGCTACAGGCTCAGACTTCTGGAAACCAAGTTCCTTCTTCTAGCCTGCCACTTAACTTCCCTCGAAGCAGTAAAGCACCGAGTCAGCTTCCTTTCACTCACACAGAGATGAAGAGATATATTGGTCACACTAAACACTATCCCACTTATTTTAAGACTTTCTATACTTGTGAGAAACACAGAGAGGGAGAGACCAGAGCACCATTCGCCTCTGAATCCAGGTGGTGCTGGGGATTGACCTGGGGCCCTAAGCATGCAAGTCTAGATGCGATATCCTCCTAGCCCCACTTATATTATGATATAACATTATATTACAATGAGTTATGCCATTATATGTTATGCATGTAACATAATATTCTTCTACTGAATTTATACTCTCTTTATTCCTAGTCCTAGATATACCTAGATAGATATCTTTGGACAAAGATCCTCCAAACCTTTCAAGGTATGATGCCAATGAAATTTAAAACATAAGCAATGGTTCTGGGCTGGGGAGGCAACATAATGGTTCTGCAAAAGACTTTCATGCCTGAGGCTCCTAGATCCCAGGTTCAGTCTCCAGCACCACCATAATCTAGTCAGAGCTGAGCAGTGCTCTGGTTATTCTCTCTCTGTAGCTTTCTCTTTGTACCTCTGTATCTCTCTCTCTCTCTCTCTCATTAAAACAAAATAAATAAATATTTTTAAAAGAGCTTCTGACTAAGATTCAGAATCAAAAGGGCTGGAAGAGACAGTGTTCCCACTCTTGCAATTAAAAAAAAAAGCTGGATAAACTTGCAATTAGCAACTTTCCTAAACCCATCAGAGAACCAACTCTGCAGGCAAGCAGCTCAGGTGAGATGGAAAGAGAAGGGGGGGGGGGGGCGGGCTGCGGGAGATTCGCACCTGATTCAGCCTCTGCTCCGTGAAGCTGGTAAGAAGATCAGAGGAACTTCTGAGGGATCGCTGAAGGCCAAGGAGGGCTAGCTCCTGTGTGAAGCCCCAGGGGCTGCAGACACAGCAGGCTCACAGCCTCCTGAAGGTTTTGCCTCCAGAAACCCCAGGGGCTCCCAGGTAAGCGAGCACTGGATGGACTTCTGCAGAAGGTGGCGGCAGCACTGCCCCATGCCAGCCTCCAGTGTCTCCTTTACCTCCCCGCCCAGCAGGGCACAACCCAGCAGAGGAGAGGCAACCAGAGCTGCACCCCGAGGACCTTGCTGGAAACCGTAACAGAGAGGAAAATGAGGTGTGGTCTGTGGAAGGGGAGGAGCTCCCCCAGTGGGGCAGAGGCACAATGATGGCCAACCCGACACTAAAGATAGCGAAGGGTTGGAGGCACTGACCTTTAAGGCATCAGAGCACAACACAACAGTAGCAACAACGTAACAAGAGCATATCATGAGCACAGCTATGTGCACAGATTCACAAATTTACAAAGAACGGCTCAGCACCTTGGAAGGCACAAACATTTAACCTGAAGGGGCCTAGCTCCACTGGAGCCACTGCATTTGCTGCTCACAGGGCAGGACTGGCCACATAGCCAGCTGGACAGTGCGCTGCTTTGTCACGTGTGCAGGCCACATTGAAGCCAAATCCCACCACATTGAAGGGAGCTTAGGTTCGGTGGTGTCATTCTCCCTCTCTCTGCCTCTCTGTTTCTGTCTCCATCTCACTTTTTCTATTTGAAAAGTCAGCCTAGTGTGGTGAAGCCCTAGAGGGCCTCACCCCCAAAAAAATCATCAAAAAAAAAAAAAAAGAAAGAAAGAAAGAAGGAAAATTCAAATGGTTTCATTAGTGAATTCCACAAAACACTTAAGGGAGAAATCACATCAATTACAATATACACACTATATTTCCTAGAATATGGAAGAGGAGGGAATATTTTTCCAATACATTTTATGATGTTGGTATTTCCCCAAGACTCAAGGCAGACTGCATTACATGGGGAAAAAAAAACAGACCAAGATATCTCATAAATATAAAGGGAAACATTCTGAGAAAGTTATTAGCAAATTTAATCTAACAACATGTAAAATGGATAATGCATGACCAAACGGGGTTTATCCCAGATCCTGAGAATGCAAACATGATTCAAATTAAAAAGTCAATGAACAGAATTCATCATGCAACAGATTAAAAATTACACATGTATATGTGTCAACCGGAGCAAAAACCAATTCAATTCAATGCAGAAAACGAAGGCTAAAGGAGCACATCCTTGAACTACTTGGATCACTGCTGTTAAATATGCAAAAACAATACAGCCATGTTAGAAGACAGCTGGGTAGTTTGTTATAAAGTTAAACAGATACCCTACAACATGACCCAGGAATCTCACTTCAGCTTCTTCAACTGCAAATGAGTTGAAAACATACATTCACACAAGAGCTTATCGATAAGAGTATTAATCATGATGTTATACATAGTCACCCCAAGCTGGGGACAATGACAATGATTTCTCTGACAGGGCGAGGGGGAAATGGACTTGAACTATTCAAACAAAGGAGTATCGCTCAGCAGAAGCAGGTGAGGAGGGGCTGGGGGGGGGGGGCTCAGCAATGGAGAGGGTGCTTTCATGCACGAGGCCCTGGGTTCAATCCCCAGCACTTCATTCAGGCAAAGAAGTCCCCCCCCCCAACCCCCATACGCAAGACATATAAATAATCAACTGTTGATTCACACAGTGCAGGAAGTCAGGCCCGAGAGGCTGCACACTGCATCACTGTTAATGGCTTTTTCTAACATGGCAAAAAGGCATATATCTACGAAGCCAGAAAATGAGTCAGAGATCACCAGAGTTGGCGGGGTCTCGGGAGGAAGGGGAGGGTTCTACGAAGGAACTCCGCCTGGTACTTTTTAGAGCAATACAGCCACCCTAGGTGGCGCTGAGCTGCCTTGTGGATGGCCCCACACCTCCGTCAACCCCAAAGCGCTGAGCACTGCAAGGCGTGTGCCACATGCCCAGAGGAGATCATCAGCCCGATGTCTGGGGGCGCCCCCGCAGACAGTGACTTTCAGGGCACCAGGAGCAGACCGGCCAAAACCCACGTGCGAGGCCTCCTGGCTTCAGAGAGCCCATGCTCCAACAGATGTGTGGGAATACAGCTGGGCCATCTGTTTCCCTCTGCACGCCCAAGGGGTCTTATAGTGTTTCCCAAACAAACTCTAGACAGCCCTCCCAGCCCCCAATCAAGATGAAAAGCATCTGAGAATGTAGACACCTTTTATCTTCTTAATTTTAAGATTAGACATGGGGGCCAGGTGGTGAAGTGTTGTATGCTTTACATTGCTTTGTTCTAGCTCTCCCCCTGCCAAGAAAATTGGTTCAGTCCTGCTAGTTTCGCGGCCGCTTGTCCCCGCCCCAAGGAACCCCGAGAGAGTTCCAGAGTTCCAGAGTTGGAGAGTTCGAGAGTTGTTGGCGCCACCATGGGAAAAGGAGGCAGCAGAGTTCTGTTTGGTGATTAGTTTGGTTTTAGTTTATGAATCGTTGTTCTTGAATAAAGAAATACAGCTTCCCTGCCCAGCCGTGTGTCCTGTTACCCACCCGTGAAGCTAGCCTGGCCTGCTGGAGCTTCCGAATTTTAACAACAGTGAAGCATACATCACAGTGTGCAAGGTTCCAGGTTCAAGCCTCGGGTCCCCACCTGCAGGAGAAAGCTTCACGAGTGGTAAAGCAGAACTGCAGGTGTCTGTCTGTCTCTTTCACTATCTCTCCCTCCCCTCTCAATTTCTCTCTCTTTATCCAATAATAAATAAATAAAAATAAATATTAAAAAGATTAAAAAGAATATTACATAATACAAATATAGACAATTTAATGCTTTCAACTTTTTTTGTTTGTTTTGCCACCAGGTTATCACTGGGGCTCAGTGCCTGCATGTTCCCAGTGGCCATTTATTTTCTTTGTGATAGAGACAGAGAGAATGAGAGACACCTGCAGCATTGCTCCACCGCTCACGAAGCCCCCTCCTCTGCAGATGGCGACCAGGCTTGAACCAGGGTCCCCAGACATGATAACATGTGCGTTCTGTCCCCACTCTGCCCCTCACTCCTTGTACAGCTCTGAAGGCACAGCAACATTATAAACCTGGCACAAAGACAAGTGTTACCCCAATAAGGTTCAATGCAGGTGGTAATTGCTGAGACAGAGTCACTCTTCACCTGTGTCAGGTCTTTTGTGATAGGCTTGCCCCACGCTGCTGGGACTATTCCACACCCCAGCTCTTAGTCTTCTCTCAAACAACTACACCACCTCAGGCCTGACAGGCTGCCCCAATGTGGCTCAGAGTGGCCAGAAATCATGCCCTGGGCCATCCCTGCTGTCACACTCTGCCAGTTATTCCACGACAAATAAATACAATCAAAGTGAAGCTGGGACTTGTTCTCTGAGGAGCCCAGGCGTGAAGCCATCACGGCACTCCAGATACACATAAGCATTCTGGAGGTGACGGAGAGGAGAGGTTCTGCTCTCCCCAACCCCAGCCTTTACCTGTTTTCAGGAATTCTGCCAAGCAGAATATGCAAAAGCCATAAAGACAGGGTTTCGAACTCTTGTCCCTTGGTATTGCAAACAAGTGTTGGCAAGGGCATGGAGACAAGGGAAGTCTGGAGGCTGCTGGAGGGAACACAGGCTGGTGCAGCCCCACTGGAAAGGGAGTGGAGCATCCTCAGACAAGTAAAAATGGGGCTAGGTGGTGGCATGGCTGGTTGAACACATATGCTACAGTGCACAAGGACCCAAGTTCAAGTCTCTGGTGCCTACCAGCAGTGGGAAAGCTTGTCTCTCTCCCTCTTTATTTTCCCCTTCCTCTCAATTTCTGGCTGTCTCTATCCAATAAATATAATTTTAAAAAAAGACAAATAAAAAATACAAACACCCTACGAGTCTGCGAATTTAGGGAATTTATGAGAATTTGTGGAAAGGGCACATTCAAACGGCTGTCTGCCCCTGTATGTTCCTAACAGCACCATTCACAGCAGCTGGGACCAGGAATCCACCTCGTGGCCCTCTGATGTGTGACTGGTATTTGGCTCTGTAGAATGCCACCTGGCCATTGAGCTAGGAAAAAAGCCTTTGGGAATGAAATGGATGGAGCCCAAAATGACGACACTAGGGACATTAGGCCAGTCACTGCAGGCCTGTGAATAAATAGCAAACAGGCTTATCCAAAAACAGCTGAATGAATTCTTAGACTCTGAACAGCCCAGTGATGACTGGAGGGAGAGACAGGAGGATGCGGGATGGTGGACAGCGCACAGGTACCGGGCCTCCCGTGGTGGGTGAGATCCACACACGTGCAGAGGAGTGAGGCTAGACTCCTGAAATGTGACCGTCCTATAAACTAGCAGCAAATCTATGAACTTTGCTTGAGGAAAATAAGGATCTCTCGTTCCTCCCCATGCTCACAGGCACCTCCAAGGCCATGTGGGCTGGAGGAATAACTTTGGGGTGTGGGCACATGTGTGGAAGGGGGCCACCAGCCCACAGCTGCACACTGCCAGCCCCTCTGGGCTCCCCTCCTTAAAGTCCTGGGAATCCTGACGAGCTTCTGGTGAGGTGGGTCAGAGAGCCAGGCTGGGTCTGAGGACACGTTCTAGAAATGTTAGCTACTCCTGTCACAGGACTTGTCACCACTTCCTCCTGCTGCTTTGAGCTCAGCTGGCCTGGGGGGGGGGGGGGGCTGCCTGGAGGCTTAGGTCCACATGTCCACTCTCTGTGCCCACAGCCCTGATCTCAGAACCCTTGATGGATGTGTTCTGAACTGGAGAGAGGGAACAGCACCAAAAAAACTGAACAGAGATTGCAACCAAGTGAGGGGACAAAACTGAATGTTGGGAGTCGGGCGGTAGCGCAGCTGGTGAAGCTCACATGGCGCAAAGCACAAGGACCAGCAAAGGATCCCGATTCAAGCCCCTGGCTCTCCACCTGTAGGGGAGTCGCTTCACAAGTGGTGAAGCAGGTCTGCAGATGTCTTTCTCTCCCCCTCTCTTTCTTCCCCTCCTCTCTCCATTTCTCTCTGTCCTATCCAACAATTACATCAACAATAGAACTACAACAATAAAACAACAAGGGCAACAAAAGGAAATAAGTAAGTATTAAAAAAATTAAAAAAAAACAACTGAATCTTCTATTTCCTTAATTAATTTATTTCCTATTTCTATTAGTGATTTAATATTGATTTACAAAATTATGAGATAGCAAGGTTATAATTCCACATCATTCCCAGAGTTCTGCGTCCCTATTCCTTCCATTGGAAACTGTAGTTCTTCCAAGCTCACAGATGTGGGCTGAGCATGGTCCTGTCTTCTCTTCCTTTCTAAGTCACACATACACCTATTACTACTTCCAAATGTCCTTCCTTTTCTCCTCTTCTCTCTCTGGGTCTGGAATAATTGGAGTTTAGAGTCCTCTGGTCATCTTCCCCTAAATCTTCTCCCTCTCTGGGAGTGTGGACCCAAATTCTTTATGGGGAGCAGAAGGTGGAACTGGTTTCTGTAACTGCTTCTCTGCTGGACATGGGCGTTAGCAGGTGGGCCCATTCCCCCAGTCTGTTTCTGTCTTTCCCTAGTGGGGTAAAGCTGAGTCTTCTTTCCTGTGTGCTGGAGGAGAGTAGCATCCCTGTGTAACTCACCTAATCTCACCTCCACTCAGCTAGCAAATGGGCCTCCCAGCTGACAGCCACTCAGAGACTGAACCTCTTCTCTGCTGCCAGGCAGGCCTGGTGTTACAAAACCCTTTGGACTGCGTCTTCTCTGGAGAGGTGGGGCCTGTTTTCTTGATCTGGACATTAGGTGCACATTACAGATCTGTAACTTTACAACTTGCATCTCTCTCTCTCTCTCTCTCTCTCTCTCTCTCTCTCTTTCTCCTCTCTCTGTTACCAGGGCTTCGCTGGGGCTCTGCATCTGCACAGTCCTACAGTTCCCAATGGACTTCATTTTTGTTTCCAGACAGAAGGTGAGAGACAAAGAGGGAGAGAGACAGAGAGAGGAAAGACACCTCAGCACTGATCCACCACGCGTGAATCTTCCTCTGTTCAGGTGCTCCCAGGTGGCAGCTGGGGGCTCGAATGAGGCTCTTCATACAAGACAAAATGTGTGCTCTACCAGGTGAGTGACCTCCAGAGAAAGAGAGGGAGAGGGGGAGAAAGGAAGAGGGAGGGAGAGAGAGAAGCCAGAGCACCATGTTGGTACATGCAGTGCCAGGGGTGGGACCGGCTGCCTCAGGCAAAGGGAGTCCTGTGCCCTTCCAGCTGAGCCATTTTCCTGGCTGTTCAAAACACATATATTGACGCTCTTTAGCCAACTGAAGCAATTCCATTTGGAATTTTCACAGCTCCACCGATGATGCCTTCCTTGGAGCCTCCTCCCCCCAACCTTCTGCTCCCTAAGTCACCCTGCTGAATAGTGCACAGAATCATGGGAAGACTCCTGTTACTCTGAAGCAGGCAGAATCTCAAGGCTTCACAACACCGACGCTTTTTGGTACAGAGCCTTCCCGCCCCCTTGATGTCCACGGACGCTCGTTCTCCACTGGGAGGGAGCCAACACAGCCAGCAGAAGAGGGGCTCACAGGCCAGCAGCAGCCACCAATCACTCGTCCACGCAAGAGCTGTAGTGCCCACTCGCAGACTATCAATTCCTCACTTCCTACGAGGCCATGTGAAAGGGCACTGAAGACGAGACACACCCATGCACACGCACCTACACGCGCACATGCACACACTCACAAGCACACACAGCCCTGCAGTCCTATACCTGCTGCCCAGTCCTTCCTGACACCTCACTTCTGCCTTTGAGACCAAAGGCTTCTTCTCTTCATTTGAATTCGCTTGTTGCCTCATTTTGTTTCCATTTCCATGAGAGAGTATGTTCAGTATTTTTGTTCTATTTAATTTCCTCCAGTATTTTTTAAATCTTTATTATAGTTATTTATTTGCTAGAGACAGCCAGAAATTGAGAGGAAGGGGGAGATGGAGAGGGAGAGAAACAGACACCTGCAGCACTGCTTCACCACTTGTGGAAGGTTCCCCCGTAGGTGGGGACTGGGGGCTTGAACCTAGGTCCTTGAGGACTGTAACATGTGCACCCAACCAGGTGCCCCCGGCCTCTCTTTAGTATTTCTTATAGGGCTTGTTTGGTGGTAATGAATTCCTTTTACTGCTCCTTGTCTGAAAGCTTTGCATTCCTCCTTCCAGCCTGACTGATGTCCTAACCAGACAGAATATTCTTGGGTGGTGGTCTTTTCCATTCAGAACTTTTACTGGTCCTACCCATCTTCTTTTGCTTTGTCTTGTTTTTGTTATTATTCTTTTTTATTCCTTTTTCAAAGTGATTTAATATTGATTTACAAAATTGTAAGATAATAAGGGTATAATTCCACGTGGTTCCCACCACCAGAGTTCTGCGTCCTATCACCTCCATTGGAAACTGCAATAGTTCTCCCAAGATCACCGATACAGACTGATTCTATAACTATCAATGCCTATGTATTTATATATTTTTCTTCCCATGTTTTCAATGGTCCTGCCCTCACTTCCTTCCTTTTCTGTTTGACTTACATTTTATTTATTTATTTTTATACTACAGAATTACATGTCAGCAGGGGTTTGAATCCACATCATTCCCACTACCAGAGTTCTGAATCTTCAGTCTCCCCACTGCAATCCACCGAAGTTCCCCCTAAGGTTTAAACATGGGCCAGCCATCATCTCTACAACCTATCTGTCCACATTTATACATGTCCTGTCCATCTTTTTGAAGCCTCTAGAGTTTCCTCTGAGAAGTCCCCTGATAGTACAGCTGGTCTCACTTGGGGATAAAAACTGGGTTCAGTTTTTTCCATGGAGAGGCATGTACTATGCAAACTGGAAAAAGGTGAATTTCAGATCTGACTCCTCTCTGATAATGGAACCCTGGAGCCTGGACAGGGACAGGGATAGAAGCTACTTTGTCCATGTGTCTGTTTCCCTTCAGGCTGGTGTGGAGAGTAAGCAGGTGGCTACAGGTAAAGCCCTTAGATTAGTGTTGAACAGAGTCAATTCTTCACCAAGTACTAGCTGTTATCATTAGTTGCTTATAATGAAAATCAAGATCCACTGCTACATCCCCCTCTGTAGCTAGCTGGCTGAACTAGCCCCAACCTTCACTAATTTGTAAAATATATATATTTATCCAAATAGTTTCCTATGAGATGAGTCCTAATGACAGAACCTTTGGTGCCGGAGAGGCACACCTAACACCTTCTTCAGAGATGCCAGCCTCCCTCCAGGAACCTGCTGACTTCACACTGCACCAAGAGCCTTGGTGGTGACCCCTGGGCTACGTGCTGAGAGCACGATGGCAAACAGTCGCTTCCAAGGAGCTTCTCCGGTGCTGTGGGTTTTCTGAGATCCTGATAAAGGGAGCGGGAGGAGGGTCCTGATGTGTTTACCCGATGCTCTGCGCCCTGCACTGTTTCTCGGCCCTTTCACCCCAACACCCATGAACATGTTCACGTGTACACACAGAGACAGAGAAAGACACACGTTATTCTCTCATAGCCCCCCCCCCCAATTAAAGCATGAGAAGTTGATCTGATATGTGATCTTGTTAACCTCAGTGATTACACTTTTGAAATACTGTTATGGGAAGAAAAACTGCAATAAAGAGTTGTATCCTGTGGGCTGGCAGGTGTGCAGTGGGTAGAGTGCCTGCTTACATGGTTGAGTGCCCAGAGTGATCCCTGGCACCACATATGCCAGAGTTATGCTCTGCTTCTCTCTCTCTTGTGAAGAGATAAGTTCATCTTTGGGAAATGATTTGCACCCTTATTTTATTCTCCTTCTAGCCCTGTAAATTCTGTGATTCCTGGTATATATGACACAAGCTCCATTCCAGCCTTACTAATACTATCAAACATGGTAGTCTTTAGTAAGATTTATTTTATTTATTTATTATGTTTTAATTGAATAAGACAGAGAGAAACTGAAATGGAAGGGAAGATTAAAAAAAAAAAAAAGGAAGAGAGACATCTGCAGCCCTGATTCACCACTCAAGAAGCTTCCCACCTACAGATGGGAACCAGGGGCTTGAACCCCACTCTTTGCACACTGTAATGTGTGCATTCAGGCCGCTGCACCACCACCTGGCCCTTTTAGTTGAATTTAAAATCGTAGGGTCTTCCTAGAAAAGGCAGCTCAGCTGATGACCACAAGCATGAACCTTGATGACCTCCGAAAGCTAAGTTTAACTGGCCAAGGGCCCCAGCTTTTCTGTGCTCTGATGTCCATCCCCGCCCCCCTCTGTACAGAGGCCATCACTAAGCACTGTGGGATTGCTGGGGGTGCATTCTGGGAGGTCTCAGCTTGGGCTCAAACACCCCCCCCCCCAGCCTGGCTGAAACGTCCTTAGTCTGACCAGCAAGCTAGGCCCTCCTCCTGCTTTGTCTCCATCTGGGCCAGGCTTGCAAATCTCCCGTCAGTATCAGATTCTTAAGAGACTCAGCATAATATGGCCGGGCATGCAAAGTATACTCTGATAAGACCTTCCCAACCGTCCACTTGATCTGTCACCTCTCAGGCACATGTGGCTTCCACTGTCATGTCCCAAAGGTGCCTACTGTTCTCCCAGCTCGTAGTCCCTGCCCATGCCACTTCACCTTGGCATTGCTCACTCATCTCACCTTCTCTAAGCCCTTCAGAACCCCCAAGGCAGCCATACTCTTTCTTGTTTCTCAGCCTCCAGGACTCTTGCCTTTGACCCCTCGTTAAACGCTTGCTAACAGCAATTATGATCTTTTACCTTGAATCTTCCAAAGTCTTCAGCTTGTATAGACTAGGCACTCAATCTGTGTCTAGTGTAACTGGAAAATCATGCTGAATTCTTGTCTAGTGAATTTAGTCTTGGATATGTTAGATTTCCAACAGTTCATGTTGATTTTGTTTAATAGCATGACACAATGAACTTGGGCATATTAAGGGAAAAAAACTTTATGTGTCAGTTAGGGGAGAGTGTAGCATGCACTAACTCAATTTTAAATCTGCTTATGATTCATTAAATTTGGGGGCCAGTGGGTGGTATACTTAGTTAAGCACACACATCACCATGTACAAGGACCCAGGTTCAAGTCCCTGCTCCCCACCTGCAGGGAGAAGCTTCATGAGTAGTGAAGCAAGTACTGCAGGTGTTTCTCTGACTATCTCTTCCCCTCTCAATTTCTCTCTGTCCTATCAAATAAAGAAAGGGGGTGGGTGGGGGGAATGGCTGCCAGGATCAGTGGATTCACCATGCAGGTGCTGAGCCACAAAGATAATTGTGGAGGCAATAAAAACTTTCATTAAATTTGGTCCTTTTCTTTCTTTATTCCTTCCTTCCTTTCTCTCTTTCTTTCCTTCCCTTTCTCTTTCTCTCTCTCTCTTTCTTTCTTTCTTTCTTTCTTCAGAGAACTGCTCAACTCTGACTTATGATGGGAATGAGAATGGGGCCATAGAGCCTCAGGTATGAAAGTTATGTTACGTTACGGTACGTTACATTATGTTACGTTAACTGCTGTGTTACCTTCCAAGCCCTTGGTTGATTTTTTTTTTTTTTTGGTATTCCAACTTGTAAAAATCTTTTTTATTATCTTTATTTATTCATTTATTGGACAGAGACAGGCAGAAATCAAGAGCAAAGCAGGGGACAGAAAGGAAGAGAGACAGAGAGACACCTGCAGCACTGCTTCACCACTCCTGAAGCTTTCCCCCTGCAGGTGGGGACTGGGGACTCGAACCTGGGTCCTTGCACATTGTAACATGTGTGCTCAACCAGGTGCGCCACCATCCAGCCCCCTGATTTTTCTTTTTGAAGACTGGTCACTTGACATTCTAAAATAATCTGGCGACCACGTAAGTATCTGAGTGTGGTGTGGACTAGGAGGCCAGCAAGGTCTCATTGTAAAAGGGTGTTTCCTTCGCTAACAAAGGCCTCACCTCTGGAGGCCAGTCAGGGCCCTTGTGGTCTCTTCAGATCTAGAGAAGGAAAGTCTGTCTGTCATCTTAGTGAGCTCTCTGAGGGGCAAGTGTTGGTACAGTAAGAGAAGTGAGCCCTGGTGAACTCAGCCCACAGACAACTTCATTTCTTCATGTCTGCCTGAGCATTTGTGGTCATGACTGCGGTGAGTGTCTGACAAAGGCATGTTGCTCATTTTCAGTTCTTAAGAGAGATTCCTCTCCTATTATAGTCAGAAAATTAAGACTTGCAGGGGTGCCCAAAGGCCTTGCAAGTGTCGCTGGAGGTGTCAAAGCGTGCGTTCACCATATTGATATGCACCCCCAACTCATCCCAGGGCTGAGTCAAAGCGTGCGTTCACCATATTGATATGCACCCCCAACTCATCCCAGGCTGAGTCAAAGTGTGCATTCACCATATTGATATGCACCCCCAACTCATCCCAGGCTGAGTCAAAGTGTGCATTCACCATATGGATATGCACCCCCAACTCATCCCAGGGCTTAGGGAGCGATGTTCCTGGACAGCTCACTTAGAGAAAACTGTTGCCGTAGTCCAGACGAGGTGAGTCAACCAGCCAGGCTGCAGCAGCAATGCTTTGGGGGAGGGTTGTTACTCTTTAACTTGGGTCTCTAACTACTTCTGGTGGGGGATCAACACTCAGGTAAGAACTGCAGTCGGAGCCTTGGGGGAGGGCAGGGGAGGGTGGCTGGTACAAGGATCAGATAGCACCTGTGGGACCGTTGGCTCATTAATGATTTAACGTGGGCCACCCCATGGCACCTCGGCCCTCCTCCAGGCCCGGCCCTGCTTTCTCGCACACAAGATGGACGGGCCCAGCAGAGAGGATGAGGAGGACAGCACCCTCACCAGCATCCCCCTCACGGATGACACAGGTAAGAGGAACCTGAGGAATCCTGAAATTTCCAAACGGGCAGCTACTCAAATGTTTCTTTTCAAACCATAGCATTTGTGAGTTTTAGTTTTATTGCAATGGCACAATATGCTCATTGCAGGAACTTAAAATGACAGAGCTGTTAAAATAAAGCCAGAAATCTGAATGAAGATCTTTTTTTCTCTCTCACCTTTTAAATAGATTAAAGTTCCTGTGGCTGGATTACAGGCCCTTTAAAAACCAATCGACAGGTGGGATTATAAAGTGTTTATTTCCCCAAAGCTCAGGAAACAAGACCTAGGCTATTTACTGAAACGCCTGTTGTTTACAAGCTCGTTACAAAAGCAGCCTGGGCTCTTACCGCCATGTCTTGTTGAACTAGAGTCCATGCCTTGTACATAGGGACTTAAACACTTCTGAAAAAATCATCTAGCAGCTGCCACTGTGGCCTGCCTTAAGGACAGACTCAGAACATGTCTGTCTTCTGAGTGAGGACAAAGTTTACTAGGTTCAAGATGACTGCAGGGAAAAGGGGGGTGGTGGTGGCTGGAAGTGCTGATGGAAGGGATAATTGCTCATTCAGCATTCTGGAGAAAACAGACAATGTGAACTGCACTGTATTAGCTGGAAACACTCCAGGCCTAGGAAACACTCCAGGCCTACAAGCACTCAAGACCTGGGGGGGGGGGGGGTGTTTTGTACCTAAGCACCAGTGTCTCATTGTGTGTGTGTGTGTGTGTGTGTGTGTGTTTTATTTTGTAAGCTCCCTGAGCACAATCAAAGCTAGAAGCCAACCAGACTGTAGGAAGCCATGGAGGTTACTGATTTGGATTTTCAGAGAGAAGAGCATGAATATTTAACACCAATTGCTCTTTCATACAGCCACACTTCTCCACTTTCTCCCTAAATGCTCAGACTCAAAAAGCCTCTTTCTCAAGTGTGGCCAGGCAATTAGCAACCAGAGCAGGCCAGCGTCCCTCCCGCTCTTCTCCACATGCTGGGAGCTCAGAAAATCAAAGCAGAGTGTTTTGTCCGCCTTCACGAGAGGAGGCGAGGTACAAGGTCCTGGGGGTGTGGAAGAAAAGGGAGACCGACAGCCTCTGACAGAGCTGCAGAAGGCAGCACGGGGGACAAAGGCAGAGGGATCTTCCTTAGCGTCTAGAAGGCTCCATGACTGTGCAGATGTGCTGGGTGGGTGCTTGCCGGCTCTGCATCTGTCAGCCCCTCCTGCAGATGTGCCTCATGATGACTAGGTTGGGTCCTCGGAGGCTGGAACAGATGTCTTCCTGAAGCCCAGTGCGGTCCTCAAACGCATTAGTTGTATGGATTTTGGAACAAGAGTCTCCACAGAAGCGAGATTATAAATGCTTGTAGGATTCTAGAGAAACCCATAGTGGCCAACCCCAGGGTCCCCATACCTTGGTGTGCCAAGGCAGCCCTGCGGCGAGTCCATGAGCGGCTGGCTGGGGGTCGCTCTCAGTGCTGACATCCTTTCAGGGTGTCTCTCTCAGTGAGGGTCTCACTGAGGTTGTGGTGATAAAAAGCAAGCTCTGAGCAGCAGGCATCAGTCTTGAACCACAGGCTGCAAGGTGTCAGGGTGTAAGAATATTGGAGAAGTTTGGCAGTGTGCACATTCTCTAGGACTCTGACCCAAGAGTGACCGGGTGGTGGTGCTGCGCCTGGCTAAGAACACACATTACCAAGCACAAGAACTCATGCGCAAGGCCCCCAGTCCCCATCAGCACGGGGTCTGCCTCACGATCCATGAAGCAGGTCTGTAGGTATCTCTCCTTCTCTCTCCCTCTCTCTATCTCCCATCCTATCTCAATTTCTCTCTGTCATATCTAATTTAAAAAATTAGAAAAAAAGGAAAAAATGGCCGACAGGAGTGGTGGATTTGTAGTATTGGCACGAAGCCCCATCGAGAACCCTGGTTGGAGTTAAAAAAACATGGGGGGCAGGCATTGGTGCATTTGGTTAAGTGCTCACAAGTGGTGACACAGAGATGCAGGTATCTCTTTTCCTCTCTATCTCCCCCTCTCCTCTCAATTTCTGTCTCTATTTAATAACAAATAAAAAACATTTTTTAAAAGAGAAGAATCTGACCTGAAAATGGGACTTACAAACCTGAGCCAGAGCAAGACAAAGAAGGACAGAAGGTCTAGTTTGATGCCCAGACTGAGGGAGTTTTCACAGGGCTGTGGTGGGGGGGTGGTGGTGAGGGGAGGGTTGCAGGGCTGCCAAGCCAAGGCTGACCAGCACTCAAGGTCTAAGCCTTCCAGAATGGTCCCCAACCATCCTGCCTTAGTGATGGCCTCTGCACAGAGGGGGATGGATTTCAGAGCACAGAGAAACCAGGGCCCTTTGCAGTTACATTCAATTTTCCAAGTAATTCTCACTCGTTTCTGGCAAACTTTTTTTTATTCCTTTCTAACTCCTGATATATAGAAAGACATCAAGAGGGACAGAGGTAAAGACACAGAGAGGGAAACACCTCATTCCTGCATCACCATCTGTGGGACCCCCTGGGTGCTGTCACGATGCTGAGATAGGACAGACCCACAGCCCTACCCCACCATCCATAGGCTCCCTGAGTGCCGTGCTGGGTGCTAAGAGAGAAGAGACCCTCTCAGCCCTGCTCCACCACCCATGGGGCTCTCTGGGTGCTGTCTGTGGTGCTGAAAGAAGAGAGACCACACAGCCCTACCCCACCATCCATGGGCTCCCTGGGTGCTGTGCTGGGTGCTAAGAGAGAAGAGACCCTCTCAGCCCTGCTCCACCACCCATGGGGCTCTCTGGGTGCTGTCCATGGTGCTGAAAGAAGAGAGACCACACAGCCCTGCCCCACCATCCATGGGGCTCCCTGGGTGCTGTCCATGGTGCTGTGGCCAGAAGCCAGGACCACCACCATCTCCTGCTGATGCCTGAATTTGAGTCCCTGCCTGACTGGGAGCAAGTTATCTCAAGACCATGCCCCAGAATCACTCGGAAGATTCAATGGAAGCACAAAAGGCAGCACCCTGAACTCGCCTGGCCCTCACTAAGTATTCAGTCCATTCAAGTGCCTCCTCTGCCAACTTCAAGGGGCTCACACAAAGTTTCTTACGAGGCTCTGGGGCCAGGGCTGCTTGGTTTCCATGGTAACTGCAGCGTCCTGAGGACTGGGCTCTGCTGAGGACCACTGATAAGGAGGCTGGTGGAAGAAGGAGGAGGCAGCTGAGAGCAGACTCCAAACAAGAGTGTGGATTCCTCCCCCCCCTCCGTTACAAGCAGTGCAGCCCCTCTTGTTGCTTTCTCCCCACCTCCCAGGGCCGGTCTCTCCAGAGTAGCAATCATTGCTGTCTCTGCCGCTGCCTCTGGCCTCAGCCAATTAGCCCCTGACTCCGGGCTGCCAGAGCCTGTCTGGAGAAGTGGCAGCTTGTAATTTAACTTAAAAGGGGGATTTGTGGGGTTGCTGCGGTGTGTGAAAGGATTCACAGTGGGGAGCTGGGAACTGGTTTAAACAATACAAGGTTTATTAGGGTGAAACAGGTAAAAGGCAAAATAAGCACTTATCATCAAGGGTTAAGAGTACGCTAGGTCCCTAAAGTCTGAGTATGGTTATCAAAAGTTTAGTCCCATAAGATAAACAATTATCAGCTCAGGTAAAGGTTGCTCATGGCTGTAGAGGGGTCTAAACGTTTACCGGCTAGCAGAGTCACACGTGTTCAGTCCCCAAGAGAAGTAGCCATGTCAGATACTCCGCCAAGATTAATCTGACCAGGAGAAGCAGCAGCAGCCAAAGAGAGCGACGTGCTCCAAGTCCCTTGCTTTTATGCAGTCCCTCCTCTGCAGCACCTCCTCAGGCTGACGTCATTTGTATGCTAATAGTCCCCAACTCCTGTTGGGGTCACCACATCTTCCCCCCACCTCCCAGGGCCAGTCTCTCCAGAGTAGCAATCATCGCTGTCTCTGCGGCTGCGTCTGGCCTCGGCCAATTAGCCCTGACGCTGGGCTGCGAGAGCCTGACAGGAGAGGTGGCGGCATGGTGCTCCTCTCCAGCGGCAGGAAGTGTCACAGTGCCCTCCCTCCAGACTTGCTGAAGGCAGCCTGGGTCTGTAGAGCCCTCAGCCAGGTGCTGGGCCACGCAGGTGTCTGGCAGGAGGCCCTGTGTGCCAGCAGCCCAGGTTCAAGGCATGAACGGCTGTGCCCTTCTTGCCCCCCTGCCCCCAGAGCATCCAGATGGAGGAGGAGCGGCTTGTGGCTGCCCCCCTGGGAGGTGGGGTGCAGAGCCATGGTGCCGCAGGGTGGGACAGGGGGCTCTGAGCGTGAGGCCAGCATCCACCACCTGTACCGTCTCTCCCTGCTGACATTCACCAGTGACAATGGCCATGGACATGAACTGAAAAAGATTATACCGACGTGTCAGGAGAGATTAGCTCTAATAGGGCGGAAATGGGTCTTTTAGTGGAATTGAACACGTGTATTCATTACAGCAGCCATGGCAGCAAGTCTCGCAGATCTTAGTTGGCATTTGGATCCCATCTAAGCATAGATAATGACAGCGGCCGGGCGGCCCGTCCGCTCCTGTAAGCTGCAGGTAATATGCACGGTGGCAGTAGGGCTGCTCCACTGGCCCAGCAAAACGCCTCAGCAACTGAGCATAAGAGATTCAGTAGGAAGCAGGAGCTTAGCCCCGCTCGCAGAGCCGAGAGGGCGGTGGTGCTGGGTCGCACTGCTGTGCCACTCAGAACTGCAAGCGCTCTGTCTTCCAGGAGATCTTCAGTCAGGGGAAACCCACTGAACCGAATTAAATGATCTCAAAGAACACAGCCGGCGACTAGTTTTAATAAATAACTGCAGAAATGCAGTGTTCGTACAGTAGTAAAGTCTTTTCATGGGTCTGCAGTGAAAAGTCTCATCTCCTCCTCCAAGGAACAGTGTGGATATGCCCGGAATTCCTTTAAGAGATAAAGTCCTCCACCAACCAGCTTATCAGCAGCGTGCTCTCCCCCTTCTTAGATTAACAACAAGGGGGTGAGAATTCTTTTTTTCCCTTCTTTTTAAAAAGATTTTATTTATTCCCTTTTGTTGCCCTTGTTGTTTTATTGTTGTAGTTATTATTGTTATTGATATCATCGTTGTTGGCTAGCACAGAGAGAAATGGAAAGAGGGGAAGACAGAGGGGGAGAGAAAGACAGACACTTGCAGACCTGCTTCACCACCTTTGAAGCCACTCTCCTGAAGGTGGGGTGCTGGGGGCTTGAACCGGGATCTTTATGCTGGACATTGTCCTTTGCACCACGTGTGCTTAACACACTGCACTACCGCCCGACTCCTGAGAATTCTTAACGACAGATTGATATAAAATCTTTCATGGGCTGGAGAGACAGCATAATGGTTGTGCAAAGAGACTTTCATGCCTGAGGTGCCAAAGGTCTTAGGGTCAATCCCCAGCACCATTATAAGCCAGAGTTGAGCAGAACTCTGGTGAAAAATGAAAAAAAAAAAATCTATGAAGAAGTTATTTCCTAATTGTGCTACTGCTTTTCCAGAGGAAAACAAAGTTGACTTCCAAACCTGGTGGCTTTTTTTTTTTTCCTGGTGGCTTTGATTAACTTGAGGCCATATGCGGAAGCCACGCTGGCCTGTCCCAGTCTCCCCCTGCTGAGGAGGGGCAGATGGTGCTGTCCAGCTAGGGCTGGCATGTCGCTAAGGCCCCGGGGGACCAGGTCAGTGGTGAGCATGGCCCCTGCCTGCTGGACTTGTTCCAGATACATGGTCAGAGCTCGGTCTCTTCAGAGACCTTGGTTTCACTTCAGAGGACTTTGAAGGTTGTCTTTGAGCCTTCAAGGAGTACAGCGTGCAGAGGGGAGGAGGCTGGCTTGAAAAGGCCAGGACAGCCCAGGGGAAGCAGCTTCCCTTGTGCTCCATGACCCCAGGAATAAGAGGTGGAAAGGTTCCCAGAGCGCTGAGGGGCCCGCAGGAAGCAGTACACATACCTGCCCCAGAACAGGGAGCTGTGACAGCCACTCCGGACAGGCAGGCTTTGACTTCAGAGAGACCACAGCACTGGTTTTGCTGCCTCTGCCCCAGGCACTGAAAATGGAAGGGGCTCTGACCATTCACAGGAGGAGCCCCGAGGACAGGGCCCCTCCTTTCTGTTGGCAGCCTGACCTCTGGGGGCTCCTTTCACCAGCTGTCCTGGTGCCCAGCCCCCAGACACTGTTCTTAAGTCCTCTGCAGCTGTCTCCTCATTTAATCAGCATGCTCATGTTTCTTTTTCTGTTTCTTTCTTATTTTTGTTTGTTTTCTTTCTCCTACCAGGGCTATCACTGGGGTTCAGGGTCAGCACTACGAATCCACTGTTCCTTGGTGGCCAGTTTTCTCTCTCTCTCTCTCTCTTTCTCTCTCTTTTCTGGATAGGACAGAGAGAAATTGAGAGAGGAGGAAGAGCTAGAGAGGGAGAGAGAAAGACACCTGCCGGTAGGAAGCATGGGCTTGAACCTGGGTCTTTGCACATGGCAATGTGTGTGTTTAACCTGGCACGGCACCCCCTGTGCCATATCACCTCATTGCTGCACACACCCACCACTGCACACACAACACACACCCCTACTGCATATACAGCACACACACACACACACACACACACACACACACACACACACACACAGGTCCCCCCCCCCCCCCCGACTCTCCACACTCCACAGAGCTTCCAGACTTGGGCTCAGTTTCAGCTCCGCCTAGGTGAGGGCAGGACAGTAGCAAAAGCTATCTGAGAAAGCTCACATGTTGACACACAGCCAGCCTTCCCGCTCCCGGCAGAGGCCACCCTGCCTTTTCCCCAGCAGGCCGAGGATGATTATCACGATTTGCTCATCCCCGAGGACCTTGAGCTTCCATCCTCAGCGCAAGAGCCATGGGGCCACGGTGACTGGTTAGCAAGTCTTGTCGAGGAGAGCCCTTACGTCTTTCCAGCTATCCTCTCCTTTATATTTCAACTGGTGAGAGCCTCACACTCTTCCAGTATGCAGCGGAGTTCTGGCTCCTCTGCGCATAGCCAGTGAACTAAGAGGACTGACTGGGGGCTCTGTGGCGGAGCACCTCATAGAGAGCACATTTTATCATGTAACAGGACCCAGGTTCAAGCCCCCAGGTCCCACCTGCAAGGGGAAGCTTCACAAGTGGTGGCACAGTGCTGTGGGTGTCTCTCCTTCTCTCTCCCTCTTTGACTCCCCCTCCCTCCCAGCTTCTCTCTATCCTATCATATAAAGTAAATGAATACTAAATAAAGAAAAGAAACTCAGAATGTAAGTAAATCAGTTATAGCTGATGTCTAGTTTGAGAGTCACAGTGGGCAGTGTCTGTCAGTTTCTAAACACTCAATTCCTCAGCCAAGGTCTCCAGATGAAATTCTTAGTGGTCACTGAGCACACAACTGCCCACAACAGTCAGTATTTCCCAAAGAGCCAGCCCGCCACCCTGCCCCAATGTGTTCTCATCACCAGCGGGGCTTCTTCCCCGACCCGTCTCGCCAGTGAGGACAGGCTCCTTCCCCGACCCGTCTCGCCAGTGAGGACAGGCTCCTTCCCAGACCCGTCTCGCCAGTGAGGACAGGCTCCTTCCCCGACCCGTCTCGCCAGTGAGGACAGGCTCCTTCCCCGACCCGTCTCGCCAGTGAGGACAGGCTCCTTCCCCGACCCGTCTCGCCAGTGAGGACAGGCTCCTTCCCCGACCCGTCTCGCCAGTGAGGACAGGCTCCTTCCCCGACCCGTCTCGCCAGTGAGGACAGGCTCCTTCCCCGACCCGTCTCGCCAGTGAGGACAGGCTCCTTCCCCGACCCGTCTCGCCAGAGACGGGTTGGCTCCTTCCCAGACCCATCTCACCAGTGAGGACAGGCTCCTTCCTCTTAACATGCACTCATCAACTGCTACAGGAGTCAGGCCAATTTAGAGCTAAATTATCACTTCCTAGAAACCAAAGTGTGTGTAATATTTCTGTCATGTTCCAATGATTACAGCTTTAGAGTTTTAAACCTTTTCAGGAAGGGAGGTAGAACATGAAAACAGGTATTGGAGGTGATTAATCAGCTGCCACTCGAGTCTCCCAATAGGTTCTCAATTCTAGTGATGATTAGAAAGGCAACTAGATTGTTTAGAAATCTGACTTAACACTTTGGAGCCACACACACACACACACAAACACACACACACACACACACACTTTTGCTAACTCATCACAGACAAAAGTAGGGGTGTCACAAAATTAAATATTTGACATAAAAACACATCTTACTAACTAGTGTATATCTTAGGTGAGCAATGGTAACAAGAGTTTATTTATTTATTTATTTACTTACTTACTTACTTAATTGTTTATTTGCCACCAGGGTCATCACTGGGGTCTGGTGCCTGCTTGAGAAATCCATGGCTCCTGGTGGCCGTTTCTTTGCTTTTCATTTTATTTTTTTTTATTTGATGAGGCAGAGAGAAATTGAGATGGGAGGAGAGACAGACAAACAGACAGATAGATAGAGAGTAAGAGAAAGAGAGAGAGAGACACACCTGCAGACTTACTTCACTGCTCTTGAAGCTTTCATCCTGCAGGTGGTGAGTGCGGGGATTGAACCCCAGTTTTTGTGCATGGAAAGTGGTAACGTGCGCGTGGGAAGTGGTAACATGCGCGTGGGAAGTGGTAACATGTGCGTGGGAACTGGTAACGTGTGCGTGGGAACTGGTAACGTGTGCGTGGGAACTGGTAACGAGCGCGTGGGAAGTGGTAACGTGCGCATGGGAAGTGGTAACATGTGCACTCAACTGGGTGTTGCCACTGCCCAGCCCTAGTAACAAGTACTCATGGAGTAGGTATTTATGCAGGCACTGTGCTACGACTTCACACTCGGAATCTCACTGACCCCTCTGTATTTTCTGATTGAGGACATGGACTCAGGAGTGAGTATCAGGGTGCAGGACAAGTCACCAGAACCCTCTGGGTTCTTCAGAGCCTGGACAAGTTTTCACATAAGCATCAGAGAGATTGGGAAGAAAAATAAACACGGAAGATGTTATCAGTCATGTGTATTTTCCCCTGTATACAAAGAAGAGACTCAGAAAAACAGAGCAACTCACCCGCATGGCTTTCAAACAAAGCTCTGAAAACCCACGGACGGCTTAGCCTAAGGTCAGGGGAAGGAAGAGGTGTTCCAAGAAGACACGTAAAGAGAGCAGGTTTCAGTTCTGCTGGCTTGAAGGGAGAGGGGGTCGGGGGGGGGGTCTCACATGGCCGGGGAGAGGCCCTCAACAGAGAAGTCCACACACACTCTCTCCACACGCCACCCCCGGAATCTACACTACGCCTTTCCCCCTTTTGCCAAAGACGTACAGGGGGTGGCAGGTCTTAGTTACCCTACCTTTGTAACATGTGCAGAGTAGAGCTGGGATTCCAGCCTGGGTCTGAGTGATGTCAAAGCCTCTGCCAAAGGACAGTGCATCAGGACAGTGGAGATGGGCCGACGTGGAAGCTCCAAGGGACCCACGCACAGGTACTGAATAAAGAAACCAGGTCCCTACTTTTGTGACGAGGTCAGTGTTACAAACACGCCACCAGAGAGCCAGAGGTCTCGAGAGAAGAGCCCCAGAGGTCCTCCTGCAATACTGGAGTATTCTCAGGCAAGAAAGGGAGGCTGTGAAATGCAGTCTATGTCATGTGGACGACCGTGGGGAAGCAATGAGTCCACGTGAGCTCAGGAGGTGTATTTATCAGTGCAAGGGGCTTGCAGGCCATTCATTCCATTTGCATGGCTTACTTATGCCGTGGTGTTTTTTTTTTCCTTTAAAATAAGATGTTAACATTAGAGGCTTGCTAATATGAGGAGGCAAAGCACTAATCCTAACATGAGGGCAGATCCTGAGAAGCATGTAAATACCAGTGCTTGGCTTAGAGACAGCTAGCAAAATATCACTACTGCCATTTGCATTTTCAGTGAGGAAGGCATACCACTTAGGAAAATAAAATACAGGAGGAAGAAAAAGCAGCTATAAGGTACAGAGGGCAGAAAATGGAGTTAATTTGTGTAAATTGTATGGATCTTACTTTTTACTGACAGAGAAAGAGAGAATAAGACAATGCACTACGAATCCACTGCTTGGGTGGCCATTTTCCCCCACTATTGTTATTGTTGTTGTTGTTGGATAGGACAGAGAGAAATGGAGAGAGGAGGGGAAGACAGAGAGGAGGAGAGAAAGACAGACACTTGCAGACCTGCTTCACCACTTGTGAAGCGACCCCCCTGCAGGTGGGGAGCTGCGGGTTCAAACCGGGATCCTTACGCCAGTCCTTGTGCCTTGTCCATGTGTTCATAACCCGGTGCACAACTGCACAGTCCCTCAGGCTCCACTGTTTTATGTGGTGCCAGGGATCAAAGCTAGAGCCCCAGTCAAACTGCCAGTAAGTCACCTTAATATCAGGAAGTTTGCAGCTACCTTAAGAAAAGCCTTTCCCGGGAGTCGGGCAGTAGCGCAGCAGGTTAAACACAAGTGGCAGGAAGCGCAAGGACCAGCGGAAGGAACCTGATTCAAGCCCCCGGCTCCCCACCCACAGAGGGGTCACTTCAGAGGCAGTGACATTAATAACAACAACAATAACTACAACAATGTAACTGATGTCTAGTTTGAGAGTCACAGTGGGCAGTGTCTGTCAGTTCCTAAACATCAATTCCTCAGCCAAGATCTCCAGATGAAATTCTTAGTGGTCACTGATCACACAACTGCCCACAACAGTCAGTATTTCCCAAAGAAACCCGCCCCCCCTGCCCAAATATGTTCTTATCACGGACGGGGCTCCTTTCTTGCCAGTGAGGACAGTGAGGACAAAAGAGAATAAATGAATATAAAATAAAGAAATTAAAAAAAGAAAAGTTTTTCCCTTTGGATTCTTTGAGAGCGAGTGATCCATCAGTGTTCCTCCATCCCCAGAGGCTTCTTTGTGTTTCCTGCAAATGAGGAGTTTCTCCCTCATAACCACAGTACAGCCATCAAAATCGGGGAGGCGACATTCATATACCTCTAGCCTGCACAGTGCACCAGCCGCCTTGGCAACACTTTACCGGAAAAGCTTCCAGCTCAGCATCAGCTGGGGCCCGGGGTAACAGTCCAGGCTGGTAGAGTGAAGGACTTGCAGAGTTTGCATTTAGCATTTAAGAGGCTTTACTTCCCTACCATCTTCTGGAACAATCCTCCCATCTCTAGCGGACTCCTTTGAGCTTGAGCTTTTCAAAACTCACACTACAATTATTTGTTAAAATGTCCCCCGAGGTCAGTAAGTCTGGAAATACCTGGTGTGTTCCTCTCACTGTGTCCTGTCATGTGGCTCCTAATCTCTATTTACCCCTGTCCTATGTGAATCTGGAGGCTAGCTTTGATGCCCTGCTCACAGTGGTGTCTCACTCTTTTTTTGAAACTAACTAGTGAGTGGGGGAGACAGCATAATGGTTCTGCAAAAAGATACTCATGCCTGAGGATCCAAGAACCCAGGTTCAATGCCCCACACCACTATACTACTGTAAGCCAGATCTGAGTAGTGTTCTGGCAAAGACTTAATTGATAAATGAAAAATATGTACACACGCACACGCACGCGCACGCATGCACACACATACACACGCAGCTGGGAGGTGGTGCAGAGATGGAGTTCTGGACTTGTAAGCATGAGGTCCTGAGCTGTAGGCTGGGCAATGGATATGCCAGAGGGCTGTGGTGGCCTCTACTCCCCTTTCCTCTCTCTCTTAGCTCATGAAATAAAATAAACCTTTAAAAGAAGTTATTAGCAAGTACTGTGATGATGGGAGATATTTTGAGGCCGTATCAACATCCACACCAGACTGGGTTAGGACGCAAGGCTCTCCTGAGTGGATTCCAGTCCCAGCTACACCCTCGGCAAAGGGAGGAGGAGGAGCTGCATACTATCATTAAATCTGTTTGCTGTATTTTAATCAGTTTTTAAAAATATTTATTTTTCATTTATTTATTCCCTTTTGTTGCCTTTGTTGTTTTCTTTATTGTTGTAGTTATTATTATTGTTGTTGTCGTTGTTGGATAGGACAGAGAGAAATGGAGAGAGGAGGGGAAGACAGAGAGGGGGAGAGAAAGACAGACACCTGCAGACCTGCTTCACCGCTTGTGAAGCGACTCCCCTGCAGGTAGGGAGCCGGGGGCTCGAACCGGCATCCTTATGTTGGTCCTTGTGCTTTGCGCCACCTGCGCTTAACCCACTGTGCTACCGCCCGACTCCCTATCTTAATCAGTTTTATATTGTTGCTGAGGACTTATTCTGATGCAGTCTCCGCCCCCAGGTTTTTCTATGCCCCGCTAAATCCTAGAGTGCCCCCTTTCAACCAATCCTGGCTCCGCCCCCAGGTTTTCCTATGCCTCGCTAAATCCTAGAGTGCCCCCTTTCAACCAATCCTGGCCCTACACGTCACCCCTGGTTGTCGCCCAATAAAAAGCCCCCTCACCCCTCCCCTCGCTCTCTCTGGGCTCTCGGCTCTCCCTCTCTGAGGTCTCGCTCCCTGCTCTCCCCCCGTGGTCGGCCATTGCTGGCTGGCTCCACGTGGTCTGAACCAAACCTCCCCCCCATCCTATAATAAAGATCTGTGTACCCCTTTGCTCTGGACGTCCGCTCTCTTCTCCGCGGTGCAGCCCGACACCAGACCACCTCAACAACATCTGGCGCCCATCGTGTTCCGTACCCACACCACGCCCGGCCTGAGGTCTCCGAAACCGCCCAGACACAGGTAAGTGGCATCCGCCCACTTCTGTGGCCCCGCGTTTCCCTCCACTATGGGAAATTTCTCGTTTTATGAGGAGGTGTCCCAGTCATTATTTCTTGACCTGGGACAGATTCCCGCTGTCATAAAAGGTTTAATTTTCGCTACCCCTTGGATTTTTTTAACTGTGGTCGCCACTTTCAAGATATGTAAAACGTGGTATGCCATAAGGATAAGTGACCTTGAGGCTGAGGTACGAGAGTTAAATCACATGTGCTTAAGACTTAGACATCCTAAGCGATCAGCGGCTAAACCCAAGAATTCCGTTCCCACAGACACGCACACGTGTTCGGACGCTCCTCCTCTGACCCCACCCCCTTCCGCCGTTCAGGTTTCAGCTCAGCCTGCGTTCCTGAACCCTGCCCCTTCCGTCCCGGTTTCAGCTTCCGTTTCAGCTCCGCCTGAGGCGCCTGCGTTCCTGAACCCCGCCCCTTCCATCCCGGTTTCAGCTCCACCTGCGTTCCTGAACCCTGCCCCTTCCGTCCCGGTTTCAGCTTCGCCCACGGCCCCTGCCTCCGCGGTTTCAACTCTGCCTGCAGCTTCTGCATTCCTGAACCCCGCCCCTGCCCCTGCTGTCCCAGTTTCAGCTCCGCCTGCAGCTTCCATTTTCCTGACCCCGCCCCCGGCCCCTGCTGCCATGGTTTCAGCTCCGCCTGAGGCTTCCTCGTCCCTGACCCCGCCCCCTGCTGATACATCACCATTAAGAGATCTAGTGGCAGAGATACGAGAGCTAAAGGATATTTTTTCAGCATTTAAGGATTTTAAACCATGTGCAGTCCACCCCGGGAGCTCCGTCCCCGTAGATATGCGTTTAGTCTCCCCTGCAGCCACTACAGCAGTTTCTACTGAACTTTCCACTTCTGTAGCTCCCTCTCCCGCGCCACCGGACCAAATCCACACATTCCCGGTAAACTTGGCCCCTTCTAAACAAAACCCTCAGCCGTGGCAGCCATATTCCTCGAAAGAACTTGGAACGCTCAGGCAAGCAGTCAGGGAGGACGGTATGCACTCTCCATGGACCAAGTCCGTTTTGAGAAGCTTTTACCAGCATTTAAATACACCACAAGACTGGAAAGAACTGGCTCGTGCTGCACTCCCAGACCCTCTCTATCTTCAGTGGCAGGCATGTTTCCGCGATGAGTGCTCTAGGCAATCGCAGGAAAATAGTAACAAACAGATAGAATGGAATTCTGATGCTTTGTTTGGAGCAGGAGCTTATGAATCTGGAGCTCAGCAGGCAGAAGCCAGGTTTCCAACTGGTTATTTTGAACAGGTACGCATCTGTGCAACACAAGCATGGGAAAGGGTGACCACACCTGATGTAGATCCATCAGCTCCCATTAACTCTTTTCACCAAGGCTCTGATGAGTCATTGGCGAGCTTCATCTCAAGGGTGAAGAGAAGCTTAGAGAGAAAGGTTTATAATCCTGACGTCCGCACACTACTCCTGCGCTCTATTGTCTGGGAAGGCATGACACCACAATTCCGTCAGGTATGCCTTAATCTTAAACACCTACACCCAGATAATTGGATTCTAGCGACACAGGAGCTTACATCAGGCAATTATGGGACACCCGCTACGACGCAGGTCTATGCAGTTGCCCCACGTAAGCAAAACGGGGCCTGCTTTCAGTGCGGTCGCCAAGGACATTGGCGTAACCAATGTCCTGATAAGTTGCGACCACGCCTCCAGTCAGGGAAACCACGCCTCCAGCCAGAGCAACCCCGCTTTCAGTCAGGGAGCCAGAGACCACGTACTGTTTGTCCAAAATGTCGTAAGGGGTTTCATTGGAAGAGAGATTGTTGGTCCCAATTTCATAAAGATGGTTCGCCCCTGAATGGTACAAATTCGGGGCCTGAGATTTTGTGGACCACTCCTGTTTTAGAACAAGGTCACCCTTCTATGACAGTAAAGATTGGCAATATTCCTTTTAAATTTTTGATTGACACGGGGGCAGCAAAGACGATTTTAAGGCAAGAAGAGGTTCCCCAAGATTGGGAACTCATCCCTGGACCCAGTTTACATGGAATAGGAGGGATGACAAGAGCATTTTGCACACGAGACTCGCTTATGTGGGAAGACCCAGAAGGTTCTACTGGACACTTCCGCCCTTTGGTAGCTAATATTAGCACCAACTTACTGGGCAGGGATCTTCTGGAATGTCTTAATGTTAGGATATCCACAGACGCCTCTGCAGAGCGTAAAACTCATTCCCGCGATACCAGGTCTATTCAGCACCCCCAATACTAAATGCCACTGTTCGTAGCCAAACACCCCGCTTAAGCTGGCTTTCTAATGAGCCTGTCTGGGTGGAACAGTGGCCTTTACCTAGGGATAAGCTAAAAATTTTAAAAGAGCTCGTCCGAGAGCAGTTGTCCTTGGGACACATTCGTCATTCTCGAAGCCCATGGAATACTCCTGTCTTTGTGATTAAAAAGCGCTCGGGAAAATGGCGCCTCCTTCAAGATCTCCGTGCAGTAAATAAAACCATGCAGGTCTGGGGCTCCCCCCAAAGGGGTTTGCCTCTTGCTTCTGCAATTCCCACGGGAATTCCAATCATAGCTATTGATATACAAGATTGTTTTTTCTCTATCCCCTTGCATCCGCGAGATTGTAAACGTTTTGCCTTCTCTGTTCCGTCTATTAATAATGCCAGCCCCGCTGACAGATTTGAATGGGTGGTGCTGCCCCAGGGTATGGCCAATAGTCCTACAATTTGTCAGGAGGCTGTTAAATCTGCCCTTGTCCCATATATTCATAAGGGCCTTAATATTTTTCATTATACAGATGATATTTTAATATGGGGAAAATCAGATACAGATCTCTATGCCTTACGTGATTTTCTCATTCCTGCATTAAAGAAAAGCGGCCTTAATGTAGCCCCTGAGAAGATACAGCTAATCCCTCCAATATCCTTCCTAGGTTCAGAGATTTCTCTAACGCAAATTCGTCCCTTAAAACCTAATGTTACCTTCCCTTCTAACCTTACTCTTGCTTCTTTACAAAGTTTTCTAGGAAATTTAAATTGGCTTAGGCAGTATCTCTATCTGCCCACAAGCTGCCTCCAACCACTGTTTGACCTGTTGAAAGGAAACAAACAGCCCTCTTCAAAACGTAAGTTAACTCCCGAGGCCTCCTTGGCACTGGAAAGGGTTAACCAGGCCCTCCAGGACATGCACCTTGTTCGATTCTCCCCCTCCTCTCCAGTAAACCTTCTAATCTTCAACTCCACCCCCACAGTAGTAGGGGCACTGTGGCAAGACCATGGGGTTCTCGAATGGCTTCACACGCCAGTAGGAGGAGCTCCAAGACTCCTCACTGAGATAGATGCGTTAGCATTCATGGTTCGCCAAGGGAGAAATAGGTCTGTGCAGGTCTTAGGGAAAGAACCGGATTTAATCATTCTGCCCTTTTCTCTCACAGATACAGAGTGGCTTATACGCCATCATTCCCGCTTTGCCATAAGCTTCGTGGGGTTTCCAGGACAAATAGATAACCATTTTCCTTCTAATAAATTGATAGCTTCTTTACCTCTTCTGCCTCTACTAGCACCTAAACTTTTCTCTCGGGATCCCATTCCCTCTGCTCCTACAATCTTTACTGATGGCGGAAAAAGGGGAGCTGCTGCCCTTATATATTACCCAGACAAACAATATCCTAAACCTCTCTTTACTGAGCTTCCTGATAATTCCCCTCAGTACAAAGAACTTTATGCTGTTTTTCTTGCACTAAAAGCTGTACCAGAATCCTTCAACCTTTTTTCTGACAGTGTGTATACTGTTAACTTACTTCCATGGCTTGCTCGTTCGTATGTGAAAATTGATGACAACCCACTTTCCCCTCTCTTGATTCAAATCGCCTCTATGCTCTGTTCTCGAACCCAACCACTGTATATTCAACACCTTCGTTCCCACAGCCCTCTTCCTGGTTCCCTGTCCGAAGGGAATGCCGCAGTTGACCGCCTTGCCTCCACAGGAACTTTCCCAGTCTCTGTCTCTGATCCTGCTAATTTTCACTCTCTAACCCATGTTAATCTTAAAGGCCTTCAAGCTCGATTCCCTGATGTTCCTGTACCACAGTTAAAACATATCCTTGCTACATGCTCTTCTTGTGCAAATCTCATAAAGACACCTGCTATCCAGACCCTTGGGGTTAACCCCCGAGGTTTAAAAGCTAATGCTATTTGGCAAATTGATGTCACCCACATACCAAACTTTGGCAAACAAAAATATGTGTTTGTCTCAATTGATACCTTTTCTAAATTTATGTGGGCTACAGCTCAGACAGGAGAAAGTGCTAAAAAGCTTGTAAGCCATATGCTCTCTTGTTTTGCCGTTATGGGGGTCCCATTACTTTTGAAAACAGACAATGCACCTATGTTTTCAAGCAAACAATTTAAAGATTTTTGTTCCCTCTGGAATATTACTCATACCACGGGCATTCCCTACAATCCACAGGGACAAGGCATTGTCGAAAGGGCCCATCAAACACTGAAGGCTCAACTAAATAAAGATAAAGGAGGAACATATCCCCCCAATATCCAGCTAACAAAAGCCTTAACTACGTTAAATCTCTTTAATATTTACAATAACTCAGCCTTACCCCCTATTATTCTTCACTGGCAAACACCATCTACCCTCCCATCTATTAAGGTGAAATGGAGAGACCCACTCGATAAAGTTTGGAAAGGGCCTGACCCATTATTGACCATGGGAAGGGGTTTCGCATGCATTTTCCCTCAAAATTTCTCTAAACCTGTCTGGGTTCCTGCCCGCCATGTCCGACAATACCCGCAGGATGGCGCTGTTATTCCTGAAGAACAAGAAATACTACAAGAGGACCAGATGCAGGATACATCCCAGGACCCGTAATACGACATGGCAGAACCTGCAAATCTGGCTCACAGAGACCTCTCTCCTACCCTTTCCCTGTATGTCTTATGTTATAACTGGCCAGTTGTTTTTGTGAATGAGTGTGTTAAATGACAAAATTTTTTTTCTTTTTTTTTGCATGACCCATCTGCTTGGAGTACTCTAAAAGGTTATTGGCCTTATATAAAAATGCTGGACGCAGCCAAAGTTTCTGGAGACGTCCAGAAACATTCCAAAAAATTTTTTTTCTTTCTCCCTCTTTTGAATTTTATATATAGTATTGGTATATATGTAAGTGTTTAGTCTTAAACTGTGTGACTAATGACAGATTTAGAATTGTTTTTAAATAATGTGTTTTTATAACAAAAGTTCTTTTTCCTCCAGTTTGTTATAACTAAATGTTTATGGGTATGTCTCAAGTTTGGTAACACTAACTTAACGGTCAGAAGTGTAACCCTACAGCTACACTTTTACCAGACAAGGTAAATATTAATTGTTAAGGTAACTTACTATTTAGGTAAAAGTCTAAATGTTCAACGTGACTATTCATTCCCAAAACTAAACTATATAAATTTTATATACAGGACACCTTTGAAGGGCCCCCAAAGGTGCCCTGTAAACTATCTTGTGGAAATTAATCCACAACAGATCTGGCATCAATCTGGCACTGTAAACGTTAAAATCATTGTCACGAATATGCGTTAACTCTCTAAGCAATTTGAGTCTGTTTAAAATACATATTTTAGCTAAAATTGGTCTCAAGATCCTGCGGTAGAGGCTGCTACAGGAGGTCACATTAGATGACCTTTTAATAAATCATAAAGAGATTCTAAACCAATTATAATCATCGAGGTACCAACTATAACAAACCTATAACTTGTTCCCAGTTCAAATTAACCACGAGAAGCAGATTGTTTGTGTTTCTTTCACAGGAATCCCGGAAAAACCATCTGAACCCCTGCACACCCTGACGTCACTCACTAGATGGCACGACTACCGTGGCACACCCCCCGAAACCCTAGATGTCACTCAACGTGATCTGAAGAACCTGATACACGAATTCCAAGGACAGAACTTTCTTCATGCCTGGTTACCGTTCCTGCTTCTGACCTGCTTGTTACGTGTTGGCAGTTCCAGCTAGCTATCTACAAAAGAGCAACATTCCAGCGGCTGACCTCCCTCATGCAGCGTTGCATCCCCTGCCAATTCCTCCCCTAGCCATCTACTTCGGACTGAGACTTGTATCGGACTTTCTGACATACCCTATATACATTTTACACAATTTTGAAGCAGCTTATTTCCCTTCACGCTGCTGGTTTTTCATAGACTAATCCTGAGTAATTCATAGACTTTACAGACTGTTGCCTTGAGGACTATACAATGCCAAATAGCCCCTCTGTTTGGTGGGTCATGCCTCCTGCCGCCCCCTCACTATGTACCCTTGCCCTTTTCCCCACTCAAGCAGGGAATGTTCCTTTACACACCAATCCTTCCCTTCACACCCCACTGACTTTTACTTCTCCCCTTCGTGTCCCTTCCTATTTTGTTATGTCATTTAGGCTTATGTCCAAAAGGTTTCTGCCCCATGATAGTCTTTTATAGACTTTGTACATCTTATGCAATTACTAGATAGAAAGATAGAAAAGATGTAGAGATACTGTGAAGAGATGGTTGAGCAGGCTGCGCTTAAACCTATGAGATGAGTCTCTCCAGGTAAGTCTCTCTCTCTGAAGAGGGGTTGAGCACAGGAGGACATTTAAATCTCACAAGGTTGGCAGCCATTTAAGCCTTCCCTCCTCCACAGAAAGTCCTACATCTTCCCACCTGAGCATGGCATTCCTCTAAAACATTTAAGCATGCTCCATTTTTCTTTACTGTGTCCATTTAGATATAAAGGGATAGGAGGAGATGTTGCTGAGGACTTATTCTGATGCAGTCTCCGCCCCCAGGTTTTTCTATGCCCCGCTAAATCCTAGAGTGCCCCCTTTCAACCAATCCTGGCTCCGCCCCCAGGTTTTCCTATGCCTCGCTAAATCCTAGAGTGCCCCCTTTCAACCAATCCTGGCCCTACACGTCACCCCTGGTTGTCGCCCAATAAAAAGCCCCCTCACCCCTCCCCTCGCTCTCTCTGGGCTCTCGGCTCTCCCTCTCTGAGGTCTCGCTCCCTGCTCTCCCCCCGTGGTCGGCCATTGCTGGCTGGCTCCACGTGGTCTGAACCAAACCTCCCCCCCATCCTATAATAAAGATCTGTGTACCCCTTTGCTCTGGACGTCCGCTCTCTTCTCCGCGGTGCAGCCCGACACCAGACCACCTCAACAACATTATATGTATTCAATTCCTACTGCCCTGAGTGACTGAAGTTCCCACACTCACCGCATCTCCTCCTCTCTTACAAACTAGCCCATAGAACAGAGAGAGAGAGACTGAGAGAGAGAGAGGCTGAGCAGTAAGGAGGAAGGGGGCGTGCCCTGCCTTACCCGGCGAAGTGAAGCTGGGGCCGTCTTTTCCGATGTGGGTGCAGCACAGAGACGAGAGGAGGACCTGGTGTAGACGTCAGCAGTTCTCCAGGATGGCGGACAAGCAGCAGAGAACATTTCGCTTATTGAGCCCTTGGGTCTCGTTCAGAGGGCTGGAGGCTGCACATACGCACTACCCCAGCCACTGGCAGAGTTGTGACTTGGTGTTGGTTTTGGTTTTGGTTTTTCTCTAGAAATTGAGACTAAAAAGCATAGGCAATTCTACTCTTGTGATTCTTTAAAATTACAAAGTAGGGGTCTGGCAGTGGTGCACCTGGTTTAGCATACACATTGCAGTGTGCAAGGAACTGGGTTCAAGCCCCTGCTCCCCACCTACAGGGGGGAAGCTTCACTAGTGGTGAACTTGGTCTGCAGATATTTCTCTCTCTCTCTCTCTCTCTCTTCCTCCTTTTCTCCTTCCCTCCCTCCCCATATATCCCCTTCCCCTCTCAATTTCTGTTCTAGTAAATAAAATAGAAAAATCGGCCACCGGGAGTGGTGGCTTTGTTGTGCCTACACTAAGCCCCAGCGACAACCCAGGTAGCAGTAAAGGAAAAGAAATTCTAGAATAATGCTGTTGGGATCTGAGCAGATACAAATTGCTATGCTACCAGCAGAAATGTCACTAGAGAAAGGGGGAACCGACAGACGTGACAGAACTTTGTGAAGTGGAATGGTCTTGAATAGAGTTCGCCACCAGAGGTCACTAGCGCATCATCTCGCGGGGAACCAAGGCCTCCCAGTCACTTGCAAGCAGTTCCCTCTGTCCCCCAGTGATGTCCCCCAGTCTCTGCACGCATCCTGACACCCTCAGAGGCTCTGCTGTGTGGAGCAGGCGCTGGCCACGTCTCCTGTGCTGTCAGTGAAGACCCAGGGTGGAACTACTGGGGAAATTACTTTCCGGGGCCGTTTCTGCCCTCTCCCTGGGCTGGGACCAGGGCAGTGAGTCACTTGATAGAAAGTGGCCTGAACTCTGGGGGAGGCGACCAGCATTGGTGGTGACACTGTACTGTCCCCCTTGAGAAAACTCTATAAGGAAAAAGGAACAACAAAAATAGACATTTGACACAAAGCTCACGGTTATTCAAGTGGCAGGTCCTGGGGAGAGACAGTCACCAGTGGGAACTGAGTGCCACTGCTCACTGCTGGTCTGGGGGCTTCAGGCCCTGGCTGGCTGTCACCAGGGCCATCCCTAGGGGTGTCTCTGAGATGATGTCTCCCCGTGGCCCCATGGTCCTGTGGTTAGAGAGCGGATCGATTCCAATTTCCCCGGTACAGTTGTCTGGTTTCTGACCTTAGTGGTCCTTTCCTGGACTTCCCTCCACCACACATACACTAACTGGGCCCTCTGCCTCTCCATTGTGGGACCAAGGGGTAACGGGGGGACACGAGGACAACAGCAGACTGTGTGGAGCCCCTGCTGGTGCTTAGCTGTGAGGAATAGAATCCTTAGGCTGTAAGCCAGGCCCCCGTCTCCTTCTAATACCCATGATGCCTTTGCTTCTGCTCCTCTTCCTCATCCTTCTCTTATTCTTATTCTTATTGGTTTTAAAGAGAGATACACAGAGAGAGAAAGACCAGAGCACTGCTCAGCCCTGGTTGATGTCAGTGCTGAGGATTGAACTTAGGACCTCAGAGCCTCGGGTGCAGAACCACTATGCCATCTTCTCAGCCCAACTGGTTAGCTTCTAAGCCATGTAAAAGCCCAGATCCTACCAGAGCCTGAGTGAGGAGCCCTGCCAGGTTGGTCACTGTTAGTGCACATGGTTACAAGGGGAACAGAAAAGTCTGGAATCTGCTGGCATGTTGGAAGTAAGAAGATCCAGGAGTAGCCTGGCATTTTACAGTCTTGCCAGCAAGTCATGCTCTCTCTTTCCTGAATATAAGTCTTGACTCACCCTGCTCGAGTGCCTTCCAGAGACTCACTTCCACCTTCTTAAGCCCAAACCCCCTTATGCCTCAATGCCCAGGTAGAAAAGGCAGCAGAAAGCGTTCCTTGCTGAGGTGACTGATCATACAGCAGAGCCATGCTCAGAGGACTACATAATGCCAAGCGTCAGTGCTGAGCAGGGGCCCAAGAATAACTCTTACACGGGAGTAGGCAGCATAATGGCTATGCAAACAGACTCTCATGCCTGAGACTCCAAAGTCCCAGGTTCAATCCCCTGCACAACCATAAGGCAGAGCTGAGCAGTGCTCTGGTTAAAAAAAAAAAAAATTAAAGAAAAAAAAAAAAAAAAGAACAACTCACACAGGATGCTTCCAGAAGCCACAGCAGGCACGTCACTGAAGGCCATGTGGGCAGACATAACTAAACTATCCAGGGTTGACTCAGAGATGTGGCAGGCACCCAGTGAAACTTATTAGCGGTAAAGTCCTCAGTGTTACTTGACACAGTAGGAGAAATAGGATTAACAATTCCAGTAAAGTGAGCCTCTCCCTGCCTCCCCAATACACAGAGCCTCCTGGGCAAATGCTAGTACCTTCACAGAGGCTAGCACAGAGTGAACACAAAACTAAACTGTTAAATGAGTAAATGAACGGAAACTTGAATGAACAGATATAAGCAGTGTCTGAATGGGAGCCAAGGCCTCCTCTTCCTCAAACCAGTGCAATGCTGACAGGTCAGGTTTTCCAAACTAGTCATCTTCTAGTTGTGCCCCTTAACCAGACATTCACCTAGCATCATTTTTGAACTTATTTATGTTCTAAGCAACGCCACCTTCAAATTGAGAAGTAGCTGTATTAACCATATTTTCCCATTATGAAATATGAAACATCTTTTTAAATACTCATTATGAGGCTGGGAGGTGGTGCACCTGGCTGCGTGCACATGTTATAGTGTGCAAGGACCTGGGTTCAAGCCCCCAGTCCCCACCTGCAGTTGGAAAGCATCACAAGTGGTGAGGCAGTGCTGCAGGGGTCTGTCTCTCCCTCTCTATCGCCACCGTTCCTCTCCATTTCTCTCAGTTTCTAGGCAACTATAATAAGTAAAGTACATATTTTTTAAATCTCACTATATACAGTCAGAAATAAAAGCAATAACTTTAAGGAATGCTTACTAGACAACAACTTCACAGACTGACTCATCCTGGGTCAAATTCCCTGTTGTCATAGAATTCAAAGCTTGACTCCATACTTTGAATTCTCATTTGAGAAATTCTGGAGACCTTCTGAATTCTCACTTAGGAAACTCAAAAAACACACCAGGGATGTCTTATATTTTTCTCTTTTGCACAAACACATGAAAATAACTCAGTCAAATTACCTCAAATGATCGTTTGAGAAAAGTGTCCGTGAACAGCTCAGTTTACCAATTAGCAGTGTGGTGAACTACTAAGTCGAGTTTTGAAATCCAGTTTCCACAAGTATAATATGTTCTTGACTCACCCAGTTCAGGACGGCACATACTCCCCAGGGGCAGTCAACAACCTTTCAGGGGGAAATAAGTAAAAGGGAAAATGGCAGTTCTTATTTAGGAAAGAGACAGAACACATTTTGCAAATTAATGAGCCTAAACTATCAAGGAACACACCTGGCTACACTTGAAAATTATCAAAATGCCTGCATTTAGCATATTTCTCTTGAAAATACCCACAGTACATTTAGAACCTACTAATTACCTAGGACGTGTTAGAGGTTTTTAAGTGTATGTGTTTGACAGGCTGGAACGTCAAAGTGATCTGAGAAGTTCTCTACTTTCTCATGGCTTCTTCCTCACCTAACTGACTTGCACCACAAGATTTTGATTTGGAATTGCCCTATTCTCTATGAAGAGCATTTTGTGTGTGTGTGTGTGTGTGCATTTACAATATCTATGCGATTTATATTATCAGCATATGCAGATTTCAGAACATATGAAGAATGCTCGTCATTTTTTTATTATCTGTATTTAGTGGATCGAGACAGCCAAAAATCAAGAGGGAAGGGGATGATAAAGAGGAAGAGAGACAGAGAGACACCTGCAGCCCTGCTTCACCACTTGTGAAGGTGTACCCCTGCAGGTGGGGACTCGAACCTGGGTCCTTGCGCATTTTAACATGTGTGCTCAACCAGGTACGCCACCACCCAGCCCCTGAATACTTGTCTTACATCCAATGCAGTTTCAGTGATATCTAATTGTTTATTTTCCTTATTCAGAAGAGGAATATTTAAAATATTTAAAATATTTTAAATATTTAATATTTAAAATATTAAAAAATATTTTTATTTATTTTATTATTAGATAGAGACAGGGAGAAATTGAGAAGGGAGGAGAGATAGAAGAAGAGATGGAGAGATACCTGCAGTCCTTCCTCACCACTTGTGTAGCTTCCCCCTTGCAGGTAGGGACCAGAGGCTTGAACCTAGAACCTTGTGCACTGTCATGTGTGAGCTTAACCAGGTGTGCCACCTGGCCCCAGAAGAAGGGAACTTTTAAGGCTATTTTGAAATCGTTCTAACTGAAAACGATAATGGAAATATGGAACCCATTTTTCATATGCAAATGTGAAAAATAGATTTTTAGACATATTACAGAAATACAATTTATTGAATGCCCACTTCATGAGTAAGTTTTCAAATTTTTGACTTCCCTCTCTTTTATTTCCCCTTTGCCACTAGTGCTTCACTGGGCTTTGTTCCTGCATGATTCCACATCTACTGGTAGATTTTTTTTTTTCTTTCCTGATAAAGAGTGAAAGACAGAGTGGGAGAGAAAGAAACAGTGAGAAGGAAGTCAGACACCACAGCACGGCTTCACCACCTGTGAAGTTTTCCCTTTTGCATGGCGCCTATGTGGGAGGCCTAGAGCTCTAACCCAGGTCCTCACGCATGGCCCCGTCCACCTTCTTATTCTATCCACTTGGGTATATGACTCTTTTAGTTACCTTTTGGTTATTTCAAGAATTTCTTTCCCTAACCATTCAAGGACACATCTTTTTTTTAAAATTACCTTTATTTATTTATTGGATAGAGACAGGTAGAAATCGAGAGGGAAGGGGCTGATAGAAAGGGAGAGAGACAGAGAGACACCTACAGCCCTGCTTCACCACTCGTGAAGCTTTCCCCCTGCAGATGGGGACCAGGGGATCGAACCCGGGTCCTTGCGCACTGTAACATGTGTGCTCAGCCCGGTGCACCACCACCCGGCCCCTCAAAGATACATCTTAACTATCAGCAAGTTGCACACTGAAACTTATTATCTTTTTTTTATAAAGACTTTTCTAAAGACTTCCTATGAAGTTTTAATTATCTAGCAAGACTTATATTTTGATCTGAATTTTTTAATAAAGCATGTGACCCCCCCCCCCACATATAATCGTTGACATAACATGGTTTGTTTTGGTCAGCATTCCACATGGACTTGGCAGGAAAGCACCTTCAGGCTACTGACTGGGCTGTGCTACACAGGGCAGGGAGGTCAGGTCTAGTGCTAAGTCTTCTCTTTCAGCACTTTCCAAATCTGTCTACACTCGGCTGAAGTCACTGTTTTACTTTCCAAAATATTAATGCCGGTATACCATTTCTAGAGATTTGAATTTAAGAAGTCTTGGGGTGACTAGAGAAAAATAGAAACAGGCTGGGGGTATGGATCCACCTGCCAACAACCATGTCCAGCAAAGAAGTAATTCCAGAAACCAGACGTCCCACCTTCTGTACCCCCAAAAAAGAATGTTGGTCCATATTCCCAGAAGGGAAGCAATGTAAGGGGAAGGTGACCAGAGGGCTCTGAACTCCAATTCCATCAGGACTGGGAAAGAGAAGAGGAAAGAAGGAAGCAGTAATAGGTGTCAGTGTGACTTAGAAAAGAAGAGAAGGCAAGACCATAGGGAAGAAATGGGCAACTAGATGCAGATGTAGACAGCTACAATAGTCAGTCATATCTGCAACCTTGGGAGAACCACCGCAGCTGCCAATGGAGGGGACAGGGAATGGTGCAAAACTACACCCCTGTTATCTTATATATATAGTTTTATTTAATTTAAGTCTTTGCTTCCAGGGTCATCGCTGGGGCTTGGTGCCAGCACTACAAATCTACTGCTCCCGGCACCCATTTTATTTTGCTTCTATTTTATTGAATAGGACAGAGAGAAATTGAAAGGGGAGGGAAGATAGAGAGAGAGAGAGACAGAGAGACACCTGCAGCCCTGCTTCACCGCTTATGGAACACGCCCCCTGCAAGTGGGGAGCCGGGGACCAAACCTTGCGCATAGTCCTATGTGCGCTTAACTGGATGTGCCGTCACTGGGCCTCTCTCACCTCATAATTTTGTAAATTAATATTAAGTCACTAATAATATTAATTGAAAAAAAAAAAGGTTGGGGTATCACCTGTTGGAACTAATAGCTTGCCAGATGTTTTCTGATGTCCGAGCAAGCTGGGGGCCTGGGTTGTGCCCTGGGCGACTTTGCGTGCACCTGATTTACAAAGCTGACAGTGAAGACTTTCTCAGCTGTAGTCACATGTTTCTTAGTTCAGTTCTGTCAGATCTTACTAGGGCTATTTTGTAGCACAGCTAGGATTCTGCATCTCTTTAATCAAGTGATACTGTCTTCTCGCTTTTTAAAAAGATTAATTCACCCATTAACATAAGAGAGAGAGAGAGAGAGAGAGAGAGAGAGAGAGAGAGAGACAGGAGAAGGAGGAGAAGGAGGGAAGGAGAGGAGAACCAGAGCATCTCTCTGGCACATGAGATCCCTGGGATCAAACTCTGCAATTCTGGATTTTGAAAGTAACAGTCTGGCCACGGCGCCACCTGCTGGGTCGCCCCTGATCTTGTTTTAAAATGTGTTCCTCTGACTATCAGTGAATATAAAAAGTAAAAACAGAGCTTTTCTTACTTATGTTAAACATTTATATCTCATATTGTCAAAATTTTCTACATTATTAAATTATTACTGGTTTTAACTTGATTAAAAGCATCTTCTACTTGCAAAACTTATAAACTCTATGTAACACTCGACATTTAAAATCTTTTCCATAACAAAGGCATTATTATATGGAATTTAGCAAACTCTTCTCAGTGGCAATGTCATAAAGACACCATTTCCCCCCTGAAAGCTTAGAAGCTTAGAGTTTTGTTCTTAATGTATAACATTTACTTCAATTATAATTTAGTTTTGTGACATGGAATCTGGATCTAATTTCAAATTTAACTAAAACCACCATAATTTGCCTTTCCTTTTTTTAAAGATTTTATTTATTTATTAATGAGAAAGATAAGAGGAGAGAGAAAGAACCAGACATCACTCTGGCACATGTGCTGCCAGGGATCGAACCCAGGACCCCATGCTTGAGAGTCCAAAGCTTTATCACTGCGCCACCTCCTGGACCACCCATAATTTGCCTTTCCTAGAGTCAATTAGCAAAGTTACACTAATTACATCCCAAAGTAGCAAATAAGTCCCCCCCCAGCTTCATTAGTACTTACTCCTTTTCCTAAACCTTTGTTGATTACCAGTTGCAAGGTCAGGTACTCTCTCTTCCTGTCTACTCTTTTAAAATAGAATTAGTATATGATCTAGCAATTCCACATCTTGTTCTACACCCTCAAAAAGTTGAAGGAAGGGGCTGAGTGGTGGCACACTGAGCTGCATACACACCAAGCTTAAGGACCTGGGTTTCCAGACTCTAGTCTCCACCTGGAGGGTAGAAGCTTCAGATCAGTGAAGCCCGGTCTGCAGGTGTTTCTCTCTCTCTCTCTCTCTCTCTCTCTCTCTTCTTCTCTCCCTCTCTCCCTCTCCCTCTCCCTGTCTCTCTCTCTCTCCTTCTTTATCACCCCCAATTTCTCTGTTCTATCAAATAAAACAGAAAAAAGGGAAAATGGCTGCTAGGAATAGTGGATTCAAAGTGCAGGTACCAAGCCCCAGCAATAATCCTGGTGGGGGAAAAAAAAAAAAAAAGGAAGAGACTGTATCCCCCATTAGAACTAGTCAAAGCTGAAAATTGTGAGCTAGCTCCATATGCCTGACAAATGAGCAGATAAAATGTGCTCTACACAGACAATGGAGTAATGTTCAAACAGCCTTACGTTTGAACACATGCTACAACATTGGAAAGCCTTTGGGGCATTATGCTAGATGACATATTTCCCATAACTAAAGACAAATACATTTACAAGAGGTAATTAACGTAATAAAATTTATAAAGACGGACAAAATGGCAGCTACCAGCAGTGGGGGTAGGGGAGGCACGAGGGTTTGTTGGCAGCGCGGAGAGGTTCAGTTTTGAAAGATGAGAAGAGTTCTATAGGTTGGTTGCCCAGCAGTGGAGATATAACTAAAACTACTGAACTGTGCACTTAAAAAAAAGTTAAGATGGTTGAGCTTTTAGGTTATGGGTACTTTTACCCTCTGTAAAGCAGCAAACCCGTTCTTTTAGCAGAAAGAAAAAATCTCTTTTAGTAGTTCTCTTTGGCATCCTGCAATTTCACCAGATTATGCTCAGGTATGGATGGAACTTCTTGCTCTGATCCTGCCAAAAAATGTGTATCTCCTGAATGTGAGAGTTTTTTTTAAAAGGGAAGTGTAATAGGAAGTAGGTGAGGAGGGTATCTAAGTCTAAGTAGACACTACTTCCTTGTGAACTTGATACTGACTCGCTGCAGACTATTGTGTACTTTTGTTTTCAGGTATATATTCTGCCCTGATTTATAGATAAGTGTGAACATATACTCTATTTCATGGGACCTGGTCTATATCTAGGTTTTGGGACTTTGTTAGGAAGTGAACCCACCTCAGCATGTATCCAGGGACGTCAGGCATGGATTGTCAACCCTTCGGCCTCATTACTTTCATAGGATTCAAAGGTGAGACCTTTCCTTTCATAGGATTCTCTAATTCCATTCCAAGTGGTTCACTTCCTAGTGAATGTGAAAAGTTTAATATTCCACGATGTAATTTATTACTCTGAATACCGCCCACACCATTCCTCTAGTCTCTCCTTTTAACACTCCCATTGACATTGATTTTTCTTCTTTAATTTCCCTCTAATTAACTACTGCGTTGCAGCCTAGTAAAAAAAAAAAAAAATCTCTCGAATTATGAATGATGTGCAGTCCCAGCCAAACGTCAATCTCACAACACCACGTGGAAGTTTTACTTAATAGATTCCTTTAAATGACTAAGGCCAAATGCCAGCCAGATAGTTGTCTACTAGAACTAAAATGTCAGGGTAGAGGGACTGCCAAATACCTCCTCTGCAACTCAGGAGACAGTGCCCAAGCCCCAAGGGTAAGACATAGTTTACTACCTAACATTCAGCAACCGTGAAAAGCCAGCCACTCTGCTGCTCTGTGTCAAGGACCCTGAATCTATGAATGGCACCAGGCCAGTTCCCATCACCTCCCAAAGCCCGGCGGCACAGAGCTGCTGACATTGTAGGTGTGACCTTGGGGGAAGGGGGTGTGATTGATGAGTGGGCCTCGTTTTCTCTCTCTGGTTTTTGTGAGGGTACAATGGGACAAAGTGATGGGATAATAATATTAATAATAATAGGCTGTTACGGGATTGTCTCAATTCTAAAATATTGCTAAATGTTGCACTCGGTGGGAGGATACAGAGAGGAACATTCTAAAGCTGCACTCCGCTGATCGGTAATGTTAACATATATGGCAAAGTCTGTTTTTGTGGGTTGAGGAACCAGTGTTGCCGTGACTTGCTTTCTCGGTCACCGCCAAGGTACCAACCTCTCTCCAAGCCGCCTGCACCATCTCCTTCCCCTCTGGGCCCCACTGTGCCACCGCCTCCCTCTGCGATTGGCGCGGCTCCTACTTGCGTCACTCCATGTCTGCGCTTCCATTGGCTTCCTGCGCAGCCTGGACCCGCCCGTCCAGCCCTCAACCCTGATTGGATGCCTCGGCCCCTTTTGTTAAGGCAAGAGGTGGATTCCGGACCCAGGAGGCCCGACCGTCGGGGCGTCACACTATTAACGCGCAGGCGTGCCTTCTGGTGTCGTGATTGGCGGGTGGCGGGGCGGGGCGTGACGGGACACAACTGGGCGGGACTTCCAGCTTTGCGCATGCTCAGTAGCCGCAGGGGAGGGGGCGGAGCCGCGGGGGTCAGTTGGTCCAGAAGTCAGGCCCCATCTCCATCCCTCCGCCTCCCTGGCGCTTGGAGCTGCAGGTGAGGACCTTGCTGGGCGGAGGGCTGGCCCCGGGACCGGGAGCTCCAGCCTCGGCCCCCTGGGGTCTTGGAAAGCCGAGCGGGTTGGACTTGGGCCCGGGAGCCGGGCGGGGCGACCGGGGGCCCGGTGGATGGGGCGGCCTGGCGCCCTGCGCATCTCCGTCCGGACCCGGCCTGGGGTGCCCCGGAGGCACCCAGGGATCCCGCCGCCGGCCCGTCCTCTCCAGGGCGGGCGACCGCTGTCAGCCCCCCTAGGCCTGGAGTGGGGCTGCGGGAGGGGCTGGGACGCCTGGGAGCCGGGGGCCTGGGCCGGGCCGGGCCTTCACCCAGAGCCAGCAAGGAGGGGGGTGGGCCGGGGGCACCCAGGGGGAAGCCCCAGCTGGGCCCCTCTCTCCAGACACCCACAGCAGCTCCGCCTTGACCTGGCCATCGGCTTCCATAGAGTCCTGCAGAGCAAGTTTAGAGGATGGATGCCTTCCTGCAGGGCAGCACTCTGCCTGTGGCTTGACTGTCCTGAGTGCAGGTGCTGCGTTGCCGCCACCCCGCACCCGGCTGCAAAGCTCCGCCTGCTCGGGTCTGCACCTGCCCAGGACTCAGGACAGCCGGCCAGCTTCGGGGGACTAGCTTGCCTTTCTAACCCCTCTTTCCTTTCCTTTTCTTTTTCTTTCTGCCTTTTTTTCATATATATTCCAAGCAATTCTTTAGCCTGGGGAAATGAAACTGAATCTCTCTCTCTCTCTTTTTTTTAAATATTTTATTTATTTACTAATGAGAAAGATAGGAGGAGAGAGAGAAAGAACCAAATAACACTCTGGTACATGTGCTGCTGGGGATTGAACTCGGGACCTCATACTTGAGAATCCAATGCCTTATCCATTGCGCCACCTCCCAGACCATGAAACCGAATCTCTTCACTGGAACAGGACAGGGCCTGAACCCGTCTAAACCAACTAAGCTTGTTGACAGTGGGTGCACCCTGAAGGGATTAAAATAAGGATTTTCAGAGACTTTGCTGATAGATAGATGCAAAGATTTTGATATCCGGGGTTGCACAGTGTTTGGTAAACTTAGACTGGGGCACAGGTTAACGTTTCTAATATCAAGTTGCAAAGACAACAAGGACGTAATAGTTACATCTGGGCTTAGATTTCCTACAGACGTTGGCCCAGAAATCCGAGATGAGATGCTCAGCCTTGCTGAGATTCAGTGTCCAAATCTGCACACTGCAGTGTCCTGTTGATTTGATGAACCAACAATACATGCAAAACACACAGCGTGTTAGCACACAATAGCATCGTCATGGCGGTCTTTCTGGTTCACTAGTAAATGGATGGCAGGACGGAAAGCAGTTTTGAATGTATAGTTGAGTCACTGATGTTGGGTGTACATTAGGAAAAAGGTTCCACATTGCTCTCAAGTCTTGGGCATACCTCTGGTGAGAAAAAAGAAAAACAAAGAAACAGACTGAGACGTTGCTTCTTGGCTCTGTGGATTATAACTTCTGGAGTTTCAGTAAACTGTTATCATCTTTGATATCAGTTTATATGTATAATAAGGACGCTGGGGCAGATGGGCATTATAAAATGCTAGTGTATGTGGGTTGTAGATTGGAACTAAAGCTGGAGAAAATAGACAATCACTAAATACCTGCCATGTACTAGGTAGCACTGCTGTCACATGGAAAATGTATAGTGTGTTTACATTCGGGCGTAACTCCCATCAGCTTTGACCCTGTTGCTGTCATCTCCCCACCTCCACTGGCTGAGCTGGTGGTTGAAATGCCATGAGAAGCGCTCTTCTCTTGGGAAATGCCAGACACAGTCCACTCCTCACGCTTCTCCTCAGTTGTAAGAGACGGCTTGAATGGAGAGGAGCACTTTTTAAACTGTGGTCTTCTAATGCTACCATAGGTTGAATAGTCTGAATTACAAAACAAAACTATAAGATTTTGAGGTTTGTGTGCAGATCTGCACATGCGCACGTTGTGTAAATGTATACACACACACACTGTACGTACTTTCTCTGAAGAAGGAAAAGCCGAGGAAATGGAAGATGTGAGGCGGAGCGGCTCTCGATCCGGAGGAGTGGGCAGGCGCCACGAGGAGACTCAAGTTGGTTTTCCGCCATTTGTGACTAGTTAACTCTACTACTGCTTGGGAAGGAGGTGCTGTCTGCCCCCCACACCCGTCTGCAGCGACAGCCTTCAGACACTAGGGCTGCTCTGAATGTGGAATGACTTATTTGCAACGAGCTGAATGTGCTCACAAGAACTGTGCGTTCTAGCATTTTGGAGTCTTGAGCAGAAACAGTAAAATGTTTTTGCTTACTGACTCACATCTTAAATCTGCATTAACATGACCCAGGAATGACAACTGGGCATTTCTCACTTACCCCATGGTAGCATTCCAGATAATTAGTACTTTTGAAATTTAAGTACTAGTGTATTTAAACACTATAGTAAAGCAATATTTTAATGATGGATTCAACTCCACCCTACCATCAGCCTTAATGCAGAGCTGCTTTCATTTTGCTATCTTCTCTCTTCCCATGTTGCTGTACAGCTCACTAAACACTCTTTCACATCACTGTGCTCATCAGAATAGTATTTAGTAGCTACTCCGTTAGAAACTACAGCCATATATATATATATATATATATATATATATATATATATATATTCCTGCTTTGTCCTTTTTCTTAGAGTGCATTTCCAAGAATAAATTTATGTAGTAAAAAAAAATTTTAATTTTATGAATTGTGTTACCATACTGCTTTCTGAAGAATTACCTAATTTATATTTTGTGTCTTAAATTGTATCATCTTTTATTCTTTTTCTTTGAGTATCCAGAAGCCCCACATTTATTTCCTTCTTGCAAACTATTTCTATATATCCTTTGCCTGCCTACCAATGAGTGTTGTTTTATTCTTAGAAACCATGAGGAATGCAAGAAGGTGCTATTAAGTAACATACTTTTGTAAAACAGTCATATCTTTTACTCTCTTTCTTTTCAAATTGCAGATCATTCATCAAAGATTTTCTCTCCAAGGTCGCAAAGTCTGTTACCCAAGATGATGAATGCCGACATGGATGGTATGGTCTGTAGTGGCCTGTGTGTGCCCCTTGTTTGGCGTTGTTTTTGCTTTACAAGCAATGGAGAAAGCCAAGAAGCAACTCTGAGGAGGCTTGGGTCAAAGCTAACTTACTTTATATTTATTGCCAGCAGGGTTACTGTGCCTTTGTACAGGAAATCCACCCCTCCCAGTGGCCTTTTGTTTTTTTCTTATAAATTCACTCTGTACAAAAATATATGATATATGGAGAGAGAGAGAAGGAAATTGAGACGCAAGGGGGATAGAGAGAGGGAGGAAAGGAGAGAGCTGGGAGTCAGGTGGTAGCGCAGCTTGTTAAGCTCAAGGACCGGCTAATGATCCCGATTCAAGCCCCCGGCTCCTCACCTGCAGGGGCGTCGCTTCCCAGGTGGTGAAGCCGGTCTGCAGGTGTCTGTCTTTCTCTCCCCTTCTCTGTCTTCCCCTCCTCTCTCTATTTCTCTCTGTCCTATCAAAACAATGATGGCAACAATAATAATAAAACAACAAGGGCAACAAAAGGGAATAAATAAATAAATATTAAAAATTAAAAAAAAAAAGGAGAGAGCTGCAGCACTGCTTTGCTGCTTGGGAAACTCCCCCCTGCAGGTGAGGACTGGGCACTTGAACCCAGGTCCTTGTGCATGGTAACATAGGCCCTTTACTGCGTAGGTCACTGGCCAGCCCCCTAAGTTCACTTATTTATGTAAATCCTGTCCAAGTTCTTAAAGTACTGTTCCCTTCATTAGCTGTTCGTTGGTGGGAAAGCATTTTATCTTCCCCTTGGCCTCCTTACCAGCAGTATTTGTGTGTGTGGGGGGGGTGCTTTTGTACTTCTCAGTACTCGTATAATAAATCAAGTAAGATGGTGAATGTGTACAAAGCTGTAGATGTTTGAGAGTCACAGTCTTCGCCTGGTATCTTATGAGAACAAATAGTAAATTGGACTTTTTCACAGCAGTTGACGCTGAAAACCAGGTGGAACTGGAGGAGAAAACACGGCTGATTAATCAGGTGCTGGAACTCCAACACACACTGGAAGGTGAACTTGCCTTTTGTAGTTTCCTCGAATGACACCTCATGAACTGGAATCATCTCTGATGCCGAATTTTGTATGTGCAGTTTTTCAAAGTCTTTTCAATAGCTTCCTGCCTGTAGCTTTGTCTGGTGACCTTAAAGAACAGGTGTGCTTCAGTAAGGGATACAGAGCACAGTATTCTTGGGCATCCCTGTTGCAGGCCACATCACACTCCTTATCAGAGCAGAGCTCCTTTTAATTACCCCACCCCCTATACACACACACACACACACACACACACACACACACACACACACACACACACTGTGTGATGTATTGACTGACTGTTAATAGACTGACAGCTCTAAGGACAGTAACCTTTCTAGTTCAGTGGTGGTGTTACTCTTCAACAGAATCTGACTCTGTGAGGGCACCCAGTACTTAGTTGTTAAGTGGATGAATAGAAATCTGTTTTGTTTAATTATTAAAAACTACATCTTAATTATAAGATACATAGCGGCCAGTTTGGAAGTTCACTTCCTATATCCAGTATATGAATTCAGTTGTGTTCACTTACTCCATTCTTACATAATTGTAGTAAAGACATTATAGCTTTTTTTATTGATAAGATGTGAACCACAAGTAGCCACTTTGAGATTCACCATTGAAAACAAGTACTATTGATAAAGAATAATACCCAGTCTACCGAGAAATCTCTCTTCTTAGGACTTCTTGCTATTGATCAGGACTCAGTCTTACTTTGTTGTAAATTCTGTTTTATTTATTTATTTATTATTATTATTTAAATTATTACTTATTTATTTACCAGAGCTCTGTTCAGCTCTGGCTTATGGCAGTGCAGGGAGATTGAACCTGGGACTGTGGAGCCTCAGGCATGACAGTCTCTTTACATAACCATTATGCTATCTACCCCTGCCCTCTGTTATAAACTTTAAAACAATCAGAATTAATGTGTGTGTGTGTGTATATATATATATATATAATTTTTAAATTTTCACCAGGGTTATTGCTGGGGATCTTTGCCTGCATGATAAATCTACTGCTCCTGGTAGCCTTTTTTGTAAAAAAAAAAAACAAAAAAAAAAAACCTTTTTATCTTAGGACAGAGAGAAATTCAGAGGGGAGGGAAAAGTAGAAAGGGAGAGAGAGACACCTTTAGGCCTGCTTCACAGCTTGTGAAGCATCCCTCCCCTCCCCTTGCAGGTGGAGTCTTTGTGTGAGGTAATGTGTGCACTCAGTCATGTGCCCCACTGTCTGACCCCATAAGGTCAGACTTCCAGGTATCACTTAATGAATCTGAACACTTGTTTTTCTAATACAGAGCCATTACGATTACTTATCGATAATTATGGTTTTTGTTTTTAAATATAGATCTCTCTGCAAGAGTAGATGCAGTCAAAGAAGAAAATCTGAAGCTAAAATCAGAAAATCAAGTTCTTGGACAATATATAGAAAACCTCATGTCAGCTTCTAGTGTTTTTCAAACAACTGACACAAAAAGCAAAAGAAAATAAGGCATGGCTGCCCCTCTGATTAAATGGAATTGCTGCTGGTCTTTTTCTTTATAACTTGGATAGATTCCAAAAGTTATAGTACTTAGGTTTGAAGCTTCATTGAATATTTATGAAAATAATGTCAGCTCTAGGCAAATCTAGAGCAAACCAGACTTCCATGAGTTTGTGTATTATGTTAGTCTGAAAATGTGCAAATGTATTGTAGAGACTTTATAATTAGAAATGCATATATTTATGAAACTTGAATGTTTTATCCAATTTGATTAATAGGTTAGCACTGTCTTTTATTATAGGCATAAAAAGAGATATGAGAAAATAACCACCATGTTGTGAGAAGTGACCAAAATCACATACTGACTATACAGCTTCTTGTCCCTGCCCGCCGCCGTGTGCCTCTTCTCTGTCTGCTCCTCCCCTCATCTCCCTCCCCTAAGGAAAGAGAAATAGCTTCCTATTTATAAGGCTTCAGTAGTCAATCATGTCTGAGAGTAACCTGAACTCTGATTGCTGAGAAGTAGTCAAAATAAGACTTTCTCATTAGGGCTTGTTATGCGCTACACTTACTAAGAAGGACAATGTCACTACTTTCTCTAACCAACTGAACACGGGGACTATAAATATGAATATTTTCCACTGAAAATGAATTGTTAAGTTGGGAAGGTTTGTTACAACTTCCATTTGCATAGAATAACCAACTTATTATCTGAAAAAGTGAGCACTGGCTGTGTGTGTGTGAGGAAGAGAGAAAATTTTGAGGAAAAGTAGAAACGGTGGGGAAGTGAACTGCTGGCAAACTGCAGTAGCCAACTCCAGCGCCTCCTTCTGTGTTTGTGTTTGGAGAATAAACTTGCGTTTGGCAGATCTCAAACAAACCATATCTGGATGAGAACGCTTAAGAGTCTGGTCAAATTCAAAGTACACAGCACAAGAACTTTTGTAAAAAAAAAAAATACATATATATATATATCAGAAACACGAATAGATTGGGCTTAATGCATTCTAACTGATACTTTGCCAGTATTTTCTGACTACTTTCCCAGAATGTTCCGTAAACCCAACTGCTTGGTCTACAGAGCTGTAGTTATCCTTTACCAGTTTTTAAACGTTCAGTTTGTAAAATGCACTTGATAAAGAAGCCATGGGATTAGATGTACAGTTAAAATGTTACGTAGGAAAAGAGATCCAGTAATGGACCTGGTGGTTACTAGCTTTGGGCTACTTGTAATCATGGACTAGTTCTTAATTCTTGTTTGTATTGGTGTAAGATTCAGTGTGTGACTTAAGCTGTATGATTATATTGTAGTCAAACTACAGACATGCCACATCCTTTATGTGAACTAATTTGCAAATATTTAACATTGTGTTACAGCCATCCATACTTTGCTGTTTAATAAAAAGCTGTTTCCGAGACTGTGTATGTCGTGGGGTAGAGCTTGGGCAGGTGGTGTGGCCGGGGCACAGGAGAGGTAGCAGGTGTTAAGACACTGCATGTTTAGGGGAATACTTCTTTATTAAATACATTTCCCATTCATTTAATAAAAATAAAGACTTTCAAGAAAGTGACCCAAAGTCGCCAGGGGAAAGGCAGCTATGTTTTTTAGCTGAGGGCAAGCTCCATACAGAAGGGGGTTGGGGGTGGTGCACGTGGCTAAGTGCACATAGTCTAAAGCTTAGGGTCCCCACAAAGGTCCAGGTTGGAGGCCCAGCTCCCCACCTGCAGGGGTCCTTGCACTTAACTGAGTGCACAAGCGGCAAACCAGATCTGCAGGTGTCTACCTAGCTACCCTTCCTCTCAATTTCTCTGTCTCATCCCAATAAAAAACTTCGTAGCCTTTATGTTATCTCCCCTGCCCTTTGAGGGTGGCTCAAAGGTCATTTCCCATCACTGCTCCCATAGGTGAGGCCCTCCCGGGAGACAGTGGTGTGGAGCCCTGAAGTACAGAGATGGAAGAGGAGCTGGGTAGTGTCCCGGGAGTCACGGCAGACCTCAGCCTCTTCTCTGGAGTCTCTGGGTGTGACCTGAGCTTTGAGAATTTGGAATCGTTCAGATCCCATAGCGACTGGGGCAGCTCCTATAATCTTGTATGTCAATGTCTGCCCCAGCAGAATGTATGACTGTCTTACTGTGTGCTGAGCACACTGAAGATGCCCGTCAGGGAGTCAGGCTTAGCTGCTCAAGTGACGTTTGGTGCCAAATAGGAAAAAACTCGATTTCTAGAGCTGGGGAGGCAGGTGTTTGGAGTTGTTTTGGGTTATCAAACAGTTATGATGTGTTTTCCTATGTATAAGTGTTCCCAAAAGGTATAGTAACAAGTTTTTGTGGAAAATAACCCAAATCATCTGAACACAGTTCCCACCCATTCATGTTGCCCTACCGTCCCTGTATGTCACTCTCCCCTTCAACCTACTCCTTTCCCAAAAGGAAAAAGTAGTCCTTTCTAAACTCTTCCGACTCCCGTGGTCCACTGGGAAGCGGCGCACACTGGTGGATCTGTCTTTGCCTTTTCACTTGCTTTTCTCTCATCCCCCTCCAGTGGTGGTTCTTGGGTATTTTTTTCAGTGAAGTCAGGCTTCCAGCAAAGATCACAGTTGAATTCAGCTGTCAATTAGTAAATCATGGGAGAACAAACTGGTTCATCAAAGTTTAATGATTGGAAGAGATTAACTCATTGTATGAATTACCTTTTACCTTCCCTGTCTGAAAAGCTAGCAGCATTTTATAGAGTCATAAAAACTAAAGGTATTTAAATTGGACAAGTGTATTATTAAAAGGACTTCACGTTGCCTCAATAGTCTACACGTTGGTGGAGGGCTGTGTTGAGAAGAGGTGAGAGAAACTGAAGTGATAATACATTATGATCAGTTGTGTAACTTTTGTTTCATATTTGTAGGTGGTTTATCAAATGCTTAGTGACTTGAAAGTAATAATAGGTGTAGGTGTGACTTTGAAAGGAAGAGAAAACAGAACCAGGACAAAGCAGGGTAGAGATAGAAACAGAGATAAATACAGATAGAAAGTCAGCCTATATCTGTGACCTGGAGAGAACTATTATAGCCTGCTGGAGGGCAAGGGGGAAATGGAATGCTGGGCGTGGGGATGGAGTGGAATTTTACCCCTATCATAATTTTGTAAATGACTATTAAATCACTAGTAAGAATCAAAAAGATTCAGTCTAAGTTATTAGAACCTGAAAATACTCCTAAAGTTTACAAAGGCTAAAAACTAGTCCTTAGGAGCCAGGTGGTAGCACAGTGGGGTAAGTGCACATGGCACGAAGCACAAGGACGGGCGTTAAGGATCCTGGTTCGAGTCCCCAGCTCCCAACCTGCAGGGGGGGTCACTTCACAAGCGGTTAAGCAGGTCTGCAGGTGTCTTTCTGCCTGCCCCCACCCCATCATCCCCTCCTCTCGATTTCTCTATCCTGTTCAGCAACAAGAACAGCAATGGTGGGAGTCAGACAGTAACGCAGCGGGATAAACACAGGTGGCGCAAAGCGCAAGGACAGGCGTTAAGGATCCCGGTTTGAGCCCCCGGCTCCCCATCTGCAGGGGAGTCGCTTCACAGGCGGTGAAGCAGATCTGCAGGTGTCTGTCTTTCTCTCCCCCCTCTGTCTTCCCCTCCTCTCTCCATTTCTCTCTCTTATCCAACGACGACGAAATCAATAACAACAGTAATAACTACAACAATAAAGCAACCAGGGCAACAAAAGGGAATAAATAAGTAAACATTAAAAAGAAATTTAAAAGAACAGCAATGGCAACAATAACAAGGACAACAAAATAGGAAAAATGGCCTCCAGGAGCAGTGGACTCATAGTGTAGGCACCGAGCCCCAGCGATATCCCTGGAGGCAAAAAAAAAAAAAGTAGTCTTTTAAGTAAAAAATATGGAGTAAGCTACAATGTTATGCATCAAAATATTATTTCCCAGATATCCATGGAATCCCAGACATATTTTCTCTCCTAACAGTAGGCTGTCCTCATCTGTCCCGTCAGAGTAGGTCATTATTTCCCAAACCTGTCACACCATTAAAATGCAGGGGGACTACGATTTAGGAAGAGGTTAGCATTTATGTAGAAACACTATTAAGTTTTAATAAACCATTTGCATCAGAGGTTTAAGCAGTTGTCTGCTATTAGCACCTAAATTTCATCTCTAAATGCTCCAGTGAAGACATATAGCCACATGGAAAAGGGTACTCAGGCTTCACATGTGCTTAGAAGGCAATTTGTTTTACCTATTCTGAATTGTTATCACTGCAAAATAAGCCACACCTGTATTAGCAGCCAAAATGGCTAATGTGAGCACAGGTGTTGCCAGAGGTCACAGAGATAAGTGGGTAGAACTCATGACAAGTGTGAAGCTCATGCCAGAGTGATGCTCTCCCTCCCCAACACACACACACACACACACACACACACACACACACACACACACACACACACAGAAAACATGATGAGTAGCTAACTCCACTGTATTTGCCATCCTGGCCTCTTCTGTGTACATGGGAATTGACACTTCCAAAAGGCTGCATCACAGCCTTTAGAGGGCTTCTAACAGTGTAAGTCTTCCTAGAGAAACGATCAATGGAATTTACCAAAATCCGAAAGAGAAAAGAAGTGCTTTGGCCTGGTTGAGCCTCTAAAAAAAAAAAAAAAAAAAAAGTCCAGCTCAAATAAAAGTAAAATGTGCTTTGTTCTATTAGAAAAATGAAAAAAGGAATTAAGCCATGATTCACAGTGAGGTCAGAGTAGAGTCAGGGGCCTTGGCTGTGTCTACTGCTTCACGGCTCTGTGGCATGGATTTCTGATGGTTTTCAGGTGGGATTAAGCTAGGGGTCGGGCAGCCTCAGCCAGAGTTCTAGTCATAGGCACCATGGCGGGCTGGCAAAAGCGGCTGTTGGCTGTTACCATTGCAAGCTCATCGGGTTTGACATTAAAAGGAATCTTCAAGAAAGTTAATTAAGAAAGAAAGAAAGAATGTGAAGCTGTAGGAAAATACAGATAAAACCCTTGCCAGGCAGGCAAGTTTCCATCAAATCTAAGATGGGGTTTAAGCCTGAAGTTGTAGTTCACGTTCAGAGATGCTCTCATCTCCACCCACGTGGCATACATACTGGCTAGTTCATTCAAACCTCCTCGCTACAAGGGAACCGTTGGCAATATGGGCTGGGGTCTGTCTCTAGTAAGTGTAGTGTGCGATTCACTGTTCTGATCTCCTTCCACCAACTTAGCAGAACTGAGAGCACGGCAATGCAAACTGGCGTTTCCAACTAAGTTTGGAGCCTTGCCGCGCGCGCGCGCACACACACACACACACACACACACACACACAGACACACACACACACTCTCTCTCTCTCTCTCTCTCTCTCTCTCTCTCTCTCCTTATACCTCCCCTCTAAACATACTAACGGGGGTGGTGGTTTGGGAGCTGAGTTGGGGTTGGGCGAGCAGGAGGGACTTAGAGCACCGGCCACTGGCCCGTGTTCTCTAGATGGCTGATGCTGACGCATTTAGATGAGCTCAGAGACTTAGATCACCTTCTAAGGGTCTACACTCTTTTTTTCAGGCATGAGTAGGTTTTAATATTTGAAATAGAACAACACAGCTTCACTATAATCTTGTCCTTTGGCTTTCGGCGAGGAGAAGAGAGGCAGTAGTGATCACTCTGCTGTCAACATCAAGGGCAACCTTGTAGCAGGTGGGAAGCAGGCTGACTTCTGTAGGGAGAAGCAAGGTAATGGTGCAAAGCATGGGGGCCTGGTGGAGGTGTAGCTGGTAGGCTGTGCACATGTCCTCACCCGAAGGGAAGAAGCTTCTCAAATGGTGAAGCAGTCCTGCCGGAGTTTCTCTTTCTCTTTCCCTCTCAGCCTCCTCCCCTCTCAATTTCTCTCTGTCTCTATCCAAAATGAATGAATGAATGAATGAATGAATGAATAAATAAAATAGTTTTTAAATTCAAAGTCATGATATCCAGTAGCCATTTATTAGGACTTTTTGTCAGATCAAGAAAGGATTTAGGGGCTGAAGTGCGAGCACATGCCTCTTAGCAGAGGCTCTGGGTTTGATCCCTTCTCCCCCAGAGGAGAATACATTAGAAGGTCCCCAGCAATGATTTTTTAAATCTTTATCTATCTTTAATCTTTATCTATAGACACAGCCAGAAATCAAGAGGGGGGGGGATAGACAGGAAGAGAAACAGACACCTGCAGCACTGCTTCACCACTCGTGAAGCTTTCCCCCTGCAGGTGAGGACCAGGGACTCAAACCTGGGTCCTTGTGCATTGTAACATGTGCACTCAACTAGATGTGCCAACCCCGCCCCCCTCCCCTGTGAATCTGTTTTGATAATTTGTCTGTCACACAGCAAGCAGCTCTTTAAAGAAACAAGTGGAACGAACAAATCACCATAAGTGTCATTTGACACAAGCTAAGAAAGCAAGGGTTACATGACGCACTCCACTGCTCAGAGTCCAACCATAGAGAAACTTTATTGCATTTAGCTCTGTACAGCAAAACACACTGTCCTGCTTCCATGTAGAATGGTCAGGTACATGGAGCTCAGCCGCCTCTGGGGAAACCCAGTGACTGCTTGTTCTCCCATTGTGGGGTGTCGGCTGGTTACTCTTTCTCTCTGTACAAACCAAAACTTTCTCCAAACTATTAAAACTATAACTTCTAATGGTATCAGTCTTGTAGATACGATATGAAATGTGTCACCTTTCATTTACTTTGCATTCAAAGGCCAGGTAGTGCCAAAGGTTTTTTTTTTTTTTCTCTCTCTCTCTTTTCCTAAAGCAGCTGTCCGAAGGAGTAAGTGTTCAATACCAGGACCGGGGTGTGCGGCCTGGGGCAGGTCCAGTTCTGGCACGGGGCTCTCGAGCGCCGGCCTCTCTGGGGAGCTGGGCTCACTCCTTTCGTACCTTCCTTTTGCGCAGTGGCTTCACGGGCCCGTCCCCAGACCCTGTACTCTCGTCTGCTTCTTTCATCTGGAAAAGAGAGGGACAAGAAGGTTTGGTTTCACACAACGAAGAAGGCAGCTGCTGTATGTGACGTGCTTTTTTATTCTCTAAACACAAGTCCTAGCACTCAGGGGCCATCCTGTATATGCTCCTTCCTCCATGTAGCAGGTCACATCTCTGTGTGGTGACTGGCTCTTCTGACGTGATTGCCTTTTTAGAAAGACTCTGTGTGCTGAATAATGCACCTGAGGGGGCCGGGCGGCTGTGTGCCAGGCTAAGTGCACATAGTAAGAAGCGCAAGGCCATGTGCAAGGATCCTGGTTCAAGCCCCCGGCTCCCCACCTATGGGGGGGCACTTCACAAAAGGTGAAACAGGTCTGCAGGTGTCTCTCTTTCTCCTTCTCTATCGTTCCCTCCCCTCTCAACTTCTCTCTGTCCTATCCAAAAAATCAAAGAAGGAAAAAAAAAAAAAGGCCACAGGAGCAGTGGATTCATAGTGCTGGTACCGAGCCCCAGTTATAACCCTGGAGGCAGGCAAAAAATAAATAAATGAATGAATGAATAAATAAATAATTAATGCACCTGACAAAAAGAATATTGCTGAGAACTCAGCTCGTGATTTCACTTTGTGATTTAGAGCTTAATATCAGTGTCATAGTGAATTTAAGGTGATGTTCTCATTGTGGGATGTTAAGCTCTGTTACAGCACTTCTGGATGTGGTGAATTGCTGATCTGGCTTTGTAGATACTTGTCCCACAACATCTGGCACGCCAGTGCTTTAAGAAGAATTAGGAGAGTGGTCCGGGAGGTGGCATAGTAGATAAGGCAAGCATGTGGACTCTCAAGCATGAGGTTCTGAGTTCAATGCCCGGCAGCACATGTACCAGAGTGACGTCTGGTTCTTTTACTCTCTCCTCCTATCTTTCTCATGAATAAATAAATAAAATATATATATTTTTAAAGAATTAGGAGAGAAGGGAAACACTGAATTTATGGCTTAAGGTGTCCCCCTTTAATTATTATTTATTTATTTATTTATTCCTTTTTGTTGCATTGTAGTTATTATTGTTCTTGTTATTGATGTCTTCGTTTTTGGATAGGATAGAGAGAAATGGAGAGAGGAGAGGAAGACAGAGAGGGGGAGAGAAAGACAGACACCTGCAGACCTGCTTCACTGCCTGTGAAGTGACTCCCCGGCAGGTGGGGAGCTGGGGGCACGAACCGGGATCCTTATGCGGGTCCTTGCACTTTGTGCCATGTGCGCTTAACCCGCTGCGATACCACCCGACTCCCCTTTAATTATTTTAACATTTATTTGGCACTGAGGCTCAGTGTCTATAAGATGACTCCAGGGGCCCGGGTGGTGGTGCACCCTGTTACGCACACATAGTACTAAGCGCAAGGATCTGGCACATAACTGAGTCTGCTTCTTTCAAGATGACGCACCACCTAGGAGCCAGAGTGTGTCCTGCTACAGAGGCTCTTACCTCATCCTCTGATCCAGACTTATTTGACTTATTGCTTTCCTCTTGTCCTTCTATGATTTCAATTTCTTCTTCACTCTTTTCCTCAGGCTCTCCTTCCTCTTCTAGAATACAGAATTTATTAAAGGTAATGGTGCAATCACTTATAGAGTCTTGCTACTGAAAGGCAGACAGTGCAATGGGGGGATTTACTTAAATTCCTATACTTGACTTAAATACTTAAGAGTTAGAAATTCTCTAAATTTTATTTAGAAATATTAATCATGGGAGTCGGGCGGTAGCGCAGCGGGTTAAACGCAGGTGGCGCTAAGCACAAGGACCAGTGGAAGGATCCCGGTTCGAGCCCCCGGCTCCCCACCTGCAGGGGAATTACTTTACAGGCGGTGAAGCAGTTCTGCAGGTGTCTGTCTTTCTCTCCCCCTCTCTGTCTTCCCCTCCTCTCTCCATTTCTCTCTGTCCTATCCAACAACAATGACATCAATAATAACTACAACAATAAAAAAAAGGGCAACAAAAGGAATAAATAAATAAATAATTTAAAAAAAAATTTAAAAAAAGAAATATTAATCATTTTACCAGTTTTATTTTAAAAACCAACATTGGAGGCTGAGTGGTGGTGCACCGGCTTAAGCACACATAGTTCGAAGCACAAACACCTGCAAGGATCTCAGTTTAAGCCCCGGCTCCCCACCTGCAAGGGGGTCGCTTCAGAAGCAGTGAAGCAGGTCTGTAGGTGTCTATCTTTCTCTCACTCTGTCTTTTCCTCCTCTCTCAATTTCTCTCTGTCTACTCCAAAAAAATTTAAAAAATGGACTCAGCAGGTGGCGCAAAGTGCAAAATACTGGCGTAAGGATCTCGGTTCAAGCCCCCGGTTCCCCACCTGCAGGGGAGTCGCTTCACAGGCGGTGAAGCAGGTCTGCAGGTGTCTGTCTTTCTCTCCCTCTCTGTCTTCCCCTCCTCTCTCCATTTCTCTCTGTCCTATCCAACAACATCAATGACAACAATAACTACAACAACAGTAAAAACAACAAGCGCAACAAAAAGGAAATAAATAAATATTTAAGAAAATGGACTCAGGAGCAGTAGATTTGCAGTGCAGCAGTGCAGGCACTGAGCCCCAGCAATAACCCTAGAGGCAAAAAAAAAAAAAAAATCAACATATTTGAGGTAAGTGAGACAGGGAGATGGATTCTTTAGCTTAGTGTATATGTAATACAAAAAAAGTGTGTGTGTGTGTGTGTGTGTGTGTGTGAGAGAGAGAGAGAGAGAGAGAGAGAGAGAGAGAGAGAGGGTGGGGAGAGGGAGAGAGAGGAGTGCACAGCACACGCCTTCTTGAGTTGACTGTTACAAACAGTGCCCTGGTACAGGGCTCAGTCTGGACTGTGGCTTGGGGCACCTGGCCAACACCGGCTGACTCTTCTCCCTACAAGTGTGTCAGGACAGCAGAGAGCCACCACCAAATCTCAGCTCCTCAGTCCCACCGTCATGGGAACTTAGAGGCGGGGAAGAGGGAGACCGGGTCGGGCTCGGTCCCGCCCAGAGAGTACTAGTTCGATATGCCTGACAGCCTGAAGCTCGGTCGCTGTTGGAGGACTCGGTGCAGGTCTTGTGATGGCCTCCACCCAGGCCCCTAGGCCCCTTCCAGCCACCAAGCCCAGGGCTTCCCATCTCATCTGCATTTGGGGAGGAAGAGAAGTTGCCGTCAAGAGCCGGGCTATGTGGGGTCCATTCCATGCAGGCACTGGGCCCTGAGAGCAATGGACACTACTTAGGTCTCTTTTCTCTCGGGAGACAAAAACTGCCAACAGGATGACCACTCAGGCAGGGCATTGCCCCAGGCAGGGGTCAATGTCTGCCACAGTCACAGTCGCCCGTTCCTGGGGGCTCAGTCTGTGTAGGTGGAGGAGGCACAGGTGTTAACACCCAGTGTTTTCCAGGTAATGGCGTTTCTGAGCTTTTGCCCAGGGTGGCTGTTAAACATCACTGTTCCTGCCTTCTTTCTCCTTCCTTATTTTCTTCCTTTCTCCCTTCTTTCTCTCTCTCTCTCTCTCCCTTCCTTCCTTCCTTCCTTCCTTCCTTCCTTCCCTCCCTCCCTCCCTCCCTCCCTTCCATCCACTTTCTTTCTTTCCATTTTATTTGATAGGGCAGAGAGAACTTGGGAGGGGGAGATAGAAAGGGAGAGAGACAGAGAGACACCTACAGCCCTGCTTCATTGCTCATGAAGCATCCCCCGCAGGTAGGAAGCAGGGGGCTTGAACATAGGATCCTTGTGCATAGTAACATGTGTGCTTAACTGGGTGTGCCACCATCTGGCCCCTCCTGCCTCATTTTTTCCTTTTTTTATTTTTCTTTTTTTGCTTCCAGGGTTACTGCTGGGCTCGGTGCCTGCACCACAAATCCACTGCTCTTGGAGGCTTCTTTCCCCCCCTCTTGTTGCCCTTGTTGTTGTAGCCTTGTTGTGGTTATTATTGTTGTTGTTGGTGGTGGTGGTTGTTGTTGGATAGGACAGAGAGAAATGGAGAGGGGAGGGGAAGACAGAGAGGGGGAGAGAAAGACAGACACCTGCAGATCTGCTTCACCGCCTGGGAAGCGACTCCCCTGCAGGTGGGGAGCCGGGGGCTCAAACTGGGATCCTTACCGGTCTCGCGGTCCTTGTGCTTTGCGCCACTTGCGCTTAACCCGCTGCGCTACCGCCTGATCCCCTTTCCTTTTTTTTTATTAGTGCTTTAATAATGATTAATAAGATTGTAAGATAACAGGGTACAATTCCATACAGTTCTCACCACCAGAGTTTCCTGTCCCCTCCCCTCCATTGGAAGCTTCCCTATTCTTTATCCCTCTGGGAGTGTGGACCAGAATTCTTTATGGGGTGCTGAAGGTGAGAGGTCTGGCTTCTATAATTGCTTCTCCTCTGGCCTGTTTCTAACTTTCCCCAGTGGGAGTGGAGTAGGGCTCTGGAAAGGTGGGGTTTCGGAGCACTGGGGGGGGTGTCGTCAGGATCTGCCTCACCTTTCTCGAGAGTGACACCGTCCCTCTGCTTCTGCTCTTCCTCCACCACGTCAGGGGGCTTCTCCAGGGCTGCCGTCTCTGTCTCTACTGTCACTTCTTGCTCCAGGGCTCCCTTTGTTTGTGGCTTGCTTATGTCCGTTTTCTTAAACTCTGCTTCTTCATATTTCTTCTGGCAGTTTAACATAAGCTATTTTTTTTACTACAATCAAAGCACTGCTAAAACAATCAATCTTTCTGTAACAACCGACACCATACAACACTGGGAACGGTGAGTGAAAACTTGTAGGAAGTTTAGTTTGAGAACTGAACTGCTCACTCAAGCCACAGAACTCCTAGACACTAAGAGGGTTTTTTTTTTTTTTTTTAAAGTTCAAACAAGGAAATTCATGCTCTTTACCTTTGCTTTTCTTGGCCAAAAAAAGGAAGTGGCCAGCACTATGGGAAGCCCTGTGGTCACTAGGTAGATGAGCCAGAGCCAGGGACGCTCCTCAGCTGCGACCACCAGCTGCTTGAATATGCCAGGCTGTGGAGGAGAGAACAGAGAGCACCACTCAGACCCGCAAGCCTTCACCAGGAAGCCAACCAACGCCCAAAAGAACTTGCTTCACCAAGGCATGTTCTATTAAGGAGCAGTGAGACTGCAGAGGAAAATTATCTCCCCTTCTTATACACTGCCAAGTGTAACCTTCAAAATCCCTACCACTCCTTTGAGACCTTGTAGCAGAAGTTAAGTTGCTGCGACTATGTGCACAGGTGAAACTACCAGCCTATTACAATAAATACGACAAGTAGGGAATCAGGCGGTAGCGCAGCGGGTTACACGCATCTGGCGCAAAGCACAAGGACCGGCGGAAGGATCCCGGTTCGAACCCCTGGCTCCCCACCTGCAGGGGAGTCGCTTCACAGGCGGTGAAGCAGGTCTGCAGGCGTTTGTCTTTTTCGCCCCCTCTGTCTTCCCCTCCTCTCTCCATTTCTCTCTGTCCTGTCCAACAACGACATCAATAAAAACTACAACAACAATGAAAAACAGCAAGGGCATCAAAAGGGAAAATAAGTAAATAAAAATGAAAAAAAATATGACAAGTAAATTATTTTTGTAAATTTCAGGCTAGAACTACCCCTTACAGCAGAGGTGTTACCATGTTGATTTACAAGTATATAACTCTCTGGTGACTCATTCTGTATTTTCTGATAATTTTAACTTTCCATAAACACATTTCTCACACAGCTTTCTACAGAGAAATTATTTTCTGGTTAACAATAAAACCTAAAATCATCAAATGCTTTGGTCAGAAGAATCTCAGAATGAAAATCCCTCTGCCAGGACCTACTCTTCTGATAGCTTTTCTTAGTACCTAGAGGAACCACCTGTAAGGTGTACATTTTTCTTTATAGGAATGTTTTTGTTATCGGTCACCGGAGCTTCACCACTCCAGGCTTTTTCAGAGAGAGAGAGAGACAGACAGACAGACAGACTGTAGCAGTGAAGCTTCCCCAGTGTAGCAGGGGTCAGGCTCAAACCTTGGGTTATATGCTGCCCAAAAAATGCAGTGTTGAGTGAAGTGAATAGCACTAAGAAAGAGAAGAGGGGGCAGGGAGAGAGGACTTTAACTGATACTAAATTTATCAGTAATTGATTGAAAATAAAATCTTGCTTCTTTTTACCCTGCATAGAATGTCCCTTCTGCTGCCAGTGTCTGTGTGCAACTAAACTTCCAGGAGCGCTATCTTGCTGTTGTTTTTGATGGGTTATGTCATCCTCTGGCATTTTCTTCTGTGGTCAGCTACTTTGGACTGACACCTCCATTGGACTTACTGGTGCACACTGCTGTGTTTCTCAAAGACTAACTTCAGCCAATTGCCTTGAGACTTTATAGACCATGTCCCCTCGCCTGCAGGCTCTGTCCCAGAGGCAGAAAACTCCCCCTCCTTATTAGGTTATGCCCACAGAGGCATGAAGTGCCCCAAGAGGCAAGAGATGCCCACAGAGGTAGGAAACGCCCTTTGAGGCAAGAGATGCCCCCAGAGGCATGAAGCGTTCCCAGAGGCAAGAAATGCCCTTTCGCCTGCTAGGCCTTGCCCTTTGAGGCAAGAAAAGCTCCCCTTGGCATCACGCTGGTTATTGCTGCTCGCCTATTTTGTTTTCCATGTCTTATGCCAGTTCTTTTGAAAACGCCTGTACGATATACGTTTCTGTTTACCCCACAATGGCCATTAGTTAAAAAGAAAGGGGGAATTGTTGGTATGCATGAGACCCCTTCTGTTTCATTTGGTTTAAATCCCCCCTGCTTAACACTATTCTATTTACATAACCACTGTTAACAAGTTCCACCTCCCTCCAGGGCATTTGTGGTTCAGTGATAGGATTCTCGCCTGCTCCACCCCCTCCTTGTCACACCCTGATCCCTTCTTTGTCACACCCTGATTTTCACCAGTCACTTTTCTCTCCACCCTCTCTATGTCACATCCTGTTTCCACCCTACTTGGGAAGTATATATAAAGACAGCATTGTGAGTTTTAGAGTACTGTACTTTACCTTGAGTTTAGCTTAGCTCGTCTTAGATTGTGCTGCGTCCTACATGAATAAAGAGATACTGCCTACAGCTCAACTATGAGTCCCTGGTCGTCTGTTACCTGCCCGTGAAGCCAGCCCATTGAAAACAACATAACCTGTCGAAAACAACATCTTGCCAGCCCTGATACTGGGCGACACACTCCCCAAAATGCACTGTGTCAAAATATTTAAGTTTGACTTTTTTCTAAATAGTGTGACGATCTGGACGTGGGGGGTGAGGGGTGGCACACGTTTGACAGTTTTCTTTATTTCTCAAAAGTGAAAAGTGGTTAAAAGGAACAAAGAATGTTATTTAGCTCACTATTATCAATTAGGTCTTGGATTGATAAGATGACAGAGACATTAAGTTGTCTCAGTTCTAAGCAGGCATTAACCACTATTGAGGCTATCGTAGTGTGATTCATAGTTCCGTAATCTGTAATGTGTCGGTGTCACAATGCCGACATACACTGACGTGTGTCCCCTTGGCATTTCAGTAACATTGCACCTGTTTTACCTTGTAAGGGGCTGTGTGTCTAGCTCGTTGCCTAGATGTCAACACCGTACCTCGTTAGCATTTGCGACCATTATCTTCACCCCCCAGCCGTCGGCAGCCCAACGATCTGCGACTTCTTTTTCAGAGCAGATAATGAAGTTATCGAAGTAGATGTCAGAGGTCATGGACCAAAGCTCTAAGCCAATGGCACGGAAGGGAGTGAGAAGGAACGGGTGATTGTCCTCAAAATAGTCTGGATTGGGGATTTTACGAGGGCTCCAGACTCCCTACGAATAAAGACAATTCGGAGACATTTCTCAAACAAGGCAATGACATTGCAGATGCCACCTGAGACAGACAGACAGTCTCAGGAAATCACCAACACTAAGAAAAAAAGAAGAAGGAGGAGGAGGAGGAGAAGGAGAAGAAGAAGCAGCATTGAGGAGACAGCGGAAGGTGTTCATACCTGACACTCCATGGGCCAGGTTCAGGCCCTAGTGCCACCATCACCCAGAGCTGGGTCTCAAAAATACATAAAGATTTTAAAAAAAAGGAACTTGAACTCATACTGAGTCCATTAGTAGTAATCAGTAACAATACTGATTCTTCTTATTCTGTTTATCATGTTCCCTGTGTGTAATGCTGCCTATAAGCCCTGAGAAGAGATCCAAAGTAAGACCCAGCACACAGGGCCTTGGCGAATGACATTTCACAAGCTGCCGTGGCCCTGGAACCTCAGTGTTGGCTATGATGTGTCTTTTTACACATGTGTACAGGTGTGGAATGACACCCGAGATCTCAGACCACTGCAAACCAGTGTCAAATCACTTCTATTTATTTAAGACATTTAAAAATTATCTTTGTTTATTGGATAGAGACAGCCAGAAATCGAGAGGTAAGGGGGTGACAGAGAGGAAGAGAGACAGGAAAGACACCTGCAGCCCTGCTTCACCACTTGCAAAGCTTTCCACCTGCAGGTGGGGACTGGGGGTTCAAACCCAGGTCCTGTGCACTGTGACATGTGCTTTCAACCAGGTGCACCAGCACCCGGCCCCAATAATCAATTTTTAAAAATGATAAAATCTAATAATTTCACAAGGAAGTGTGAAATTTAAAATATATTTCATGATTAGTGAAGTTACTTAAAGAAAGATGTGGTTAAAATTGTCCAAATCATTGGTAGGCAAAGAAATGGTGCCATTCCTTTTCATATGTACCTGTGACACGTGACATCGGTACTCAGTTGTGGCTGAGCCTCTGAACAGTCAATTATTTGACCTAAAAGTTCCATGATGGAACTGGAGGAGGAGACTAAAAGACGACTACTGGATGGTCTCACTCATATGTGGTCTCTAGAGAACTGAAACACATGAACTTGCGAACAAATTAAATAAATAAATAAATAACAAAGTGTCTTTAAGACTTTATGGTCATCACTGGTGGGAGGGAGAGGGCACAGAGCTGTGGAGGGGGCAGTGTGAACCTACAGCCTGCTGTAACCCTCCTGTCTTGTAAGCCAGTATTAATTACAGATAGATGGCTTGGAACAAACAAAAAAAGTTCCGGGGCCAGGCAGGGGTGCACCCAGTTAATTGTTCATATCACTATGTTCAAGGCCCTGGGTTCAAGGCTCCACTCCCCACCTGCAGGGGGGGGGATGCTTCACGAGTGGTAAAATCTGCAGATGTCCCTCTCCCTCCCTCTCTCTCTCTCTCTCTCTCTCTCTCTCTGTGTGTCTCCCTCCCTCCCTTGGCTGCATGCCTGCTCCACCACCAGCCATTACAAGAATCATGGGGCTCGGGCTTGATGGGGGCTGGCAGCGAGGCCCTCACCTGGTAGCCGGGGTTGTCTATCATCGGGGGTCTCCAGATGCCTTTGTACTTGGGGTTATCGACCATGGGGGGGCTCCAGGGGCCACACCCGACGTGGCAGGCTGGGTTAGAGATCCGAGGAGCCTCCCACTCACCGTCCATGTCTTCGTTCCTGCGGGAGTGGGGGAAGAGAGCAGTGAGCCCGGGCTTCCCCTCCTGCGGGTCAGACGGGCCACCCGCCGCCGGCGGGCACCAAGGAGGGAGGCGCCACACGCAGAGGCTCACCAGTCATCGGGCTTCTCCGCCTCAGGGTCTGGGATGAACCTTGGCTCGTCGTCCAGCCAGCCCTCGGGCTTCCCCACACTTGTATCTGCTATCTGGGCAGGTTGGCTTTCATCCCTGTGAGACGCAGGGCTTTATATCATCAGTTATTCCAGAGATGGGGACTTGTGTGCCCAAGGCCCCAGGTTCAATCCCCAGCACTGCACCTGCCGGAGCTGAGTGGTGCTCTGATGTCTCTCTCTCTCTCTCTCTCTCACACACACACACACTCTCTCTCTCTCTCTCTCTCTCTTTCCCCCTTTTTTTTTTACTCTCTCTCCTTCTCAAAAATGAATTAACTTTAGGAGAGATTCAAGATTCACTCCTAGAATTTTAAAAGTGCCTAAGGCCCCAGGTTCAATCCCCAGCACTGCACATGCCAGAGCTGAGTGGTGCTCTGATGTATCTCTCTCTATCCATCCCTATCTCTCTATCCATCTCTATTTATCAGTAATGAAATAACCTTAGGAGAGATTCAAGATTCATTCCTAGAGTTTTAAAAATGCAGATCACAAAGGCTAGAAGGTATCCAAATGTTTCCAGTCCGTCTGTCCTTCTGTTTCCCTCCGCACCCCTCGGTCCGTCAGAGAGCCACTTGCCAGTGAGCCCACATTCCCTAGCGCTGCAAACAAGCTGCCTTCAGATGCTTAGTTTGGGGTCATTTGTTACATAGCAATAGATAATCGGTGCAGTGGGGTAAATGCAAAAAGATAACATTAATTAGCAAGATCAGACTTGGGTTACTCCACCAGCAGAAGGGAAGAAAAAAAGGTTCACAGGAGTGAAGGTAGCAAGAACTTTATGGAGAAGTTACAAAACATGGACACATGTATGAAGTCCAAGAACACCCTGCCAAGGGGAGAGAGACACGCCTCTTTTGGCACCCCAGCTCAAGCTGTCGGGACCAAGGGGCCAGCCTCTCTTTTAAGGAAGACACTCAGAAGAGGTGTGGAGTGGGAATAACCCAGATACCCAGCTAATGTGAAATGTGTGCTGAAGTCAACTGGCGGGAGTGAATCCTGCGGATTCGTAAGCTGATAACATTGCTACTGCAGAACAAAGTGTCACAAAAAAAAAAAAAAACATACAAAACTGAGCACACACATATTGAACAAAGATCAAATAAGGAGTTAAGACGTTGGTACTTTCAATTCATGGAAAATCTCCCTACCATGTGAGAAGCACAAAACACAACTAAAATTCAAGATAGCCAAAAGGCATGAGAGTCCAAAAACCCATTTGAGGAGAGAATTTCACTCCAGATCATCAAGACGTGCTCTGGTGTTTGAAAGGATCCGTTTCATTGGCTGCAGCCGCCCAGCACACAGTGCCCTGGCCTGACGCGGGGGGGACACGGCTGCCGAGAATTTGCGCTTACCAGTCCTCTGGTTTGACGGCTGAGATGTCTGGGATTTTGGCTCTGTCATCCCAGTCGCTGGGTTTCTGGTCACTGGGGTCTTCGATCTCTTTGGGAGGGTTGATAGGGGGTATCACATCCTCTAGCAGACTTCCTTTATTCACCACAATTTGGTCGATGAGCACTTGAAAGGTGTCATCTGGACTCAGCACTAGAGACCAAGGCACATGTATTATATGTATCACATGTTGACAGGCATTTTTGTTATCTTTCATTTTTGATCGATACCAGGGTTATCACTGGAGCCTGGGGCCTGGGGCCTGCATGACAGATCCACCATACTTAGTGTCTGGCCACCACACCCCCTCCAGGTCTTTTTTTTTTTTTTTTTTTGGATAAGATAAAGAGAAAGAGAGACACTTGCAACACCACTTTACTGCTTGGGAAGCTTCCCCACTACAGGCTGAGCATTACAGTAATGTGTGTGCTACTGCCCAGGCCCTTGATAGGTATTTTAAAGAGAATCTTCCAAATAACAATACTAGCCAAAACAGCCCAAGGAAACTTTTCCTCCAACCAAAAATGGAGGAATCGCCAACATATTTTAAGGCAAAATATACAAAAATTGCATTCTAACACAATGTTCTGTTACTTCTTAGGTAAAAAATAGCCACAACTAACTCAGCTTCTCGCCTGGATGGGTTTGAGAATATGAGTCTGAATGGTGGTGGTGTACCTGGTTGAGCACACATGTTACTATGCACAAGGACCCAGGTTCAAGTCCCCAGTCCCCACCTACAGGAGGGAAAGCTTTATGAGTGGTGAAGCAGTGTTGCAGGTGTCTCTCTGCCTCTTTCCCTTTCCATCTCCCCCTTCCCTCTCAATTTCTGGCTGTCTCTATACAATAAATAAATAAAGATAATACCAAAAAAAGATAATCCAATCCTCATGATTATTTTAAAATAATTTTTGAAGCCATCTCAAACTTCTAGAGCTACACATACACTACAAAGAATTAATTTTTTTCCGGAGTCGCCTGAGGAAGGTGATACTCTCATATACACAGTCTTGGGGGTCTGATAGGTAATTTCTACCTTCAGGAACATCTTCCTATCAGGGCACCAAGGCCAGCATAGTAACATTTGTACATTACCATCATTTCCTAGATCTGTATTTTTAATCGATTGATTTATTATTTTATAGAGACAGGGAAAAATTGAGAGGGCAGGGAGAGACAATTAGGGAGAGGGATAGAGGAACACCTGCAGCCCTGCTTCACCACTCATGAAGCTTTCCCCCTGCAGGTGGGGACCAGGAGCTTGAACCTGGGTCCTTGAAATGTGTGTGCTTAACCAGGTGCATCACACCTGGCACCCACTCCTTACCTGTCTTTAAAGATCTCTCTCACTTTCTCTCTGAATGAAAAAGCAGCTTAGAGCATTGGAATAGCACACATGTGAGGCCTGGCTACACACACACACACACACACACACACACACACACACACGACACTGGCATTTCAAATTCTAGGATTTATACATTGTGGTGCAAAGTATCTAAGGACAACTGAAGATACTCCAGCTCACATTTCTCACTATTTGTTTCAAGGCAAATCCTAGCTCCTTAAAATCCCCCAAGCCAAAGCAAAATGCCATTAAGGATATGCCCTTATTCTGTCTTCTTTCTGTAAACAGGGGAGGGGGAGTGGGAAATAATAGATTAAATTAGCTACCAGACATCTGACTTCACGGAGCTAGAGAAACAGACACTGTTAACCAAACAAGCTTCATCTTGATTTCACTATTTACACAGCCACTTACTGAAGAAATAGTTCTACTATTAACATCTCCAGGGGTTTTAGTCATTGCACTGTTGGTCGAATCTTTCATATGAGAATCAGATAATTCCACTGTTACACAAGTTGTCTTCCCTCCCTCTCCCCTGTTTACAGCTGAGATTATACAACTATGTTGCTACATAGGGAAAAAAACAAACAAACAAAAAAAAAAAGGCTGACACACAGCCAGGAGTAAGAACTTAAGGACAAAATAATAGTAGGTCCTTTTTGGTTCCAAATAGGCGCTTCTTAAGAAAAATCTTGAAATGTCTGGATAAATATTGTAACTGAAGTTGACCTTTAAAAATCAGAGTTAAAATATCCAAGCAGATGTCAGGTACATGTGTGTGAAGAGTCTGTTTGATCCAAGACCTTCATCCAACGCCTATCATGGAAGGATGATAAATTGTGACAGTGATATTATAAATTCTTATTTCCTTAAAAAAGTTTAAAAACTCCAGTTAGAAAATTGAAGATATCCTAAATAAATCTGCCATGAAAAGCACTGGACTGCAAAGTCTAAGGTGATCTGTAGGTTTCTGAGAAGTACAGAATGATGTTATAAAACTAACATTAACAGGAAAGGAAAAGAAATGGCAGCCTCAAGTGAGGAGGCCCTAGTGAGGGCAAAACCAAAATAAATAGAAACATTTCTGCTGCCATTCAGGGACTACCAGACAGCTCATCTGGGAGCAGCCTGCTTTGTGAGGAGTCTGAGTTACCCCTCTGCCCCTCTGACCCTGTTGTTTTCAGAAGCCTTCCATTCTTGGTACTTTTACTGCCACGATACCTCAGACCTCATCCCCTTTCACCCTCCACATTCTGCCTACACTTCAAGACCCATTCCTCCAGAGGACAGCTCAGAGTCTCCCCCTAGAAGCCAGGTTGCCTTTGAGGGCTGGCCCCCCTCCTCTGGCCCTGTTCTCTCCACACCTGCCCTCTCCCAGCCACAAACAAGCTCGTCTAATTTTCTTCCCCGGGAAGCTCCCTGAGAAGCTCCGGTGTCTGCCGTGCCCACAGCAGCAGCCGTGGAGTGCAAGTGTGAGATAGAGTGTGTACCCAGGGTGTAGAGGTGGGTCTTCCGGTCGGTGAAGAACTTCTTGAGGTCGACGTCCGGAGGCTTGGCGTGCTTTTCTTCAAAAACTCCCGTTTTGGGGTGTTTGTGTCTGAAGATAAAATGCAGCTTGTAATCTTCGCCACATTTATCCGGCCCAAACATAATGGTATAGGACGTCTTATCGTAAAAGTTTTCCTTTAAAGAGAGATGGGTGTGGGGATTAGTCTGGAAGCACAGAGTATCCTGTCGATTTCTCCAACTGGGGAAGAGTTTCTGGAAATGTAACAAGTGCATCTCCGCAACTCACCAAAGGGGTGTTTGGCTCAATTACCAACAAAGGATGTGGAGATGTGACACATTCTATTTCAAATCAGGTGGGTTTTTTTAAAAAAGTTTTATTTATAAAAAGGGAACACTGACAACAAATCAGGTTTTTATAAGGCACCTGCTCCTTCTGGCCTGGAGACATAGGAGAGGAGCCGAAACCACCCTTGCAACATCTCTCCCCCCCACTTCCTATTTTATTAGATAGGACAGAGAGAAATTGAGAGGGGAAGAGGAAATGTTAGATAGGTAGATAGGTAGGTAGGTAGGAAGAAAGAAATAAAAGGAAGGAAGGAAGGAAGAAGGAAGGGAAGAAGGAAGGAAAGGGAGAGAGAGAGGTAGATAAGTAGGTAGGTAGATATAAGGAAATAGAGAGACAAAGAAAGGAAGATAGGTAGATAGACTGATCAACTTGCAGACCTGCTTCACAGCTCCTGAAGCTTCACCCCTGCACGTGCAGAGCAGGGGTTCCAACCCTGGCCCTCACACATGGTAAGCTATGCATTCAACTAGGTGCACCACCTTCCGGCCCCCTCCAAAACTCCTTAAGCTTGCTGCATGGCTGGGCATCTCTGGGACTGACTGGCAAAGCTGAGCAAGGAGCCAGCATACTTACGACCTGAGCAGCGCGACGGTCACCCTGCACTCGCCACTCAGAAGCACTCTGAGCTGAAGCCTCAGTGACACCTTGAGCACCGTGCCATTTGTCACTCTGAGACTGGGTGAGCTCTTCCTGCATTGTTAGGGATGACGAAACCCATGCCGTCATGGCCCAGCTGTCCTTGAAGGCATACCACGCAGCTGTACACGCATGGCAACTACAGGTGGAACTGAGCATATCTGCCGGCCGGTTACCCCTCAAATAGACTTATTCACTCTAATAAGGTCATCTTAAACATAAAAATATCATACCAGATTCAAATCATCAGTGTCTGCTAGAAGTTTAATGTATGCACCTCCACAATCAATACCATCTTGAAAATTTACTTCATATCTGAATGGAGGGAAAAAGAATCAAACTGCTGATAAATAAAAAGTACTACTTGATTGCCCTCAATATCTAATGTAGCACTCTCAGTTCATTCAAACATCAATGTTTCACATCACCTTTTATTTAAAGCAGGTCTGCAGACCCACAGGGAATTAGCAGAAACGCCTTCTCTTTGAAGTCTTGGAGTATTAGAAATAGAATTCCCACACAATCAACTGAGTGGAGACAGCATGTTTGTTGGCATATATTTTTCCATAAAAGCTGTTCAGTGAAGACTAAGGTATTTTAACAGAAACTCTAGGAAGAAACTTCCAAGGCAGAGGAGGTACACTCAAAATATAGGCTCTTTTGAGGACCAGTTACGGCAACAGGTTTCTAAGAGGTTGCTAACGATTGTAGCCGAATTCAGCTCACCACTGATTTGTCTTTGAGTTCACCGACACCTAAACCATGTTAAATAAGTTGTAGATTTCACTAAGAGCTGCCTCAGGGAAAGCTATTTGGTTTAATGAATTAAAGAAGAAAAAGAGAAATTAACAGGAACTGAACTATTGATTAATTTTAGCTTCTCTGTGACTTCAAATGTTTCTGGAGAAACTTTGGTTATGACAAAGTGAAAAATGAAATTGCAAACAGTTTGAGTCCAACTAATGCCTATACTTGATATCAAAACCCAGAGGAAATGTACTCCATCTAAGTGGTCATCTCTGAGTTGTTGCTGGCTGGTGGGATATTATTCTTTCTTCTCTGCTTTATTTCTGAGGATCTGAGACTTTAAAGAGTGTGAATTGGAAAGATGGGGCAAGGATGGCAGTAAGCTGGGTAAGAGGGGTTGGTTGTATGGAGAGAATAGAACTGAACTTTTAATGGTGAACTCAATGCAGTGCAAACATGCTCTTTTTTTTTTTAATATTTATTTATTTTATTTATTTATTCCCTTTTGTTGCCCTTGTTGTTTTATTGTTGTAGTTATTATTGTTGTTGTCGTTGTTGGATAGGACAGAGAGAAATGGAGAGAGGAGGGGGAGAGAAAGACAGACACCTGCAGACCTGCTTCACCGCCTGTGAAGCAACTCCCCTGCAGGTGGGGAGCCGGGGTTCGAACCGGGATTCTTATGCCGGTCCTTGTGCTTTGCGCCACCTGCGCTTAACCCGCTGCGCTACAGCCCGACTCCCCCAAACATGCTCATTTTTCTGGTAACACACACCCAAGGTTATGTAATACAATGTGACCTTGCCCCCATTTTTAAAAAGATATTTGCAAATGTGCACATACTTCAGGGACAGCGAGACAGGGGATTTATTCTTGATTATGCTACTGACTCTCCTGACTCCTAGTGCAGAGGCACACTATTACACCGTAAGCCTCTATTTTCTCATCTGTATAATGGGCCTACAGCTCACACGACTTGCCTGAGGGCTCCAGGTGTCATGCATGGTCATAGGAGAACAAACACCCAGGAATGGTCACTTCTGGAATGAGCAGCAGCTTGTGCACAGCCACATTTACATCATAGGAAAAATGAGGCCACATGCAGTTATCTATTTATTTATTTATTTATTCACTTTTGTTATCTATTTATTTATTCACTTTTGTTTAAGAATACTATTTCTGGGAGTCAGGAGGTAGCGCAGTGGATTAAGCGCATGTGGTGCAGAGCGCAAGGACCTGCGTAAGGATCCCGGTTCGAGCCCCCGGCTCCCCACCTGCAGGGGAGTCACTTCACAAGCGGTGAAGCAGGTCTGCAGGTGTCTGTCTTTCTCTCCCCCTCTCTGTCTTCCCCTCCTCTCTCCATTTCTCTCTGTCCTATCCAACAACAACGACATCAATAGCAACAACAATAATAACTACAACAAAAAAACAACAAGGGCAACAAAAGGGAATAAATAAATATTTTTAAAAAAAGAACACTATTTCCAAAACTGTCCTACAGAACAGTAATTGTTGTGAGGGGGGTATGTTGTCTGTGGCCAAATCAATCCCCAGAACACAGTGTTAGTTAAAGTTAAAAAGAGGTTTTTATAAGTGTAATTTCTCAAAACCTTTAACGAGGTCAGGATAGTCTTAGCTTTCAAAACTTACAGAGTAAGACTATGCATATTACTACGTATACAACTTGGGGCAAAGCAGCTTCAAAGCTGCTAAAGTTACACTGTAAAAGAATCATAGCAGTAAGCACAGATTTTTTTCCTCTTTTTAATTCATCCTCTTAATTTCCCCAACATTAAGAGAATGTAAGCTTCATTCTCCTTTGAGTGGTTTTCAAGAATATCACAGACTGGTCTCCAAGTCTCCCTCCTCATCTTTTCCTTCGTTTTCAGATCATTAATTTTGTAATTGACATGATTTCTTCTCTGACACTCTTGACCTTTTTCTCTAATCTGACAAGTTGTCTTGTTCACTTGTCTAGAGATCATTCACAATGGACATAGGGAATGGGATTCACTTTAATCCAGAGACATCACATTTTACATAGTTTTCTTTTACTCTTCCATTTCTGTCACAAAGGATAAAAGCAGAGAGTGATATTATGTATAGACAGATATGGACATTAGTAGTCAACACATATCTGTGACTTTGGGAGAACCACTGCAGTTTCCAGTGGAGAGAATGGGGACACAGAACACTGGTGGTGGGAACGATGTGGAATTATACCCCCGTTATATTGTAATTTTTAAATCCATATTAAATCACTAATAAAAATTAAAAAAGAAAATACCCTCCCCCATCAAACAAGAAACAGTGCCTGAGACATAGTCCTGCTCTAGTACACAGCGCTTGTGTGAAGCGTGAAAAATGCCCCACATCTGATCCCTGGCACTGAATATGCCAGAGCTGAGTGATGCTCTAGTTTTAAAAAAAACAACCTGAAAAATAACTTGGAGGTGTCAACAGCTGTCCTGAAAATCATCATTTCCCCCCAAAATTGGAAAAACAAAAAAAATCAAAAACAAACAAGCAAACAAAAACCACCTGTGGCTTAAGCCCCTGGTCTCCACATACAAGAGGGAAGCTTTATGGGCATTTTCTCCTCTCCTTCTTCTCCTCTCTTTCTTTCTTTCTTTTTAATATTTATTTGTTTATTTTCCCTTTTTGTTGCCCTTGTTATTTGTTATCATTGTTATGGTTATTATTATTGTGATTTATGTTGTTGCTGGGTAGAACAGAGAGGAGTTGAGAGAGGAGGGGAAGACAGACAGACACCCACAGACCTGCTTCACCGCCAGTGAATTGACCTCCCTGCAGGTGGGGAGCCAGGGGCTCGGTGCCACGTGCGCTTAACCCGCTGCACTACCACCCGACCCCCTCCTCCTCTCTTTCTTCCCACCTCTTCGCTCCCTCCATCTCAACCTCTTATCAAAGTGGGGGGCTGCCAAGAGCAGCGCAGGCCCTGAGCCCCAGTGAGATAAGCCTGGTGGCAAAGCAGCAATAACAGCACCTTTCAAGAAATGAGGCAGAGTGCATGCGCCACGCCCACACAGATACAGGCCCCAGGCCCTGAGCATATGCAGATGCTGGAGTAGGACTGTGGGGACACCCCCCCCACACACACACACACACACATTTAAAGTTAAAAGAAAAACTGGGCTGGGAGCAGTGCGATCACATAAGCGCACGGTTCCATGGCAGAAAACAAGTAAACAAACACAAGAAAGACCACAAGTCCATCTGCAGATGCTGAGACGGGCACTGAGCTCCGACACCCCTGGGAGGCGAGGTCTGTGCGGACACTGTCGCCACGTGGATGGGCAGCGAGAGGGAAGGCCCATTCAAGCCCCACTGGGCTGGGCTGGGTGCGGTGCATGTCACCCATGATTATGCACATTCTTTAACTAAAACGCTTTCCTGCTTACAGTGTGTGTGGGATAGAGGCAATTGAGACACCAGACCTTGGAGAAACACTGTCTCTCAGGCCTGGTGTGAACTATGGTTGTCATCAGGGGGCAGGGGGCGGCATCACAGAACGGTGGTGGTGGGTGCTGTGTGCAACCATACTCTGTGATCTCGTGGGCCGTTATTAAATCCCTAACAAGAATAACAATTTAGGGAGCCGGGAGGTAGCGCAGCGGGTTAAGCGCAGGTGGCGCTAAGCGCAAGGACCGGCATGAGGATCCCGGATCCCAGTTGGAGCCCCCGGCTCCCCACCTGCAGGGGAGTCACTTCACAGGTGGTGAAGCAGATCTGCAGGTGTTTGTCTTTCTCTCCTCCTCTCTGTCTTCCCCTCCTCCGTTTCTCTTTGTCCTATCCAACAACGACGACATCAACTACAACAACAATAAAAAGACAACAAGGGCAACAAAAGGGAAGATAAATAAATAAAAATTAAAAAAAAGAATAACAATTTTAAAAAGTTGATTTTGGGGGTTGGGCAGTGGTACACCTGGCTAGGTGCACACATTCCTATGCAGAAGGACCTGAGCTGGAGCCCCGGCTCCCCACCTGCAGGGGGGAGGCTTCATGAGCGGTGAAGCAGGTGCTGCTTTTTCTCTCTCCCTCTCTATCTCCCCCTGCCTCCCATCTTCAATTTCACTCTGTCTTATCAAAATAAAATATAAAGAAAAAAATTAAAAGGAGAAAAACCACCACCAGGAGCCACAGTAATAACCCTGGTGACGATTAAAAATAAATGAATAAATAAAAAGTTAATGATTTGAGTGGTCCGGGAGGTGGACTTGGAGCCACACTGGACTCTCAAGTGTGAAGTCCTGAGTTCAATCCCTGGCAGCACATGTACCAGAGTGATGTGTGGTTCTTTCTCTCTCTCTCTCCTCTTTCTCATGAATAAATAAATAAAATCTTTTTTTTAAAAAAAGTTAATGATTTGAAAATAATGAAGGCTTACTATGAAAAAAAAATCCTTTACATGTAGGTGGCAAATATTCTGGTGTATATTATAGAGCTCACTCTGTTGACTTTTTTTTTCTTTTGATAGAGGATGAAAAGAGAGAGAGAGAGGCAGGAGGAGAGACACCAGCAGCACTGCCCCACCACTTCCTTCCTCTGCAGGTGAGCACTGGGTCTTGAACCTGGGTCCTCCTCACTCATGGTAACGTGTGTGCTCTGCCCAGTGTAAACCACCCAGCCCTTACTATTTAGTTTTTAAACAAATCTGTGTTTTACTCAGAACCTCAGGGTTTTCTTAGGTGCACAAATGCACAACCATTTGTGAGTGACAGTGAAACAGAAAATCTGAAGTTTTGTGTCCATCCAATCCTCCAAGTACAACTATATCCCAAAAGTCAACTTCTGTAAAACGCACACACATTTTAAAAGCAGCTGAATCACAGTACGACTTACTGAACTACCAGGGGTTTCTCAGCGAAGATAAAGGGCTTTGCTAACACAGCAGCCACCGCGTGGTGCTTGGCTCTCGATTTCAGGACCAGCCCCCTGTCGCCGGGCACTGCGTTTTCTTTTAGTTCTTCTATTTCCCATCTTCCTGAGACATAAAACAGAACAAACTAAAGTCAAATAAACACTTGCGCATTGCTTTCCAGCAAAGGAGACTAGTAACTAATCTAGTATTTCCGTGAAGGCTAATTCAAGTTCTGAGTAGTGCAATTCTTTTTTTTTTTTTCCTCCAGGGTTATTGCTGGGCTCGGTGCCTGCACCATGAATCCACCGCTCCTGGAGACCATTTTTTTCCCCCTTTTGTTGCACTTGTTGTTGTAGCCTCGTTGTGATTATTATTATTACCATTGTTGATGTTGTTCGTTGTTGGATAGGACAGAGAGAAATGGAGAGAGGAGGGGAAGACAGAGGGGGAGAGAAAGACAGACACCTGCAGACCTGCTTCACCGCCCGTGAAGTGACTCCCCTGCAGGTGGGGAGCCGGGGGCTCGAACAGGGATCCTTACGCTGGTCCCTGCACTTTGCGTCACGTGCGCTTAACCCGCTGCGCCACCGCCCGACCCCCAGAGTGGTGCAATTCTATCTGCATCTGTACACTCAGCTCTTCCTGTGTTCTTCTTTTGGGCAGTGATTTATTACCTTAGCTAGAACTGTAGAGGCAAGTGAATGACAGACTCTACAACATCCACTTCAGACACTTGGAAACTTGACTTTGTTGGACTGTCTTTGTAAGGCTTTTTCATCAGCAACTGTACAAGGCATGGTTTGTCTCAGAGCACCTATCACCCAACATTGCCTTTAAGGCGAAATAGTACAAAAATACACGTGACCAAGGTGTCTCGGAACCTCACCTCTCCAGAGCCCTACCCCACTCCCACTCGGGAAAGATAGAAACAGGCCGGGGTTATGGACCCACCGGCCAAGAACCATGTCCAGCAGAGCCAGGACTCCCACCTTCTGCACCCCACAAAGTATTTTGGTCCATACTCCCAGAGGGATAAAGAATAGGGAAGCTTCCAATAGAGGTGAGGGGACATGGAATTCTGGTGGTGGTGGGAACTGTATGGAATTGTACTCCTGTTATCTTACAATCTTGTTAATCATTATTAAATCACTAATGAAAAAAAAAAGGAGCTGGGTGGTGGCACATCTGGTTGAGTGTACATGTTACAGTGTGCAAGGACCCAGGTTCAAGTCCCTGGTCCCCACCTGCAGGGGGAAAGCTTCATGAGTGGTGAAGCAGGGCTGCAGGTGTCTCTTTGTCTCTCTCCCTCTCTATTACCCCCTTCCCTCTCAATTTCTGGCTGTGTCTACCCAATAAATAAATAAAGATTTAAAAAGTGAGAGAGAGATGTTATCACACTAAGTGGGCAGATGGCCTGGACATACATCTGAATTGGTGGCATTCGTCAGCTACCTTCACTTCTCTTCAGATATCTGTGTAGAGACCCAAGTTTCAAGCTGACAGATCCATGCTCCATGAGCAGAGATGGCAGGTCCCCTTCCCAGGCTCAGTCACCAGTCACAGAACTGCTGGCCAAGAAAGCTGCCAGTCCTGTGAGGCAGCGAGCCACACCAGGCCCTCTCTGGGCCGGAAACTCCTGAATTTCTCCTCGGGAAGCTCTGGAAGTTGAGCCGGGGCCTCACACAGTACAAAGCTAGCCCAGAAAGTGCCAACTGCACATTTTGGTTTTGCTCTTTTTAGGGCAGGAAACAACCAAGTGACTTCAATCTCTTTGTTGTCATTTTGCTGGGGGCGTTGGTGCTGGTGGTGTCACAGTTCAATTTGACAGCCCGAGTACAGAACTGACAGAACTATGATCTCAAAAGCTCGTGGTTTTCTTGACTATCCGAATGGGTGACTCACCATCATATATAGAGATCTCTGCATCTGCTTCATCTTTCTGTGCTTTTGATAGCACCCACCTACAAATAAAGACAGAGAGAATGGATGCTGCCAACAAGTGGACCAGTCCAAGGGAGACAGCACAATGGCCATGCAAAGTAGACTCTCATGCCCGAGGCTCCAACATCCCAGGTTCAAACCCTCATATCACCAGAAGCCAGAGCTGAGCAGTGCTCAGGGGGAAAAACAGACAAATAAACAACGACAAAAAATGTGACAGGACAACCACTGATGAGCTTGATGCATATCAGAAACAAAAGAAAAAATACCGACAGTACTTTTCACGAAGGAGGAAGAGGAGAAGGAGGCGGAAGAGGAGGAGGAGGAGGAGGGAAGAATGAGAATTTAGAGACCAGGTGCTTTTTGTCATTCTGCATGGCTGGAGTTCCCCAGATGTGGACTCTGCAGTCCACCGTCCTTGTGGCCACAGCGGGGATAAACTCTCTGAGCTTCAGCAAAATGTAGGCAGATTCAGCACTCGCCCTCCTAGTTAGAATGGTACCCGGTAAGTGAGAACTCTCACTATTTTAACATCATTTAGGATGGAACAAAGGCTTGGTTTTTTTTTTTCTCCACCTAAAAGTTACATTCTTAGTATCTATCTAAAGGAATGAAGAATAGTCTCGTGTCTTTGTATGAAAGGATAACAATTCAAAGCCAACAGATCTGCCGACAGCAAGCGTGTGTTAAGGCAGCTTCAAAGCCCGTTTTATAGCTCTAGAGCAGAGACAAGTTTCATTGACCAATAACTTAAAAAAAGAAAAGAAAAAGAAACTCAAGACATGATCCTGAGCAAATACTCACCCAACCAACTTTCCACTATCAAAAGTTTCTGTAAAATAGACTTCTCCTGTTGGCTCTGGTGTTTTATATTTAATCTAGAAAGCAGATTTATAAGAATGTACAGTTATTCTCTCCACAAATACTCCAGTGAAATCTCCTTGTCAGCAGAGAAGCTAACAGATCATGTGCACACAGGTGGCCTGGTCTTTGCCCCTTATTGTGGTGGGAAGAGCCACAAAACACTGGAGACACCTTGCTGGGGAAGCCAGGACAGAGGAGGAGGAGGAGGAGGGGGGTGGGGAGAGGAGGGGAGGAGGGGGGAGGAGGAGGAAAGGGAGAGGAGGAGGGGTGGGGGAGGAGGGGGAGGAAGAGAAGGGAGAAGAGAAGAGGAGGAGGGGAAAGAGGGGGAGGTGGGGAAGGAGACAGAATTAGAAAAGCCTCCCCTCCCCGCAGCAGGCAGGCCTGGGAGGCATGCTAACAGGTCAGCCACGCTATTGGGAGAAGAAGGGCAACTGCGTGATCCAAAGCCCATCAAAGGGCACAGCCATGAGCACGGAGCTGACTGGAGCCTGACCAGAGACTGAGGGGCTGTGTTGAGAGCCCAGGAGCCAAAGGGCAGTCAGCACAGAGCAGCTGCCCACCAGCACTGTCCCCAGGGCCGCTATGAGGACGGGGATGGTGGCGACAGTGGCGGCCTCGTGACTCTCAGCAGCTTAGAATCATCTTCATGCTTCCCTATGGGAAGCCCTGATGCCCATTCTCCATCTGAGGAAGCCGGGAGAAGCAAGGCAGCTCGCCCCGGTCTCCCTGTGTGCTAGTGGGAGAGCCTGTGGCTGTCAGCCCAGGCCGTCTGGTCCCAAAGCTGACACGGGGACCCACTGCACTGCAGGAAGTGAATACTAACTGGCCGACAAGAGGGCAGGGGATCATTGGAACCGAGGATGAAAACAGCTGTGCAGAAAGCAACCCAGGTCCTTTCCCTGCCGGCACTCCTGATCTTAGGTGATGACTCGCTATGAGAGAGATTTCTCCTCCCAGGCTTTAGGGAGAAGGATGCAGACATGCCTTTTTTCTGCTGCCACTGCTCCTACTTCGTCCAGATCATTTCCTGTCTGTCTTAGGGCAATGAGTCAGTAATTTAGACAAAGCTCTGTGTATCCGCTCAAGTGTCAGCACTTAGCTGCCATCACTGCCAGTCTCCCCGGGAGCGGACTAGACTTCAGCTCCACCGTTGTGTGCACAGACAGGTTACATGGGCTGGGCCATGCCGCCCCAAGAGGCTTCCTCTCATCACACCTGCTCTACTTCCACAGCAGTTTATACAGTAACTTTTTTTTTTTTTTTGCCTCCAGGATTATCACTGGGGCTTGGTGCCTGCACTGTGAATCCTAGAGGCCATTTTTCCCATTTTGTTGTTGTCCTTACTGCATTGTTACTGTTATAATTGTCGTTGTCGTTGGATAGGACAGAGAGAAATGGAGAGAGGAGGGGAGACAGAGACAGGGAGAGAAAGAGAGACATCTGCAGACCTGCTTCACTGCTTGTGAAGTGACCCCCCTGCAGGTGGGGAGCTGGGGCTCGAACCAGGACCCTTGTACCGGTCCTTGCGCTTCTCGCCACGTGCACTTAACCTGCTGCGCTACCTCCCAGCCCTCTAGCTTATGTGTTATTTATCTGCACTGATTCCCATATCTACAGTATACTACCAAATTAGAAGGGGCCAGGTGGTGGTGCACCCAGTTAAGCACACTTACCACCATGAGCAAAGACCTGGGTTCAAGCCCCCACTCCCCACCTGCAAGGGGTGCTTCATGAGCAGTGAAGCAGGTCTTCAGGAGTCTGCCTTTCTCTGTCTCCCCTCCCTTCTCAACTTCTCTCTGTCCTATCAAGTGTAATAGAAGGGGTGGGGGGAGGCCGCCGGGAGTAGATTCATAGTGCTGGCACTCAGCCCCAGAAACAACACTGGTGGCAATAAAAAAAAGAAAAAGAAAAAGAAAAAAGAAAGTTAGAAGCAATAAAGCCTATTCTTTCTCAAGTATCTTTTCAAACTCAAATTTTCACCAAAATTCCTACACTGTCCTCAAATACTCCTGGGCTTCAGGGTCTGTTCTGAGCTCTGTGATGACATATGTCTTTGAGTCATAGTGATGCTTATTATTATTATTATTATTATTATTTATTTTGCCCCCAGGGCTATCACTAGGGCTCACTGCTGGCACTATAAATCCACTGCTCCTGGCAGCCATTTTTTTCTATTTTATTGGATAGGACAGAGAGAAATTGATAGATGAGGGAAGATAAAGAGGGAGAGAGAAAGAGAGTCCCCTGCAGACCTGCTTCACTGCTTGTGTAGCGTCCCCCCTGCAGCTGGGGGCTCGAACTCATGTCCTTGTGCTTAGAACTGTGTGTGTTTAACCAGGTGCGCCACCGCCTGGCCCCCTTAGTGCTCCATTTTAAATAAGATATTCTCATGGAATTTAAAATTTAACAGTTGAAAGGATATCCACCTTCCAAAGCTGAACACGCCATGTGCCAATCAATCAATCAGTCAATCAATCAATACAGTCATCTGAAGGAAGTACAGCAAAGGCCCTAACATCTCTGCTTTCCGAGGCCCTGTAGATAGCAGCTGGCCCAGTGAATACGACTGGTGTTTTCTGGCCATCAAAAGTACTTCTGGGAAATAAAATATGAGTGTTCCAATTGGAGACATGATAATTCCTTTAGGTAAGGAAAAAAAAAAAAAAACCTCCTAAGGAGGAGAGAAGCAGAGGAGCGAGTAGCCTTTATCTGAAAAGGCCTGGGTGTCAGAGTCAGAGTGAGACTGTGGCAGGACAATACTCAGTGGTCTGGGCAAGGGGCGGCCCCCTGCTGGTTTAGGAAAACCTTCCCCGTCTGGCGAGGAGGCTGCCAAGGTGCCTGCACACCTCCATAGCAGATGGGCACACTACAAAATGACAGCAAGTGGTGGTGGCGGTGGTGTGTGGTGTGTGTCCCTGTGTGTGTGGGGAGGGGGGGAGAGGGGAGCGGCACTTTCTTGCTGTTTACTTAGTAAACAAAAGCTAGGGCCAGGAGGTGGCGCACCAGCTTGAGTGCACATATTACAATGTGCAAGGACTCAAGGTCAAGCCCCCAGTCCCCACCTGCAGGGGCTGCAGGTGTCTCTCTCCCTCTCTAGCTCCCCCTTCCCTCTCGATTTCTGGCTGTCTCTTTCCAATAAATAAAGGTAGTAAAAAAAAATTTAAAAAGAAAGGGAGAAAAAGAAAAGCTACTAGGGTCAGTCCTGTCTACAGCAACCGTAGAAAGGAATCAGTTCTGATAACCTCACCTCTGGGTAGAGTTCACCTTCCTTAACAGGGATCCGTTCCGAGCTTTCTTCAAAGCCTTCCACCTCAGTGCCATCGTCCACATGCTCCGCACTGACTGAGATTAGCAGAAGGCTCCAGCACAGCCAGAAGCTGTGAACACGCATACTGGCTGCCTGAGAGGTGAGATCAAAGCAAGCGGAGAAGGTCAGAGGTTTGTTCTCCCTGGTGCAATATCTCTGATTTTCAAAACATTTCGTATGGATAGAGATAAATTGGGAGACGATGGAAGAGGGGGAGAGGGGAAGACACCTGCAGCCCTACTTCACGGCTCATGAAGCATCCCCCGCAGGTGGGGACCAGGGGCTTGAACTTGTGATGTGAGCGCTTGACGAGGGGCACCACCACTCAGCCCCAAGAATGATTAGTTTAAGTATACTCAAACAACTTCTACTATCTTCCTTTCCTAGAACATGTATTTTTTTAATCATTAAAAAAATTATTTAAGGTATGTTTTGAGTAAACTAAAGTAAAATAAAGCCTCAGATCTCACAGATTCTACTTTAAAAAAAAATGCTCAAAGGTACAGAACCTAAACAGACAGTGGCATTCCCTAGCCCACATTAACTCACATGAACTCCTTTAAAAGCAAGGAGGAAAGATGACTGTCTCTAGATGTCTCTGTCTCTGCTGCTTTTGTTTCACAGCTAGAAATGTATGGTGAAATCTAGAAATGTAAGGTGAAATCTAGAAATGTATGGTGAAATCTAGATACACATATGTGTCCATGCCAGAGACATGAAAGAAAAAGAATTGCATCACCAGTCAATGGGGTCAACTTTTGTCAAAATCAAACCACCACCAGGACAAATTCAATAGGAGAATTATACAAAAGATACTTTGTGTGGTTTCAACCTGTAAGTGTTGGTCTGACACTTGGCCCGTCCTAGAGACATGCACAGGAGAAAACCAGTCTTTAGCCTCCCTGTTTCCCAGGCTTGCTGACCACAGCTTTCTTGCAGTGTCTGTCTTTCTGTCTCTCCATCTGTCCTGTGCATCTGAGCAATTGGTGCTATTCTCAGGATGTGTTTAGAAGAACTATCAGGGGGAGGGGATGGGATACAGAGTTCTAGTGGTGGGAATTGTGTGGAATTGGACCCTTCTTATCCTATGGTCTTGTCAGTGTTTCCATTTTATAAACAAAAATTATTTTTAAAAAAGTATTCCCTCCTCTGTAATTTTTTTTCCTTTCTTAAATATGACAAGAGGAGCATTGGCAATCATTTTTCTTAATTAATCAGCACTAACTTTTCTCTCGGTGGTTGTGAGGTGAGAGTCTGTGTCTGTGTGTTGGGTCTGGATGGTCTACAGACCCGGCCAAGCCCCAAAGTCCCTTGCTAATGAAGGTGGCTGTCCAAGGCCACGATGTTTGGCACAGCAAAGCTCTGCTCACATGTTGTGAGATAGTCAGTCAGTGTGGGTGCCTCACACCCGCACGTGGAGAAAAGGAAGGAGCCTAAGGTGCTAAGGCTCTGAGGGTCTCTCCCTCTCCGGACAGGCTGCAAGCCTTCAGCTGGGAGCCGGGGTGCCTGGACGGGACGCCATTCAGGTCCCTGCTCTCCTGTGTCTCTGCAGAGCTTCTGGGCTGGCTCCAGAATACGCCAAAGTAAAGTAACTCTGGCCAAGTGGGAGCTTCCCTGCTCCCCAGCTCTGAGGGCAAGACCACCATTAGCTCAGAGAGGCTTATCACTTTTTCACCACAGAGCCCTCCAAAATCTTCCCTGCCAGCCCCCAGGCAGAATTAAAAATCGGTGCCATTTCTGGGCATTCCCTGATGTCCGACTGCACAGGCAGGGGCCTAGAGGGAAAGTCTGGGGCCTAGGCGGTGGTGCACCCGGTTAAGCTCACATACCACCAGGTGTAAGGACCTGTTTTGCGCCTCTATTCCCCACCTGCAATGGGACACTTCATGAGCAGTGAAGCAGGTCTGCAGGTGCCTCTCTCTCCCTCTCCCTCTCTATCTCCCCCCTCTTCTCTCAATTTATCTCTATCCTGTCAATCAAAAATAGAAAGAAGAAGAGGACGAGGAGGAGGAAGAGGAGGAGAAAGGAGGAAGGAGAAAAAGGAAAAAAATGTGGCCACCAGAATTGGGGGATTTGTAGTGGAGGCACGGAGCCCTAGTGCAGGAAATGTCAACCACCGCCTCCCGGCCCCTGGGGCAGAGGGCAGGAGGAGGGGCGCCGCGCCCAGGTTAGCCCCTTCCTCCCCTGAGATAATGAGAAGACTCTGTCTTCCTCAGGATTGGGGCGGCAGAGCAGGGGGAGACCCAAGAGAACCCAGGGCACATCCCAGCAGGTGCAGAAGGACTGAGTCAGGCCCAGTCTGAGTGCCCGCAGGCTCAAGACCCACACAGAAACACGGTTCCAGTTCCGGCCCAAAGACAAGAGATGCAGGAGGCGCCAGTCACTGCACAGGCAGGAAGAGGTCTGGGGTCTGCCCGAGGGCCCACCTTTCAGTCTACCGCACCTCCCCCCATGGATGAGGACCACCTACAGGGAGGGCCGTGGGCCGTAGCCAGTCTACCAGGCTCTAATGGGCATCTCACCCCAACACACCCTCACACACACACGGGGATGATGTGGGATCTCCCACAAATATGCCTGTGGGGGACCCTGTGCCAACACTCAGGGGACACAGACAGCCCTCCCCCCGCCCCCGGCACCAGAAGTAGACAGACACTGACCTGGGAGGTGCAGGCTGTCTCTGGAAGCTGCTAGTTTTCTAAGTGAGCGTTACCTTAACTAGTGCACACTGTTAAACGGGCAGAGCTTCCTCAGTCACAAAGACCCAGAGACAGAAACCATCCCCAAGCAATACGGCACAGAGTGGGGGAAGCACAGATAGTCAGTGCAGACACCTTGAGGGTGACAGCAGGTAAGGACCCCAGGTGACAGAAGCATCCCTAGGGATGAGGGTCACACATCTCATCACAGACCCCTGCAAGCGTCCACCCGGCTTTGACCTAGCACGTTATGATCGGGCCCTCCTCCATCGCTATCCAACAGGCCATGGCCGGTGCGCCGCTATGTTCCATCGCCGGGGAGCCAGAGACGACCCGAACTGCCCCTGCGGCTCCAGACAGACTGTGACCCACAGAGTCAACGACTGCCACCTCTCCAGATTCAAAGGAGGTCTCGAAACTTGACATCAGGCTCAACCTGACGCTGTGGACTGGCTACGGAAGAAGGGCAAACGCTAGAAGAAGCAGCAGGGTCACACAGTGGCTGTGAGAAGGCAGGAGAGCAGGGCAGGGGCCGGAGCCGAGACGCTGGGCAACGCAGGGTTGTTCACCTTGCTCATACCAGGGTGATGGCGGTCTGGATGGTGGTGCACTTGCTTGAGTGCACATGTTACAGGACCCGGTTCAAGCCCCCAGCCCCCACCTGCAAGAGGAAAGCTTTGCGAGATTTAAAGACAAAACTAATCACAGGGAGAATGAACCCAGCCTGCTCCGGGCCTCGGCCCTGCACCACCTTACACACTGCAGTTCAAAGGGACTCCCGGGAGTCACGTCCAAACTCACGTCCGAAGCAGCACATTAACGGCGCGTTTGCTTATGTAAATAAGGTTTGTTTTTTTACCTCGACCAAGCTCCAGAAGACTAGCTGGAGGCACACTCACCAGGGACAGGAAGCCACTGCTCCTGGCTTTGCCCGTGCATGGTGTACCCGCAGAGACTCGGCTGAGCAGACGGCCCATTCTAGGAAGGTTGGTGCCCGGTGGCAGGGAAACGGGCTGGGGGTGGGGGGGGGGAGGGCTGTTGCCAAGCAACCAGCTGGGATGAGGCTGGTGTTTCCACAGCACCAGAGCACTCTGCAGCCAAGGGTTTCTAGGCAATTAGGAGAGGGCCGGGAAGCGAGATTCCAGAGAGCACACAAGCCCACAAGACCCCAACTAAGAAAAGCCTTTTCTTTTTTTTTTTAAAGTTTTATATTTATTCATTTATTTTCCCTTTTGTTGCCCTTGTTGTTTTAACACTGTTGTGGTTATTATTATTGTTGTTACTGTTGTCATCGTTGTTGGGTAGAACAGAGAAATGGAGAGAGGAGGGGAAGACAGAGAGAGGGAGAGAAAGACAGACACCTGCAGACCTGCTTCACCACCTGTGAAGCGACTCCCCTGCAGGTGGGGAACCAGAGGCTCGAACCGGGATCCTTATGCCAGCCCTTGTGCTTTGCGCCACCTGCACTTAACCCGCTACGCTACAGCCCGACTCCCAGAAAAGCCTTTTCTACAACTGAACTCTCAGAAGAATGCTGGGGCCCAGTACTCAAACAACAGCAGCCTTTGATGCTGTAACGTTATGTCAGGGGCTGAGTGGTGCCACACCTGGTTAAGTGCATGTATTACTATGCACAAGGACCCAGGTTCAAGCCCCCAGTCCCTACCTGCAGAGAGAAAGATTCAGGAATGGTGAAGCAGTGCTATAGGTGTCTTTCTGTCTCCCACTCTATGCCCCTTCTTTCCTTCCTTCCTTCCTTCCTTCCTTCCTTCTTATGCCCCTTCTTTCCTTCCTTCCTTTTATCTTTATTTCTTTCTCCCACCATAACACTGCTCAGCTCTGGCTTATGGTGGTGCAGGGGATTGAACCTGAGACTTTGGAGCCTGAGGTCTGAGAGTCTCTTTGCAGAACCATTATGCTGTCCCCATTTTCTCTATCCCTTTCTATCTCTCCCCTCCTGTCAAAATTTTCTCAATCAAATAAAGCTTAAAGACTAAAATATATATATATGTATTTAAAAAATTAAATTAAAATTAAAAGAAGAAGGTTATGTCAATGCCACTGGCTCTGTCCAGTTCAGGGTACACTGCAAAAAAAAAAAAAAGCATTTCTGGGGGTGGGGCAGTAGTGCAGTGGGTTAAGCGCACATGGCACCAAGAGCAAGGACCAGTGTAAGGATCCCAGTTCAAGCCCCCAGCTCCCCACCTGCAGGGGGGAGTTTGCTTCACAAGCAGTGAAACAGGTATACAGGTGTCTATCTTTCTCTCCCCCTCTTTGTCTTCCCCTCCTCTCCATTTCTCTCTGTCGTAGCCAACAACAATAACAACAATAACAAGGGCAACAAAAATGGGAAAAAATGGCCTCCAGGAGCAGTGGATTCTTAGTGCAGACACTGAACCCCATTGATAAACCTGGAGGCAAAAAAAAAAAAAAAAGGTTTTCTGTGGAGAAGGAAGAGTGGTCTTGATAAAGACAGAAGTTTTACAATCTAGTTTATTAAGGAAGAACTCTAGCTATGAAGAGACACCTTCTACCTTAGGGGCTGATGAACTTGGCGATGGACATACTTCAGGAAGGGTGAAGGGGTGGGGGCATGCATGGTGACTGCACTCACCGAGGGTCTGAAGGTCCCAGGAGCGCCTGGCTCTGCCCGACACTGGGTTTGCAGGAATTAGCAAAACACACGTCAGCTCACAAGGCTGGCGGTCCGGCAGGAGAACTGGACACCAGGAAAACCAAGCGTGACTGGTGAGAGCAAAGGAACTCTGAGCGGAGTGTGAAGAAGGGAGAGGCCTCTTACACTGAAAGCATCTGAAGTGAGTGAGGTGCAGAGAGGCCGAGAGGCAGAGGGCATGGCTTCCTGGACCCCCATAATAAAAGCTGCAACACCTGACCAACTGACAGAGGAGAGTGGGGCCAGAGGCACACACACAAGAGGAGAGGTTCTCACTGGGCTTCCGGCATGGGCACCCCATTTCTGGGCCCCTCCACAGAGACTGGAGTCCGGGGTGCATAAGGAAAGGAATGCTCTGGGGGGCAGTAGCTAGGACAAGAACATACAAACAAGGCTACTCAAAAGAGGACAGGATGAGAGACTCTCAGCTAGGACTCTCTTCAAGCTCGAGGGCTGTTCTCCGCTGAGACTCTGGTTAAGAGGCTCAACCCGGGGGCCAGGCAGTGGCACACTGGGTTAAGCACACACATAGGGCGAAGCTTCAGGATCCCAGTTTGAGCCCCTGGGTTCCCCACCTACGGGGGGAGTGGTGAAGCAGGTCTGCAGGTGTCTGTCTTTCTCTCCCTCTCTCTGTCTGCCCCTCCTCTCTCCATTTCTCTCTGTCCTATCCAACAACAACGACATCAATAACGACAACAATAATAACTATCACAACAATAAAACAACAAGGGCAACAAAAGGGAGGGAAAAGTAACAACAACAACAAAAAATTAAAGAGAAAGAGCCACTCCCACTCTCCCCTCTGCCAACACAGATGCACATACGTGGGTGTTCCTTACACAGATCTTCCTGCCTCCAGTCGCTTCCTTCATTTAGCCCAGCACAGCTAAAAAAGGTAACTAACTCCCATGTGCCTCTTTGCGGGCAGCTGTGCCAGTCCCCAAACCCCTTCCCTGCCCTCTCACCAACATGAGTTTAAAAAATCTTTCTCAAATCCAAGTCATTGTCAGAGAAATGCAAATAAAGAAACAAACAGATAGCACCTCACTCCTGTGAGAATGTCAGACATCAGAAAAGATAGCAACACCACATGCTGGAGAGGTTATGGGGACAAAGGAACCCTCCTGCTCTGCTGAGGGGAATGTAAATGGGTCCAACCTCTGTGGAGAGAGTCTGGAGAACTCTCAGAATGCTAGAAGTGGACCTACCCTATGATCCTGCAATTCTTCCACTGGGGATATATCCTAACACAGCCATCCAAAAAGATCCGTGTGTACCTATCTTCATAGTAACATAATTTGTTGCTTTTTTTTTTTTTAACAGAGCACTGATCTGCTCTGGTTTACAGTGGTGCAGGGGATTGAACCTGGGACTTAGAAGCCTCAGGCATGACAGTCTGATAGTAATACAATTTGTAATAGCCAAAAACCTGGAAGCAACCCAGGTGTCTAACAACAGATGAGTGGCTGAGCAAGTTGTGGTCTAGATACACAATGGAATACTACTCAGCTATAAAAAATGATGACTTCACCTTCTTGACCTCTTCTTGGACAAAACTTGAAGGAATCACGCTAAATGAAATAAGCCAGAAAGAGAAGGCTGAATATGGGATGGTCTCATTCCTGGGCAGAAAGTTGAGAAATAAGCGCAGAAAGGGCAACGCAGAGCAGAACTTGGACTGGGTCTGGTGTAATGCACCACAGTAAAGGACTCGGGTGGGGGTTGGGGTTTCAGGTCCTGGTACATGATGGAGGGGGTGAGAGTGTTCTGCAGAAAACTGAGACATTTTACACACGTACCAACAAACTACACCTACTGTTTACTGTAAACTATTTACTGTATTCTGTTCCTACTTACTATTAATCTGCCCCCCCTGTCTTTCTCTACTACCTGTGTCAAGTATAGCCCGTAGCACTCTCTAGTTTGCAGAAAATAAATAACCAATACAATAAATTAAAAAGATTAATTTTATTGTTGTGATAAACCAGAGCTCTGGCGTTGACTGCTCAGGGATGGAACTTGAGCTCCTGAGCCTGCCAGCCCCTGCACTCCCGCAGGCTGAGTGGGCTGAGGTCTGCCCCCTTCAAGGCCCACGTCCCTCACTCTGTCTGCCTCAGCCCACAAACACCTGCTGCTTTCAGCCTCCTCTGCCCTGCAGCCTCCTGGGACTCAAATCCTCGAGTGTGGGCCCTCTACCCCAGCTTCTCCGGCACCTCTCTACAGGGCAGGCGTTTCCGATAAAGCTGATAAAGCTGCCCCGTCTGTCTGGTGGAAGGTGATAGCAGGCTGTTTGGGGAGGATGCTGAACCCCTCAGGCATCCCAGCACACAGCCAGCTCTTAACTGCTGGACCCCAGGAGCAGAAAGCTTGGTGGCTTGACCCCAAGAGGGAGAGGGAGACCCAGGTCAGGCCAGACTCTGCAGGCTCAAGCAAAGCCACCTGGTTGGGGGGGGGGGGGGTGACATCCAGAAAGTTCCATCCTGACACTAGAGAGAAACTGAGAGCTACTCAGTGTGACTGGGTCAAGCCACCTCCGTCCCAGGAGGGGCGTCCCAAGGGGCATTGCCTCCTTCCTGAGAGGGGTGGGAGACTCTGCTCGGCCTGGGGGTGAACTGGGTGTTGCCTAAGTGCCGGTCGCCTGCCTGTGACCAGGGACACACAGGGACAGTCTGATGTCTGATGAGGCTGTGCGGACTCAGACTGGTTCGGTGAGCACAGCCGGAGAGTTTAACACTTTCCTGCTGGTTTGGCTGCAAATGGATCCCCCGCCCCCGACTTAGAGCCTTGTCCTCACCCCTCCAACCACCATCCCCCCAGCCTTCTGGCCTCTAGTTCTCGTCCCCAGCAAGGACCTCCTCCCTGCTGAAGCTCTAAATGAGAGTCACCAACGCGTCTGATCATAAACAGGCCTTAGGTGATAATGAGTGTCTAGTCACCAGGGTTTCACTGAATCCCAGGCGGGGCGCTCGGGCTCCCTGGGTCCCCGCAGAGAAAGTAAGTGTGTGTGGGGGGGGTGAGGGCGGCGGGGTGGAGGGTGTCACAGGCCTGGCGGGCGCGGCCCCCTCCCTCTCAGTCGGGGTGTCCCCATCTGAGCCTGCTGTAGGTGAGGACAGCAGGTGGGAGGCGGCAGGGTGGGGCTCCCCGGGGGCCCCCCACATCCCGGGGACGCCCAGAGCTCGAGCTTGGAACGGGCTGGGCTGTAACCGCTGCACCAACGGCCTCGGCTCCCTGGGCACCCAGACGTGGGGGTGGGGGTGGGGGTGAGGGGGGGTGGGAGGGGGGGTGGGGGTGAGGGGGGGTGGGAGGGGGGGTGGGAGGGGGGTCTGAGAGAGGGTGGGCGCAGGGTGCCAGGGCCCCACTCTCCAGAGGGGGGACACCCTTGGGCCCGGGGTGCCTTTCCCACAGAGAAGCCTGGGAGCTTGCCAGGAGCTCCCCCTGCTGCACCCCAGTCTGCACCCCACCCTCAGCCCTCAACACCCCTGTAGGTCTCAAGAGGAGACGCTGGGGTCCCCTCCCGCGCGGCCCCGCACCCCAGCCCCGCCCCAGCCCCTCCCCCAGGGCGGCCGCAGGTGGCCTCCAGCCCGCGCACCTGTCGGGCCGTCGCGGTGGCAGCTCAGCGGTGGGCGCCGCCCCTGGGTGCCCGCGTCTCCCCGGACCCGTCCCGCCGCCGCCCGCAGGCTGCCAACCGCGCGTGCGCGTGCCCAGGGCCGGCCCTGCGCCAGGTGGGGGCTCAACGGCCGGCAGGGGGCGCCCCGCGCCTCGAGCTGCGCCCCGGGGTGGGGGGCTGGGGGCCGGGGGCTGGGGGCGCCCTCCCGCGGCACCTTCCCTCCGCCGGGCCCGCACCCGCGGCTCTGCTCCTGCGCGGTGGCCCCGGGTTCCAGCCGGCACAGGGAGACGGCAGCCTGGAGACACTGGCACCTGGCGGGACCCGGGTTTGAGTCCCCGCGGGGCTCCTGCCAGGACAGCCCTGGGCAGAAGAGAGAGCAGGCCTGTGAGACTCGGGAGGCCGGGTGGTGGTGCACCTGGTTGAGCGCACATGTTACAACGCATAAGTTCCCAGGTTCGAGCCTCCAGTCCCCACCGGCAGAGGGAAGGCTTTGCAAGTGGTAAAGCAGTGTTGCAGGTGTCTGTCTGTCTCTTTCTATCACCCCCTTCCCTCTCGATTTCTGGCTGTCTCTATCCAATAAATATAAAGATGATAAGAATTAAAAAAAAAAACACGATGCTGCCTTCGCCTGGGTGGTGGTGTCTTTACCCGCAGCAGGGAGCCGCCCCAGGGTCCCGCCAGGTGGAGGGCGCTAGCAGGCTCCCCAGCTCCGTGTTCGCTGTCTGTCCTCAGGGAATCCGGGACTGACCTGCTCAGGGTCCACAAGAAGTGGCCGCACAGAAGGCAGACTCCAGGTTCTCCGACTCCGGAGTCCAAGCCCCCCCCCCACCCCCCACACACACACTTCCCCAGAGAGAACTGTCTCCCCACAAGCCTGTGGACGGGACCAAACATCCCGACCCTCTGCTCCACCTGCCTGTCCAGTGGCTGCCCAGTGGCTGCCCAGCCGCTCAAGTGCAGGACCCTGAGTGAAGGGCCCTTTCCCACGTGACCTTCCGTGGGACGGAGCATCAGGACTGCTGGGTGGACATGAGTCTCATCTGAGGTAGCACTGTTTGCAGAAGTTTCTCTGCCATTAGATTTGACACGAAATCCTCAGCACTGAAAATCACTCCAGGCTGCACACACACACCCCTCCCTCGGGTGGACAGTGATGTCACCGGGGCCCTGTGCTTGGGGCAGCAGAGGGTGGAGTCAGCCTGTCGGCTCCACACAGTGGGCAGGGAACCAACATGTCACAGCTTGGTGTGCTCCCCAACCTCTCACCAGAGCCAGGGGCAGACAGCAGATGACACCCCAGGTTTCTGAAGTGAAATTCTAACCACCCAACATATTAACAGTGCCATCAACACTCCCTGGGAAATACAACTTTATTTCCCAAATAAGTCTGACTCAAAGCATCTGAAATTAAAATAATAATCAGTTTTCAATCTTCAGGAAACTTCATGCATTAATTACTTCCACAGTTTACAAAGATCTGTAAGAAAGCTCTTGAGTGCTCACCAGCGACAGGAAGAATCGTGAAGACAAAACCCTCTGGCTACACAACCTGGTCCTAGGCTCTGTGGAACTATGGTGGCTATTGGCGGAACAGGGCAGAAACTGGGGGTAGATGGAGAGGAGCCCCTGGATGTGAGGGCCTTGGAGCTCTGTGTTGGTTGTGGTGAGACTCTTTGTTGCTTTTGATACGAATCAAAACCAAGAACAGCGCCTCTACAGCTCAGGCCACAGATCCTGTGACTGCTTAGCAGAGGCTGATTTTCTTACTTGACTTTCTCAAAGGCAGCCTGTGGTTGGCAGTCTCACTGCCAGTGCAAACACCATTGCTGACTTGGAAAGATCGCAGAGCTCTGTGGATACAGAACTGAGTTCTGAGGCCAGTTGGATCACTTATGGCCCTCTGGACAATTCACTGACCTCCTCGAGGCTGAATTAACAATTCACTAGTGATTCAGACTCCTTGAGACCTGCTAAGTTCCTCTGATGTTCAAAACATTGTTGGGGGAGTCGAGTGGTAGCTCAGTGGGGTAAGCGCACATGGCGCAAAGCACAAGGGCTGGTGTAAGGATCCCAGTTCAAGCCCCCGGCTCCCCACCTGCAGGGGAGTCGCTTCACGGGTGGTGAAGCAGGTCTGCAGGTATCTATCTATCTCTCCCCCTCTCTGTCTTCCCCTCCTCTCTCCATTTCTCTCTGTCTTATCTAACAATGATGACATCAATAACAACAATAACTACAACAATAAAACAATGAGGGCAGCAAAAGGGAATAAATAAATATTTTTTAAAAAACATGGTTGGTACCATCTGCTTCTCCTTCTATGGAGAAGGAGCTCTGTCTCACATGCAGGGGGTCTACTTCACAAGCAGTGAAGCAGGTCTGCAGGTGTCTTATCTTTCTCTCCTACTCTCTATCTTCCCCTTCCCTCTAAATTTTTTTCTGTCCTATCCAATAAAAAAAAAAAAGGAAAAATGGCCACCAGGAGCTGTGGATTCATAGAGTCAGCACTGAGCCCCTGCAATAACTGGAGGCCAAAAGAGAGAGAGAGAGAGAGAGAGTTCTGTAGTGCTGTGTCTTAGAGTTACAGACAGCCCTGCTGGAATCATCTGTGGGGAGAATTTCTGGTAGAATCATGTAAGTGCAAAGAAAGTGATTTCACAGTCACAGTCAGTATGAGTCTAAACAAAGGTCCAAGTCCACCAGCCCAAGTCGCTTTGCTCTGGTCTTCTGATACTGCCCCCTCCCTACCCCGCTGTCATAATGAACCTCAGCCCAGACCCCATGACTGGTGGCTGAGTGACACCCACTACTTGAGAGGAGGAAGGCAGAGAGGAGTTGGGCTGAGTCTCCTGACGCTGTAGGAACACTTTCTGGAAATGCTACGTATGGCTCCGAGCCCTGTGCTCTGGCACTCCGGGCACTTCAGTAGCTCTGTGACCTCCTCTGAGCTCCAGAGGCCTTTGGGGTCATCCCAGCATCAGCAGGACGTGGGGCTGCACATGTCTCTCTCTCCCTCTCCCTCTCTCTCTCTCTCTTCCATCTTAATTCTCTTTGCCCCATCAAATTAAAGTAAAAAAAAAAATCTTAACAACAAGAAGTCCTAACAAGAACTTTTCAAGAAACACTGCTATATTTTTAAGAGATTCCTATGTCTCTGTTTAGTTGTTATGTCCTCTTAGCATGGACGCTGAACTGGCATATTTAGTCTCAAAAGTTCAAAACTACGTCAGATAAAAAATGGTATGACATACATACCATGACTTCTTATTCCCTCCCTCTACCTCACTGGAGATAATGACTAGCATGTGGCTTCTTTCCTTTGAAAGGGAGGGTGAAATGGACACACATGGACAGGTCACCCTTTATATAAAGGCTCTTTTTACACAGCATGCGACATCTTCATCCTGCAGCCATGTGTGAGGTCTACTCATTCAGGGATAGCAGCAGCATGGGTTAAGATTTTCCTGTGTGGCTGAAGGGTAAGAAATAGAGCATTACTTTTCAAAGTAAAACTCAATAGACTAATAGTGAGAGTAGTAGTGGATTTTAATAGAATCCTCTAAGAACCAGCTAGATCTAAGAAAAATTAGTTATAATGTATAAAATGTAAATAAATTAACTTTATTCACATTAAGTTTATATAAAATCCTGTGACCAGTCATACAAGTATTTTAAGAAAGCGTTGTAAGCCCCAAAGTAACATTTATAAAATCAGACAAAAGCAACACGTCCTTCAAGGTGCACACAGGCGCTGCACATATATCTCAGATTCATGTGAAATTTAAGTCGCTATCTCAAATTCTAAAACACAAAATTCTCTAACAACAACAATATAACTAAACACCAACGATAAAAGAGGGCAAAACCAGTAGACTTGAGGGAGCTCAGATAACCCACGAAACAAGAAGGCAGAGCTAAGTGGAGGTAGGAATCTCCAGTGGGATGACAACTGGGACACACACCTGTCCAGACATCTGGTAAGAAACTCTGCTGACATGCAGAGGAAAGTGCAGAGTTTTCAATTCATCTGGTAGACAGACTAGCAGCTTCCAGGCTGGCTTACATGTGTGCTTTCTGCTGTTTTAGACTTCTCACTTCTCACAAAACGAAGGGGTGCAAACACTGGTTCCTGCAGAAGCTTTATGACCACAGCAAGTGTCTGATCTTCTGTCTGCTCTTGGAGATGAGACTAGCATCTCTGAGTCAACAAAAGATATTTCTTAATTCTTAAAAACGTGCCTGCTTTTGCTATTTTCAAGTTAAACTTGTAAGGAGACAAACATACTTAATACTTTCAGCTTCTTTAGCTTTTGTCTTTTCCTCCACTGTATAATGATGTGATTTCATTATTAGAATTTCTCAGAAAGTGCCATTAGGAGTCAAGGTCACCTGGTATTCCAAGGTGTAGAAGGGTCTCTTCTTTGAGTGTTTATGATCTTAGTGTTTTCTGAAATAAAAATAAGAAACATTTAACATCTAGAACAAAAACAGCCTCATAAAAAGATAACTGTTGTCATGAAGGTACTTGATAATGTTCTCCCTTTAGTCTTTTAGTGTTGCCTTCCCTTGTTAGAGACGATAATTCACTTTGGCTAAACTTATGATCCTCCCACAGTATTCAGAAAGGCAGACTTGAGCACTGTCATGACACTGAATTCCCTGACATTTGTCTATGCTCTTAACAATCTTCTACTTACCATTTTACTATTGAAGGTTTATTTTGAAGATTGATATAGTCTCTTATACACTATGGAGAAAGTTGGGAGATAGTCTAATTCTTATTAGGCCATTTTCCAAAACCGAATTCTGAAAATTTCTAAAGTGCTGTTAGAATTCTGAAACTCCTAATAATCGACATCCTGTTAGAGAATTAAAAAAATTAAAATATAGTCACTTTTGATATATCCCTAGTTTTTCTGTTGCATGTGATATAAAGTACAGAAAGGAAAAAGCTAAGCCTATAACATAAAAATGGCTGGATGTGCACTAATGGAAGAAATAAATCGCGTCAACGGAAGAGAGAGCTCAACGTGGGGTCACTTGCAGTGATGTTTATATATCTGCACAGATGTATCATGCTGCTTCTTTCACGGGAATTTCACAACAGCTAACTGCTCACTGTTTCTCCACACTTCCTTATCTTGTTCAACAAGCAGTCTTCAATTTCAGCTTACCTGAGAGCTAGTCATTTCTATTCCAGGAACTTTCCAGTGAAAGCAGTATGATAAACAGCAAGGGGACATGGAGAAAAGTGGGGGAGAGACAGGCCACAAAAGAGGGAGTGAGGCAGGACACGGAAAGGGAGGAGAGGACCAATACAGTGTGGGGAGAGCAGACTGGAACTTTGAAATACCATGTGAAGAAGGATAAAATGCACTCCCCAAACATGTACATGTCACCATGCACAAAAGTCCATTCAAAGTTGATCAAAGGCTTGGATGTTAGACCAGGAACCAAAAAATGCAGGGAAGAAAATATTGGCAGAACACTCCATGATGTCTGCTTCAGAATACGTTTGAGAATATGTTTGGAATCCAACTGCAAGGGAAAACAAAAACAAAAACAAAAAAAAAACACAGGACTAGATCAAACTGAAAAGCTTCTGCACAGCAAAATGGAACCGACACCCATACAAAGAGACACCCCGCCAAACGGGAGTGTGCAGAAGTGCTGAGGGACGGAGGACCCTCACGCTGCTCCCAAGCTAGCGGCCTCCCTGTAAAATGCGCATCTAGTTCAGTTGTCTCCACTTTGAAATCCTAGCAGTGGGCTCAGCCTTCTAGTGTCTTCCCACAACAAAGCCAAAGATTCCTTTCACTCCTTGTCCTTGGAATGTCATCCATTCTTTTTACCTCCCCCCCTTCTTATAAACTGGGCTCTGATTGGCTTACACGACTGTATATGTTTTGGGAGTGCAACTTTATCCTTCTTAACAAGTCATTTCACCAGACCTACAGCCAAAGTCCCAGTCTGCTCTCATGATGATTTTCAAAATGTTTTGTCAGTTTATTTAAGTGCACAACTGGCGACAGTCAGGGAAAGCTGTCTGGACACTGGGGTGTTGAGATGATGAAGGCTTTAACGGCAGCCAGTGTGCCACTAGCTGGGCTGTGGTGAACGATGTCGATTATGGCCTCTCTCCTGTGCCCATTACTGCTTCTCCATGCGGTATCTGCTAAGTTCATCGAACAGCAAATATAACAGAAAATACATGTCAAAATCTTACCTTGAGATACTGTGTTTTTTCAGAGAATGATGACCGTGTACCCACGTGCTGGAAAAGGGAAGGCTTATAATAAATGTGAGTGTCCTTATTTCGGTCTAAACATTTTTCCTGGGGGAAAGAGAGAGAGGCTTTATGAGTGGTGAAGCAGGGCTGCAGGTGTCTCTCTGTCTCTCTCCCTCTCTATCACCCCCTTCCCTCTTGATTTCTGGCTGTCTCTATCCACTAAATAAGTATAATAAAAAAAAAATTTTTTTAAAGAGAGAGAAAGAAGGAAATCAAGAAAGGGAGAAAGAACTCTGTAACAACCAAAATATTACTGTAAACACAACACTTAATTTCTTTTTAAAAATATTTTCATTCATTGTATTTTAATGACAGATGTACAGAAGGAGGGAGAGAGGAAGGAAAGGAGGGAGCTAGAAAGGGAAAAAGACCAACCAGAGCACCCCTCAGCTCTGGTTTATGGCAGGACTGGGGATTGAACCTGGGATTTCCCAGCCTCAGGCTTTTGCAGACCCATTTTGCTGTCTCTCCAGCTCTACAACATTTAATTTCTATTGTGTTTTCATAGGGAGAATAAAGTAAAAGAGTTAAGACACACAAGAGGGTTTGTTGTTGTTGTTGTTGTGCAGGTATTTTCATTAACGGTATCTCAGAAGGTTGATGTGCCAACTATAATTTTCTTCTCTTCTCTTTTTATTCCCGTCACAAAAAAGAAGCTTCTAGTATCTCCCTGTCTGTGCAGTTCTGGCACGCTATATTATCTTTCATGTCCCCTTGATAAATTCCTATGCTGAGTTATACCTCCTTCAACTTCTTAAATATTTTTTAATTTTTAAAAATTTATTATGAAACAGAATGAATGAGAGAGAGAGAGAGAGAGAGAGAGAGAACCAGGAAATGCTCAGCTCTGGCATAAGATGGTGCAACGGATTGAAACTATGGTTTCTGAGGTCTCTTAACAGAATAAGTTGTGTCTTCAGCCCCTCGACATTTTTTTTGCCTCCAGGGTTATTGTTGGGGTTCAGTGCTAGCATTATGTACCCACTGCTCCCGGAGGACATTTTTCCACTTTTAAAAATTGGTAGGATGGAGAGAAATTGAGAGAAGAGGAGAAGATGGAGAGGGAGAGAGAAAGATAGACACGTGCAGACCAGCTTCACCACTTCACCACTTTTGAAACATCCGCCCTGCAGGTGAGGAGCCAGGGGCTTGAAGCCAGATCCTTGTGCTTTGTGCTATGTGCGCTTAACCCGCTGCACCACCACCCACCCACCACCCCTGGTCTCTCAACATCTTCATAAATAGTAAAAAGTACACAAAAATGTTACAGCCAGTACTACACTTAGTGATTATAAATCATGGAAAACAATACTTCTGTTAAAAATTGACAAAAGAAACTATTAAAATCAATATCTGAAAATTATTTTATATACTGTCTGCACAAAATACAAAGCCATGTCACATGTATGCAGACGGCCATTTTCAGGTAGCAGTCTCATCTAAATGCACTTCTACTTGGTGCTGACCGACAAAAGTTGTTACTGAAAGGACCACGTTGAGAACTGTTAAATAAATACTGAGGAAAGTAAAGTTAAGGGCTGGTAATATCAGTTGAGGAGGTAACAGTTATCAAATTGATGCTTCCTAAACTATTGATAAAAGTTCCAGAGGGGGTGGGGAAGGCGAGCAGCAGGTTAAGCATACAAGGTATGAAGTGCATGGACCGGTGTAAAGATCCCGGTTCGAGCCCCCAGCTCCCCATCTACAGGGGGTCGCTTCATGGACTGTAAAGCAGGTCTGCAGGTGTCTGTCTCTGCCCCTCTCTGTCTTCCCCTCCTCTCTCCATTTCCCTCTGTCCTATCCAGCAACAACAATAATAACAATGATAAACAACAAGGGCAACAAAAGGGAAAAATGGCTCAGGGGAGGGGATGGGATATGAGCTCTGATGGTGGGAATTGTACCCTTATTATCCTATGGTCTTGTCAATGTTTCCATTTTATAAATAAATAAATTTTTTTAAAAATGGCCTCCAGGAGCAGTGGATTCACAGTGCAGGCACCGAGCCCCAGCAATAACCCTGGAGGCAAAGAAAAGTCCTAGTGGGGTATTACTACCAGATGCTAGCTCCCTGAAGTATCCTCAAATCATGTCTTGCTAAAGCGCTGCTTATCACAAGAAGGTAAAACTTCCTTCATCGAGTCTTGGTAGAGTTTGTTCAAATGCATCTAGTTTTAAAAGTATTTATTGATGAGAGAGAGAGACAAGGACACCACTTGGCGACAAGGACAGGACCAAGAACCTCTTGGAGGCCAGTCCTGTACTCCACCCTGCCCTCAGCAGACTCCTGGCAGTCTTTTAAATGGGGTCATTAGTTTTCCTTATTGCGTTTTCCCCCTGATTTTGAGTCCTGAGGATGCCGTATGGATTCTGAACACAAGTGTTTGGTGTGTTTCTGACATTTACAGATATTTCTTCCTGATCTGGAGCACCTTCTCCTTCTAACAGGAAACTCTGCCCCACAAATGTGTGGTTCTCATGTTCCCCTCAGACACTGTTGGGATGGTTTGTGCTCATAGTAAACACTCAGGATACAGGCAGATTAAAAAAAACTAAGTGATGCACTCGGCCAGGCTGTGGCGCACCTGGTTAAAGCACACAGCACAGTGCACAAGGACCCTGGTTCAGACCCCCAGCCCCCACCTTCAGGGGCAAAGTTTCATGAGTGTCTATCTCCCACTCCCCTCTCAGTAGCTGTTTCTATCCAATAATAAATAAATAAAATTATTTTATTTTATTTTATTTTTGCCTCCAGGGTTATTGCTGGGCTCGGTACCTGCACCATGAATCCACCGCTCCTGGAGGCCATTTTCCCCCTTTTTGTTGCCCTAGTTGTTGCAGCCTTGTTGAGGTTATTATTGCCATTGTTGACATTGCTTTGTTGTTGGATAGGACAGAGAGAAATGGAGAGAGGAGGGGAAGACAGAGAGAGGGAGAGAGAAAGATAGACACCTGCAGACCTGCTTCACCGCCTGTGAAGCGACTCCCCTGCAGGTGGGAAGCCGGGGGCTCGAACTGGGATCCTTACGCCGGTCCCTGCGCTTAGCGCCACGTGCGCTTAACCCACTGCGCCACCGCCCGACCCCCAATAAAATTATTTTTTAAAGTGATGCACTCATCAGATTCAGTTTGCTGAGCCAACTTGAGATCATTACATTAGACAGTACTTTCCTAAAATATTTTATTTTTATACGTACATAGAGAAAGATACTCACAGGGCTTTCTCCTGACCTACACATCTTTATCCGAAAGATTTCACCTAAGAGCAAGTCTATGGGTTTATCTTTGTAGAACATTAAGAAAAACTGTACAAAGTCAATCAAGTCCTCAGATTTAAATAGTTTTCCTATGGAGAAAAGGAAAAACTCAAATAACTCCTGCAGGTCCAAACATTTTAGCATATCCTTATGTATAGTTGCCTGTCCCATTAATATAAAGAAGAAAAAAAGTTAAATGTGTTCTGCTTCTCAGAAATAAAGTTCAAAGAGTTCATGAAGATAAAAAAGCAAATATAGATATAATAAAGATATTGTATCTGCTCCAATATTAGAAATTAACACTTTTGGAAAGAAAAAGTGAGAAAGAGGCTTAGAGTAGTAATATTTACAGAAAATCAAACTTGATTACTAATGAATCAACTGCCAAAATCAAATGAGACATGTAAGCAAAATGGAAAGAGTAGGAGACCATGTATATATTTTTAAATCTTACTTAATTTAATAGCTAGAGATGGAGAGAAATTGAGAGGAGGGGGGAAGGAAGGGAGGGGAGAGAAAGAGAAGAAGTAGGGGAGAGGGGGAGAGAGGGAGAGAGAGAGCACGAGAGAGAGAGGGAGAGGGAGAGGGAGAGGGAGAGGGAGAGGGAGAGGGAGAGGGAGAGGGAGAGGGAGAGACAGACCGGCTTGTGGAGTTTCCCACCCCCTGCAGGTGGGGATCCTTGAACATGGTAACCTGTGTGCTCAGCCAGGTGCCCCGCCACCTGGCCCCAGGCACAGTATTCTACACACGCAATCTTTCAGAAGCTCTGACATCCGGAAGTACAGCCTAGTCACTGAGCTCGCAGGTGTGCCAGTCACAGCAATCATCGGACAGGTGTCCTGTGTTTTCGTAACATACTTGTCAACACGCCCAGCTACTTGCTGATACTGTCTGGCTAGAACATTTTTTTTCCCCTGAGATTCCCATCCTTGAATCTGATCAACTACCAGAGTACTAGTATCTTTATAACAACCCATGTGGTCCTTTTGCATTCAGTAACAAACTCCCTGCCATGTTCTTAAGCATGCTCAAGATCACTGTGTTTTGGGGGGCCGCAGGGTGGCTCACCAAGCTGGGCACACGCACATAGTACAAAGCATAAGATTACTGTGCTGTATAAGTTGGATCCATAAGACAGAGATATTGCCTACCTATGAATCCGATAGCTGAAAACTCAATATAAAACCAGTTATTTGACGTAATATTATGGATGAAGTCTGTGATCTGTGTCAAGTACTTCTTCTTAGCTATGATATCATCTTCCAGCTGGAAATAAACCAAAAGGGCATTGGTATCTCTGATGTTACTAAGTTGCAACAGCTTCAAAACCAAGAATGCTTTCCATAGGATAAACCAAGGAAAAAACTTTCATGTGGTAATAACTTTTAGTCCAATTTACCATGACTCAACTTTCCTTTTCTGAGACCAGAATCCACTTCTTTTGTAAAAACTAGTATGTATTGTCCACTCTAAGCCCTCTTGGGAAAACCCTGTTTATCTGCACTAGCTACAATCTTCACAAACACTTTATTTTCTTTTTAAAAATACTTTTATTACTGGATAGAGACAGAGAAATTGAAAGGAAAGAAGGGGGGAGATAGAGAGGGAGAGAGGCAGAGAGACACCGGCAGCCCTGCTTCATAACCTGTGAAGCTTTTCCCCTGCAGCTGGGGTCCAGGGGCTTGAACCTGGGTCCTTGCACACTGAGTGCTTAACCAGGTGTGCCACTGCTTGGCCCCCTAATACTTCAGTTTCTAGCATATTATCAGATAGCTTAATGCTTAGACGGCAGGTGCCAGGCTGACTGTCAGGTGCAGTGAGGTGACAAAAGGGACAGGCATTCTCATTCATCACAGCTGGAAAGAAAGATGTCACAAGAAAGCCTGAAAAATCATTTTCCATGGGGGTGGGAGAGGGAGAACAGTATTTTATATTTACTGAGTACAAAGAAAGGTAGAGGGAGCCTGAGAAAGAAAGGAAGGAAGGAGAGGAGGGAGGAAGGAACCAAAGGAGGGGGAGTATAGACTACTTCCACTTTAAATTACATTTTTTTAAACCAAAGCCTTACCTGCAAATAATACGTGGCCTTGGGTTGTGCATATAGCATCAAAAAACAAAAATCCAGTAATTGTTTCATTTGCCAACTAAAGTAATAAAATAAGTAAAAAAAAAACTGTTAAAATTTGTTATTATCACTGAATTTGGATTTATAACTGCCCTACAGTATTAAAAGCATCTCCCTTTATAAAAACAAACAACAGTGTGCTGGCACTATTTACAGTCAGTCAGTCAGTCTAAGTGTGTTCTGCTGGGAAGTTTCTGGGCTCTGCTTTGTGGACAGTCTGCTGCTGACACTGTGTTTGTTTGCTTAGTCAAATTGTGGCCCATGTATCTCATCGATTTCATGTTCTTTCTGACTGTGACTCTTGTTCAAATTCAAGTATAAAGACTTTCCATCCCAATGTAGTGCTGCCTTGGGGAAGAGGCAGGTCCTGAACATGTCAACAGCAGCACAGGCCCAGCAACGACTTGGTGGAGAGAGCATGGAGTCTTGAGCTTGGTCCCTTCCGCCACATGGAATGGCAGAGTGGTCCTCTTGTCTCCCTCCTGCTCCCTCCCAGTTTAAACAAGATCAATATACAGTATAGCTTTTGCCCGCTGGGTCTGCTTATCTAGAAGGGAAGGGAGAAAGAGTCACACTGGCTGACTCCGTGACTGAGTACAGTGGGAAAGCATTCAGTCCACACAGTCAGTCTGCAGACGCTGGCTGCCATGAGCTGGGGTCGTCAGAGGGATTCCAACTCTGATGCAAGCTCTCTGATGCATTTCTCTGATGCAATCTGTCACTTAAAGTCCCCGCTGTCTACTAAGCCTTACTGGTGGAGTCTCTGTGAAAGCTCAGTTGATGGCTTGTCCTGGAATGTGCTTGGATAAAAAAAGGTGGGGATAGAAATGACCTCCAAGGAGCCAGCTCTCAGTTGCCTTTGGAATCTGCAAGTAGAAATAAACAGAGGCTTTGGCACTGAACATCCTCTTCACCGAGTAACCAGAAACACCGGGAAAGCAGCTTTTCTATACGTGATCATATGTTCATGCGCATGTTAACATCATAAACTCATCCTTTTAGTCAATTTTTTCCTTTTAATTAAAATTTTTATCCTATTTATTTATTTGATAAAGACAACCAGAAATCAAGAATGAAGGGGGTGACAGTGAGGGAGAGAGACTGAGAGAGACATCTACCATACTTCTTCACCACTTCTGAAGCTTCCCCCTGCAGGACTTGAACCCAGGTCTTACGCATGGTAGCATGTGCACTCAACCAGTTGTGCTACCACCCGGGCTCCTTTGAGTCAATTTTCTATGAAATAGTGACATGGAAATACAAAAGCTAGTTTCCTCTAATAACAATTACAGGTAGTTTTGAATTAAAAAAAAAATTCTCAAAAAACACTCAAGGAGTTTTGTTTGGTTTTTGGTAGGTTTAGTTTGTGGCTGGAGGGTGTTAGAAGCAACAGGTGAGCTGACTTGCAAATGTAGCATGCAGGTGACACTGGGACCCACGGGGCTTAGGGGGAACTGCGCCCCACCTGCTCCCTGCCACACCCACTCAGCGTGCCTTATGTTGCCCAGGTGGGGGTCGCACAGCACCATCCCCGCCCCCTCAGCGGCACCCCCACTCGGGGACAGCCTCTGAGAAGCAGTGAGTAGCCACAGATGGGCGGCCATTCTCTCTGCCTGGGTCTCTGAGGTGCTTCCGGAGCCGTGGGAGGGAGCTGGGTCTCCAAGCTGGCGGAGTCTCTGGATCTGTTGGGAGTGACCCCTAACCAGCTGCCCGGCAACCCCAGACCAGCTCCCTTGGGTCACAGGCACCTGCTGGGGCTTCCTATGCTGTCACACTCCTCCTGCCCCCTCCTTTCTTCTTTTTCTTCTTCCTGCCCTTTGAAACTTAGCTGCTCAACCTTCAGTGAGGGAGTCCCCAGGCACCCACTGTGACCTGGCCCCAAGGGTGCCATGACTCCTTGGACCCTCAGAGATTACCAGCTGGAGATCCAACTAGAGTCACAGCCCAGCCCTGGTCTCCACCTGCAGGGGGCAAGCCTCACCCTCATGGGCAGTAAAGCAGTGCTGTAGGTGTCTCTCTGTCTCCCTCCCTCCCTATCTACCCTTTCTCTATGGATTCTCTCAGTTGCTATCCAATATATAGGCTACCATCAAAATGGATTTTAATAGGAAGAACGCCTACATAATTGGGGCACACTGTCAGTTACATTTATCATGACTAGCGTGCCTGCTCTTTCTTCCTGCATAGCTACAGTCACTGAAGAGAATCCAGTCACTACCGGAAGGGACGTACAATTGAAAAGTGAGAGGTGAGCTATTTAAAATGGATCAGCGGGATGCATTGGATCCACCTTCTCGTGGTGCATCCCGTGAGTCCCCATTCATTGGGGAAACTGACGATCCTTCCTAGCCGACTGAATCCACATGGATCCCAGTCACTTTCAAAGCCAGCAACAAGCAGCTCCTGACAGCTTTCAACCTGACGCTGTTGACTGGCTACGGAAGAAGGGCAAACGCTAGAAGAAGAAGAAGTGACTTACTTTTTGGTGACCATGTCAACGACGGATTTTAAGTATTCTCCATTACTCTGAAAAATGGGAAAAGGGGTGATGAGGCTGAGATCCTCACAGGTCTAACAATACCTGCTTGACACGTGAGTCTAGTCTAGTCTAATTACACGGGGTGTGATTATGGCCCAATAAACTCCAGTGTTTTCGCTTTTAGGAGGAGCTTAACATTGAGAATTTACCCCTGTGCTTAACAGATTTCTCTTAATACTGAAAATATTTCACTCTCCTTTGTTACCATAGGAAATGCCATCACATATTAGTAACTCTTAAAATCAATATCCATTTTCAAATGGATATTTGGAATTTGTAGATCTATAAATACAAGAATTTTTGCCTTAGAGAGTATAAATTGAGCTTACTCCTTGCCCTCCACCCCACCATTAAAGGCAAAAGGCAAAACAACAAAAACTAATATGTTTCCAAAAGCTACTAAACTATTCTGTAAAACTATCCAGAGTATGCCTTTTTACTGGTAGCTGAAGAAATATGTTTATATTGATTACAAAATAGCATGTGTCCTATATGCATAAATAACTGTTATTTTAACAACATATTATATTTCCTTTTGATTCAAAGACCAGAACATTTTAATTTTTATTTCCTTAAGTATACCTTCCATGATTCAGTTTGTGCTTTTTACATGCAAAACTTCCTGAAATTAACCAACCTTGGATTTACTAACTTGCTTATTATAAAAATTCTTATTTCAAATAATATCTATGATTTTATTGTTACCCAGTAACTTGTACTATTACATAGTTGTTTTTTTTAAATATTTTATTTTATTTATTTATTCCCTTTTGTTGCCCTTGTTGTTTTATTGTTGTAGTTATTATTGTTGTTGTCGTCATTGTTGGATAGGACAGAGAGAAACGGAGAGAGGAGGGGAATACAGAGAGGGGGAGAGAAAGATAGACACCTGCAGACCTGCTTCACCACCTATGAAGCGACTCCCCTGCAGGTGGGGAGCCGGGGTTCGAACAGGGATCCTTATGCCGGTCCTTGTGCTTTGCGCCACCTGCGCTTAACCCGCTGCGCTACAGCCCGACTCCCCTATTACATAGTTTTGAATAGTTTATTTTATGACAACAGAACCAACATATTCAAAAGTTGAAAAATTAGCTAGAAACAAAGATTGAGTGTGTAAATACAATGAATGCCTTTCATGACAAAAGATATATATATATATGTATTTTATATATATCATATATACACACATATATATATGATCAATGTATCAAATGGTGAAGAAAGCACACCCACTCTTCATATTTCCCCTAAGTCCTCTAACTTTCATCTGTGAGTTCTGCTAAACTGTCTAAACTACTTTTATAATTTTTTGTCCCTAAAAAACCAACAGGGAAATTTTAAAATTACATATGTTTCTCTCTGCAAAAAAAAAAAAAATCAATATCCAGTCAACGGGAGATAGCGCACACTTTCAACAAACTAGTATGTGGGCTCGAGCCCCGACACCACATGGGACACGGAGTGTGGCAGTAGGAGGAGCTCTAGGAATGGCAGAGTGGTGTGTGGTGTCTGTCTGTCTGTCTCTCTGAAATCAAAAGGGAAAAAACTCCACCAGGAACAGTGGAACCACGCAAACTAACAATACTACTATACAAAATCTCATGTGAATAGAAAGGCTTTCTTCTGAGAATGAGCAGCCGATTCAGACGTCTCTTCATGTATTCGATTAGGCAGAGCCAGGCCCTAGCAGGTGTGCTCTCATCACTTCCTGAAAGCTGCGGGGGCGGGGGGGGAGTGGGGAGTGGGAGGTATAGCGCTGGGGCTGCCCCTGGTGCCACAGCCTTGCTGATACAAAGTACAGTTAAGCTTCCACATGTTGTCAATGGGCTGAAAGCTGCAGGCAGATGTTCGCTGTGTCAGCAGCAGAGGAAGAAAGGCGACTCTGTGCAACACGAGGAAACGTAACACGGCGTGTTAGGGGCTGTGTGCAGGCTTCCAATACAGGAATCAAGCTAGGGAAGAATAATTGTTTGATGTTTCATTTATATTTTTTCCTATTAGTTCCCACGTTGCCTGCTTTGCAGTTCTCTTCATTCGGAGACATGCTTATTGTAGAAACTGTAAACATTAGAGAAAATAAAGGATGACAGATCCTCTAGTTGCTGACATCCAGCTATGGTTCACATTTTAGAGGCCGTAATGCAAGGTCACCTCACTATTTTCTCTGCATATTTTTTTCCTGTATCTTTCAATGATTACAGATTACTGCAGTATATTTAATCAGGCTCCTATCAATAAGTATGTTGGCTGTTTTCCCCACATTATGCTTAAAAAAAGATAATAATAACAGTGCAGTGACCTGGAAGGTGACTCAGCAGATAAAGTGTTGGGATTCTCAAGCATGAGATCCCAAAGTCCATCCCCACCAACACCATAGGGAGACTCTGGTTCTCTTTCCGCTCTCTTCTCTCTCTGTCTGTCTGCTCTGCTAGTGAGTAAGTAGAGACAAAAAATAGAAAGCATTCTGGAGTACTGAGCACTTAACGTGTCACACATCATTCTAACTGCTTGGGTGCCTGTGCGCTTCACCCGGTGCACCACCGCCTGGCCCCCTTTCTGACCGCCTTAAATGCAGCTCAGTTGAGAAAGCAGCCCTAATGACAAGAAAGACCACGATCACTGTTTCACAGAAGAAGAGAAGATAGTCGTCTTCTTCTTTTTTTTTTTTTTTGCCTCCAGGGTTATCACTTGGGCTCGGTACCTGCACCACAAATCCACTGCTGCTGGAGGCCATCCTTTCCGATTTTGTTGCCCTTGTTGTTACTGTTATTATCGCCATTGATGTTTTCGTTGTTGGATAGGACAGAGAGAAATGGAGAGAGGAGGGGAAGACAGAGAGGGAGAGAGAAACTTGCAGATCTGCTTCACTGCCTGTGAAGCAACCCCCACCCCTGCAAATCCCGGGGACTCAAACCGGGATCCTTACGCCAGTCCTTGCGCTTCATGCCACGTGTGCTTAACCCGTTGCGCTACCACCTGGCCCCCGAGAAGCTATTTTTTTGCTTACATCCACGAGCCAGAATTGAAGGAAAGGACATCTGGACCTGGATGACCCTGCCAACAGGCCTGTGTTCGCCACCTGTAGGCAGCGCTGTGGTGCTTTACTATATTGAAACATATGCCTACATAGCCCTCTAGGATAGTCGTCCAGGATTCAGATTTCTGAGCAAAGGATATTTAAGGAAAGCACACTGCACATCTGCCACACGCTGCCAGAGCGTCTCTGTGCGTAACTGCAACATCTCTGCAGTGGCTTACATGGTCTGGGCGGCTGAGGGCCAGGCTTGGGCTTCCGGGAGAGGCAGACTTGAGACGCCCTGTTAAGCACCAGCCAAACTGTGTCCTTTAGCTCCAGAGTCTCAACATCTGAAAAAATGAGCTGGCAAGACCTCCTTTGTGGGGACATATGTAGATGGTAAGTCCCATCAGGAGAATCCCTCCAGCCCTTTACAGGGAGCAAGGGACCAGGACTAAGGTCATTGTCGAGACTTGTTAGAAATGACCCCGAGGCTTGTATACACCAAGCTTCTGCCAGACTGGGCAGACTTTTTCTTTTCTTTTTTAAATTTTTTATTATCTTTATTTATTTATTGGATAGAAATAGTCAGAAATCGAGAGGGAAGGGAGGGACACAGAGGGTGAGAGACAGAGAGACATTTGCAGCACAGCTTCATCACTTGTGAAGCTTTCTACCTGCAGGTGGGGACTGGGGGCTCGAACCTGGGTCCTTGTGCACTGTACCATGTGCACTCAACCAGGTGCGCCACCACCTAACCCCTGGGCAGGCTTTTTCATGTAGCATCCAGCGTGCCATTCTATTTGTCTGTGAGCATGATTTCTGAACTATTTCCATCAGGCAGGAGCATTGGCACATTTAACAAGGAAACCACATCGTTCCACATGGAACTGCTATCTTTTTCTTTTTTTTTTTTTTCCTCCAGGGTTATTGCTGGGGCTCGGTGCCTGCACCATGAATCCACTGCTCCTGGAGGCCATTTTTCCCCCTTTTGTTGCCCTTGTTGTTGTAGCCTCATTGTGGTTATTATTATTGCCATTGTTGATGTTGTTCGTTGTTGGATAGGACAGAGAGAAATGGAGAGAGGAGAGGAAGACAGAGAGGGGGAGAGAAAGACAGACACCTGCAGACCTGCTTCACCACCTGTGAAGTGACTCCCCTGCAGGTGGGGAGCCGGGGGCTCGAACCGGGATCCTTACGCCGGTCCTTGTGCTTTGTGCCACATGCGCTTAACCCACTGCGCCACCACCCGACCCCCTATCTTTTTCTTTTTTACAAGTGTTTTTTATTTATTGGATAGAGACAGAGAAATTGGGAAGGACGGGGGAAACAGAGGGTGACAGAGAGACACCTACAGAACTGCTTCACCACTAGTGAAGCTTCCCCCCTCCCCTGCAGATGGGGATGGGGGCTTGAAACTGGGTCCTTGTGCATTGTTATATGTGGGCTCAGCCAGGTGTGCCAACCCCTTCTTTTTAGACTTCTATAGTTGATTTTTTTCTTGGATGTGTCAAGCAAACACTAAATATATTGTCCACTATTTAAAAACAGACATCTGTGAATTTTTTTCTAAGGTTGGGGGGGTGGAGTTCAAAATAACTCAGTGCCCCCATAGGGCCTTGCCCTCAACTTGGATCAACAACGGTAGAGAATGTTGTCCATCCTCCGAAGGGAAGCTGGACAACATACTCTATGCTATACCTGAGGAAGATGGGTCGATATGGGGGCAGCTTGGAATGTTCCTACTGATGACCACAGAATGTGAGCTCAGATCTACAGGGATGCAGAGGTCACATAGGCTCCTAAGCTGAATATGGGCCACAGATCAAATCAAACCAATGGGGTTTACAGTCAACAATGTTTATACCCCTTTCCCATATTTGGGAGCTACTCTCTTCCCTGATCCAGCTTTCTGTTCCTTTTCCAGCCATGACATCATCTCCCCAGACAATAACTTGGATCCACCTGCATATAAGATTTCAGGCTCAAGGAAAAAAAAAATACTAGTATAGCCACAGGCCCTTTGAAATTTAACTAAAATATGCCTACTAGCTATCTACAAAATGGAGGGCCCCTCAACTCTTCATCTGCACTATTCCAGCCCTTAGGTCCATGATTGTTCAACAATTTCTTTGGCTTTGTATGTTAACTCACTTTTCAGCCACCAGGTTCCAGATGCCAGCATGGTGCCGACCAGACTTCCCTGGACAGACAACCCCACCAATGTGTCCTGGAGCTCCGCTTCCCCAGAGACCCCACCCTACTAGGGAAAGAGAGAGGCAGGCTGGGAGTATGGATCGACCTGTCATCGCCCATGCTCAGAGGGGAAGCAATTACAGAAGCCAGACCTTCCACCTTCTGCACCCCACAATGACCCTGGGTCCATACTCCTAGAGGGATAAAGAATAGGAAAGCTATCAGGGGAGGGGATGGGATACGGAGATCTGGGGGTGGGAATTGTGTGGAGTTGTACCCCTCTTATCCTATCCTACGGTTTTGTCAATGTTTCCTTTTTATAAAAAATAAAATTAATACAGTTAATAAAAAATAAATAAACAAAATAATAACTCAGTGACTGCCCAGGGGAAAGGCGCTTGGGGCCCCAGGCTGGGAGTGAGGGAGTGGCTCCATATCTATACATACATCTGCGACTGAGACGATCACCACGCAGTCCTTCTCCTCGGAGAGCGCCATCCTAGAGAGGAGGGAGGTGAGCGTCTGCTTCAGGTATGAGTGGTTCCCTCTGTTCACAGTGGATATGCCCAGCGCGAAGGAGGCTGGTGGCAAGAAACAGGGTCGGCGCGGGATACCAAGAAGAGAGCGGCTCCGCTGCGGGGCCAGGCTTGCTTCTGGGTTTCCGCTAGTCGTGCAGAGTGTGGGCACTGCATTATAGGGGTTGGGCGGAGGTGCACATGTTGCCATGTGCAAGGACCAGGGTTCAAGCCCCCAGTGCCCACCTGCACGGGGGTGGGGGGCACTTCATGAGTGGTGAAACAGGTCTACCGGTGTCTCTCTTTTTCCCTCTCTATCTTCTCCTTTCTTCTTAACTTCTGTCTTTATGCTAAATTAAAAAGAAATTTTTTTGCCTCCAGGCTTATTGCTGGGGCTCAGTACTGGCATTAAAAATCCATTGCTGGGGAGTCGGGCGATAGCGCAGCAGTTTAAGCGCAGGTGGCGCAAAGCGTAAGGACCAGATTAAGAACCTGGTTCGAGCCCCCGGCTCCCCACCTGTAGGGGAGTCGCTTCAGAAGTGGTGAAGCAGGTCTGCAGGTGTCTCTCTTTCTCTCCCCCTCTCTGGCTTCCCCTCCTCTCTCCATTTCTCTCTGTCCTATCCAACAACAATGACAGCAGTTAACAACAACAACAAACAACAAGGACAACAAAAGGGAATAAATAATAAAGATTTTTAAAAATCCATTGCTGGAGGCCAGGTGGTAGCGCACTGAGTTAAGCGCACATGGAGTGATGCCCAAGGACCGGTAAGGGTCTCGGTTCGAGCCCCTGGCTCCCCTCCTTGCAGGGGGGTCGCTTCACAGGCGGTAAAGCAGGTCTGCAGGTGTCTATCTTTCTCCCTCTCTTCCTATCTTCTCCTCCTCTCTCCATTTCTCTCTGTCCTGTCCAACAACAACAGCAGCAGCAGCAGCAGCAACAGTAACAATGGGGAAAATGACCACCAGCAGTGGAGTCACAGTGCAGGCACCGAGCCCCAGCGATAACCCTTGGGGAGGGGGGCCATTTTTTCCTTTTCTTTTTAATTGGCTAGGACAGAGACTGAGGGAGCAGGGCAGATACAGGGAGGGAATAAGATAGACAACTGCAGCCCTGCCTTACCACCTGTGAAGCATCCCTCCCTGCAGGTTGGGAGCCAGGAGAGTTGAACCTGGGTCCCTGAGCTCAGGACTGTGTGCGTTTAACTGCGTGTGCCAGTGCCCAGTGCCTCTACCCCCAAATAATATATATATATATATATTTTCCCTCCAGGGTTATTGCTGGGCTCGGTGCCTGCACCATGAATCCACCGCTCCTGGAGGCTATTTTTCCCCCATTTTTGTTGCCCTTGTTGTAGCCTCATTGTGGTTATTATTATTGCCATTGTTGATGTTGTTCGTTGTTGGATAGGACAGAGAGAAATGGAGAGAGGAGGGGAAGACAGAGAGGAGAAGAGAAAGGCAGACACCTGCAGACCTGCTTCACCGCCTGTGAAGCGTCTCCCCTGCAGGTGGGGAGCCGGGGGCTCCAACCAGGATCCTTAGGCCAATCCTTGCGCTTTGCACTTAACCCACTTAACCCACTGCGCCACCGCCCAACCCCAGCAAATAAAATATTTTTTAAAAATTCATTATACAAATAATTCAAACAGCACTTTGGATTGTATTATAGCTCCTTGCATTTTCTAAGAGATTCCGGCTTGCACTGGACCGCACAAGGCCGAGTGACAGAGCCATCACCACACAGTGGCGCGGGGCGGGGCATCAGGGATGGAGGAAGGTGAAGTCTGTCAGCAAGGGGCCTGGAGTGCGGTGCCCAGGTGGACAGGCTGCCCTTCCAGGCCAAGCACCAGGCTTCCAAAGAGCAGAAGTCCTGGGCCAGGTTTCCCAGCTCTGAGTTCGCTTACCTCCTGTTTTCTCTTTGCTAAGGATCACATCTGGGTAAATTCTGTCCACTTTCCTCAGGTGGGGAAAGAAGTACTTTAAGACTTCAAATAACTTAGATCCTGCCCCATTCTCATCCACTTTCTTCTCTGCTGGGAAAAAAAAAGGGTGGAGGGGGCTCTGAGCTCATGACCACAAGGTCCCACCCATCCCCGAATGAGATGAAGATTAATAAACTAGTTCACAAAGTAATCTAGTTTTTTCTTTTTTCTAAAAAAAACCTCTATTTATTGGTAGAGACAGTCAGAAATCGAGAGGGAAGGGGGAGGTGAAAGGGAAGACAGACCCCTGCAGCCTTGCTTCACTCCTCGTGCAGGTGGGGATGGGGGCTCGAACCTGGGTCCTTGTTCTCTGTATGGTGTGCATTCAGCCAAGTGTGCCACCACCTGGCCCCTACAGAGTAATTTAGTATTCAGTGTGCACGGAGGCCCAAGATGTATGAGTGATCAAGTTCACAGGACCATGCTATATGGCTCAAAGATGACTAATTTCTATTTATTTGGAAAGTGATATTTAATTCTGGTACTGGGAGCCACACAAGCAGGGTGAGCGCTGAGTGAGAAGACACCGGATGCTGGCTGCACCTTTGCTGCATCATGGACGCTGTGCAGTTCAGAGAAGCAAAGGAAGGGGCGGGCGGGCAGTGGTGCACAGGGTTAAGCACACACAGTATGAAATGCAAGGACTGCTGCAAGGATCCCGGTTCAAGCCCCCGGCTCTCCGCCTGTGGGGGGGGAGGAGGGTGGGGAGTCGCTTCACAGGCGGTGAAGCAGGTCTGCAGGTGTCTGTCTTTCTCTCTCCCCCTCTGTCTTATCCAATTAAAAAAACAATGGACAGGATGGCTGCTATGATTAGCGGATTCATGGTGCAGGCACCAAGCCCCAGCGATATCCCTGAAGGCACAGGAAAAAAGAATAAAACAAAATGAAAAAGCAAAGGAAGGGCCAGGCGCTGGCACCAGGGGTAAAGTGCACAAGTTACTCAAACTTGAGGACCCAGGTCTGAGCCCCGACCACACCTGCAGGGGAAGCTTCACGAGTGGTGGAGTGGCTGCAGGTGTCTGTCTTTCTCTCTCCCTCCCTCTCTTCCCCCATTGCTGTACTTTTTTTTTGCCTCCAGGGTTATTGCTGTGTCTTCGTGCCAGCACTACAAATCCACTGCTCCTGGAGGCTATTTTTCCCATTTTGTTGCCCTTGTTGTGGTTATTATTGTTGTTACAGCTGTTGTTGTTGTTGTTGTTAGACAGGACAGAGAGAAATGGAGAGAGGAGGGGAAGACGGAGAGAAAGACAGACACCTGCAGACCTGCTTCACCACCTGTGAAGTGACTCCCCTGCAGGTGGGGAGCTGGGGGCTCGAACCGGGATTCTTAAGCCGGTCCTTGTGCTTTGCCCCATATGCACTTAACCTACTGCACGACCACCCAGCTCCCATGTTGCTGTATTTCTCTCTCTAGCATAATAAAAAAAAATAAGGAAAAAATGACCTCCAGGAGTGATGAGATTCATTGTGCAGGCCCTGAGCCTGGTGATAAACTTGGTAGCCAAAGGAAGAAAGAAGGAAAGAAAAAAAAGTAAAGCAGAAAGGGTGGAAGAAAGGCAGAAAGGACAGAGAGTGCATCAGTGAGGTCTCTTCCCTGATGTTTGCATCTCTCTATAAAAGTCAGGGTATTGAGTTAATGGTCTAAAATCAGAAAACTCACACCCAGATTTCCATGAATGAAACACACAAGAAGCCAGTCACCACACGCAGTGGCGACAGCAGACTGACCTGAGTGGACAGACAGATGTTCTCTCCCTGGAAACTGATTCTTGATTTGACTGAAGGCCACACTCAGCTCTTGGTGGGTTTTTTCTGACTTGTTTCTTAAATGTAGGATATTATCTTTAAATTCCAAAATGTGGTTTCTGCAGTTAATTAATTGATTACCTGCAGATAAAACACATATTTCTATGTTTACACATTCAGCAATGGTATCATAAAATCATATTCAAATAATCTAACATAAAAATGTGGAACGTGTGGCCCAGTCTGGCTACATATATTGCCCTGTGCAGCAGACACCACACACAGTGAAGTGAGCTAAATATGTGCTTTTATATTTTGTTCAGATACCTTTAACTAATTGGATTTTTTTTTAACTAATTGGATTTTTTTTGCTTCTCTTCACAAATTCTTTAGCTTCTATAATCACAGTGTATTGTTTCTGTAACTGGAAAAAACAAATATATAAGTAAATGATTAGTTTTGCCAGGTATATTCTGTGCCTATGAAGATACAAAAATCCAAAAAAAAAAAGTTCAGTTCTTGCCTTCAGGAAGTTTGGTAGAACTTAGTATGAGGCTTTGTGTTCAGTCTTTGAAAACAAGCTAAATGAAAAATTATGAGGGAAAACAAATTACTAACAGGGTCAGCAAAATAGATCACTTGGATAGTGATTGGCTTTGCTGTATGTGCCACCCTATAGTCCAGGCCCCTCTGCACTGAGGGAAGCTCAGGTACAGTGGTTCCCCCCATTCCAAATATATATATATATATATATGGAGAGAGAGAGAGAGATCTGGAAAAGTCAGCTGCAAGGGGGAATGCTTCATGAGTGGTGAAGCAGATCTGCAGGTGTCTATTTTTCTCTCCCCTTCTATGTCCCCTTCCCTTCTCAATTTCTATCCTTTCAAATTAAAAAAAAGAAAGAAATGCCACCAGGAGCCATGGATTTGTAGTGCCAGCACCAAGCCCCAGTGATAACCCTGGTGGCAAAACAAAATAAAGTAAAATAAAACTGCACGGAATAGGAGATAAATTCAGTTTGGAGGCTATAGAATCTAGATAGATTTTTAAAAATTAAGGAAATGCTAAGCAGTTTGAGTTTTCAATATTTTCCCCAGTGGCATTTTTATGAACAGCAGCACACGTCGGCGGCGGCAAAAACTGGAGAATGCCATTTCTCTAAAACTTTCCAAAGATTTCTCATTACACTTGAAGAAAAATAGTAAGAGCCCTCACAGGAGCAGGAAGTCCAGCTTCAGAGCCTCTCTCCTCACTCTGATGACTCAGCTCCAGCCCCAGGGGCCTCCCGCTGTTCCTCTGGGGGACTCTGCTCTCTCTGGGCTTCCACTCTAGCCTCTCCCTACACCCCTACCCCTGACAGCTCCACCAGAGCCATACACGGATGCATCTGGAGACCCCAGACGGCATCCAGTTTCCTCCTCAGAAGAGCCAACCCTACCAGCCAGGACGCAAGGAGCACGTTCTCACTTCACTTGTCCTTTTCTCTTCTCAGAAATTCTCCCTCCCTGACTTTCTACCTAAAGTGTACACTCGTTCACATTCAGAATTCTCTGGAGTGTCAGCTCAAGAATAGCAACAGATTCAGGCTTTTCAGTACTAAGTACCCAGAGCATAACACAGAGGCTCTACACACAACACCACGAATGAAGCAACTCATGAGTGAATGAATGGACTTGCCAGAGTAAGAAGTGGTTTGCGTGGCTCTTAACTGAGCTGCTTTTTTCCCAAGACGTGCACCATCTATAATTGGGGAAGCTAGACTGCTCATCAAGTGGTTACTGTTAGAAAATGATGGAGCATCCGAGTGATTGTCTGGGGAGATGATGTCATGCCTGGAAAAAGGACCATTCTAAATAAAAGAAAGAAAGAGAGAGAGAGAGAGAGAGAGAGAAAGAAAGAAAGAGAGAGAGAGGGAGAGAGAGGGAGAGAAAGAAAGAAAGAGAGAGAGAGAGAGAGGGAGAGAGGGAGAGAAAGAAAGAGAGAAAGAAAGAAAGAAAGAAATATGGTGCACTGTCTAGGTGACAGGCTGGGGGTAGGGGCTCAGGTGATGTGCACATAGTCAGAAGTGTAAGCACCCCAGCAAGGATCACAGTTTGAGCCTCCCACCCCGGCTCCCGCAGGGGGGTAGCCTCACAAGCGGTGAAGCAGGTCTGCAGGTGTCTCTCTGTCTCTCTCTCCCACTCCCCTCTCAATTTCTCTCTGTCCTATCCACAAAAAAAAAAAAAAATCTAAAAAATGGCTGCCAGGAGCAGTAGATTCATAGAGCAGGCACAGAGCCCCAGTGGTAACCCTGAAGGCAATAAGTAAATAAATACATTTGTCAGGGTGACGCATTTCAGCAGCATAACCCTGTAATACTGGAGTTCCCTGGGTAGTGAATCCTGTGTGTGGAGCTGGCGTGTCATAGGTGATGCAACATGCCTGAGCTTCCACGATGCAAGTTGGCCCCTGAGGGGTTAATTTGGCAAACGTGAAAAGAAAGAGTTTCCTCTAGAGGAGGCAGTACTGACTGAAACATCCATCTTGAAAGGCTAAACCTCTAGTATTAGCTTTGCTTCTAATATCTTAAGTGATACTTCAATTTGTCTGGTATTCTATGGAAAGTATATCACTTATATTTTCACTCAGGTATTTGGTGAAGATGAAATGTCCAGCTATTTTGTGAATGTGTGGAATAAACAGTACTTCAACGTTTTCAGTGAATTATAGATTGTGAAACAAGCAAACAAAAAGATACTGTCTTGACAGGTCACCAAGACTTCAAACCTAAAAATAAGTTCCATGTGAGACCTGAATGACCTTCTTCACAGCAATGGATCAAAAGCTAGAGTTCTCTTTCTCTCTTTTTAAAGCTACACTTCTCCAGGTAGAAAACTGAAATGTGGGAGTCGAGCAGTAGTGCAGCAGGTTAAGCGCACGTGGTGCAAAGTGCAAGGATCCGGTTCCAGCCCCCGCTCCCCACCTGCAGGGGAGTCGCTTCACAGGCGGTGAAGCAGGTCTGCAGCCGTCTGTCTTTCTCTCCCCCTGCTCTGTCTTCCCCTCCTCTCTCCATTTCTCTCTGTCCTATCCAACAACAATAATAACTACAACAACGATGAAGGACAACAAGGACAACAAAAGGGAAAATAAATAAATATAAAAAAATTAAAAAGAAAAATGAAAAGTAAGTCACATGTATCATTTTAAAATTGTTAAGGGGCAGCACTGAAGAAGCTGCAAAGCCACAGTAAAAGTAACAGGAAGTACATCTCAAATATTTTTTATCAGCATACAATCAACATAAAAACAAGGGAATCGTGTAAACCTCATTTTTGGTAAGAAGTATTCAAAAGTATTTTTTACACTCTATCTTAATCCAGATGCTACATTTTAACAGTTACAGTAAAATGTCTCACCACACCAAGAAAAAGGCTTTAGAGAATTAGTTTTTCATTGCTTCTGTTTTCAAGCGCAAGTTTGCTGAAAAGTGTGTGAAAAGCCAGTGCCTCCAAAGTCAGCACCTCGGGTGTTCTGCCTGTAATCAGTGCCCCAGGCCGCCCAAGTGGGGGCCGTCATATTGAAGAGCAGCTGAGAGCTCATTCTGGGTCACATGCCGTCCCAGAGCCACAGATGACTGACGTGCACGCGGAAACATGAGAGGCCTTGGTACAGCCCCCTTTAACTGATGCCACAGCTCGGGCCGTTACTGCTGCCAGCTGCATTATAATTGCCTCCTAGCTGGTCTCTCTCTTCCATCCCACCATGCGTCTGCTGTGTTCTCCTTCTGCTCAAGTCTCTAAATGCTCTCTCAATGTTTATGCCAGACACTGCCTCAGCCTACCAGGCCCTGCACAGTTTGGCCATCACCCAACGCCTCCACTCTGTCCCATCCATTAACCATCTCTGGGGGAGAAGGATGCTGACAGAATCCCTTTCTGCCATGCAATCCCTGCCATGTGCCCTAGCATTCCCACTGCACGGCAAGACAAGTAGACAAGAATGGAAGACACAAGAGTCTTGCCCTGAGGTAGTTGACAAGTAGGCTGTGTGTGATGGGGTGAGGAGCATATACTCAAATCATTGATCATAGCAGGGCTGCAAAAATGCCACACACACACAGAGAGGCAGGAGCGACAAATTCTCAAGGAGGATGAAGAGAAGGGACGTATGGGAACCTGCCGGCTGCACAGAGCTCCCCACCCCACAGTTATTCCCAGGGGTGCCAGTTCCAAAGTCTGGGGGAGGGGGTGGGGAAGCAGCACGGCCGGCCACTGGGCATGGGCCGTTCCTCTGCCCCCGGAGAGGCTGGAAGAAAAGGCATCTACAGAAGTTGGGGTGACAAATTTCCTTCCTCATGGGGCTTACATGTTTGCTGAGTAAAATAGTGAGTTACTCATACTTCGAGCTTGTAGAATTAACATGACTCTACAAATAAAAAATCAATTTCTTAAAAAGGGAAACATTAGGGGGTCGGGCAGTGACGCAGTGGGTTAAGCGCACGTGGCGCTAAGCGCAGGGACTGGCATAAGGATCCCGGTTCGAGCCCCCGGCTCCCCACCTGCAGGGGAGTCGCTTCACGGGTGGTGAAGCAGGTCTGCAGGTGTCTGTCTTTCTCTCCCCTCTCTCTCTGTCTTCCCCTCCTCTCTCCATTTCTCTCTGTCCTATCCAACAACAAAGCAACGTCAACAATGGCAATAATAACCGCAACGAGGCTGCAACAACTAGGGCAACAAAAAAAAGGGGAGCAAAATGGCCTCCAGGAGCGGTGGATTCATGGTGCAGGCACCGAGCCCAGCAATAACCCTGGAGGAAAAAAAAAGGGGGAAACATTAAAGCATTGGGTTGTTGGCTATCTGTCCAATACGCCCCCATATTTTTTAAATAAGAACTCCCAGTCTAACAAGATTTTTAAGACCTTGGGTTGCAGTGTATAAAAAATACAACTTCAATAACTAACTAAAGTCTGTGTTTGCTTCAGCTGATATAAGAACACTTCGCTGTAGTGTCAGCATTCATCTAATAATTTGGAAGCACAGTTTCACAGACACAGTAAAAGAAACACCCATCACAAGTGCTCTTGTAAGACAGGCACACTCATCTTGGACAAAGCTTGAAGGAGTCGTGTTCAGTGAGCTCAGCCAAAATGAGAAGGGTGGGTACAGGACGGTCCCACTCACAATGACAAGGACAGAGAAGGGGAAACACAGAGTGAAACCCGGGTGGGTGGGCTGTGTGGCGCCAAAGCAAAAACTCTGGGGACGGGAGAAGGGCAGGGGCTTTGGGGTCCTGGTGCAGGATGGTGGAGGGAGTACTAAGTTGGGGGGGGGGAGTGTTTTGCAGACACCTCTCATGGCGAGATGGGAAACTGTACCCGTGTGTCAGAGAGGGGACGCCTTTATTACCTACCCAGGTCCTGCATGTTTACTGATCTAACGACCACTGGGTAATGTCAGCAGAGAGAGAGTTCGGTGGTGTCATCAGGTAAACGAAAGCACATGTTCCCTGAGCACTGAGGGGCTGTGACAGGTGGGCCCCAGCCCTGGGGCGGGGGGGGGGGGGGGGGCAAGGTGCGCGCGTGGGCTCAGCGGTTAGCGCGGGCGGGAGGGGGGGGGGGTCCGTTACCACAACCGCGGGGACTGGGGCGGGGGTCTGGGGGTAGAGGGCTGGGTGGAGCATCCGCAGGAGCAGGCAGCCACCGCGGGGCTCCCAGGGCCCCTTCTCCCCTCCCCAGCGTCCAGGGAGAACCCCTCCCCGCACCCCCTTACTGAGCTGTGTCATCCTGGAGATGCAGAAGCAGGAGAAGCTGAAGAGCACGGCCGCCACCAGCGAGGTGAGCAGGTTCACCTGCTTGGTCCTCATGGAGGAGCCTCTGCTGGGCCCCTGCGGCCACCCTGGACCCCACGCCTCACCGCCACCCGCCACCACCCACCCCCAACCCCCACCCCACGCGCCCTGGGCCGGCCACCTACACCACGTGCGTGGCTGGCTGACAGGCTCAGGATACGCCCATCCCCCCAAAGCCAAGTTTCCTGGTTAATCCATGGGAGATACAGGGACGAGGCCAGAAAAGCCAAGTAAGTAAGCGGGGGTCGGGCGGTAGCGCGGTAGGTAGGTTAAGCGCACGTGGCGCAAAGCGCAGGGACCGGCATAAGGATCCCGGTTCGAGCCCCCGGCTCCCCACCTGCAGGGGAGTCGCTTCACAGGCGGTGAAGCAGGTCTGCAGGTGTCTGTCTTTCTCTCCCCCTCTCTGTCTTCCCCTCCTCTCTCCATTTCTCTCTGTCCTATCCAACAACAAGTGACATCAACAACAACAATAATAACCACAACAAGGCTACAACAACAAGGGCAACAAAAGGGGAGAAAAATGGCCTCCAGGAGCGGTGGATTCATGGTGCAGGCACCGAGCCCAGCAATAACCCTGGAGGGAAGAAAAAAAAAAAAAAAAGAAAAGTAGGTGAAGCAGCCAGGAATGCGTTCGTGCAGTGGGCCACATGAGGACAGCTGAGCTGTCTGCACTCGAGGGCAGCGCCTGGCCATGTAAGGGTGACAGGTGGTGGCGAGTAAACAGTCAGAAACGTCTCCGGAACTGGCGACTTGACTGTGGACCTCGGAGGGAGGCCCACACAGAAAGGCCACAGGACTCCCGCACCATCCTCAGGGGCGTGTTTGATGCAGAAGCCTTCCTCACCGGTCGCCACAAGGTGGCAGTGTCCCGTTTCAGTTAAAGCCTCCCCCCAAATGCATGGACCCCATGCAACTCTTCTCTGACTTCTGGGACCCAGAATCATGCTTAGGTAAGTCCATTGTAAACTGAAAATACTGTAAATCAAAACAGCTTTTTCCTAGCATGTAAGGCTACAGTGTTCTTGCTGTTTCTCCAACTCAAGACACATGTTCCTTTATTCAAAACCTTTGTTTTGTTTGTTTTTTTTGCCACCAGGGTTGTCCCTGGGGCTCGGTGCCTGCACTTCGAACCCACTGCTCCTGGAGGCCATTTCCCCCCTTTTGTTGACCTGGTTGTTTCTCTTCAAAACCTTTGTGCTGGGACCAGGTGGTGGTGCACCTGGCAGAATGCACGTTACCAAGTACTAAGACCTGGGCTCAAGCCTCTGGTCCCCACCTGCAGGGAAGAAGTCTCATGAACAGTGCCGGGTGTCTATCCCCTTGCTCGCCTTCCTCTCCCCCTGCCCCCATGTGCGTGCCACCCTCTATCAAAAGGAGAGAAAGAAAGAAGATAAGAAAGAAAAACAGAAAGAAAGAAGAGCCACTGGGGGAAATGAAGGATTCTTGCTGGCAGGGCCCTAGCCATAATCCTGATGGGGAAAAAAAAAAAACCAAAAACTTAATACTTGCAGCTCTAGAATCGGGAAGACTGCCTGGAGACTTTATTACTCCTACTTGATTCTGGATGCTTCTTTAAGGCCACCTTGTCCCAGAGACACCCCACCACACTGTATGTAGGCTCCCACCCCAACTCCTTAATGCTCCGTAGAGTTTTAAGCAGGCATATTCTCTCGAGGATAAAATGACAGACTTTGAGAAATAGCCCCGTTGGTTGATGTCTATCAATGCAGTCTGACGACAGACCCCTGACTTTTGCATGTCTCCGTGACTACAGCCATGCCTTGTTTTTCTTCAAAATTAGCTTAGACTTCCCAGCCCCTTCCTAAGTCTCCATTCCCATTAGAGCCACATTGTAAACTCAGACTTCCTGGCCAAAAGCCCCTTCCTCAACCTCTCTTTTCAGTATAGTCACATTGTCCTGTGGCCAGAATCCCCTTCCTCGCACTTTCCTTCCCCACTATAGTCCCCCATCCCCTTTTCCTGAAGGTGGTTAGATGGTGAGCCAGTCCCCTCTCGCCAAAGGGGAAGAGGACAGGTTGTTCCCATGTCCAGTAATGTATAAAAAGGCTCTGCAGATGGCCGCTGGGGTGCTTGCTGGCTTACACCCTTGCATCTATATATATATATATATATATATATATATATATATATATATGTATGTATGTGTATATATATATATATATATATATGTAAAACTTTCGCTTTGCTCATGACTCCTGGTGTCTTAGTCCTTGTTTTAAGGCACAGACAGAGAGCGGTTTGCATTATTTCCCACATATACAGTGGGAACTCTTGCCACCGTGTGTCCAGTGCAGTAGTGCTTAGTGCATTCAGTGCATTCACCAGAATACCCATCACCCTAAAAGGAGTCCACCCGTCTGGCACTCCCCATTCTCTCACCAGCACCTTTACAGACTAGACATTTGTGTTTGTTTATAGAGTGGGGTTCCCTCTGGGGCTACCGCCTGGCAATAAGCAGCCGGTGAAACTACAGTGTTGACTTAATGAAAACACCGCTCAGGGTTGCGTTCTGGACACAGCGCAGATGTGTATAAACCGCCCTGTCTGCTAAGAACCAGCAGCTAGGGAGTAACTCTTGGGCGGTTAAGTTCACTGTTTGGAGACAAAGTCCAAACTTCCTACCACCGGGGCCAGGGCTCGGCCACGAAGTGGCCCCCGGGCCAGGCCACTGGGCGCAAATCCCGCTTCCTCGCCGACCAGGTGGGTTTACTCATCACGACCTCCCGGAATGAAGACGCAGTGGGCGGAAAGAGCCATCAGACGCAGGTGGGAGCGCCTCTGCAACCTCGGCGCCTGGAGGCGCGGAAAGCACAGCGGTGCCCCCGCTCCGGGAACCCGGGAGCAGGAAGCGCGGAGTTTCACGGTGTCACACGGTCGCCTGGGTTCCAGGAGAGACGCCTCGGGTGCAGCGGGGCGGCGACTCACCTTGCGCGCGCGCACCCCTCCAGGTGGCCGTTGCCAGGGAAACCGCCGAGCGTCCCCGGGGCTCCGCGCATGTGCACTAGGCGCGAGCGGCGGGCGCGCCGTCTCCGCGCTCGTCATTGGTGGAGCGCGGGCCAATGGGAGCAGGCAGACGGTGTCCCGCGGAAGGCGTTCCCCGGACCCGAGGCGCCGACTTCCGGGTCGCGGTGCTTGCAGGGGTCGCTCCGGCTAGAGCGTTGTTTCCGTTGCCGGCTGTCTGCCGTTGGGGAAACCGAGGCAGCCGCAGCCTGGTCCCCGCCCCCCCGCCCCGCAGAGCTTCCGCTCCTGTGAGGCGGCCGCCGTTTCTTTACCTCTTGCCTCGGGCCGCCCGCGTCGAGGGCGTGCGGACGGCGCGAGCCCCGCGGGGTCCCCGGGGCACCGAGGAGCGGGACGCCGGCCCCGGGTGCGAGCGCTTGCTTCCGCCCCTCTGGCCCAGTCGGCTGGGGCGCGGGAGGGGGCTCGGGGCGCCGTGAGCCGAGGGCACCCCCACCCCTTCCTCCCCACCCCCCGCCATGGCGCCGCTTTGTCTGCCGAGCGCGGACCCGACGGGCCCCGCACCTGCGCACCTGCCGCGCGGGCTCTGCGCTGTGACGGGCGTGACGGCCCCTCGGACCCGGGCCGCGGCCCAGGCAGCCGTGGGGGTCCAGCAGGCCGGGCCACGAGGGGCGCCTTTCCGATGGCTTCCACTCGGGAAGCCCCCTGCCTCCTTCTCCCCGGGGTCCCCCCGCCACCCCCTCCTGGAGTGAACATTCATGTTGGGGCGTCGGGGTGCCCGACCCAGGGGTCACCCCCTTGCCGCCAGCCGGCCTGCCCTTTGCAGAGCATCAGATGAGCGCGGGCTGTGTGTGTGTGTGTGTGTGTGTGTGTGTGTTGGGGGGCGGGGGTCCTTGGCCCTGTGCCCCACTTCCATCCGGGGACCTGGGGGGGAGCTGGTGCTGCAGCCATGGCGTCTCCCCCTCCCTCCCCCCGGGGTGGAGGGGAGGTTGCAGAAGTGCCCCCTTTGCAAAGGAATCCCACACCTGGTGGTTTGGATGGAGACAACCTTGCTGGGTCTCATTTGCTCTCGAGTCCCAGCTCTCAGAAGATGAAAAATGAAAATAAGCAAATGGAGAGCTGGAAGCTGAGCGTGTCTGTCCCGTCGGACCGATTGTTTGCAGTTTTTAGACTGAGCCCGCCACTGTGTAACAGACATGGCCGAGTCTGCCATGGTTCCCGGCCGTGCCCGGTCATGACAAGATGGGCACACTGGAATATGGACTAGCTTAAGAGACAGGACTGGGGGGGATCTGACGATTTCCATTTTAAACCCCACCGTGAGGTCACTAAACCTGTCGTGTATTTCCTTCTCCAGAAAAGAAAAAAAAAATGTTCATTTCTTTGTGGGAGTTCTTCTACGGGCACTTCTTCCGATTTTGGATGAAATGGCTCTTGCGCCAGATGACAGGAAAGTGTGAATTGCAGCGAATCTTTGATACGTATGTGCGAGCACAGAGGACACGGAGGATAGGTAATGTCGCGAGTGGTCGGGCCCCTCCACCCCAGCAACGCTGGTGCTCAGTTTGGATCTTCATCTAGTTGCTGAAATTCAGTCTCATGGTCTTGGAAATGTAGCTTTGACTCTTTCCTCTCTGAAACTGATTGCTAGTTGATTCCCAGGCCAGCTAGTTAGCTTGTCTGGGAAGGTGCCTGGCCCCCACCGCACAGGGGCAGCCTCTGGTGGTATCTCTCCCTTCCTTTTCTTTTCTTTTCTTTCTCTTTTTTTTGTCACTGGGGTTACACTACAGATTGTTTTTCAGATAGCGACAGAATGCCTTTGCCTCTGTCCCTGTCTCTCTCTTTTTCTGTCTGAAAAGGTCATCCCAGTGTGGTGAAACCCCAGTAACGACAGACAGTGCAAATATTATTACTGTTTACTTCACCTTCTGTGCTAAGAATTGGAGCTGAGATTCACTGTTGGGTGCAGCCTTTTCCCAAGAGAAAACTCTGTACGGCCCTGAGTCCTTCACAGAGCTCCCTCGGGGGCGTCTGGATCGAGTCTGTCTGTCCTCCGCACCCTTCCTCACTTACGTAACTCTGGAGAGGACAGTACCACGGGTGCGGTGATTCAGAAGTGGAGTTAGGATGCAGCCAGGGGTGTGCAGCCGGTCCCCACGGGGCCATCTGGCACGGGGAGGTGCGGAGTGTGACTTGAGAGCTGGGAGATGCACGGGATGAACACTAGCTCTCAAGGCCCCCACCGGAAGGAAAGATGTGAACCTGCTTTCACCATCACCGCTTAGCCAGCACATGTGGAAGTGGTCAGGAGTGGGATGTGTTCAGCCGAACAGAAACCGAGCTGATCCCTCTCTCACTCTGGTGTGACGTCTGTAGGCTCGGAGGCACAGTCTGCCTTCCCTCTGGGCTCACCGGACACTCCTCTTGAGCAGGGCTGCCCTCAGGCCTTCTAAGAGTCAGCAGTCTTCAAGGCGGCACTGCTTTCACCAGGAGCACAGCGAGCGAGGACGGTGGGTGGGGTCCCTTGTCTGTGGTCAGGGTGAGGAGGCCAGGGTGTGGCTGCAGGTCCCGCTCACAGTGCTGAATGGAGACCTATCGGTCTGCTTGTGTCGAAGCAGTGTGCTTCAGCCAGAAGCTCTACGGCCTGGGACTGAGGGGGTGGGTGTCTGTCCGGGGCTGTGTGGGGAGGGTGCCGGGAGGGGTGGGGGCCAGCGTGTGGATGACTGGAGCTTAGTGCCGCCTCCTCCATGCTGGGCCCACTTAGATGCTTGCCTGCTCTTTGGTTCTGCCCTGCTGACAGCTCTGGGAGAACAAAGAGCCTCTTAATCAGAAACCCCGCAGCCCTGCGTGGCATTTCAGAGAATGGGGGCAGAATATGTTGAGGCTTTGATGGAAGAGGCCTTTTCCATAGATTTGAATTCTCAAAGTACCTAGGAGAAAAGGAGACCTTTAGCAAATGTGGCAGAGGGAAAAAGATTCATCAGAGCAGCCAAAGTGCTGTCATTTCTTAAAGCAGGAGACAGTGGAGGGGCAGTTTTGCTGTTGGCCTGCCCAGCGGCTGAGCAACCGAATCAGTGGCCGTCTGTTCCTAGCTGCCCCTGTGCTGCCGTGTGGCTCAGCGGTCGGCTCCTCAGGCTGACAGATGGGGACAGTGTGTCAAGAGCACTGGTCTTGCAGATGAATGGTCCTTGGAGGCAGCTGGCTGAACTTGCTTGGGCACCGCTTAGGGACCACGCGTATGTACACAGCAGATTAGGTGACCCCCGCCTCTTTGGCTCGGATTCTTGATGTGCTCGAGTCAGGACTTTGGAATCATTGAGTTCTCAGTGCTTTCAAGATAATTTTTTAAAGTATTTGTTGTGTTACTCCTGTAACACAACAAATACTTTAAATAGCTGATTTGACCTTTTTACTGTTTGCTTGTGACACAGTTCACAAATACTACTTAAGTAATAACTTCTTTTTTTTCATTTCAGAAAATTCCTTGACCTACTCCAAGAATAAGGTAGGATTATATCAAGGTGATTATTCTAACATATTGGACTTGGAGATACTTGTTTTTACTTTATACTTGTAAGATTTGTTTATTTTTATGAGCGAGAGAGAGAGAGAGAGAGAGCCAGACCACTGCTCAGCTCTGGCATATGCTGGTGCCAGGGACTGAACCCTGGGACCCATTAGGCCTCAGGTGTGCAGGTCTGACTCACAGACCACGATGCTAGCTCCTCTGCCTGATACCTTTTTTCTTTTTTAAGACAGCCACAAGTTTAGAACTCAGGATCAATTTTGATGTCCTCCCAGAAGCATCTTTACTTTCAAGCGTATTGAGTGAAATCCAGTTGGGAAATGATCTGATTTTTTTTAAAGATTTGTTTCTAGCCATTGAGATTGAGAGCAGCCGGGGCTTGACTCTGGCGAATTCAGTGCTGGAGATTGAACTCAGGACCGTGCATGTGGGACTCCTGCACTCTGCCATTCAGTCACATCCCCAGATGCAAAAGAGTCCGTGTTTCAGACAGCATTTCTGTGTGTGCGCCCTGCCACCCTTGCACTAAGAAGGAGCTTCAGTCATGCTCCCTATTGTGGGCTTTTGCTGGTTTGTTTGCCTTCTGGCGTGATAGGTTGGGGGAAATGTAAACACAAAGCCGCAGAGTGTGGTTTCATTACTGACAGCTGTCCACTGCCGAGAGTCTCTCGCCGGGGATACCGGCAGCTTGAGGACGCCGACTGTCTCTGTGGGCCACAGTGTACAGGGCAGCAGCATTGAGACTTGTGCTGAAACCCAGGCCACGTTCTTGGGGAGGGTCTTTCTATCCTGCCTTGTCTTTTTCCTCTTGCTTTTAAAGTAATCTTAAATGTTCCACGTGCCTCACACTGAAACTCCTTTCTTTTTTCTTTGATGCTTCCAGGGCTTCACTGGGGCTTCATGCCAAACGGCCCACCACTCTTAGTGGCTGGCTGTTGTTTTCAGGCAGAGGGTTATGGGTAGAGAGAGAGAGAAACACAAGGAGGAGAAACACCACTTCATTGCTCATGAGGTCTCCCCTTTGGTCCTCACTGGTGGTGGCCAGAGTCCAGGCAGAAAATCCAGAGGCACCAGCGGGTTCCCCTGGAGGCTGACTGAGGGCAGAGTCCGGCTGCTTGGGCGGGGAAGGCCTGAGTGTGTTCGCCCGTAGACCGGGAGAACCCAGTGGCCGTTTGCAGCACAAGTGACTTGAGAAATCTGTTTTATTTGCTTAGAAGACTTGGAAGGCTCTCTGTCCCTTACCTTTTGCCAATGGCTACTGCTGGCGGTGGGGTTACAAAAATGCCTTGTGGGATCAGGCAGTAGCACAACAGGGTAAGCGCACACGGTATGAAGCGCAGGGACCAGTAAGGATCCTGGTTCGAGCCCCTGGCTCCCCACCTGCAGGGGGGTCACTTAACAGGTGGTGAAGCAGGTCTGTAGGTGTCTGTCTTTCTCTCCCCCTCTGTCTTCCCCATCTCTCTCCATTTCTCTCTGCCCTGTCCAATATCAATGACAATAATAATAACCACAACAACGACAAAATAACAAGGGCAACAAAAAGGGGGGAAGCCTCCAGGAGCAGTGGATTCCTGGTGCAGGCACCGAGCCCCAGCAATAACCCTGGAGGCAAAAGAAGAAGAAGAAGAGGAAGGAGAAAAAGCAGCCTGTATTTCCATTTATTTGTGCTTAGAAAGCACCTCTGCATTCAAATGACAGAGTGACAACAAACATGTGCGGTACATATGCAGGGTCTCGTGCAGACAATGCCGGCAGATTGCCTGCTGAGAGCTGGGGCTGAGGCCCACGGGGTCTCACCAAGGAGGCCTCACCCCAGGCTCAGGCTGCGCCCCTCTTGCTAAGGAACAAGTGGCTCATTTTAAGATCCAGCGCCAGGGAGAACTTGAGGGAGGCTGGTTGGCTCTGCGCTTCAGTGTCCGCCGTAAAGTAACCTCTAGACCGACTTGCTTCTCCTCTGAGGACAGGGTTCCCCGCTCAGCTCTGTCTCACCTGCCACCATAGGTTCTGCGGGACGCGACGCTGGCTGTGGAGAGCGAGGTGGACAGGTGTGTGGAGGAGATCATGAAGGAGAAGAAGATCCACCCCGAGAAGGATGCCAGGTGGGGGCACCCCACACGCGGCCGCAAAGCCCAGAGTGGGCGGGCTGCAGTCCCCTCCCAGTGCCCCTCTGCCCTCACCACATGGGCACTGTGGTCCAGAGAGGGCCAGCGGGAGCCGCGCTAGGTGCATCCTCCACCCCGGGCTCCTGAGCCGGTGAGGCCAGTGCCCTTGGACTGGCCCCAGGGCTGGACCGTCCCAGCCCTGAACCAAGCGTGCATCCTCGTGACCCGCTCTCACGGGATGTGTGTCAGCACAAGAGTTTGCTCAGAGGCGCTGCGCCTACTCGGCCCCACTCCCAGCAGACTCTGTCACATTCGTTGTACACAGAAGGTGGGGGAGGGGACGGAGAGGAGAGTTTCTGCAGCATCACTCCACCATCCGTGAAGCCTCCCTTCTGCTTGATGCCCCAGCTCATGGCTGGGGGCTCAAACCTGGGTCCTCACGCATGGCAAAGTGTACACTCTCCCAGGTGAGCAGCCTCTGGCCCCTCCACTCGGTCCCTCTTCCAAAGTCCACATCCACAGACAAGGATTGACTCGCCCCGCCTTTGTGTCCAAGCCCCAGGAGATTGGCAGCATTTGGCTCTTCTGTGTTGATCCAGCACTTGGGGCTCAGGAGAGAGGCAGAGAGTACAAGCAGGTGGCATTGAGGTGGGTCCTGTTGGACAGGACAGGAGGGACCCTCTGCCCGTGTCCTGTGGAGGCCATCTGAGTGCGGAGGCCACAGCCCCGCAAGGAACCCTTTAACTGAGGAGACTGTAGGGGTTGAGAAATAATGTTGTTCATTTCAGCTTTAAGATCTGCATGAAGGCCTGCTTGCTGCAGATATCTGGCTACAAGCAGCTCTACATGGATGTAGAGAACGTGAGGAAAAAGCCATATGACTCAGACAACCTGCACCATGAGCAGCTGCTGCTCAAGGTGAGCGCACAGCCCCTGAGCACACAGCCCCTGAGAGCACACAGCCCCTGAGCACACAGCCCCTGAGGGCACAGCCCCTGCATATACAGCCCCTGAGCGCGCAGCCCCTGAGCACACACAGCCCCTGAGACCACACAGCCCCTGAGGGCACAACCCCTGAGAGCGCAGCCCCTGAGAGCACACAGCCCCTTAGCGCACAGCCCCTTAGCGCGCAGCCCCTGAGCGCACAGCCCCTGAGGGCACAGCCGGGCTTTGTCTGGGGACTGAGTAGCCTCTCTGGGGTCCCTGCCCTCAGGGCTACCATGGTCTGTTTCTGCATCTTAAAGACATGTAGCCACTTCATTTGCTGATAAGCATGATGAAAATATATTCAGATGCATTTCTCTAGTGCTTTTCATTCTGAAACACAGGCTCTTAAAGGGAAATCTTTTCAACCAAAAAGCCCAGCAACTTCAGATCCCTTCCCGCTGCTTTTGATATGAAATGCTCCTGTGAGTTAGACTTTAGTTTGCTCTCAAGTTGAGAACACGGTTGTCCTCCTTCAGACCATAGCACACAGCCCAGGTTTGAACCCTGTTACCACCTGTGAGGTGCTAGGGCACTGGAGGGTGTCCTATGCTGTGGAGTTTCCCTGAACAGCGAGGTTATGCATGCATGCGCCTCAGCCCTCACAAAAACTAAAATGCTGTACACTTGTGAGTAATCAGGTGAGCTAGATTCCCTCTCATGACATGGGCCTGTTCTTGTGATCAGAGGCTAGTGACCTCCCAGTAGGCTCGAGCCTCCTGCCTAGTGTCTGCTTTTCTTTGCTTTTCTTTTTTAATATTTATTTATTTTATTTATTCCCTTTTGTTGCCCTTGTTGTTTTATTGTTGCGGTCATTGTTGGATAGGATAGAGAGAAATGGAGAGAGGAGGGGAAGAGAAAGATAGACACCTGCAGACCTGCTTCACCGCCTGTGAAGCGACTCCCCTGTAGGAAGGGAGCCGGGGGCTTGAACCAGGATCCTTACGCCGGTCCTTGTGCTTTGTGCCATTTAACCCGCTGCGCTACCACCCGACTCCCCAGTGCCTGCTTTTCAGTCGGCTTTTTCAATAAGTACACAATTTTCAGGATGGTTGAGAAGATTGCCAAGTACAGTCTGTTGGACCTGTGATTTCTCTGTACAAGTTACTTGCTAGAAAGCACAGTCTTTCTAGTTCTGAGAAGCGTCTTAGTAAATGAAGAGCATCACTATTGTTTGTAATACGGAAGCTTCTTTGTGCAGCTTTGGAATCTTCTCATGCCCACGAGGAAGTTGAATGCCCGAGTCTCCAAGCAGTGGGCTGACATTGGCTTCCAGGGTGATGACCCCAAGACAGACTTCAGAGGCATGGGCCTGCTTGGGCTAATCAATCTTGTGTAAGTGACATTTTCTTCTCAAAGTGAGATTGAATGTGCCCTGCTGCCTGGCTGACCTCTTGTGGGCTATGACCCCGTTGCTCATGCCCTCTGAATCTCTGAATCATAATAGCTGCATGGCCGGAAGGCCTCACCCGGGGCCAGCAGCAGGTGTATGTGTGTGTGTGTGTGTGTGTGTGTGTGTGTGTGTGTGTGTGTGTGTGTACACATGTACTGTGTTCCTTTCCCTGTTTATCCTCTTCCTCCTCACTCTCTGATTCTGTTTAGGGAAATATACTAGCTAAGAGGGCAGCTAAGGCTCCTTACACTTCCTCTCCATCACTTATGACAAGTGATCCCAATCCAAAGATGTGCAAATAAAATAATTATAGTCTTGGGGTGTGCCCTTGACCATAATATGCAGACAGTAAGATAACAATAAATACAATAAAATAGCTGTTAACAAAATTTGGGGTATTGTTATGAAAAATTATTTCTGGAATTGAGCTAAGGCATGTGAACATTGAGGAGATGTCTCCAGGTCACTATGAATAAGGCCCTGGGAGAGGGAAGCAGCGTGAAGGGGTTTCAGTATCTCCAGCTGTCTCCCCAGCACAACAGTCTTCGGCTTCCTGTGGTAACTAAGTGCTGTGAGTAAGAAAGTTCCTTACACACTGGGTATTTGAAATCGCTTCTGGACATCTTCAATCTGAAAGACATATGTTGATTTCTTAAACTTTTCTTTTAGGTATTTCAGTGAAAATTACACTAATGAAGCCCATCAGATTCTTTCACGTTCCAGTCATCCAAAATTGGGGTAAGCTGGTTGAGTATCAGAGAACCTGTCAGCTCTGGACTCAGGTTGGCTCGCTGTCTGGGCAGGACCCTGCACTTGCTTTCCATGCACAGCGCGAGCACTGGCCCACCCTCAGCTTTTCCCCTACTGAGGGAGCGTTGCTTCCGTGGGGTCTTCCCCTCTGTCTTTATGTCTTTGTCTTTCATTCTTGGGGGAAAAATGTTTAAAAGAGTAGATTTGGAGTAGTGAAGGCTCCGGGACAATAACAAAAATGTGCAGATATCTTTTTAATGAGGTTATTTTAATTAACAAGAACCTCATAAAGAATATTATACGACACATGTCAAAATATGAAGAAACCAGTAATACATGTATTGCGATAATACTTTTATCATAAAAGTAGTGTGTATGTAAATTTAGGAAAATATTTATAATTTTAAAAATAGATTTGAAAATAGAAATAAGAAATAGTTTGAGTATAGGAATAGAAAATTGCATTGTTTTTTAACTTGTCTAGTGAAATGTAAGTCAAGGTCATATATTAGCTTTATCATTGTTACTTTATTTTTATATTCCAGTGATACCTAATCTTTGAGGGAAAAATATTACATAACAGTATAACAAAAATAAGTTCCTCAGCAATGGAGAAAAATGTCAGATTAGTCGGTGTACTTTAGAAATGAGTGAAATTATATATAGTACTTTGAAAAAAATACTTTCACACTCAGATGTTCATCTGTATAGAGCCATCTGGAATGCTTTGCGTACTTGTACACGTCTGAGCTATTTGACAAGCTGGTGTAACTGGTAATGTCTCTGACTTAGGTATTCTTATGCAATAGTGGGGATCAATCTGACAGAGATGGCCTACAGCTTGCTGAAGAGCGAAGCTCTCAAGTTCCACCTCTACAACTTCGTTCCTGGTGTCCCAACGATTGAACACTTCCATCAGTTTTACTGTAAGTTTAGTCCAGGTGTGGCTTCGCGAAACTTGAAACAGGAAAGGAGGGTGTGCAGCTTGCTGCTGCTGTCAGGTATACGGCCCGTGCGCATCACTCACTGTCTAGGGCCTTAGCAGCACAGGAGAATAGTGGAAGATGGGTCCCCAAGAGTATTTGCTATAGTTTTTTTTTTTTTTTTTTTCTGGGGACATTGGTTTTCCAGCCAGATACAGCCTGGCTCTTCCCTCTGGTTAGTGAATGCTGTGAGTCAAAGACAAACCATTGCAGATTATTTCGTGATTCTTGTAGGGGAAAAAAAATTCTGTTACAGGGGGTAGGACGGTAGCACAGCGGGATAAGCGCACATGGCGCAAAGCACAAAGACTGGCTCAAGGATCCTGGTTCGAGCCCCCGGCTCACCACCTGCAGGGCAGTTGCTTCACAAGCCGTGAGGCAGATCTACAGGTGTCTGTCTTTCTCCCTCTCTGTCTTCTCCTCCTCTCTCCATTTCTCTCTGTCCTATCCAACAACAATGACATCAATAACAACAACAGTAATAACTACAACAATAAAACAACAAGGGCAACAAGAGGGAATAAATAAATACCTAAAAAAAAATCTTTAAAAGAAAGTTCTGTTACAAAGAAGTTATTCACTGACTTCTCTACCACTTTTCTGAGCTCACACACCTCATGAACTGACACTGTAAAATCCACTCAGTTCACAGCTACAGTCCCCTGAGTTTTGGTAAGCTGACTGTATTGTACAAGCCTCACCTCTAGGAGTAGAACACTGATAACCCATCAGTAAGACTCATGCCAGTCGGCAGCTAGCCCTTGTTGCCCTGAAGCCCAGGCGCCCTTTCAGCTTTTGTTAGCTGGTCAGCAACAGTAGACGCTCACAGGGGATCCTAAGGCTAGGATGCTTGTATGTGTAGTATTCCTGTTGAGCCTGGTATTTCAGACCTCGAGGACAGTGTGTAAAGGACAATGGAAGGACAACGAAGTTGGTCGAAACAGCCTGCTTTCTGTGCAGCTCTAGTGGCGTTCTGCACAGCTCTAGTGGCGTTCTGCCCAGGTGCCCCTGGGCCCTGGAGTCTGAATGTCATTTTTCTGCAGTTGCCTAGTGTTTCTTGCAGTCAGCTTAGCCACCGCAGTCTCAGTTCTCTGACATCAGCTGACAGGCTAGACCAGGGGTGGGGAAGCTTCTTTCTGCCAAGGGCCGTTTGGGTACTTATGACATCATTCGCAAGCCATACAAAGTTAGTAGCTCAAGCAGGGGCACTTAACACTGCTCGGAAAAAGCTCCTGGACTTACTGGATTTCCAGTCCTGCCTCAGGTGGCCTTGGTAGGAGCAGAGCAGGTGATTTCTATAGTTTGTGGGCTTGGCATTGCCCAGCTGTTGTAGACCAATGGCCTCACTCCAAACCAAGAACTTTCTAGGTGTTTACTCTTGCAGAATTTACTCCAAGACCTATGAAGTCATTTCAATGGTCCCATTACTAATATCAATGAAAAGCAATTTAGAGGACTCAGACGAATAGTAAATAAAATCTCATAGGCAGAAACACTCAAGCAGCTGGTATAGCATAGCACGTGGGTGACTGTCGGACTGGCCTACAGCCCAGCTCACTAACCTTCAGTGTTTTTTGTTCTGTGGACCTATTGGAGTAAGAAGGGCAGAGGCTTGACTTCCTGCTTGTGTGTGTGGGTGTTTTCTTTTTTATTTAAATATCTATTTACCTAATAGGGCAGAGAAAAATGAAGAAAAGAAGGGGAAACAGAGGGGGAGAGAGAGAGGCGGAGGGAGGCCTGCTTCACTTGTGAAGCTTCCCCTCTGCAGGTAAGGAATGGAGGCCTGAGCCTTGCCCGTGTGCATGGTACCGTGTGCACTTAACCAGGTGTGCCCTGCCCGGCCCCTGTGTGGTTGTGCTAATAGTGTGCTGTTAATGCTGATGTATGCACAAAATCAACCTTAATTAAGAGTACCACTTAAAAAGTTACAAGCACAAAGTGCAAGGACCGGCATAAGGATCCTGGTTCGAACCCTCGGCTCCCCACCTGCAAGGGAGTCGCTTCACAAGTGGTGAAGCAGATCTGCAGGTGTCTTATCTTTCTCTCCCCCTTTCTGTCTTCCCCTCCTCTCTTCATTTCTCTCTGTCCTATCCAGCAACGAAGACAGACAACAATAAAAAACAACAAGGGCAACAAAAAGGGAATAAATAAATTTTCAAAAAAGTTACAAGAGTACAGTCTTGGCTTGTTTTGTGGGAACAAGAAGCAGATGGTATCCCTCTGCTCCAAGAGGCTTGATTTAGTTTTTTTGATTCTAACTGACAAAAATCCCAGTGCTTATAAAGCCAGAGCTGAATCTAAACTCGTTACTAAAATGACCTTCTTGTGAAGTGGTGTTTCAGTGTTGAGATGCCATGCATGTTAACTGTTACCGTTTACTTCCTGGCTCGTGTTTAGAGAGGAGACTGACACTTCTGTACAGGAGGTGGTTCTGGGAGACCACGGTCACCTAGACTCGTGTGTTTACTCCCTGACTTTCCCCTGTTGATCTGAAATAAGTCACTTTCTGTTCCTTCAGAAAAACCTCTCAATGGTCTGGGAGGTGGTGCAGTGGATAAAGCATTAGACTCTCAAGCATGAGGTCCTGAGTTCGATCCCCAGCAGCACATGTACCAGAGTGATGTCTGGTTCTTTATTAAAAAAAAAAAAGAAAGAAAGAAAAGAAAAAGAAAAACCTCTCAGAAGGGAAAATGAGATGTTAGAGGAAACAAAGCCTATTTTCAGCTGAACAGAGACCACAGATTTCGCTCTGGCTCCTGTTTCCTCTACGGCAGACGGGAACCCCTCAGTCCTATGCACGGGGCTGCTGGGAGTGGGAACGCCCTCACTCTGCAGTCTGCTTGAATCCAAACAGGGTCTAGCAGGACTTTCAAAATCACACTTGTTGGTTATAAATACTCTTACAATCTTATTTTCATTAAATGCTTTTCACATTGTGGGGGCTAATTTGCTATTAAAACAGTGAACCAGTATGCTTAGAGTTCATATACTCTTTTTAAAAAGAGAACAAGTGATGAAGCAACTCTGCAGGTGTCTTGTCTTTCTCTCCCCCTCTCTATCTTCCCCTCCTCTCTTCATTTCTCTCTGTCCTATCCAGCAATGACAACAACAATAATAACTACAATAATAAAACAACAAGGGCAACAAAAGGGAATAAATAGCTAAATTAAAAAAAAAGAGAGAGAGAAAACGTGTTAGTAGTTCATTGTGAAAAATAAAAAGTAAAAACTACTGTGTAGAAATCAAGTAGAAAATAGCTTTCCTGTATTTTCTCCTTGTTTGGACATTTTATTATGTTTCTGGGGCCTGTGATAATAATACTTCTCAAAGTATCTTTTCAATATCTTATCTCAATAGTGATGATTTTTCTAGCTAAATAGTAAATGTACACTAAGCATTTTACTTTTGGACATAGAAAAATACATGTTGTAACAGTTCTCAGGTTATGATGAGTTCTGATTACTGTATCCTAATGTGGAATTTAAATTCAAGTGAGATGTGATCTTAATATTGTTCTATTTATAATTCATGTTTCTTTAATTGCAGGTTACCTTGTCTATGAATTTGACAAGTTTTGGTTTGAAGAAAAACCAGAAAGCATAATGTTTTTCAACATATATAGAGAAAAGTTTCATGACAAGATTAAAGGACTCTTACTGGATTACAATGTATCACTTACTTTGAAAACATGAATCATCTACTCTACCTTCTATTTCTACCACATTTTGCACACACAACAGAATTTATATGTTGTAATAGAAACTATCTGATCACTTACACTCCTTATCTATAATTTCCTACAAGAGTATTACCGAAATTCTATCTAAGAAAGCTAGTGGACAATCAGTGTATGTTTACAGTCGCTGATACACTGTTCTCCAAAGGTCCCTTCTCTTCCAAAGATGCCCTCTGTACTGTCCCGGGAACTACAGACTCAGCCCACCTAGTGTCAAAGTCTGAATCAGGTATTTGTATTAAGTTGGTCAGCAAAAAACACAGTGTGAAAAATAAGTTCTCACTTTTCTGTGTCGAAGCTATCAAGTTACTGTCTGTTAAGATTTGTTGCTTTCTAATTCCCTTAATGTCAGTTTTCTGTTTGTTTTTGTAAGTTAGTTAACAGGAAGAGTAGTTCTTCACAGCTTATTTTTGTCCATTTACATTTCAGTCACATGAATCGTTGGAAAAATCATGGTCTTTGGTTTGGCTTCTCTGATTTGTCCTAAGTAGATCTTCAAGAATAATGGTGGTATTTCTGGCTAGCTGTTTCGTGTTGAAATGGAATACTGCACTTGAAATATCACAGATACTTTTCTCTTCTTCCACGCTCACTTTGACCTGCTGTGCAGAAGAACCTTAGCTGGAGTTTGGTGTGAGGGCTTTATTGGCGCTCTTCCTACATGTGATTATAAAAAGAGATGTGTAATCAATTGCTAAGAACATCTTTCTTGTATTCAAAGAGCAGTTTAAATGAAGCTGTCTTTGAAGTTAAACAAGAGGAAAACTTAGGACTCTTTAAAAATCTCAGTGAAACATCATTGGTTTCTCTGACTTTCTGTTAACGCTTGTTTCTCTTTGCTTTGACGCCATAATGTTTCTGCAGAATGATGTGGGGACCGGATAAGTGTTCTTTGAGTTAGTAGTTTGTGGGATCCTGAAGCAGCCTGAGGAGGAAGCCTGCAACTTGTCTGGCTTTTTCCTCATAAACTCTCAGGAGGCCAGCAGGAGCTGTCCAGGATTGTGTAGGGAGGAGAGTCTGGAAGGGTTTCTTTGGTTTCCTGGTGGCATTTATGCTCAGAGAAAAAAACACATAGAGGTCGAAGATAGGCTCATCCGACTGCGAGTTTTCCTTAAGTCTTACAGAAACCAACCTATTTGTTGATGAAATTTAGCACATCTCTGTGTGTGTGTGCGCGCTTGCGTGCCAAGCGTGTGGAGCCTGGCTTTGCTATGCAAGAGCAAGAACTGAGGCTTCCAAGTGTGTGTTCATGTCTACTGACAAGCCTTTCTTGAGACTCTCCAAAGAGAAGGGTGGGGGACACCCCATGGGAAGGCAGCAGTGCTGTGTAGCACACTCCCACACGGTGGGAGTGAGCGTTGAATCAGCGGATCTCAGCCAGACAGTGGTGTTCTCACTTTCCAGTATTACACACACTTAGATCTCGTTGTGGAGGAGACCTCCCAGACTTAGAGTCGTCACCTCTTCGGTGTTTGAAGCTCTGCCTCTGGCTAACGTGCAGGAGCACGCAGCTGAGCAGCTGTTGGTCGCTGAGATGCACCTTGGGAAGGTCTTTGCTACCACATGAAAGAGCCTTTGGCTTCACCTTACGCTGAAAATCCCTTTACATCTGAACCTTTCTGCAGCTGAGATCGTGAACTGATTTAAGCCGTGTGCTTCAGTGGTTCAGATATGAAAAGACTTGTGTGCGCGTGTGCTGTGCTGGGGCCTCACACATGCACCGCTCTACTACCACTGGCTGACTTTTCATTTGTTTTTAAAGTTCAGATAGAGAAGAACTGAGAGGGGAGAGGTGGAGAGAGCAGGAGAAACACCACAGCACTGTTCCACCATCTGTGGGACTTCCCCTGGTGCTGGACATGTGCTCACATGTGGTGTCAGGGCCTGGTAAAGAAAGCGCTCTACTGCGTGAACTCTGTTTCTCAGCATGAAGGGAAAACGTTTTTAAATAGTTATGTTTGTAGAGAGACAAAAAAAAAAACCCTTTTCAATAATGTTAAAATAACTCATTAGAAAATTTGCGCAATAACATCTTTAAAAAATTTTTTTCTGGGGCCAGGCGGTGGCGCACCTGGTTGAGCGCACACATTACAGTGCGCAAGGACCCGGGTTCAAGCCCCTGGTCCCCACCTGCAAGGGGAAAGCTTCACGAGCGGCGGAGCAGGGCTGCAGGTGTCTCTCTGTCTCTCCCTCTTTCCATCTCCACCTCCTCTCTCAATTTCTGACTGTCTCCAATAAATAAAGATAAAAAAATTTTTTTCTTTCCTTTATTTATATTTGAGAGATTTTATCCTGAGACACAGAAGCCAGAGCTTCACACTGGTGCAGTCTGTGCTGGGGATTGAACCATGAACCTCAGGCCTATAAGTGCAGTGTTCTGCCAGTTCAGCCATCTTCCCAGCCACAGTCACCAGTTCTTTAAATGCACCTCTGTCATGCAGTATAGATACTGTTCTGGTTTTGCCTACAATAATCAGGAACCGTCTCAGGCGGTTGTATGGTGAGCTGGTCTAAGAGCCACTCACACAGCCCAAGGTTTGCTAGTGTGAAGGCAAGCTAATGTCGCCAGCTATCGATTGGAATGGAACAGGAGGCTTTGAACTGACGTTTCTGTGACATTCGTGAAATGAACATGTCATTGGATCTGACTCCCTACTTTTCCTTACTTTCAACATATGTGAGTTAGAATTTTATGTAGTTTTCAAATCCATATTTAGAATCGTATGTGTTTCTGTAATAATAAAATCCCACAGTAGTGATAGACTTGAAGTAGCAGGAAAATTAGGTTGTGGTATCAAGAAAAGTGAATCATTGCTGAAATGAAGTTTGGTCTGTGCCAGGTTGGAGAGGGCACCAGTGACAAGGGCAGAGGAAAGATAACACTATAATGGTTGGCATCCAAACGTGTCCTGGGAGACAACCTTTAAAGAAATGGGGGAAGTCAGGGAAGACTGGTGAGCCCAGACCAGCCTCTCTCTTGGTATAAATGGTGGTTTGCAGTGAGATAGAACCATCAGTGTCTTACTGGTACCAGTTAGAATTTAGCAGACCAAGTCTTTCTTTCCTTGAAAATAACCTGTCCTGATGTTTTCCTACTCTGAGAGCTACGTGGATTTGTGTGTACTTTTCTGTGTGAAAATGTGTGCACTCTTCTTGCTCCAGCGTGCGTATTGTTTGTGTGCTGTTTCTCCCACCTCTGGGCCCAATGAAGCAGAAGCTGGTCTGAGACACGTTTCAGGAAAGCCGCTGCCTGAGTGTGGACAGCGGGCGGGCTGAGCACTGCCAGGGCGGAAAGGCCGCACGCGACTGCGGCAGAGGAGAGAAAAGGTTTCCCCTGAAAGGCAGTGGTGTTTGTTTTTCCACCTGGAATCAGTGGCTGGAGAGCAGTAGCTCTTTTCTCAGGATAAATGGTGCATCTAGCTTCTCTACGATCAAGTCTAGGGAGGCCTAATTTCCATTTTCGTATTATGAGCCTCTACAGAAATAATTTTTTTAAATGAAAATTAATGGAATTATTTTAAAAAGAAATCTGAAAGACATTGCAAGTAAGCTTTTCTTTTCTGGCTTCAGTCAGATCCGGTAAGACCGAGCTGCTAGGTCCCACCTATAGGGTGATTCTCTGTTTCTGTTTTAAAATTTTTCAGAAATCTATTTAAGCAGTAGTTTTCCTTGGGTGGAAAAGTGCTGGTTGATAGGTGAAAGAAGCAGATTTCTGTCTACTTTGGATAAAGCAATTAACTTCTTATGTATAAAGCAATAGCTGAAATGTGATGTCTTTTTGTTCAGAATGTTGTGAGCAAATAAACACGTTGGAATTGTTAAAGCCTTTTCTGTTGACTTTCAACTCCCTTTCCATCCTCCCCACCCCTTATTCAAATCAGTTCTGCTCATGACAAAATGCTGTTCTTAACCTGAAATCAGAATGTAGATAAAACTCTGGCTGTTACTTTTTAGCTTATCCGCATATCACACGTTTAAAATATTATTGAATATTTGGTTATGAAACCTGAGAGAGAGAAAAAAAAATAAGCCAACACCCACCCCCATTCTTACAAAGGGAAAGTCCAGAGATCAGCCACCTCACTAGCATCACAGTTCATCCCTCCATTCTAGCTCAGAAACTCCCAAGTCTAGGATGGAGGCTTGATTTTAATGATGCGCACAGGAATTAAGTGTCACAGAGCAGAAGTATTTTGGTTGCCACAAAACATGGGCTCTAAACATTTAACTCTACTAATTCTATTTATTATTACTGTTATTGCCACCAAGGGGTATTGCTGGAACTTGGTGCCAGCACTGTGAACCCACCTCTTCCAGCAGACATTTGTCCCACATTTTTTCTTTCTATCTTATTATTTGATAGGAAAGAGAGAAATTGAGAGAAGAGGATGAAACGGAGGGAGAAAGAGGCACTAGCAGACATACTTCACCTCTCCTTCCCTCCTGGAGATGGGAAGCAGGGGCTCGAACCCAGTCCTTGTACATGGTGTACTCAACTGGGTGGGCCACCGCCTGGCCCCCCTAATTGTATTTTTTAAGATGTATACATTAATGGGGGGAGAGGGAGTATAATTCAGGCACATGGGCTGCTGGAGCTTGAACTCGGGATCTCATGCTAAAGAGTCCAATTCTTTACCCTCTGTAACCCCCTCCTGGGTTGATACAAATTGTACTTAAAGTAAGTTAGGTGTCTATTGGTTGTAAGCTTCACTTTCTATTGGGGAGTTTTTAATCCAGGTGAACATCAATACTAACATTCAGATACAGTTCCACAAAAGATGGACTTTGCGGGGGTTTTAGCAGTCCTTTATTAATAGAGTAACTGGCGACTGGGTTAATAAGTAAAGAGAAAACAGTCACATTTTCTGAGGCAACTCTTTGGTTTGAGCATTCATAAATATAAAATGCATTCCACACAGTCCGCCTTCCACTTGTCTACAACTAAAGTCCCTCCTAGTTAATCACGACATTCCATCCTGCCCTACCGCCCACCCAGATGGGCATCAGACCTAGGGCCTCTGGAGATAGAGAGCAGTGCTCCCCCGCCTCATGGCCTCAAGAAGCCTCTGGAAACGGGCAGAGCTGTCATGAAAAGGTGTCACAGCTCTCTGCCAGGGCTCCTTTATTCTCGGAGTGAAGAGAAGCGGCAGAGCCCCCGGCAGTCCCGGCCTGTGCCCCTATGTGGTACAGTCCACCGTCTGCCGGGACTTCATCAGTTCCCGCTTGAGCTGCTCAAAGGTCATGAACATGATGACGGTCCAGGAGCCAAGCCGCAGGAAGGAGGGCACAAACCTGGGGAAGAGCCAGGCAACGTGCTGTCAGTTTGCTTGACGTCTTTTTTTTTTTTTTTAAAGATTTTTTATTTATGTATTTTCCCCTTTTGTTGCCCTTGTTTTTTATTGTTGTTGCAGGTATTGTTATTGATGTCGTTGTTGGATAGGACAGAGAGAAATGGAGAGAGGAGGGAAGACGGGGAGAGAAAGACAGACACCTGCAGACCTGCTTCACCGCCTGGGAAGCGACTCCCCTGCAGGTGGGGAGCTGAGGGCTCGAACCGGGATCTTTATGCCGGTCCTTGTGCTTCGCACAACCTGCACTTAACCCGCTGCGCTATAGCCCGACTCCCACGCTGTAGTGTCTTTATCTCTATTTTTCTATCTGAAAAAGTTGGCTTGGGGCAATGAAGTCCCAGAGACAACAGCACCTGAGTCCTTCACATTGTAAGAGGGAAAGCCAGGGAGTCGGGCGGTAGCACAGCAGGTTAAGCGCAGGTGGCACGAAGTGCGAGGACTGGCGTAAGGATCCCGGTTCAAGCCCCTGGCTCCCCACCTGCAGGGGAGTCGCTTCATAGGTGGTGAAGCAGGTCTGCAGGTGTCTATCTTTCTCTCCCCCTCTGTCTTCCCCTCCTCTCTCCATTTCTCTCTGTCCTATCCAACAACGACAACATCAATAACAACAACAATAAAACAAGGGCAACAAAAGGGAGTAAATAAATATATTTTAAAAAGAATAGCCTCCAGGAGCAGTGGGTTTGTGGTGCAGGCACCGAACCCCAGCAATAACCCTGGAGGCAAAAAAAAAAGAAAGAAAGAAAAAAGAGTGAAAATCAGCTGTTGTCTGCAGGCAGCCTTGAGCCTCTTGACTCTGTATGTCCCACACCTGGGGCAGGAGGCCTGCATGGCCCACAGCCAGAAATGTATTTCCCACTGATGTCAAAGAAGCGTCTGAGCAAGGCTCAGCTCACATTATGACACTGAAGATCTGACCCAGTGGAGTCAGAGCATTTGGAGAAGCTGCCGGCAGGGCACAGCAGACACGAAGTCCCAGGGCGCTGATAACCCCCCCTGGACACAGGCAGAAGGCCCCTCCTACCCTTTAAAGAAGGCCGTGGGCCCCTCCTTGGTGAGCATCGCCAAGGCGCAGTCGTGCACATGAGGGTAGAAGCCCGGCGGGGAATTAATGATCCTGCTTTTCACCACATCCACTGGAGAAGCCAGAGCCGTCGTGCAAAACCCGGCCACCAGGGCCGACACGAAGTGGCAGGGGACGTCATCTGAAATGGAGAACGAAGCAGATCAGCCACAGGATCACCCACCTGCTCCTTGCAGGTCTGTAACATACCGACTGGAGCGGGCAGCCTGTGCGGGCCCTGGAGGAAGCAGCCAAGGAGACAGAGCCTTCTGCTGTCTGTCCGTCCTGCGGTGGGGAGGGCGGGGCAGGATGCTGGCGCTCCAGCTGGAAGGCTCTCTCCTCTCTCAACTAGAGGCATCACCCAGGGACAGTATCAGAGCCCAGGGCCTCTTCCAGAACTCGCTGGAAGATTCTTTTCTAGAAACCTCTCTAGAGACACAGATAGGTCTTGTTTGCTTCACTTTATTGTTCTGTGCAGATGGGGTTTTGGTTTGTTTTTGAGAACTGGAGGTTTATGGAATCCGTGCATCTAGCAGGTCTGTGATGGCCTGTGTTCCAACAGCTCACAGATGGGATTTTATTTATTTATATATTATTATTATTATTATTAATAAAGTCATTGTCTACACTGACTTCTAAGACCAGTGCTACTACCCACCTTGCACATCCCAGCATGTATATACTACAGTGCCCTACAGGCCAGCTGGGCAACCACAGCCACACACCTGACTTGCTTCCCCAAGATGTCTCCTTCACTGTGAGGTGTGCGGCAAACCCACAGCACCTCGAGGTGCCCCCGCCACTGCCTTTCAGTTGAGCTCCCTGAGGACAGAGTAGCGGGCACCCCACCCCCACTGAGTTCCTGACTCTCCAGAGACGTGCTCGCAGAAGCTGTGCTGGTGGCAGTGACTGGGGCACTGCTGACAGCCACACACCTGCCAGGCTGTGTCTTTTGCAAAGTAAACAGCTTTTTCTGTTTTGACTGCAGCCACCTTTGAAAATTCAGGGTTTGGGTTTTTTTTCTTGCAGCTCAACTGTTCTATCTAATATCCCAACCCCCTTCATTCATTAAAAAAAATTTTTATATTTATTTATTTTCCCTTTTGTTGCCCTTGTTGTTTTTTATTGTTGTCATAGTTTTTGTTGTTGTTGTTGTTGATGTCATCGTTGTTGGATAGGACAGAGAGAAACGGAGAGAGGAGGGGAAGACAGAGAGGGGGAGAGAAAGACAGACACCTGCAGACCTGCTTCACCGCCTGTGAAACGACTCCCCTGCAGGTGGGGAGCTGGGGGCTCAAACCGGGGTCCTTACACGTGCGCTTAACCCACTGTGCCACCGCCCAACTCCCCCTTCATTTTTTTTTTAAAGAATTTATTTATTTATTGACAAGAAAGATAGGAGAAGAGAAAGAACCAGCCATCACTCTGGTACATGTGCTGCTGGGGATTGAACTCAGGACCTCATGCTTGAGAGTCTAGTTCCTTAGCTACTGTGTCACCTCCCGGACCACCCTTCATTCTTTTTAAACAGGAAAATATTGGTGCAAAGGGGTTCAGCACAAGGTGGGTGAAGCCACCCGGGGTAAGCGTGAGACACGCGCTGCTGGCTGTGGGGCTCACCTGCGAGCACCTTCCTCCTCACCAGCGCCTCCTTCATCAGGTCGTATACCACCAGCTCTGTGCAGTTGATGATGACGTTGCGTGTCAGGCTGAGGCTGGTCCCTGGAGACAAAGAGAAAAGGCCACCGGCTCCCCCCCTGCTTTGTGAAGTGAGCAGGGCCTCAGTGAGGGGGAGGGGAAGGGGAAGGGGAGGGGAGGGGAGGACCCACCCACCCAGGGGCTCAGGGCCTGGGTCTTAGCAAGGGTGAGACCACGTCATGAGGGGGCTGAGAGCCCAGGTCTCAGTGAGGAGCCCACCCCCAGGGGCTCAGGGCCTGGGTCCCTGAGGAGGAGCCCCCCTCACCCCAGAAGGGGCTCAGGGCCTGGGTCTCAGGAGCCCACCCTCAGGGGCTCAGGGCCTGTGTCTCTGAGGAGGAGCCCTCCTTCCCCCAGAAGGGGCTCAGGGCCTGGGTCTCAGTGAGGGGGAGCTCCCCCCAAGAGGCTCACCTTTCCAGAGACCCAGGATTCCCTCAGTGTTGGCCACCACCCAGTAGGCATTGTAGGTCCCTGTGTAGCGAGGCTTGAGGCCGTGCAGGTGGCTCTGGGCCTGCAGCCGGACCTTCACCACCTCAGTGGGCTGCCCGATGAACACGGCCACTCCCCCAGTCGTCAGCCCAGCCGAGATCTTGTTCCCCAGAGTAGCTGGTTCTGTGCGGTGAAGGGGGGCACAGAGGAGGCAGAACAAGACACGATGAAAAGCAGAGAGGCGGGTGTCCCCGGGCAGGGCCTGCTCATTTCCAACACTTGGCACCCATGAGTCGTCAATGCCAGGGGACACAGGACGGCACCTGGGCTGCCAGACGGCACGGGGAGGAGGGGTTTGTGCCAGAGCCCTGCTCAGCTCTGGCTGTTGGTGCTGGGACTCAAACCCAGGTTCTTTATGTCCAAAGACTTGCCTGCACACGGGCCATTGCTGGGGAAACCTGTGAAGACACAGGCTGGCCCAGCCCAGGACTGTCCTCTGTCCTGTGTCCTCTGTCTTCTGTCCTCAGTCCAAGTGTTTCAGAGACTTCCCTGGCCCCAGGGCCCGGTGTGAACTGTGCTCTGAGCTTTCCACTTCTCCACACAGATGCCCCGAAGGCCCAGGATCTCGGGGGATTTTTAGCAATCCAAACCAGCCCTGAAACCTCCTTTTATTTTTTCTTGTTTTCTCATCGCTAGAGCGTCACCACCACAGCCAGGCTGGCTTTTTCAGAAAGAGAGACTAAGAGGGAGAGATGCCACGGCACCGGAGCCTCTCCCAGTGCTTCTGGGCGGAGGTGAAGCCTACAGCCCGGGCTGGCGTGTGGCCAAGCAGGCGCCCTCCCTGCTGAGCTGAGACCCTGTGCATTTTCCTCTGTGAACGGTGAGTGCTGAGTGGGGGGTGGGGAACACAACACGGGGGTGTGTGCAAACCAGGGCTTCCTGGGGGTGCCCAGGAGACCCTGTGAGGCGCCGCTCTCCCCACACCCCGGGGAGGGGGGTTCTTACTGTCTTTGCCAGAGAAGAACTCCTGCACCGAGTCGTACAGCCCAATGCGCAGCGAGGCAAAGCTGATCTGTCTCTGCAGCCCGGCGGGCAGCCCCCCGTACAGCTTCAGAGGCCCTTCCGTCCGGGCCACGGTGCTGATGGTGCCCAGGACGCCCTTGTACCGGATGCCACTGGACACCGGGCTTTCGCCCTGGATCTGCAGGAGCCGAGGCAGAGGTGTCGGGGGAGACGGGTTGCAGCGGGGACAGACAGACAGCCTCCATCCGGGGGGTTCTGCCTGCCCTCCTCGTAGCCTCCCCTACAAGCCCCCCTGCCACCCACCTCCTGGGCAGATGTGCACAAGTCTGTCTGTCTGTCATCTGTTAGCCTGCCAGCTCTATAAGCACACACACCTGACAACGGCTGTCTGTCTCTAGCTATCTGTCCGTCTTATTTCAGTGAGTCCAGAGTAACTGTAACTACAGCTGCCGACTTTCTTTGTGTTTGTAGGTATCTGTCTGGATCTACCTAGTGTACAGCTGTGTCATTTGTCTGTTTCCCTCTTCTCCATCTTCTGTCAATTTCCCCCCATCCTTCCTACTGGCTGCTACTGGCAGCTTCCTGCTTCTCTCTCTCTCTCTCTCTCTCTCTCTCTCTCTCTGCAGTCCCTGCTGTGTCTGTCATACACCTGTAGCTATCCACCCACTACATGGAGGCCTATACTTAGAGTAAGCGATTCTGATAGAGTTGAACTGATACATATCTCGTATATATTCTACCTAGCTTTTATCTGTCATCTATCTGGAGAGAGAGAGAGAGAAGGAGAGGGGGAAGAGAATGAGAAAGAGTATAGCTACAATAACCTTTTTTTTTTTCTTCTCAGAGTCCTGCTCAGCTCTGGCTTCTGGTGGTGCTGGGAATTGAACTTGGGACTTTTGGTGCCTCAGGCATGAAAGGCTTTTTGCAAAACCATGATGCTATCTCCCCAGCCCACAGGCTTTTGAACCTTGTTCCCCCTGGCCCCCAGGAGTCCTCCAGGACCCCTAAGGCAGTAGAAAAGGAAGGTGTCCGCCAGTCACGGGGGAGCCCAGCTGAGGCTGTGCCCTCACAACACAGCCCCTTGGGAAAGCCCTGCAGTAATCAGGGTCACCCCATGTGTGGTGACCCCCAGGACCCCCCAGGAAGCCCCCCAGGTGGGGAGCAGTGCCCATGGGTACCTGCAGCCGCACTTTGGCTGTGTCCAGCGGGAAGGTGATGATGTCAGCCAGGCAGGCGGCCACCCCTGCAGAGAAGATCCTGACAGACATGGTGGGGGTGGGCCCATCTGAGGCGGCGGTGGTGCCCCCCATCCTTGCCCTGTTGCTGCTGTCGTGGGGACACCTGGCTTGGCCCCTGCAAGGCTCTTGCCTGCCCCTCAGCCACCTCGGAGCAGCTTTATGGGCTGCAGCCTGGCCGGGGGCGGGTCCTGGGGCCCGGATCCCTCCCACTCACCCCCATTCTAAGGGGGAACCCAGCCAGCTGCCACCCTTCACCCCAAAGCCCGCCGGGCCCCTGGCAGCTACACGTGGGAGTGGCTTCCCGGATGGGAGCCAAGAGGTACCCCCAAGCCAGCCCCATTGCAAGGGGGGCAGGCCGCCAGGCTCCCAAGGGCCCCACGGGAAAACCTGCAACCCACAGGTTCCCCTTTGCTCCCCTTCCACCTCCCCTGTGTCCTCCCAGCCTCCACACCCAGCAGGAGCCAAGAGCGCTCTTTCCTAAAGAAAGGAAGCACTTCCTTAGAGCAGGGATATACTTGCTGATGTGCTGTGAGGAGGAGAAGCAGAGCATCACGCAGGCACCTGCAGGCTGGGTCCAAGGTGAGGCCTTGCTCCTGCAAGGCCTGCGCTCCACCACTGTGCTCCCTGCTCTCACAGGAGGGAAGAAGGGGGAACAGGTGCACAGCAGCCTGGGGACCCTGCGTGACCTGCTACGGGCCGAGCTCAGTGCTGGGCCCCCCGCCCCAGACAGCCGACGGGGAGGCCTGGAGCCTGCGTGAGGGGAGGCCACGTGTGGACACTGGAGGTGGGGTGCTTCCAGGTGGGGGCTCTTTGCTTCTCTACTCTGTCACCCCAAGTTCCCTGTGGCTCTGAGTGACACCAGTATACGGTGTGCCCACCCCACTCACCTGCACCCAGAGAACTCACTGGGTAGGGTGCATGCCTTGCCATGCACGGGGTACAGGTTCAAAGCCTGGAGCCACATAGGAGTGTCACAGTGACACCAGGGAGGCTCTGATGCTATGGTCTCTCTCCCTCCTTCCACATGAGTGAAAAAGTCAGCCCTTCCTCTGGGGAGGTGGTGTAGTAAGAGGTCAGGAGCCAGGAGAAAGAGGGGTGAGAGCAGGCTCCATCTGCAGGGGAGTCGCTTCACAGGCGGTGAAGCAGGTCTGCAGGTGTCTGTCTTTCTCTCCCCCTCTGTCTTCCCCTCCTCTCTCCATTTCTCTCTGTCCTATCCAACAACGAATGACCTCAACAACAACAATAATAACCACAACAAGGCTACCAACAACAAAGGCAACAAAAGGGAAAAATGGCCTCCAGGAGCAGTGGATTCATGGTGCAGGCACTGAGCCCCAGCAATAACCCTGGAGGCCAAAAAAAAAAAAGAATGTGAAAGCTATCAGGGGAGGGGATGGGATACTGAGTTCTCTCTTATCCTATGATTTTGTCAGTGTTTCCTTTTTATAAATAAAATTAAAAAAAAAATTCCCTGGGGTTTCCACATAACCAGAGCTTCCGGCAGCTGCACTTCAGGCCAAAGGGAGGGTCCTGGAGCAGGGCTGCCACTGTCCAGTGCCTTAGGTGAAAAAAAAAAAAAGAATGTGGCTCTTTTTAAAAATATAATTATTTTGGAGACAGAAATTCAGAGAGAAGGCAGGGATGTAGAGAAGAAGAGAGAGACACCTGCAGACTTGCATTAAATGAGAGTGAGGTACAGAGAGAGAGAGAGAGGGAGGGAGGGAGGGACAGGGAGAGGGAGAGGGAGATGTTTTGCACACTGCCTGGAAACAGAAGACCAAGAACTACAAGCATAGTGCTCATGAGTGAGACAGAGAGAAACTGAGAGGGGGAGAGGAGAGAGGGAGGGAGGGAGAGGAAACAGGGAGGGAAGGAGAGAGACGAGAGAAGCCCTGTAGACCTTCACCACTCGTGAAGCTTCCTCCCTGCAAAGGGGACCAGGGTCTTGAGCCTGGGTCGCTGAGCACTGTGACGTGTGCTCTACTGGGTGTGCCACCGCCTGTGCCGTAAAAATGTGGGTTCTTTGAAGACATGTTTATTTCAGCAGTGAGAGAGAACAGGAGAGAGCCAAAGCACCACTTGCTGTCCTCAGTGCTGGGGATTTGAACCCAGGGCCTTGGGCATGGTGAGGCTGCTGCCCTCTCAGCCATTACTGATGGAGAAGCAAGTCAGCTGAGAGAGGCCTCCTTTCCCTAAGACGTGTTGAGTGTGTGTCAGCAGACATGGCAGAGGAGAAAGGAGAGGAGAGGAGAGGGAAGAGGGGGCCTAGTGCCTAGAGGAGCAGGAAGTCAGGGGGGATGTGCTAGAAACATCCAGGCTGGAGCAAGTGGAGACAGGTGAGCACAGCTGAGGGCAGGTGAGCACAGGTGAGGGCAGGTGAGCACAGCTGAGGGCAGGTGAGCACAGGTGAGGGCAGGTGAGCACAGCTGAGGGCAGGTGAGCACAGGTGAGGGCAGGTGAGCACAGGTGAGGGCAGGTGAGCACAGCTGAGGGCAGGTGAGCACAGCTGAGGGCAGATGAGCACAGGTGAGGGGCGACCTGGGCAGGCTGGAGAGCCGGCTTATCAGCGGCCATTGGGGTGTGACTGTCCCTGACAGTGGCAGACTCAGTCTCCCACCCCAGGAGGTGACGTGGTTAAGTCACAGTGGTTAAGTTAGCAGCCACAGGCTCTGGGTTCTGAGGGGCGGGTCACCTCCCCAGGAATAGAGCCAATAGGGCAGTGGGGGAAAGTTTACCTCTGGTTGGGGGAGGAGGGGCTATGCAGCCTCCCCCTCCCCCGCACCCCCCCACACCCCCCTCCCCCGGGACAGATTTTGGATTCTCTGGCTCTGAGAAGAAGGGAGGAAGTCAGAGGGGTCAGTGTGCCAGGGGTGAGCCACTGCCCCCAGTGACACACCCGGGAAGGGAGGCCCCCGCCCTTCCCGCTGAACCAGTTTCCTTTTCCTCCTTGAGAATGGGGGTCATGTGCACGGGGGGCTTCTCACACCATGCTCAGTCAGAAGCCATAGCCGGATGCGCCCCCGCCCCCTCATCTTTGAATAGGCCACTCTGTGTGACCACAGGTAGATATCCACCCCCTCCCCCTGGCTTTGAAAAGGCCACTCGCTGTCTGTGTGACCCTTGTTAGTTCAGTTGAGCTCTTTTCACTACTGCTCTCCTGTCCACCGACAGGGACTGTCACTGTGATTCTAGCGACCTTCTCTTTGGGACAACATAAATGAGCCGGAAGTGATGATGCTTAGCAAAATCAACAGAGAGATGAGAGACAAGTACAGGATGGTTTCAGGCATATGTAAATCTAGAGATTTGATAGACATCAGCTTGCCAAACAAACAAACAACCCCCCAAAACAGAAGCAAGCAAACAGGTCTCTAAGACTTGTAAGAATTGTGGTAGTTATCTGGGAGGTGGGAGGGTGGGGATATACCCGGGCATGGTGGGTAACTATGCACTGTGGTCTTACCATCTTGCAACTTAATATGAATCACAAATACAGAATTTAAAAGAGAAAAATGATTCTAGTGACCTTGGGAAGGTCTGTGTCACAGCAGTAAAGGTCTCAGACATGAGTGATCTCTGGAGCTTTAGGTTAGGTGGACACTGACCAGATGCCCACGTAGCTGACTGCAGGGAGCTGAGCATGGGGCAAGAGCTGCACTCCGAGAGGGAAAGTTCCCTCACACTCGGTGCCCCTGGGGACTCAGTGATGACGCCTGAGGTGACGTGGTCTGTCTAGCCTGGGGCCCTGGGCAGAGGCCCTCTTCTCCTGGTTCCTCCTCTCCCCAATCTCCCAGACAGATGGGCTTGGCCAAAAGTCAGTGATTGCAGCCTTGCGAGAGGGTGACAGGGACTCGGGGAAGGAACAGAGGACAGCTCAGGTCACCTACTCCCTCCCGTGCTGCCTGTGTGTCTGCCCGCTGGGAAGGTGCCCTGGCCCTTGCCAGCTTCAGAGACTCTCACCCACTGCTGCCTAGAGGGGAGGAGTGGACCTGAGCAGGGTTGAGTGAGGAGGAAGGAGGGAGGAGAGGGTGGGAGCTGTGAGCAGCCCCCACCTAGCGGTTATCCAGTGGAGAGGCCATGTTCAGCGGAGAAGCAACTACAGAAGCCAGAACTCCCACCTGTTGCATCCCCAAAATAATTTTGATCCAGGCTCCCAGTGGGGGAAAAGTGATAAGGGAAGGGACCAGAGGGCTTTGAACGCCAACTCCTTCAGGACCCAGAAAGAAGAGAGGAAATAAGGACATTTGGATGTAGTAATAGGTTATGTGACTTGGAAAGGAAGATGGAAACTTTTAAAAAGGGGGGGGGGAATTATGTACGAATATAGGCAGGGAGTTGTAGAAATAATAGTTGACCCCTGTCTGCAACCTTAGGGAGAACTGCTGTAGCTCCCAGTGGAGGGACTGGGGATCCAGAGCTCTGGTGGTGGGAATGGTGTGGGGTTATACCCCTGTTGTCTTGTAATTTTGTAAATCAATATTAAATCACTAATGAAAAGAAAGAGGAGCCAGGCGGTGGTGCACCTGGTTGAGCACACACATTACAATGCTTAAGGACCCGGGTTCAAGCCCCCTAGTCCCCACCTGCAGGGGGGAAGCTTTACAAGTGATGAAGCAGGGCTGTAGGTGTCTGTCTCTCTCCCACTCTATCTCCCCCTTGCTCTCAGTTTCTCTCTGTCTCTATTCAATAAATAAATGAAATATTAAAGAGAGAGATAGGCTGCTCTCAGCAGAGGACAGGGTTCCATGAGGGGAATACTTCCCCTCATGGAATGAGAATATGTATTTATTTAAAAAGAAATACACACACACAGACACACACACAGACACACACACATTACTAGAGCACTGCTTAGCTCTGGCTTATGGGGCTTAGGATTGCACAGGTGGGGGACTGACCCTGTCACTCAAGAGCCTCAGGCGAGAGAAGAAAATCTCTTTAGAAACCCTTTACTCTCTCTCCTACTCCCCCCATATTTATTTATTTATTTATTTGAGAGTGTAGGGAGACCCAGACCACAGCACTGCCCAGCTCCAGTGAAAGGTGGTGCTGAACCTGTTTCTTCTGTGTTTTTGGGTATATGAGCTGGTACTCTAACAGACTGAGTGAGCTGGTGTGTATCCAAACTTTAAAAAATTATTTTGGATAGAGACAGAAATTGAGGGCAAAGGGGAAGGCCAGGGGAGGAAGAGTGACTCGTAGACCTGTTTCTGCTCCTGCAGGCGGGCACTGGAGGCTTGACCCTGGGCCCTTGCCCCCTGTGCCGTGCACCCAATGAGGCGTGCCACCACCAGTGTGTATTTTAAGCCCTGTGCTGTGACCTCTGAGTGTGAGATGGGGCTGTGCCCGGAGTCGGCCAGCGTCTCAAGCTCTGGGGGTCTGGGTCAGTGAAGACAGAACAGCACGGCCGGCTAGTGCAGAGGGTGTGGGCAGGGCAGGGGGTGGAGCAGGTGAGGGAGCCGGGCTGGCTGCTGGCCCGGCTGCAGGCTTCTGCTTCTCTGCAGACAAACGGGGCATGGCGGGTGGTGCGGAGCTTCTGGCCCCACGCCCAGCAGGTCCAGGTCAGCCGGCTGCATCCCATCCTGACCCCGTGTGCAGGGGCTGGACCCACCATCGCCTCCTGTCCCTGCCCCTGCTACGGCCGCTCGGGGGCCTCCTCCTGAGGTCCCAGGGGAGAAGCCACAGGGACTGTCCCTGACCTGCTCCACGCCCAGGCGCTCAAGGGCGCAGACACACAGGACCAGGAAATGCCATCGGGGGTTGAAACAGGGAGGACTGTTTGCTTCAGCGCCAGAGCCCTGCCCCAGCCCTCAGAGCAGTGAAGATCCGGTGATCCTGAGCAAAAAAGGAAACCTATTAGTGCTGTTTGTTTGTTGGCACTATGATACACTGCTCCTGGTGGCCATTTTCTCTCTCTTCATTTTTTATTGGACAGGACAGAGAGAAATTGAGAGAGGAGGGGGAGACAGGGAGACAGAGACACCCGCAGGCCTGATTCACTGCTTGTAAAGTGTCCCCTGCATGTGGGGCGCAGGGGCTCAAAGCCAGATGCTTGCGCAGGTCCTTGCGCTTAGTACCATGTGTGCTTAACTGGGGGTGCTACCACCCGGCCCCTCAGTGAGTTTTCTTGTCAAAATGTGTCCCTGTAGAAGAACGCACAGGAGCGTGAAGATGAAAGTGGCTGGAAGGGAGTCGGGCGGTAGCGCAGCGGGTTAAGTGGCGCAAAGCCCAAGGACCGGTGGAAGGATCCTGGTTCGAGCCCCTGGCTCCCCACCTGCAGGGCAATCGCTTCACAGGAGGTGAAGCAGGTCTGCAGGTGTCTTTCTCTCCCCCTCTGTGTCTTCCCCTCCTCTCTCCATTTCTCTATGTCCTATCCAACAATGATGACATCAACAACAATAATAATAACTACTACAACAATAAAAAACAAGGACAACAAAAAGGAAAATAAATATTTAAAAAAAAAAGTGGCTGGAAGTAGAGACACCCGACGCTGACACCCCAGCAGCCCGGCCCCTGCTGCCTCTCCTAAGATGTCCTCTTGCCTCCGCTGTCTCAGGCCTTGGTGCTTCTCTGGAGTCCTCTCCTCTCCTCTCCTCTCCCCTCCCCGCACCCTCCTCCTCTCTGAGGGCCAGGGTCCGCTCAAGAGGGGTCACTGTTCCAGAGGCACTGGGTTGAGCTGGCGGCAGGCCGCAGGTCAAACCAGACCAAGTCACTGCAACTCAGGTGTCAGTTCTTTTAAGACACATTCTATGGGGCAGGGAGACAGCATAATAGTTCTGCAAAAAGACTCTCAAGCCTGAGGCTCCGAGGTCCCAGGTTCAATCCTTAGCTGGCAGGGCTCTGGTCTCTCTCTCTCTCTTTATTAATATTTATTTATTACCTTTTGTTGCCCTTGTTTTATTGTTGTAGTTTTTATTATTGTTGTTATTGATACCGTCATTGTTGGATAGGACAGAGAGAAATGGAGAGAGGAGGGGAAGACAGAGAGGGGGAGAGAAAGACAGACACCTGCAGACCTGCTTCACAGCCTGTGAAGTGACTCCCCTGCAGGTGGGGAGCCGGGGGCGCGAACCGGGATCCTTCAACCGATCCTTGCACATTTTGCCACCTGCGCTTAACCTGCTGCGCTACCGCCTGACTGCTCTTTCTCTTTTTAATGAGAGAGAGATATGTTTTGTGCACTGCCTGGAATCAGAAGACCCAGATTTACAAGCATGGTGCTCATGGGTGAGGCAGAGAGAAGCTGAAGGAGATAGGGAGGAAGAAAAAATACACCTGCAGCATTGTTCACTGCTCATGAAGCTTCCCCCCCTGAAAAGGGGGTCCAGGGGCTTAAACCCAGGTCCTTGCACATGGTAATGTGTAGGTTCTACTGGGCCCCCAGTCACATGTGACCATAATTAAAACAGACTAAAATATTTTGTTCTTTAAATTTTAATCACTCCTGCAGTGACAAGCAGAACTCTAACATAAATAATTTCTTCTTCGATTCTTTTTGGCTAGAGCACTGCTCAGCTCTGGCTTATGGTGGTGCTGGGGACTCAGCCAAGGCCTGTTGCATAACCCCTAGTCCTCATGACTTCGGAGCTGCTTACCTGGAAATAATTACTTAGTGTGGCGTTTATATAGAAATCGAACTCACGCACTATAGTTTTCAGTGGATGTAGATACGCTGGAAAGAAATCTCTAGGCTCAGGCACTAGTTATTATTGGAAGCAGGCATGGCCAATAATTATGACAAATATATTATTACTAATAAAATTGAGTAAATTTCATTCTATACATTCTAAGTCTGTTTCCTCTGTGATTGAGACTGGATTTTTAAAAAAAAAATTGCTTTTATTTACTTCTTTTGTTGTTGTTGTTGGGGCTTGTGTTAATTTTTATGTCTATGCAATTCCACTCCTCCCAGTGGAGAAGCATGTATTTTCTTCAAGTCAGAGAAAGTGAGAGACAGGAGATATGCCACAGTGCCAGTGAACCAGAGAGGACCCCGTGTTTATGGTGCTCCTAGGACTCTAGGGGCTTGAACCTGACTCTTGTGCTTGATAAAGTTTATACTCTGCCTCCTGGGCCCTATTTTATTCTATTCTATTTTATTTTATTCATGAGAGAGATAGAGTTTCATGTTTATGAGAGCTGAAGAAGCCAGAGCACCACTCTGGTACATGCGGCTCTGGGACTGGAACTAAGAGCTTTGAACAGGCGAGTCTGGCACTCTGCTAGTTGAGCTTCTTCCTGGCTGCCTGATGGAGATTTTGTTTTTGTCTTCACCAGAGCTGTACTGCTCTGGGACAACCTTTCCAAATAGTAAGAAGGAGATCGAGGTAAGATAAAGATAAAGATGGGGACAGAAACCACAGCACTGAGGCTTCCTGATGTGATGGTGGCTGGGTTTGAATCCCAGTGGCCAGGGCAAAGCAGGCTTTCCATTTGACTTGCCCTGGGCAGAGACTTCTGAGATGTGTTTATATGTGGAGATTCCTTGACCCTTACCCCCTCCCCAGCCCACCCCAAGGGTCGTATGGAGTGAGGCTGGGGTCTCCAGACAAGACAGGCAGTTACTACACAACACCATCTCCCCAGACAATAATCTGGGGTCCACATGCATGGTAGCTGTCAGGCTCAGGCAAAAACTAGTAAAGTCATGGGCCCCATGGAATATACCTAAAATTGACCTACTAGCGTTTTCCAAAACGGAGACCCCAAATCTTCATCTGCAATATTCTTGCCTTTAGGTTCATGACTAGTCAACAATTTGTTCTGCTTTCTATCTTAACTATTTTTCAACCACCAGGTTCCAGATGCTACCATGATGCCAACCTGACTTCTCTGGGCAGAGGACTCCACCAATGTGTCCTGGAATCCCACTTTCCTAGAGCCCTGCCCCACTAGGGAAAGATAGAAATAGGCTGGGAGTATGGACTGATCTGTCAACACCCATGTTCAGCAGGGAAGCAATTACAGAAGCCAGACCTTCCACCTTCTGCATCCCACAATGATCCTGGGTCCATACTCCCAGAGGGATAAAGAATGGGAACGCTTTCAAAGGGAGGGTTGGGATAGGGAGTTCCGGTGGTGGGAATTGTATCCCTCTTATCCTGTGGTTTTGTCTGTATGTTCATTTTATAAATTAAAAAATAAATAAAGGCCTTGCACTCTTGGGTCAGAAAGCCTTGACCTTGAGCCAGAATGTTCCAACTTGCTTGCAGTTAAGAGACTGAACAATACTCTGCCTTCTCTCCTGTCAAACAGGGAGACTAAGAACTGCCTGGCTGTTCTGTACAGGAAGTGGTGCACCTGCTTGAGTGTGTATGTTCCTATGCACATGGACCCAGGTTCAAGCCCCCGACCGCCACCTACAGGGAGAAAAGCTTTGAGTGGCAAAACAGTGCTGCAGGTATCTCTCCTCTGTCTCCCCAATCCCTCTCGATTTCTGGCTAGCTCTACCCAATAAATAAATAAAAGTTTAAAAAAATGTATGTCTCCCAGACTTCTACCTGCCTGCCTCCTGGACCCTGCAACCTCTCCAGGACACTGGCCAGTGAGCTTCACAAGCACTGGCTGCACCCAGGTCATCCTGGAACGAGGGATGGTGGCAGCTGGGAGGCCAGGACGCTGGGCTGAGAAGGTGTGGCGACAGCACCCACTTCCTCCCAGTCTTTTGGGATTTCCACTTGGACCTGCTCTGCCAGCGCCACCAAGCCTGTCCTTGGAGGAAGGGTCACAGGGCTGAGCTCTCTCCATGCTGATCCAGTGCCTACAGTTCTGGTCTCTTGGGTGAGGGCATCAGTGGTTGTAGGGCATGTCTACAGCCCCTCTCCCTCCACTCTGCTCCCTGACCGGCCTCTGCACTGCTCTGTACTCCCAGGCTCCCGTGTGAGCTGATTTCACGTCATGAGCGAGTAACTGTCCAGGAGAGGGTCCCCCACACAGCACTGCAGGCACACCCTCCCAGCCCGTCTCTCACCCGCACCCCAGCTCCCCCCTCAAAGCTCCAGAGACCACCTTCCTGGCACAGCCAGGAGGTGCCCCTGCCCTTGTGGACAGCCCGGCAGAGGGTCATGGTGGCAACAAGAAACCAGGCAGGTCCTAGGGGGCAGGACCCAGAAGCCAGGGGTTCGGGTCTGCAGGGTGGTCTATCTGGACCCTGGGTGTTTCGGGTGCCAGGCGGAGAGCTAGCTGCATGGCTTGAGGGGCACAGTGGGGGCTACCCGGTCTGGGGGTGCAGTGGCTCTGAGCTAAGTGGCATCTGGGTACGTGGCACCGTGGCTGTGTGTGCCTTGCTCAGGTTTGCAGACAAACTGGGACAGAGTTTAGGGTGAGTCACAGCCTCTGTCTCAGGGTTTCTCCTCCCTCCTGGCCCTGCCATCTCTAGGATCCCAGGCTCAGTGACAACTGTGGTGGGTTCCTGGGAGAGGCAGCGAGGGAGCTGAGGACAGGCGTCAGGAACACCTTCTCCCCCACGTGGGCAGGGGCCATCAGAGGTCACAGCGCCAACTGCTCAGGGCCTGCTCTAACCCTCAAGGCCGTTTCACTCTGCGAGGTCCCATACCCCTCTGTCCTGAACACACAGGCTCCCAGTCACCTGGCCCTTCTCTGCTCTCCCTTCTCCCTATTTCTTTTCCCTGTTCTTCTTCCTTCCCTTCTTTTTCTCTCTCTCCCTCCCCGTTCCTCTTCTCTTCCTCTCCCTCCCCCCCCTCCTTAGAGGGAATGGTTCCTTTGTCTGCTGGCCTAGCTGTGTTTTCTGGGGGCAGGCTTGAGCCCCATGTCTGTCTCTCTCTCCCCGTCTTTACTATTCTAGTCCCGGAAGGATGCCCTCACTGAATTTGGGTCTCTTTCAAACTGCCCCATTCAGGTTCTTCACTCTTTTACAGCAGGTGACATCAGAGACCAGAGCATGTTCCACCTCTCATGCAGTGCCAGGCGTTGAACCCGAGGCCTCCCACATGCCAGGCAAGCACCTTCTGACCTTTAAAGGACTTTTGAAAAGACCAGCAAAGACTCCCGGGGGAAGTCTCCTGGAGCAGCCTGGCCCCGAGGCTGGGAGAGCAGAGGAACCGCCCTGTCCTGAGCTTGTGACAGCCAGCCAAGGCCACCAGGGAGCCCCAGCACAGCCGGGCACTGGGCAGGCCAGCAGAGGAGACAGGTGCCAGCTTAAGGTCACAAACCCAGGGGGCAGGGACGCTGCCTTTTTTTTAGTAGAGACTGGGGCAGCCCTAGGTTAGGGGTGCAGGCTCACACCTGTTCAGCTATGTGTCCCACCACCCTGCATGGGCCCCCTGCCCTACTCGGCCCTCCCTGTCACCCTCTGGTGACCGCAGTTCTGGGTCCAAGTCTACGGCTGTTCCTTGCCCTTGTTTCTCTCGGGCACCTGCCCTTCTAGACTGGCCTCCCCACGATGCCGCAAAGGGCAGGAGTCACACGGTTCAGGTCAGCTGCTGCCTGCTGTCTGCCTCGGGGAGAACCTCCCTGGCCCCCGACCTCCTTGCTGACCTGGCGGCTCCCAGGTGCAGAGGGGAAAGCTGCCGCCCTGGCAGCAAAGGCTGAGCCCAGCCCCTCTCCAACTCTCCCTCTACCCTCACACCCTGGTTCTGAGCCCAATCATCTCCCCTAATCAGCTCCAGAAGTGAGTGAGGATCCTCCTGTTGGTTTGACTGCAGAAGTGCAGCCTGGGTCAGTATTCAGAAGCTGGGTCTCAGTCACAGGGGAGGGACTGTAGCCCAACACTGGCCCCTGGTGGTGTGCAAAAGAATAAGTGTCAAGGAGGTGGTGGGTGGCACATGGCCGGGTGGCTATAGGTGGAGGCTTGGTATCAGTGAAAATACAATGTGCTGACTAAGAATATCATTTACAGGGCCAGGCGATGGTGCACCTGGCTGAGCACACACATCACCATGTGCAAAGTCCCCGGTTTAAGTCCCAGGCCCCTACCTGAGGGGAAAAAGCTTCAGGAGTGGTAAAGCAGTGCTGTTGGCATCTCTCTCTCTCTCTCTCTCTCCCTATCTCACCTCTCAATTTCTCTGTTCAACCAACTGAAAGAAAAAGCAAACATATGATGCAATAAGGCACAACTGCCTGCAAGTCCCACCACGTGACTAGTTACTCAGCTAAATACACACCAGGTCTATTGCTGTGTACCAGTGAGAGCGAGACGGACCCTTACAGCCTTTCATCTGGTGCCCTGGGTGAGTGGCAAATTACCACCTTCTTTTAAGTACTGTCACTCACATGCCCACCACGATACATTCTGTTCCTTCTCAAAATATTTGCCTGTGGAAGTGTGGTGAACCCGTCCAGACACTGGCCTAAGACAAAGCCCAGAGAACGACTAGCCGCAGATCCGGCTCCAACGTCGAGTTCACAGTTGAGCTGGGATTCTGATGTATTTTATTGGTTCACATTGATCCTAACTGAGGTTAACACTACTTCATTTGACAGTTTAAAAATCATTCTGTAAGCAAAATTTAAAAAACCAGCAGCAACAGCTCAAAGAAGGACCACTGAATGAGAGAACGAGGAAATGCAGTCAACGGAATATTTCGGAAGAGACAACGGGAGTGTGGCCAAGATGATGACGTCAATGAGAGGAAGACAGACTTCCCACAGCTGTAAAAGACCAAACAGCGACAGTAACAAAAAGAAGCAAAAATTCAAAGTGCAAATGTGCTAGTTCTCGCCTCCCGCCCGTTCAGGAAATCGAGCACATTATCCCTTCGTATAAAGTGACGAGTTCTGCTTAAAAACATTCAGCTGCGTTATCTTGCAGACGGGCTTTGCAGTTCACATGGACTTCACTGGGAAGATGGTCCGGTGCGCTACATGGCATGACTTCTTGAATCTACATGGAGTATGAGAATGGTGAAGTCTATCGCAACAAGGAACAAGAGGCTCATAGACTCCAGCATGGGAAACAGCGGTCCTTCTCCCTTAAAAAAAGAAACCTCCAAGCCCTCTGCTCTTTCTTTCACTGCTTTCAGATTCTCTGTAAGACAAGACAGCTGGTTCTCACTGATTTCTGGCAGCTGAGAAAGTAAATCATCTGGGGGGTTTTTTAGAGCATGATGGGTCTGGACCTTTTTGGAATCGCTCACACAGAAGGGCTAGTCCGGTCCCAGGTCAAAACTAATGCTTCATTTTCACGGTGGTCTGGGAGCTCGGGACTTTCCAGCTCAAGGTGTGTGTGTGTGTGTGTGTGTGTGTGTGTGTGCGTGTGCGTGTGCGCGTGTGCGTGTGTGTGTGTAGGGGGTGTCTGCTGACCAGGCCTTCTGCAGGGGAATCGTCAAGACTTTGAAAACCCTCCTAACACTCTGCAGAGGGGTCCAGGCCTGGCCCAGCTGACAGCGCCTTCCCGGGGCTGAGTGGCTCTGTGGTTCCCCGTCCTTCCAGCTCTGCCTGCACCTTTCACAAGCCCCACGGCTTGGGCAGCCTGGGGCGGCGCCATCGCTATGTGCCAGGCGTCCAGCTCTAGGTGAGGTCACAGGTGACACAGACTCACCTTTTTTTTTTTTTCCTTTTTCTATTTGTGGGTGGACTTCACGTGGCTTTCCAGACTACATTCTGGAGAAACCCCTCTCCCCATAGCAAAACAGGCCTCCACACGGGGCAGTGCTCCGTGAGGGCCCCCAGAAGCCACTGCTACACCCCAGACTTTCCAGCCGGCCCCTGGTAAAGCGTGAACTTCAGAGAAAGAGACCCCCGACAGAAAAGAACATAACAAAGCCCCCAGTTCCCAGGCCCTGGGCAGGGGGCGGGGAGGGGGGGGCTCAGCCGGACAGGGTGGAGAGGTCATAGTCGCTGGCGGAGGCGGGCGGCCGGCCCACCAGGCGCCCGTTCTTGGCGCCGCCGACCCTCGCCATCACGCTCACGGGCTTGTCGAAGTAGCGGACGAGCGCGGGCTCCGTGAGCAGCGAGGCCAGGAACTGCTCGAAGGTGATGGCCCAGTCTCGGTCCAGCCGGGCGCCCCCGGGCAGTGCGGCCGAGCCCTGGGGGCCTCGCACCAGCACGGTGTCCTCGCCCACGTCCTCGCAGTGCAGCTTGTCGTCCTCGTGCGAGCCGGCGCTCAGCACCGAGTAGGACGACATGGAGCTGTCGTCTTTGGTGTCATCGTCCGAGATGAGCATGGCCGAGCAGGCGGCCGGGTCCTCCTCCAGCTTGATGTCCTCCATCGGCCCGCCCGGCGACGAGGCCTCCTCTGCCTCGGCCCTCGCCGTGCTCCCGGGGTCCCCCGCCAGGGCCAGGGGTGCCGCCGGCTTCTTGGGGAAGGCCGTGCCTCCCGGGGGGCCCTGCGGGCAGGTGGGACTGTCCCCCCCCTCCCTGGCTGGGGCCCCCGAGAAGAGCTTGCCCACCTCCCCGATCTCCAGCAGCAGGCTGGTCACGGCGGCCGTGGCATGGTACAGCTCCTGCTCATCCGGGTCCTCGCTGAACATGTTGTACATGGTCCTGCACAGCTCGATGAACTGGCCCTGGGGGGGACACGACACTGACCACTGAGCCACGGGGTAGGGGAGACACTGACCACTGAGCCACTGGGAGAAAGACACTGACCACAGAACCAGGGGGTGGGGGAGACACTGACCACTGAGCTACCGGGAGAAAGACACTGACCACAGAACCGGGGGGGGGAGACACTGACCACTGAGCCACAGGGTAGGGGAGACACTGACCACTGAGCCACCGGGAGAAAGACACTGACCACTGAGCCACCGGGAGAAAGACCACAGAGCCATGGGGGGGGGCAGACACTGACAACAGAGTGGGGGGGTGGGGGTGGGGATGCACTGATCATAGAGCCACAAGACAAGACCCTGACAGGGACCCCAAGCAGCCCCGCCCACCTGCCCAGCAGGAAGTGCCCACTTGGGGCCTGACCTGGCCTTTGCCAACAACCCAATATTATTATTATTATTTTTGATGTGCAGTGTCACCATTTTTTGGACCTATTTTTTTCTTTTTCATTTTTGTTACCAGTGGGTCATTGCTGGGGTTCTGCACTTGCAAGATTCCACCAATCCTGGAGGCCTCCCCACCACCGTGTGTGTGTGTGTGTGTGTGTGTGTGTGTGTGTGCACATGACAGAGCGTGGAACGGCACTGCAGCCCTGCTTCACCACTCATGAAGCTTCCCACACAGGTGTTCCCATGTGGTAGCTGGGGGCTTGAACCTGGGTCCTTGTGACGGTTAGTCTGTTTGCTCTTTCATTCAGCTGACAAGATGGTGTTGGGGGGAGAGAGGCTGCGCCCTCCACACACTCCTGTGTGCTGACGGGGCTTGAACCTAGGCCTCTAGCATGGCAAGCAATTCAATTCACCTGCTGTTCTCTCTTTTTCCGTTTTTATTCCCACCAGAGTTTGCCTGCTCGGGTGGATAGAGAGAGACACACCACAGCTCTAACGCTTCCTCCCTGCTTCCACCACCTCACGTGCAGTGAAGCCAGGCTCGAGCCTGGGTCACAAGCATGGCAAGGCAGGCCCTCTCCCGGATTAGCTATCTTATTGCCCCCCTGCCCCCAGCATTCTTTTCCCACCCAAAAGCGTTCATGCTCCCAGGCCCCAGCGCCCACGGGCTGCCACCCACTGGGTCTGAGTCTAGGCTCCCAAGCTGAGCTCACTCCAGGCTCCCAAGGTGCTCGGGCCGGGCCCCCTCAGGAAGCCACCTGCCTCCCTCCCAGCTGGCTCGCTGGTTGGTCCTTCTGTTAAGAAAGCGTCTCCAGCCACGCCGATCATGCATATACTGTTGGACTCACCTGACTACATTTCAGCATCTTAAGAAGAACCCTATTCCAGGAGTTCCTATAACACTTGGAAACAGCTGCCCTTGGGTGTCTGCAGGTCCTCTGAATGGCTGGGATGGGGTCATGGGCTATCACAGCTGACTGCTTTCTGTGTTTTGCCTTTGCTCCAAGGAGGAGGTCATTCTCTCACAACTGAGACTGTTCATGGGTGCAGAACACAAAAAAGACGCATGGGGGCAGACAGTGATAAGAGAAGTTCCCGATCTCTGGGAGATAGGGCTATGACCGTGGCCTCTGTGTCTGGATACAGCTTTCCGGTGTGAGCGCAGAGAAACACCCACCTGATTCAGCTTGGGCAAATCCTTGGCGTTCTTCGACTTGGATTTGCTCTCTGGAGTCCAGAGCCTCAGATAATTACGGTTTTCTTGAGAGTTTATCCTTTTCCCTAAAACCAAAAAAGTCAAGACCTGAGGACTCACGGGCCAGGGAGCCAAGGCTGGCAGGGGCTGCAGAGGGTGGTGGGGCACTGACGCACCTCTGTCGGGCTTGAGGCTGACGGTGACAAAGCCGTCCTCCACGCCAGGCCCGCTCCTGCTCTCTAGGCCGACCACTGCGGGAAGAGGCCACATGCCACATACCTGACAGGCTGGGCTCAGCCTAAGAAGAGCAGAAGGGACCCGCCACGGCCCTGTCTGCTCCGTCTACCCACCCCCTGGTCCGTCACTCTGTCCAGGCTTGTTACCTGCCTTGTTTTGCTCAGGGACTGAGAGCAGGCGGCCTGAGCCCTGCTTATTTGGGGAAGGCAAGATTAGTGATCCCAGGTGTGGCCCCGGTTACTCTGGGCCTGGAGGCTGCTGAGGCCGCTCTGGTCAGGACACAGGGACACAGGAGGTGGGGATCAGTACAGGCTGAGATGCTGCCACCGGCTCACCCAGGGCCGGTGTGCGGATCTGAGCAGGCTGCTCCTACAGCCTCAGCCCTACCCCTATGGCAGGAACGTGCCCCAGGCCCCACGAGGACACAGAACTTGGCTGGGCTTCAGTGGAACGCCACTCATGGGCTCCTGAGCTAACATTTCCATAACTGTCCCATGTCACGAAATATTTTGTTAAGTCTGTGTTTCGGAGGGGGGGGTGGCAGGGGTTGGACTCACAGTCTTACTCCAATGAGACAAGAGTTCCACCACAGGCTAAATCTCTAAGACAGACAGACAGACACACACACACACACACACACGCACGCACACTGTGGTCAACACCATGGCTTCACTCCTGTAAGCTAACTTCTTTTGTAAGATAGAATGAGACAGAGGGATGGGGGGCAGAGCACTGCAGTCTCCTCGGCCACACTCTAAGCTCAGAGCTGAGCCGCGTGCGCGAACAAACAGGCGCACCGTCCGGGCTAGCCGTCTCACTAGCTCTTACTTTTGACTTTCCTTCCTTCCTTCTCTCTTTTCAACTCATCTTTTTTTAAAAAATATATTTTTATTGATCTATTCTTGGGTAGACAGAGAGAGAATTTTGGGGGTGGGTAAAGATATAGAGAGACACCTGCAGCCCTGCTTCATCCCTTATGAAGCTTTCCCCCTGCAGGTGGGGACCGGAGGCTTGAACCCGGATCCTTGTGCGCTGTGATGTGTGTGCTTAGCCAGGTGTGCCACTGCCTGCCCTCCCCTCTGTCTTTCCTTTTCTTTTCCTTTTCTCTGCTTTTCTTTCTTTCCTTCCTTTCTTCCCACCAGTATTATCACTGGGTCTTGGTGTCTGTATGCAAACCCGCTGCTGCTCCCAGCAGCCATTTTTTCCCTTATGATTATCATTATCGTTTCTCTATTTGCCAGGACAGAGAGAAACTGAGGGGGGGATAGAGAGGAACAGAAAAAAAAGAGACACCTGCAGATCTGCTTCACCCCTTGTGAAGCTTTTCCCCTGCAGGTGGGGCCTGGGGGCTTGAACCTGGATCCTTGCTCACGGTAGCCTGTGGGTTCAACCAGGTGCGCCACCACCCGGGCTCTTGATGCAGAAGCCCCTCCGATTCTGGCGAGAACTGGACAGCAGGGTGGCGCTGAGGGTGCCCCTGGCCGTGGGAGGGAGTGGACAGGCACCATGCCCGGTCTCTGGACGTTGGCACGTGGTCCCAGCTGCCCAGCGGCCACCCGCCTGCAGACATCTGCACACCCAGCACCATGAGGTCACCTGCTCCAAAGGGGGGGGGCTCAGCGCACAGCCCTGGGGGAAGGGGGAGCACTCACCGTGCGTGCACTCTGGGGTGATGTCCTCAAAGAAATACTGGGTGGCTTCAAAAGCAGAGTCTGGCTCGTCCGGGTCCGAGGAGGGCTCTGGAGGGCAGGAGGGGCAGTGCTGAGAGGCTGGAAGACCTCCAGTCCCAAGGGTGAGTGGGTGTGTGTAGGGGTGGGGGTATGGTTGCCCGCTACCTCCAAACCTCAGTCTCCCTTCTGGGTGCCCCCCAGCCTGGCTCCCCCTTGAGCCCCTGCTCCTTCCTGTCCTGCCGGTTCAGGACCCGGAGTGGACCCTGTGAGCCGGGACAGCCTCTCGGAGCGGAGATGCCTGGAGCCCACTCACCGGGCAGGACGTGTACCCTGTAGAGCAGTTTGAGCTTCTCCGTGAGGTCCCCGTGGCAGGCGGCACCTGGGGGTCACGAGAGAGCTGAGGTGAGGGGCGCCTGTGCCGGTGACCAGGCAAGCTGCACCTCCCCCCCCCCCACAAACTGCTGCCAAGGCGTTCCACACAGAGGGAAGGCGGAGAGCAGTTTCACAAACAAAATTCTTTCTTTCTTTCTTTCTTTCTTTCTTTCTTTCTTTCTTTCTTTCCCCTTCTGTTGCCCTTGTTGTCTTTTTATTATTGCTGTAGTTGTTGTTATTGATGTCATTGTTGTTGGATAGAGAAAAATGGAGAGAGGAGGGGAAGACAGAGAGGGGGAGAGAAAGATAAGACACCTGCAGACCTGCTTCACCGCCTGTGAAGCGACTCCCCTGCAGGTGGGGAGCTGGGGGCTCAAACCGGGATCCTTACGCCGGTCCCTGCGCTTCTTGCCATGTGCGCTTAACCTGCTGTGCTACAGCCTGACTCCCCACAAACAAAATTCTATGGGAGAGAGACACACATCACAGCACAGCTCCACTCTCCACGGACCTCATGCATGCAAGGTAGGTGAGCTCTCTCCTGGCCCTGTCACCGATACTTGTGATTCAAGACTGGGTCAGCAGCTTTAGTGACTTCTCTCATTCCGTGCTGTCTGCAACTCTGTGGTGCAAATGGCAAAAAGCTCCAGAGGGGACGGTGAAGCTTATGACGCCCAGAGGACAGTCTCTGTGGACACTGGTTCACTGGCCGTCACACTGGGGCGAGTGTCCGGTCCCCAACACCCACACACCCCCTTCCTGGCCTCGCCTCAAGCTGCAGATGACACCAGCTGACTGGGGGCTCCTGCTGGTAAACCCACCTCTGCCCTCTTATTCTGGGGGAAGACATGGAAGGCACCGCCCACCTTTCCCAGATTTCTTTTTATTATCATTATTTTATTTATTATTGGATAGAGACAGCGAGAAATTGGGAGAGGAGAGGGAGATAGAAAGGGAGACAGACGGGGCAGGCGGCGGCACACCTGGTTAAGTGCACACAGTTCTAAGCGTAAAGATCTGCACAAGGATCCAGGTTTGAGCCCCCAGCTCCCCACCTGCGGGGGTGGGTGAAACAGGTCTGCAGGTGTTTTATCTTTCTTTCCCCCTGTCTCCCCCTCCTCTCTCAATTTCCTGGCCACCAGGAGCAGAGGATTCGTACCAGCACCAACCCTGGAGGCAAAAATAAAAAGGGGGAGACAGACAGAAATACCCGTAGCTCTACTTCACCACTTGTGAAACTTTCCCCCTGCAGGACGGGGTCCAGGGGCTTGAACCCGAATTCTTGTGCACTGAACCAGGTGTTCCACCACCTCCCCCCACCCTCCTGTAACAGACCTTCTAAGTTCTGGCCCACCGGTTGGCTTCTGTGGCCAGAGCTGACCTGGTGGCCTGGTACTAACCCTGAGATTCCTTCCCGTTGCCAGGCGGAAGTCTACTCTGCTGAGAAACTAAGGATCCCAGCACCCACCCACCACCAGCGATTTCTGTCTCTTGGGCTTCAGGACTCTCTTTCCTTTCGTGAAGATCTTCAGACAACTGGAATTGGCTAAATTTAAACAGGTAGTTGGCTCTGTCACTCTCTCCATAGAGAATCTCCGTTCCTCCTTTGTATTTGCAACTTCTACTAAGATTATTGCTGGGGATCAGGGCATGCACACACGCATGCACGAGGAACCGGGTTCAAGCTCTGGGCCATCACCTAGGGCCTCCTGCAAGGGGCAGGCTTCTCAGAGTGGAGGAGAGGTTGCTCTGGTGTCTCTTTCTCTCTTTTTTTTTTCATTTTTTTCATAGAGACAGAGAAAGCAGAGAGGCAGAGAGTGAAAGAGACCACAGCATCCAAAACGTCCTTCATTGTGGTGGGGCCTGGCCTGCGTTTCTCACGTGACAGAACAAGACGCTATCCAGGGAAGCTACTTTGATAGCTCCTGCTTCTCATCTAAAGAGGAGGGGGGCGGGGATGGGGAGAAAGGATGGGAGGCAGGTCACTGGGGCAGTGGAGTTGTGCTGGCTCTAACCTAATAAAAAGTAAATAAAAGAGGAACATACACACAGGACATTAGGGAAAACTGAGACATCACTATTCTCTCTCCAGAAGGCCATTGTTAGGATTCAGTGACCGAGCAAAGTTCTAGAGGTCAGTATAGAGCAGCCCACCCCATGACCTGGGGACCACACCCACACCTCCTTTCGAATGGCATCAGCTTCTCTGGCCTGTTTTGTTTTCATTTGAGAGGAAAGTCTAAACATTTTCTTTTCTATTATAAAGTTACCATGGGCTGTGGATTCAATGGCTCAATTGGCATTTATTTGTCTTGAGACATTTCTAACAATTTCCTTCTTGGGTAATAAGCCCATAGCCTCACCCCGTGCAACACGGCTGAGTTACCCCTCACCCCCAGCCCCGTGTTTTCATTATTTCTTTTTTTTTTTTTAAGCTTTATTTATTTTCCATTTTGTTGCCCTCATTTTTTTTATTGTTGTTGTAATTATTATTGTTGTTGTTACTGATGTTGTCATTGTTAGATACAACAGAGAGAAATGGAGAGAGGAGGGGAAGACAGAGAGGGGGAGAGAAAGACAGACACCTGCAGACCTGCTTCACCACCTGTGAAGCGACTCCCCTGCAGGTGGGGAGCCGGGGGCTTGAACTGGGCTCCTTACGCCGGTCCTTGCGCTTTGCGCCACATGCGCTTAACCTGCTGCGTTACCGCCCGACTTCCACATTCTTTATTTCTTAAGGAATTGGGAGGGGAGCAGACACAGAAGGCAGGGGTGTGTGTGGTGGTGCACCTGGTTTAGCGTACATGTCACCAACCACAAGGAGGCAGGTTCGAGCCCCCCTCCCCACCTGCAGGGGGTCTGCTTCACCAACAGTGTCTCTCTTCCTATCTGAATTTCTCTCTGTTCTAAGAAAATTAGAGAGAAAAAAAAAAGGTAGGGGGAGAGGGAGAGAGACAAAGAGAGAGAGGGAGAGGAGAGAGGGAGAGGAAGAGACAGACATCGCAGAACTATTCCACCACCCCTGGAGTCCCAGATATTGTCCAGTGTGCTCCCATGAGTGCTGGGGCTCGAACCCAGGGCTCCAAGGATGTACACGGAGCAGCACTGACATGGCAGCAATTTTGGCCTATGCTGCTTATCCCCACTGCCTGCTCCCCCAACTCTCAGGTCACACTGCAGCCTTACTCAGCCCAGAGATGAACTCGCGGAAGTTGATCAGCGAGTCTCCGTTGTCATCCAATAGCTGGAAGAGGCGGGCAGCCAGCACGTCCGAGTGAGCCCCGCAGGCCCAGGGGAAGAGCAGCGCAAACATGCCCTTGAACTGCTCGAAGTCGATGCGGTACTGTTCCAGGTAGGGCAGGCTGGGGTCATGTCGGTCCAGCGCCGTGCTGCTGCCACCCCAGTAGCAGCTGGTCAGGTGCTCGGCCTGAGGCGGCAGGAAGAGGAAGAGGATGGGGACGGGGAGCTGGGACTGGACCTCGTGCTCCAGTCAGAAGAAACCACTGAGGGAGGTGTGGCTCAGTGGGTGTCACAGGCCAGGAGGGTCAGAGCACCTTCCCGGTGAGTGACACGTCCCCCCACCCCGCACCTCTGCAGCTGACACCCCCCAGGAGAGCTGGAGGCAGCGAAAAGAAGCAAATGCTGCCCCCCCGCCCCAGTCCCACCCCAAGCTCAGTCAGGAAGGGACACTCGCTGCTTCCTCATTTAGAAGGAGGAAAAGGCAGGGAGGGACTCAGCAGCAGAGTGCAGGCCTTGTCTGCATGGAGCTCCCAGGTCTGGCTCTGGACACGACAGCTTACTGGGTGCTCCGGCGTGCCCCCCCAGAAACTGCTGGAGTGACCGTGCGCCCTTGAATCTACTGGGAAGCTCACCTTGAACAGAGAGTAGAGCTCTTCCAGCTCATCGATGGTGAAGGACGTTTCCGTGACGATTGTGCGGACCTGTGAAAAGAGCCAACGCGGTAGAGTCCACATGGGCACACCAGCAGTGGCGCGGCTTGGGGAGTGGGGAGCCCCATAGCAGCGTGGGGGGGGGGGGCCTGGCGCCCTCTCTCCCTGACTCACCACGTTCCTCTTGGTGGTGTCCTCCAGCGTCTGGATTACCTTCAGCCTCTGCTTGAATCGCATCTGCTCGATCAGGTCTGCCCGGATGGCCCCGAATTTCTGCAAAGGAGTCGGGCACGGGGTTGGAGGACACCGCTGGCGGCGTGGCCTGCAACCACTTGTGTGCATCAGGTGTGGGGTTCCCCCCCCCCCCGGCCCCAGGGAGACACCTACCTCATAGGAAGTTCTGATGAGCCTGAAGATGTCCACCTCAGGGAAGGGTTCCACGTCGTCGCTGAGCAGGGAGTGCAGGTGAGGGATGGGTGGCAGTGTGCTGTCCTTGTTGGTTACGCTGTCCAGGTACCTGCAGGGAGGACAGGCCAGAGGCATGGAGCTCCCCCCACACCTCCTGCAAATGCCTCAGCAGGGGCAGCAGAAGACAAGCCTCTCCTGTAGAGAGGGGACACCTCTTAGCCTCTGAGGACAGAGCTTGGGGCTGGGAGCCGGTGCACCTGGTAGAGCACACACGTTACCAGGCCTGAGGGGTTCAGGCCCCCATCACCGCCTGCGGGGTTGGGGGGTAACGCTTCACAAGTGCTGGAGCAGTGCTGCAGGTCTGTCTGTCTCCATCCGTCCCTCCCCTTTCGATTTCTTTCTGACCAATCAAAGGAAAGGAGAATGGGGCCCGGTTGGGGGGAGGGGGTAAATGGTTGCTGGGACCAGGGAATTCATCACGCAGGCACTGAGTTCTAGTGATGGCAGCAGTGGCAATAAAATAAAATTAAAATAAATAAAATAAACTCTTCTTGCCGGTTTACCAGATCACTGCTTGTTTCATCTAGTGTATGATGTGTTGGGGATTGAAGCTGAGAGCTCTAGGGCCACAGGTGTGCAAGTCTGTTGTGCTGCAGCTAATGCTATCTTCCCAATTCTGAAACTCAGCTTCTTAGCTACTAATAAAATTGTATTTTTTGACTAAGAAACCAACAACATAAGGAGGGGAGACAGCATAATGACTATACATTTGTCTTTCATGCCCGAGGCCCTGAGGCCCCCATTTCAATCCCCAACATCGCCATAAGGCAGAGCTGAGCAGGGCTATAGTCTGTTTGTCATCTTTTGCCCTGTACTGCTCTCATTAAAAAGAAACAAAAAATAAATAAAAGCCAACAGAGCTGGGCACGAAGGCAGCGCCGCAGAGCCTGTAGATTCATGGCTGAGTAACCCGGGCGCCGGCCCCCACCTGCCCAGCACGGTCATGGCCTCCCCGTCGTCCTTGCAACCCAGAAGCTTGTCCACGTTGGCGTCCAGCACGGCCAGGGCCAGCTGGAAGATGACCTTGATCCCCTCATAGAAGAAGCAGTCGACCACCACCACGGCGCTCTCGAAGGGCATGACGCTGAGGAAGAGCGTGAGGAACCAGGACAGTGAGATGGTGGAGATGACGCCCAGGTCCTGCATGCAGTCGTACAGCTGCGGCACGTGGTCGCGGGCCAGCTCCTCAAAGACGCCCTGGTCCACCAGCGCCCCTGTGCAGAAGGGGCGGGGTCACAGGCATAGCCACGCCTATATCAGGGCGGGGCTGGAGGCCTGGGGGCGGGGTCGTGGGCAAGACCACGCCCACCCAGAGAAGGCCACGCCCATCAGGGACGGGGCTGGATGTCTGAGGGCGGTGCCACAGGCACAGCCACACCCAGAGCCCAGAGGAGGGCTGGACACCTGGGGGTAAGATCTGAGGCACAGCAATGCTCAGTCCAGGGCCTAGGGTGGGCGGGGACACCAGTGGGTCCAGTTGCCACGTCCCCCACCCCCATGGGGACCTTGGGCTAACTTGGCCCTGTCACCAAGCTAATCTTGGCTGCATCTGCTGCCTGGGGGACACCACCTTACTCTGCTGTAACAGCAACAAGAGAAGCAGATGAGCTGCCCCAAGACGTGCCACTGTGGGGGCCTGAGAGGACAGAGTGCACACTGTACCACCTGCAAGGACCCAGGTTCGAGCCTTGGCCAGCATGTGACAACACCAGTGGGGCTGGGCAGTGGTGTCTCTTTTTCTTTCTCCCTCTCTGTCTCTCATCCTCTCTCTCTCACCCTCTCCCTTAAAAAAAAAAAAAAAAAGAAAGGTTAAGGAATCACACAGCCAGGGAGGGATAACCTTGCAAATGCAGAAAAGAAAAAGAGGGAAAAGAAAGAAAGGCGGGTCTCTTTGGCAGGTGGGTTATTTTGAATGCAAGAGAAGTTCCCACTCTCTGAACGACCTGGAAGAATTTAAGTCAGGGGTCTGTCTGTAGCAGGAGCACTGTCCCCAAAGATGGCTTTTTTTTTTTTTTTCTTTTTTTTAACCAGAGCCCTCAGCTCTGACTTACGGTGGTGCTGGGGATTGGACTTGGGACCTCTGGTGCCTCAGGCATGAAAGTCCTTTTGCAGAAGCATCATGCTGTCTCCCCGTCCCTGAGATGGCATTTTCTATGAGAGTATCCAGCACAGGCACACAGTGGTGTGCTCGTCTGTCGTCCTGCTTGGAAGCCCCAGAGCCTGGTCCTTCTCCTGAGCTCCAGGGCAGCTGCCTGATGGTATGCGGGCCTGACTTCCTGAGTGGGTCCTGTGAACGTGGGATTAACTCTGCTTCCCTCCTGTTCATCTCTCTCTAAATCAACCCAATCACCAAGACAACCAAGAAACGGAGGAGAGTAGGAGGAAGCACTGCTCCTCACACAACTCTGAGGGGGCTTGAGAAGTCAGCTCACCCCACACATGTGAGGTACACAGGCAATCTTAAAAAAAAAACGCACGTGTCGGGAGTCTGGCAATAGTGCAGCGGGTTAAGCGCATGTGGCACGAAGCGCAAGGACCAGCGTAAGGATTTCGGTTCAATCCCCCGGCTCCCCACCTGCAGGGGAGTCTCTTCACAGCAGGTCTGCAGGTGTCTATTTCTCCCCCTCTGTTTCCCCTCCTCTCTCCATTTCACTCTGTCCTATCTAACAACAACATCATCAACAACAATAATAACTACAACAACAATAAAAAAACAAGGGCAACAAAAGGGAAAATAAATAAATACTAATTTTTTTTAAATGTACATGTCCATGATATTAATCAGTTAGTTGAAAATAAATAAATACTAAATTTTTTTTAAATGCACATGTCAGTGATATTAATCAGTTAGTTTGTGGACATGTATGGAGTGTGCACTGGAGTAGCTTCCTTTCTTGGCCAACTCTTATTTTTCTTTAAAATATTTTATTTATTTATTTATATATATATATTTAAATATTTATTTTATTTACTTATTCCCTTTTGTTGCCCTTGTTTTTTTTTTTTTTAATTATTGTAGTTATTATTGTTGTTGTCGTTGTTGGATAGGACAGAGAGAAATGGAGAGAGGAGGGGAAGACAGAGGAGGAGAGAAAGATAGACACCTGCAGACCTGCTTCACCGCCTGGGAAGCGACTTCCCTGCAGGTGGGGAGCCGGGGTTCGAACCGGGATCCTTATGTCGGTCCTTGTGCTTTGTGCCACCTGCGCTTAACCCGCTGCGCTATAGCCCGACTCCCGCCAACTCTTATTTTTAAAAACCGCTCTTCAGGCTGGTTAAAGAGCTCGCCTGGATAATGTGCTGCTTTGCCACGTGAGCGATTTGGGTTTGAGACCGATCCTCACAGTACTGGAGGAAGCTCCCGTGCTGTGGTGTCTTTCCCTTTGTGCCTTGGTCTCTCTGTCTCCATCTGAAGACGTCAGCCTGGAGTGGTGAAGCCCTAGCCTTGTCAAAATATAATGATAATAATAATAACAACAGCACTTCTGGCTCCTTGGCACTCCGGTGTGAATAGGTTTGTTTGTAAGGACTCAAACTCAGAAGCATCACAGCTCTGCACATTCAGCTTAGAGACATTCTGGGAGAGATCTCTCAGAGACGCACATTCCTGTGCAAAGGCCTCGAGACACCTCAGGACCTGGCTGACTGACAAACTCAATAATTGCTATTTCTTTGCCAAGAACCCAATTCTGGAAGATACCTCCAGAAGCAGCTCTGGATGAATTCTATCAAATCCTGTGTCTGTCCCACATAACTAACGACTCCTCTCTTTCAAAAAGGCTTTCTAATGAGAGAGAGCAGAGTGCTGAGGACTGAACTCAGTTCTTCAGGCAGATAAGTTCTGTGCCTCACAGCTATGTACCACTTGGGCTTCTTCCTTTCTGTCATTATTATTGGATATAGGCAAAGAAATTGAGAAAGGAGGGAGAGGAGAGGGACACCTGCAGCCCTGTTTCACCACTTGTGAAGCTTTCCCCTTGCAAGTGGGGACCAGGGGTTTGAACCCGGGGCCTTGTACACTGTAACGCGTGCGCTTAATCAGGTGTGCCACTGCCTGGCTATTCAGCTTGTTTTTTGAATTCTTTAGCCTAGCAGGGAGACCACCCTCTCTATGAGTGAGCCTCTAGGTCCTGCCTTTTTGGGGTGATGGCAGGCAGTGAGCTACCTCCCCTGCAGTCATCCTGCATGAGTCACCTGTGCCCCAGCCTCCTGGATCCACTCATGTACAACTGAGTTCCAGCTCCTGTGGTCCCACCAGGGAAGACAGCAATGTTCTAAGACTCTCTGGTGAGTGGTGTCTGGACGTGAGGGGTCAGCTAGGACTCGGATGGTAAGATGCTGGCTAACTTCCCCACCTACCGACGACTCTGGTGTTGTAGTAGTCAGGGAGCATGCGCTCACACAGGGCCACCAGCAGCCAGAAGGCCTCCTCCTCTTTGGCGTAGAGCAGCAGCACCGAGGTAACAATGTTCATGGCCTGAGGGAGCGAGAGAGGCCGCCATCAACACTTCTTCACTGAATACTCACAGTCAGCCCAATGGCCACCAACCCACCAGTCAACCTGTTGAGGTCAGGGAATGAATAGGAAAACCTGGGAACAAGACTGCTGCACCACACTGGAACACATGTTCCCTGGCCCACATAGTTTCCCATTCTATTGGGGAAGAAAGCAAATGTTGCACAGGAAATGGGAATGGTAACAGGTGTGGGAGTGGCTTACAATGGAAGTGAAGGCGGGGCTTGGAAGTTCATAAGAAGCTGTTATGGGAATGGTATCTTTCTCTCTCTGCCAAGTTGGGAGCATCAACATGTCAATAATGGCTGGCTCTCTCTCTATTTTACTGTCCATGCATACTCTAACATGGGTATGTTCTCAATTTTCCTGAATAAAGTTTAAAATTCTTCAAAATCCATGCTTTATTCTTTTTTTAATTTTTTAAAATTATCTTTATTTATTTATTGGAGACAGCCAGAAATCAAGAGGGGGAGGGGAGATGGAGAGATACTTGCAGCCTTGCTTCACCACTCACAAAGCTTCAGGTGGGAATTGGGGGCTTGAACCCAGGTCCTTGAGCACTGTAACGTGCACACAACCAGGTGTGCCACCTCCTGGCCCCTTCTCAATTCTCTGTTGAGTTTATGTGTGACAAATCTACAGTCATGTGAGGAACGGTCTCAGGCGTATCCCCCCCCCAACACCAGCCCCCCAGCCACCAACCACAGCAAGACCACTACAGGGGCCAGCAAGCTTTGCAAAAGTCTAAATGATAAATACTCAAAGTCTTGGTACACGACACACACATATTCTGCAGAGTTTCATTTATTTAGTGACAAGTACAAGTAGCACTACGGAGCCAGCTTATCAACAGAGCACAGGCCTTGCATGTCTGAGGTTCTAGGTTTAATCCCCAGAACTACAAAATGCCAGGGCTGGGAGTGCTCTGAGCTCTCTCTCATAAAGCTGTGGTCCTGCGGTGTCTGTAAGTCTCTGTTTCTGTCTTTCTGCCTGAAAAAGTTAGCTTGGAGTAAAGTCTTGGTAACAACAACAGAAGCAACTAAGTCTAAAACAGTAATAATAAGAATGTGTAAGAATGTTAGTCCCAGGGAGTCGGGCGGTAGTGCAGCGGGTTAAGCGCACGTGGCACAAAGCACAAGGACTGGTAAGGATCCCGGTTTGAGCTGCCGGCTCCCCACCTGCAGGGGGAGTCGCTTCACAGGCGGTAAAGCAGCTCTGCAGGTGTCTGTCTTTCTCTCCCCCTCTCTGTCTTCCCCTCCTCTCTCCATTTCTCTCTGTCCTATCCAACGACATCAACAACAACTATAACAATAAAAACAACAAGGGCATCAAAAGGATATAAATAAATAAATAAATAAATAAATAAAAAGAATGTTAGTCTCAGAGTCTGGAATGATAGGAGGACTTGAGGAACTCCACAATTCACCCAGAATTGACATCTAATCCATTAAACTGTCATCTGAAAATCTTACCCAGAGAGAGAGAGGGGGGGGGGGGGGGAGAGAGAGAGAGAGAGAGAGAGACAGATGCCACAACCTCAGGAATGTGTGACTCCATGACCAGCCCACCCTTTCATTCTGTTCCAGATGGAGAGATACAGACAGTGGGTGAGATGCCACACACTGCTCCACTGTGCATGACGTGCCCCGGATGCTGTCCTGCTCCCAAGTGGTGCCAGGGCCTTGCACTGGGTCAGGTATGTACCCTCGGCCCAAAGGGCTGTGTGGCCAAGCTGTCAACCTGCCAGCTTCTTGGCATTTTTAATCTTTAACTCTACAAGATAAACATTTCCTTTTTAACTTTGCATAATGTTTTCTCAAATCAGGGCTTCTGGCTCCAGGCTCTCCAGAGAGAACAATGAGACGTTTCACAGGAAAACCTTGCCCAATATCCCCACCCCAGAAGGATGGAGTGATAACAGGTGTCTGAAATTGTAAAGTAGCCTGCCTTACAGAAAGCTATTATCAGGTAGCTCAAGGCCACAAGTCTCAAGGCTCAGATTTTTTTTAAATACATGTATATTTATTTATTTTCCCTTTTGTTGCCCTTTTTTTTTTTTTTTTTTTTTTTTACTGTTTTTGTAGTTATTATTCTTGTTGTAGTTGATGTCATTGTTAAATAGGACAGAGAGAAATGGAGAGAGGAGGGGAAGACAGAGAGGGGAAAAGAAAGACAGACACTTGCAAACCTGCTTCACCGCTTGTGAAGCGACTCCCCTGCAGGTGGGGAGCCTGGGACTAGAACCGGCATCCTTACGCTGGTTCCTGTGCTTTGCACCACGTGCACTCAACCCGCTGTGCCACCACCCAACTCCCAATACATGTATTTTTAAATAGTTATTTATTTTCCCTTTTGTTGCCCTTGTTTTTTATTGTTGTTGTCATTATTGTTGTTGTAGTTGATGTCGTTGTTGTTGAACAGGACAGAGAAATGGAGAGAGGAGGGGAAGACAGAGAGGGGAAGAGAAAGACAGACACCTGCAGACCTGCTTCACCACTTGTGAAGCGACTCCCCTGCAGGAGGGGAGCTGGGGGCTTGAACCGGGATCCTTATGCCAGTCCTTGCGCTTTGCACCATGTGCGCTTAACCTGCTGCGCTACCGTCCCGACTCCAGAGGCTCAGATTTTAATAGTTTTTCTTAATTAAAAAGAGGAAGATCAAAGGATAAGTAGGAACTCATTTATGTTGGAAGCCAAGGATCCTCAGAGCTTTGATTTTCCAGAAACCAGGGACTGTTTGCTTGTCAGAAAGGAATTTCGGTCTAACAGGCTCTTTATTGTGAAGTCTACTCAGTTTTTTCCTCACGCAAAGCATTTGCCAAGATTACACATAAGAATGAACCTGTAGGGGGCCAGGCGTGGTGCACCCGGTTAAGCGCACAAATTAGCAAACTCAAGGACCAGCTTTTGAGCTTCTGCCCACAGGGGCAATTGCTTCACAAATCCTGAAGCAGGTCTGCAGGTGTCAATCTTTCTCTCCCTCTATCTCCCCTTCCTCTCTCAATTTCTCTCTGTCCTACTGAATAATGATTTTTTAAAAATAAATAAAAGGAAAAAAAAGTGGCCACCAGAAGCAGTGGGTTTGTAGTGTTGGCACAGAGATAATCCTTGAGAAACCAAAGCAACAACAACAATGACAACCACCACCACCACCACCAGAATGAATCTGTAGATTTGAGTTCATGATTATGTTCCTGAGCTATTCCATCAAGGTGAGTTTGGTTTTTGTTTTACTTTAGTTTTTCCTTCCAGGGTTATCACGGGCTCAGTGCTGGCACTACAAATCCACGGCTCCTGTGGCCAGTTTTTCAATTTTTTTGGATAGGATATAGAGAAATGGAGAGAGGAGGGGAAGGCAGAGAGGGGGAAAGAAAGATAGACACCTGCAGACCTGCTTTACCACCTGTGAAGCGACTCCCCTGTTGGTGGGGAGCCGGGGGCTTGAACCGGGATCTTTGCTCGGGTCCTTGAGCCTCGTTCTATGTGCACTTAACCCGGTGTGCCACTGCCCTGCCCCCAGAAAGTGTTTTTTTTTTTTTTAAAGTGCAATTTGCAAGAAGCAGGCTCTGTCCTGGGAACAAGGAGGGGACAGTGGTGGCAGGCTAGAGGGGGCACATGCTGGGGCCAGGAGGGCCAGCACTGTGGTGACTGGAGGGCATGGAGTGCTGGGTGTGACAGGGCAGTGCTCTGGCTCTCACCATCATTCATGAGTTACTAAATGTTTAAAGGCTTTTCACATACTTCACATGAGGCAAAGAGAAGTCAGACACCACTCCCAATTGACCAGAGGCATCAAGTCCCACGCCCTACCAGTTATTTCCCTGGCTGCCAACAAGCAAATCTGTGTTTGAACAGTAAACAAGATGGGCCAGAGAAATAGCTCACCAGAGAGGACGTCTCCTTGCCACACCTGTGGCCCAGGTTGAAGGCCCAGGACACAGAAGGGGCTCTGAAGGGCCGTGTGGTGGCAAAGCTGGCTGAGCACACACAGTCACAGTGTGCAGGGACCCTAGTTCAACCCTCTGGGCCCCACCTGCAGAAGGGACACTTTCATGGGCGGTGAAGTCCTGCTGCAGGCATCTCTCCCCTCTGCCCTTCCCGCTTAACTTGTTTTTACATAAAATAAATAATATCAAAAACTTACTTGAATGAAAAGGTATTCTGAGATCTACAAAAGAAGCGAGCATAGCCCAATAAAAAAAGTGGGCCAGGGGGCTGGGCGGTAGCGCAGCGGGTTAAGCGCACATAGTGTGAAGTGCAAGGACCTGCGTAAGGATCCCGGTTCGAGCCCCCGGCTCCCAACCTGCAGGGGGGTCACTTCACTGGCAGTGAAGCAGGTCTGCAGGTGTTTACCTTTCTCTCCCCCTCTCTGTCTTCTACTCCTCTCTCCATTTCTCTCTGTTCTGTCCAACAATAACAACAGCTATAACAACAATAACAACCAAAACAAGGCCAACAACAAGGACAACAAAATGAGGAAAATGGCCTCCAGGAGCAGTGGATTCATAGTGCAGGCGCCAAGCCCCAGCAATAACCCTGGAAGCAAAAAAAAAAAAAAAAAAAAGTGTGCCAAAGAACTAAACAGACAGTTGTCTAAAGAAGAGACACACATGGCCCACAGACACATGAAGAAATGTTCCACTTCACTCATCATCAGAAATGAAACTTAAACTAGACCGAGGAGCCGTCTCACACCTGAGAATGGCTTCCATCAACAAACCAGGAAATGACGGGTGCTGGAGAGGTTGTGGCGAAAGAGAATAGATAACATAATGGTTATGCAAAGAGTCTCTCATGCCTGAGTCTCCGAAGTTGCAGGTACAGTCCCCTGCACCACTGTAAACCAGAGCTGATGAGTGCTCTGGTTAAAAAAAACAAAGAAAAAAGAAGGGAACTATGCTTCACTGCTGGTGGGAATGCAAACTGGTTCAGGCCCTTTGGAAGACTGTATGGAAAATGCTTAAATAAAACCAGAATTACCTTATGATCTAAGAGTAATACCACTCTTAGACATTTATCCAGTGGACACTCAAATACTAAGTTGATGGAACGCATACACCACCTATGTTCATCGCTGCGCTGTTTACAATAGCCAACGACTCACTAAATGGCCACTAACACCATCAAGAGCTCCCCAGGAGCCTCCCTACCCCTCTGCCACATTACCTGGCAGTACCCAATGTTGGGGTTCCTGAAAGCATAGGCAGTGAGCACCCTGCGCAGGGCGGCGATTCCCATCTCGTTCTGGAAGGCAGGGTGCTCCGGGAGGGAGCGGTGCAGGTCCCGCTCGATCTCCTCGGTGGCCAGGTTGTACCTGCCCATGGAGCGTTCCACCAGGTCCTCGTAGTAGCCGGGGTGTGTGGCCTTCTCGTTGACGGCACCTGGGGACGGGCGACAGATGAGTCAGAAGAGCCAGCCGGGCACCAAGGCTGGGGGGACGGGCACCGCTGGCCAGAATGTTAACTGGTGCCACCGCCATGGAATGCAGCGGGGAGTTCCGTCAAACAGCTAAATGCAGCTGCCCGGGACGGGACGGGGAGCAACGGATAAAGCCTCGGACTCCGGAGTATGGGGTCTCAGGTTCGATTCTCAGCAATGCGTGTGACAGAGTAATGCTCTGGTTCTCCCTCCTCTTCCTCCTCCTCCCCCTCCCCCTGCTCATCTCCCTCTCTCTGGTGCTAACAGAGAAATCAATCTTTCAGAAAACCATAAACAGAGATTCCAGCGCACCCCTGCTCCCTGCTTGGGGCATGTCTCTGAGTCACGAAAGAGGAGGTTCTTCTCCCTCTGGGCCCCTGCACAGCCTCACTAGTGAAGACATGGGGGGCTGTGAGGGTCCCCAGGGGCTTGCTATGGGGGAGGGACTGGGGCCTCTGGGCTGGGGGGTGGGTGCACAGGCCGGAAGCGGCCGCACCTGAGAGCAGCAGCCACAGCTCTCCGCGCATGCTCTCAGGGATGCCCTGCAGCACCAGCTCCCGCGTCTTCTCTGTGCGGTACATGCACACGCCCTGCCCGTACTCCGCGAAGTGCAGCTTCCAGGCCTGCTCCTTCAAGAACTCCTTGGCCTGGAAGAGACGGACGATCACTTAAACCGCGTGACAGCTGTGCCCCTCACCTCACAGGACGTTGGGCCCTGCTGCTGGTTTCTGAGGGCACTTGAGCCTCACGCCTGCCACTGATCTGGGTCCGACTTTTATTTCAGATAGCTAGACAGACAGACAGACAGACAGACAGAGAGAAAGAGAGGGGGAGAGAGCACAGCTACACCCAAAACACCTACAGAGCTTCCCCTGGCTTCAAACTCAGGACCTTGTGCACAATTTTTGTGTTTTGTTTCTTTGCTCAGGACTAGCTGGTGGTGATATAGGGGACTGAACTTGGGACCTTTGGTGCCTCAGGTGTGAAAGTCTTTCTGCGTGCGCATTATGCTGTCTCCCCTGCCCATGGCCTTGCGCATGGCAAGGCCCACGCTTGGCCAGGTGAGCAGTCTTTAGGCTGCTATTATATTACTTATCTTGTGTTAGGTCACATTCAACTTGTTTTTCTTTTCTTCTCTCTTTTTTCCCCCCTTCCAGGGTTATTGCAGGGGCTTGGTGCTGTCATTACACCACTGCTCCTGGTGGCCATTTCCCCCCATTTTTATTTATTTCTATTATTAATTATTTTTTAATCTTTATTTATTATTGGATAGAGAAATTGAGAGGAGGGGGAGACAAAGAGGGAGAGAGACAGACGGGAACACCCGCAGCCCTACTTCACCACTTCTAAAGCATCCCCCCCTTGAAAGTGGGGAGCCGGGGGCTTGAACCCAGATCCTTGCGCGGGTCCTTGTGCCTCTGCTCTGTGTGCTTAACCAGGTGCCCCGCTGAGCTGCCCCCTCAACTTCCTTCTGTGCCGTCTTGCTTTCTGCAGACTCACACTGCACTCCACTGTATCACGTGATGCTGCAGTCTCTCGCTGTGTTTCTTCACAGCATATCGTGGCGCATTACACATGCTGTTATGTTGGACTATGCCATACTGCATTCTGTATTATGTCACCTTAGTGTTTATCTTATTTTATTTAGCCTCCAGGATTATTACTGGGGCTCGGTGCCTGCAGTATGAATCCATCACTCCTGGAGGCCATCTTTTTTTCCATTATTGTTGCTATTAATTATTATTGTTGTTGCTGCTGCTGTTGGATAGGACAGAGAGAAATGGAGAGAGGAGAGGAAGACAGAGAGGAAGAGAAAGACAGACACCCGCAGACCTGCTTCACTGCTTGCAAAGTGACCCCCCTGCAGGTGGGGAGCTGGGAGCTTGAACCAGGATCCTTACGCCAGTCCTTGTGCTTCACACTATGTGCGCTTAACCACTGCGCTACCACCCGGCCCCCTACCTTAGTGTTTATCATGCATATTGCATGTGCTCTGCTTTATTCTCCATACATGCTTACTTAATCAGACCAGGTATGTACACCCACATGGCCCACAGTGTCCCTGCGTGGTGACACGGCAGGACAGGGCGTCCCCTACATGTGGGGCGAGCACACTCAGGACAGCACTGGGGGAAGCAGAGAGCTCAGCTCCGCGACCCCAAGTCAGAGCCCCCTTACCGGGGACAGGTCAGAGCACAGGCCTCTCTCGGTCTGTGTCTACACCCCCCGTGGGGTGAGCTGTGTCGCTGCACATGGGCTAAGGAGCGTGTGTTTATCTGCTGGAGGGGATGCTGCCAGACCCCCCCGTGACTCTCCTCACCCAAAGTGTCCAGACCCAGCCTGCACTCCCCCGGGAAGGTGCCTGGTTACCCCACTGCTCATTCTTTTATTTATTTCTATTTTGTCACCAGGGTTATCTATCGCTGGGGCTCAGTGCCAGTACTACAAATCCACTGCTCTCAGTGGCCATTTTTTTCCTTTTTTGTCCTTCTGTTTTATTGGATAGAGTCAGAGAGAGACTGACAGAGAGGAGGAGGAGATAAAGAGGGAGAGGGAGAGAGACACTGGCAGCCCTGCTTCACCACTCATGAAGCATCCCCCATGCAGGTGGGGAGCGGGGGCTGGAACCCAGGTCCTTGTGCACTGTGACTTGTGTGTTAATGGGGTACGCCACCGCCTGACCCCTTCTGCCGACTGCTGCTTGTCACCGTGACAGGCACCTACCAGCTTGGGGTTAAACTCCTCAGGGGACCGGCGTCGGTACATGGTCATCAGTGTCTGGGTGGCTGTGGGGACGCTGTTGCCATTGATGTTGAAGGGACGCTCCCCGTCGTCGGAGCCCGTGCTCCTCTGGGGGCTGGAGGGCAGGAGGCTGCCGGGCCGGGGCGACACCTGCAGCCAAGAGAGGAGACGGCAGGGTTGGGCTCTAGACTGTCACCAGCACAAGTGGCCAGCGGGAGAGCAGATGCATGACAGGTGGGGTCCCACAGGCTGGGGTCACCGGAAGGCCACAGAGCTCGGCTGGCCCCTTGGGCTCTCCGACTAGCAAGCCTGCACAGTGCACCGAGCACACACCAGCCAGTGCACCCTCTGCCTCCTCTCCAGCTTTGGGCATCCCCACAACACACACGAGGGTGGGGGAGCTGGCTCAGCATGCAAACACAGGACTCGCATACCTGAGGCTCCTGAGGCCCCAGGTTCAACCCTGAGTGCCACCACATGCCAGGGATGAACAGAGCTCTGGTCTCTCTTGTGTGCGTAAAAAAATAAATCTCGGGGGTCGGGCGATAGCGCAGCGGGTTAAGCACATGTGGCACAAAGCACAAGGACCAGCCTAAGGATCCCTGTTCGAGCCCCCAGCTCCCCACCTGCAGGGGAGTTGCTTCACAGGCGGTGAAGCAGGTCTGCAGGTGTCTTTCTCTCCCCCTCTCTGTCTTCCCCTCCTCTCTCCATTTCTCTCTGTCCTATCCAACAACGACGACATCAATAACAACGGTAATAATAACCACAACAATGGTTAAACAACCAGGGTAACAAAAGAGAAAAAATGGCCTCCAGGAGCACCGAGTCCTGGCAATAACCCCGGAGGGAAAATGAATAAATAGATAAATAGATAAATAAATAAATCTCTTGGGGGTTGGACCAGCGTAAGGATCCCGGTTCGAGCCCCTAGCTCCCCACCTACAGGGGAGTTGCTTGCCAAACTGTGAAGCAGGTCTGCCGGTGTCTTGTCTTTCTCTCTCCGTCTTCCCCTCCTCTCTCCATTTCTCTCTGTCCTATCCAACAATGACGACATCAATAACAACAATAATAACCACAACAATGATAAAACAACAAGGCAATAAAAGGGAAAAAATAGCCTCTACTCCTTTCTTCCTTGGAGAAATGTCCCTCCTAGCTTGGAGCAGATGGAGGGGCAGGGCTGTGACTGCTGGAGTCCACTACTGACACCACGTGTTTTGACTTCCAGTGCTGAACCTGCTGCCTGCACTAGGCACATGTGACCCAGGGCCCAGTTTCCAGGGGTGTGGGGCTCTGGGCCTAGTGCAGCAGGGACAGAATAGATAGTTCACCATAATAAGCTCAATAAAAGGTGTCTCTAGTTTGAGACTTCAGTGACCTTTACTCTGGTCACCGTAAGGACCAGAGTCGCTATGCAGCCAGGACACACAAACACTTTCCTCAGTTGCAAAATAAGAAGGGGAGACCAGGGGGTCGGGCGGTAGCACAGCAGGTTAAGTGCACGTGGCGCAAAGAGCAAGGACCAGCTCAAGGATCCCGGTTTGAGCCCCCAGCTCCCCACCTGCAGGGGAGGCGCCTCACAGGTGGTGAAGCAGGTCTGCAGGTGTCTGTCTTTCTCTCCCCCTCTCTGTCTTCCCCTTCTTTCTCCACTTCTCTCTGTCCTATCCAACAACAACGACATCAACAATAATAATAACTACAACAAAAAAACAAGGGCAACAAAAGGGAAAATAAATAATAAAAAAAAGAAAAGGAGGGGAGACCAGATGGTTGATAGCGGCCCCAAATACAAACTCCACGAGGCTGACATGAGTCACTGCTCTCAGCATCAGGGTGGGCAGCCAGTGTGAGCACAGCCACAAAGCCTGAACATCAGATGGAAGGGACAAGAAGGCGGATAGGACAGAAGGACAGAGTGGCCCAGCCCCCCGCCCCCAGCCCCCCGCCACCCCTCACCTCGTCGTCCGAGCTGTTGTAACTCCCTGCAAACTCGCGATCCGAGTAGATCCTGGAGGTGGTCTGCTGGAGGAAGTCCGAGATCCTCTGCACGAGGAAGTCTCTGTCCTTCAGGTTGGCGAACAGGAAGGTCATTCTGTTCCTGGTGCTGATGGACAGGGGGCTGGGGAGCACGCTGGAGCTGTCTGCCTTCTCCACGATTGTCACCTGAAAAGGGACACAGAGCAGGGCACGGGCTGTCAGTGGCCACTGTCGGGAAAGCCCGTATTTCGAGGGTTCCTGGATTCTGTCCCGGGGAGATTCAACAGCTCAAGAACTGGTGCCAGAAGCTGGAACCTTCAGATGGTCTAAGTCACTGGTGCTGAACTGGTGGGGATGCATCCCGGAGACACTTGGTGGCAGCTAAAGGCTCATAGCTGCCACAGATGGAGGAGCCACCGGCCCCCTGCTATCTAGGAGGGAGAGACCAGGGCTGCTGCTCAAGGCTGCCCCCAAGAGTGCCAGGCTGAGAGGCCCCAGGGAGGGAGGAATCCTCTCAAGGCACCAAGGGCTCCTGGGGTCACAGCACCAGGGGTCTTAGCGCCGTAGTAGCCACAGTATGAACAGATGTGATGCGAACAGCTCTACAGCAGCCCTGCCCGCAGTGGTGGAGAGCGTGCATGCATGTGTGTGCAAGCGTGTGCGTGCGTGTATGTGTGCTGACCTCAGCCCATCACATCAGGAGAAAAGCAGGAGGGAAGAAGACGTCTGTCTTAGTTGTGAACCGAAAACTAAGGTTCGGTACTTTCTTTTTTTAAAAAATCTCTATTTCTTTTTTTTTTTTTATTGTTGTAGTTATTGCTGTTGTTATTGATGTCGTCGTTCTTAGATAGGACAGAGAGAAATGGAGAGAGGAGGGGAAGACAGAGAGGGGGAGAGAAAGACAGACACCTGCAGAGCTGCTTCACCGCCTGTGAAGCGACTCCCATGCAGGTGGGGAGCCGGGACTTGAACCGGGATCCTTATGCCGGTCCCTGCGCTTCGCGTCACGTGCGCTTAACCTGCTGTGCTACCACACGACTGCCTGGTTCGGTGCTTTCTACAAGGACTCAGAGGAGCGGACAGGTGGACGGGTAAGCCTGCATTCCAGGGAGCCAGACGAGTGGCTTTTTCTCTCCTTACTAAATCACCTCCAGTCTAGATGGGGTTAACTCTGTCTGCTCCCCTGCACCTGTGAAACTCAGTTTCTCCAAAGCTGGACTCTAATTTCCCCTCAACGCCAACCATGAACATTGTGGGCACTGCCTACAGGGCTGCTCGGGCCCACGTGAAAAACGGGCACAGCTGGCACATGGCCTCAAGGGGAAAATGGCCCGGCCCAGCCTCTCCTCTCAGGCTTTTTAATGTACGTGTGTAAACGTTTATATGATGTTATAAAATACATGACTTAGCCCAATAGTTAAGCTATAAAGAATCTCCTGTAATTCCTGAACTCATGTACAACAAAACAAAACTCTTTTCCATTTATAACTAAAAACGAAAAAAAAGCAAGAGGGGTGGCCGGGGACCCCTATGATGATACTGAAGACATGAAATTAAGTCAAGCTTAGTTTTCAAAGGACTATCAAAAAAAAAAAAAAAACTATCCTTCTGTAAATTAGCCCTGCCACAATAATCAGCTAGTGTGTTGCTCCGTTTTCTTTGCCAGCACACTCTACACAAAAGCATGTTTAAGCGTTCTAGGAAAACTCATTTTTCTGACAACATGTCTTTGCTGATCCTTTGGGTCCCTGGTGTCCAGGACTTAGCTACAGATGCCAAGGGAAGGACAGCTTAGAGTTCTGGGATGCAGCCGGCCCCGGGGTTTGGAGGGAGCAAGCTGGCTACATCCTAGCCCAGGATGGGACTGGCAGGACAGCAGACCCCCCCCCCCCCCCATTCCAGTCCCTGGGGAAGGATGACGACACCACAGAGACATGACACCTTCTGGAACATTCTCCCAGACCCCCAGCTGGGGATCCTAGCCCATGCAGAACACTCTGTGGGACCACAGGCCGGTGGTAGTTGCAGACGTGCATTCTGGGGCTGCTGGGTGAGCAGTGACGTAGCCAGGCAAGTGCAAAATTTACCATGCTCGAGGACCCGAGTTCAAACCACCTGCAGGGGGAACGCTTTGAACGGTGAAGCAGTGCTACGGGTGTCTCTGCCTATCAAATTAAATAATAATATACTTATATAAATAAATATCAGAAAAGAAAATTTGTAGAAGCAGCCTCAATGCCCATCATCAGATGACTAGCTAAAGAAGTACGGGCTACATATTCCACGGAATCCTACTCTGCAATCAAAAAAGATGACAGTGCGTCCTTTGGGACAAAACGGATGGAACTGGAGGTGAGGATGCTTAGTGAAGTAAATAAACAGATGGTTTCACTCATGTGCAATCTAGAGATGATTTGCATGAACTTGTCAAAGTCAACAACAACAACAACAACCCAAACAAAATAAAAGCAAGTAAACTATCTCTAAGACTTGTGAGGACCCTAGTGGTTACCTCTGGGAGGTGGGGGGGGGGGGGGACGACACAGAACTCTGGTGGGCGTGTGATGTGGAGCTATACATTGAAATCTTGCAGCTTTGTAACACACTTAATACAAAATTAAAAAAAAAGAAAGTCTTTCTGAGAGGGAGAGAGAGAGAGCAGGAGGGAGAAAGAGAGAGAGAGAAACAGAGAGAGAGAGAGAGGGGTAGATACGCATCCAGGCATGGGCATAGCAGGGGTGTGAACCTGCTGGGTCAGTTGTGCCCTGACCCCTCCGTACCTCTCGGAGTGGGATGATGAGGCCGCAGAGGTTCTCCTCCTTGCTTGTGAAGCAGATGTAGTTGGTGGACACAAACATCTGGCCCAGAATGTGCCGCTTGTTAAACGGCGTCCAGAGTGTGCAGTCTGTGTGTCCGTCCAGCTTCTCATCCTTGGGCAGCCGGAAGAGGGCCCGGTAGCGCTCACTCTTTGCCCTGGCGTCCAGGTCCCTGCGAGGCAAATGGAAAGTTCCAGCAGCTTCTAGATGACACGGTCAAGGCAGCCTGCTCCCCAGCTGGCCCCATCCCCATCCTTCTTGGCTTTCCAGGGAGGTGAAGGCAAGGCAGGGCCCGCTGTTGGCCTCTGTTTAGTTCCTTAGTCCGTGAACGTGAGAGATTCACAGGACATAGAGGACTGGGTAAGCAGCTCATTCGCCTGCAGATGCTGCCATTTCTGAAGAGTGTGCAGCGTGGGGTGGGGGCGGGCGGGGCGCACCTGTGTAAGCCCCAGCTCCCCACCTGCAGGGGGATGCTTCACAAGTGGTGAAGCGGGTCTGCAGGTGTCTTTCTCTACCCCTCTCTATTGCCCCATGTCTCTCAATTTTTCTCTCTGTCCTACCTAACAAAAATAGAAAGAAAGAAAGAAAGAAAGAAAGAAAGAAAGAAAGAAAGAAAGAAAGAAAGAAAAAATAAAATGGCGAAGATGGCTGCCAGGAGCAGTGGATCATAGCGCAGACACCGAGCCCCAGGGGTAACCCTGGTGGAAAAATAAGAGTTGAGTGCACTCACGTTTACGGACAGTCATTTGGGGGCTTCCTCTTATTTATTTCTGCCACCAGGATTATCACTGGGGCTCCCTGCCGGCACTACAAATCCAGCACTCTGGCAGCCTGTTCCTCCCTCCCTATCATAGTTGACAGGACAGAAAGAACTTGAGGGGCGAGGGGAGGCAGAGAGAGAGAGAGAGAAAAAGACACTTGCAGACCTACTCATCGCCTGTGAAATGTCCTTCCTGCAGGTGGGGATCTGGGACTCAAACCTGGGTCCCTGGGTCCTTGCACATGGTAATGTGTGCACTAAACCAGGCCTGCCACCACCTGGCCTTGGGCTTCCAGGTTTTAACCACTTAGAGGGGCAAACAAGCCTCTAAATCTGCCAACCCAGAGGCTCCAGGGCACCTGCAGCTCTCCGCCTCAGCGGGAGATCTGGGGGCACCCTGCCCACCCCCATCCCGTCCTCTTTCCAGCACACGGTCACACACCTCACAGCGCAGTCAGGATGGCAGTCCCGGGGAGCAAGCACGACCCCCCCTTTCTCCCACGTCGTCTGCTTCCCTTCACTTTTCCCAAATGCACAGTCATCCCTCCCTCCACTCACCCCCGCCCCCCCATACACACACTGGTCTCCTCTCAGGGCTGGTCTCTGTCCCTCCTTCCCAGCACCGTCCTCACCCCAACCCTCCCCTCTGCAGACCTCTCTCTCGGCTGTGCCTGGGCCTTCCAATCCTACTAGAACAGCCTCCCCCTGACCACGGGAAAAGCAGCCCACGGGCCTGACTCCTGCTCTCTGCCTCGGTGGGATTGGCTTGTGGCTCACAGTTCTCCCGCCAAGGCCTCCTGAGCTCTGACCAGAGCACTGTGCACCAAGCAGCTGGTGGTGCCGGGGACCAAACCTGGGATCTCCTGGAGGCAAGTCGTGGGCTCCTGCTGCCATCTCCTGGGCCCCTTGGTCATTTTGTTAACTGCAGGGACCTCTTCTCAGCACCCACCCTGCCCCCTTGCTGTTGCTCACCCCACACCTGCTAGAGGCTCTGTCACTTCAGTCTCCACTGGAGGGGTGTTGGTCTGCTTCTAAGACCCCTTCCGTTTCATTGGTTTAATCCCCCCTGCTTAACACTGTATTCTATTTACATAACCACTGTTAACTAAGCACCCCCCTGCCTCCAGGGCACTGGTTTAATCCTCACTGTTAGCATGCTTTTTCCTTCTCCCCACCCCCTATCCTATGTACATCCTCTTCGGACCTGACTCTTCCGCCTCAGGATATACAAGGACAGGATTGTGATTAGAGATAGCTCAGGTTGCGCTGCGTTCCACATGAATAAAGACTGAACTGTGTACCATTCAGCCATGAGTCCCTGGTCGTCTCTGTCTCCCGCCCGTGAAGCTAGCCTGACGGGGGGGGGGGGGGAGGCAGGCAGTCCCCAGCCCTGCCTGCTCTGCTCCTGATGCACTCGGCACTGCCAGGAGGAGGAGGGCCCTTCCTGTCACCTCTCCTCTTTCCCTGGCCCCTCTCACAGACTCTAGAGAACCTTCCCACTGGGAGGCCGGGCCACCCCCACGGTGCAGGAGCTGTTCCTGCCTGCTGACTCCCCTGAACCCTGAGAGCCCGAGTCCTCCCCACTGCTGCGTCTACACCCAGGGAAGTGCACGATGCCCCTGCAGCTATCCAGAAGGGGCCAAAGGCCACCCAGCATCAGCCAGAGCCTGTCAGTGCTGGAGCTGAGGGTGCCTCCAGGCCTGGCCCACCTACCGTTTGAGAGCTGACACCTTCTTGGGCGACTTCCTCTTGAGCTTGGGCAGCGAGCGGTCCTGCTCGAAGCCCTCGTTATCCAGGAGCTGTCTCATGGCGATGTTGGCCAGCTGCTCCATCAGCTTGAAGGTCTCGTTGATGTTGAGGAAGACGGAGAAGAAGTGCTCCCCGGAGCGCGTGCTCACCTGGATGACATCGGGCAGCAGCAGCGTGGCGTTCTTCTCCAGCTGTGTGATGTCCACCCAGCGGATGACTAGCTTGGCTGGGCACAGGGGTTGGGCAGGGTCAGCCAGGCCCCTCAGAGCCTCCCCCCCAGTGGCTGTTCCGCTCCACTGTGGTCATCTCAAGGGACAGGAGTGGAACAAAGGTGAGAGACCTTGCTTCCTGCAAGCCCAAGGCAGGATGTCAGCCCCGACAGCTCCCATGACTGAGCTAGCCCGGTGCTCTGGCCCCTCACAAAATAAGCTGGCTAGTTAAAGGGGCCAAGCAGTGGCAGATCTGGTTAAGCACACATATTACAGCACACAAGGACCCAAGTTCAAGCCATTGGTCCCCACCTACAGGGGGAAAACTTCACAAGTGGTGAAGCAGGACTGCAGGTGTCTTTTTCTCTATCTTCCTTTCCCAATCTCTTTCTCTATGCAATAAATAAATAAGAGTATTTTTAAAAATCATAAAAAGTCAGCTAGTTAACTAGCTAAAAAGCACACAGAAAGGGAGAGTTCTGTGCATAGGTGGCTGGGTATGAAATAGCTCAGCTGGCAGAGGGCAGACCCTGCATGCTTAAGGCTCCTGGCTCAATCCTTGCCACTGCATCTTCTGCAGAGGGGCTCTGGCTTCTCTCTTTAAGAAAAAAAATAGGGTGTCGGGCAGTAGCGCAGTGGGTTAACTCCCTATTTTCTTTTTAAAAATTTTTTATATTTATTTATTTATTTATTCCCTTTTATTGCCCTTGTTGTTTTATTGTTGTAGTTATTATTGATGTCACTGTTGTTGGATAGGACAGAGAGAAATGGAGAGAGGAGGGGAAGACAGAGAGAAGGAGATAAAGGAGAGACACCTGCAGACTTACTTCACCGCCTGTGAAGGGACTCCCCTGCAGGTGGGGAGCCAGGGGCTCGAACCCGGATCCTTACGCGGGTCCTTGCGCTTTTGTGCCACCTGCACTTAACCCGCTGTGCTACTGCCTGAGTAAGATATAGAGAAAGAGTAAGATATAGAGAAAAAGATATAGAGAAAGCCCTGCTCAGCTCTGGCTGATTGATGGTGGTGCTGGGGACTGAAGCTGGGACCTCAGAGCCTCAGGCACGGAAGCCTTTTGCTGTCTCCCCAGCCCACGATGACAGATCTATCTTTTGCTATTAAGTAAACATCTGTAAAGAACTTGTCTCTCTGTATTTACCAATGAGAGTGTGAGAGAGCAGCGGGGAGCCACTGGCACGTGGGGTGCCAGGATGCAGCTGAAGGCTCACGCCTGAAGGCCTGCGCTCTGCCACCGAGCCCCCTGCCGTCCTGAGTCAGGGGACGGACGCCACAGCCTTCCCCGAGTGACCCCGTGGCCCGGCACGTACCTTCCCTCCCCATGAGGAAGGAGGAGAAGCACAGGTGGTTGATGCTGAGGTAGACCCAGCCCTGGCGGGGCACCCGGCCCTTCCAGTAGCTGCAGGAGTAGTAGTTGACCAGCTTCTCCTCCTCCGGCATCCCGAACAGCCGGTGGAACTTGATGATAGCTTCCTTGAACTTCTCCGTGTCATCATCGTCCTTGGCATCGTTGATCTTGTTGTACTCGGCAATGATGCCCTGAGCAGGGGGCAGGACAGAGGCACGGCTGAGCCGGGGGACGGCTGGATGCCACACATACATTAGAAAGGGTTCTCCCGGGAGGCTGGGTGGTGGCACACTGGGTTAAGCGCACATAGTACGAAGCGCAAGGACTCTGGGTTTCAGCCTCCAGTTCTCTAACTGCCAGACAGGGGGAGGAGGAACGCTTTGCAAGCAGCGAAGAAGGTCTGCAGGTGTCTCTCTGTACCTCTCCTTCCTTTCCCTCTCAACTGCTCTTTGTTCTATTGGATAAAATGAAAAAAAAAAGAAATGGCTCGGAGCCCCCAACAAACCCTGGAGGCGAAAGTAAAAAAGGAAGGAAGGAAGGAAGGAAGGAAGGAAGGAAGGGAGGGAGGGAGGAAGGGAGGGAGGAGTGAAAGAAAAAGAGGGTTCTCACTGATTTCTGCCAGGGCCTTCCTGGGGTTTCACACCCACACACCTGCACGGTTCCTGGCAGTTGCTTCCTCCCACCCCCAGACAGAGTGAGAAAGAGGGAGACAGAGAGAGGAAAGACACCAAAGCAATGGTCCACTTTTTTTTTTTTTTGCCTCCAGGGTTATTGCTGGGTCGGTACCTGCACCATGAATCCACTGCTCCTGGAGGCCGTTCCCCCCCCCCCTTTGTTGCCCTTGTTTTTGTAGCCTTATTTTGGTTATTATTATCCTTGTTGATGCCTTTCTTTGTTGAATAGGACAGAGAGAAATGGAGAAAGGAGGGGAAGACAGAGGGGGGAGAGAAAGGTAGACACCTGCAGACCTACTTCACCGTCTGTGAAGCGACCCCCCTGCAGGTGGGGAGCCAGGGGCTCGAACCGGGATCCTTATGCCGGTCCTTGCACTTTGCGCCACGTGCATTCAACCCACTGCGCTATTGCCCGACCCCCAGTGGTCTACATTCTTCCCCCCTACCAGAGCACTGCTCAGCTCTGGCTTATGGTGGTATGGGGACTGAACCTGGGACTTGGGAGCCTCAGGCATGAGAGTCTCTTTGCATAACCATTATGCTGTCTACCCTGCTCATGCCCTACCATTCTTGAAGCTGCCCCCATGCATGGTGCTCCTGTGCTTGCCGGGGGGGGGGGGGGGGGGGAGGTTCAAGCCCAGGTCCTCATGCAGGATGAGGTATGTGCTTTACTGGCTGAGCTAGCTTCTGCCCCACAAAAAAATTCCATTAAAAAAAAAAAAAAAGCACCCGATGGCCCTAATCCTAACCCTACTGCCAAGCTGCATCTGTAAGCTAAAGGATTTCCCAACAGCAATGTAGACGTTCTGCCAATGTCAACCGTTTTGTGAAGTTCACTTAAAATGAAGCCCGTGGTTTTGAGATGTGAGGTGTAGAGCTGTGCTCACGTTGTTGGCTTATTGTGAAAGACGGACAGGTAGCTGGTCAGTCTTTGTCTCCTTCCAACATCAGCAAAGTCATCTGCACCCAGCAGAGCACACACGTTTGAGGACCATGTCACCATGCTCAAGGACCTGGGTTCTCACTTCTGCGTCCTCTCCATGCAGAAGCTGGCTGAACACACTGCATTGCTATGTCCCTCCCTTTCCTCCACGTGAGTTCTAAAGATGAAGATGGTGTCTTGAACACTTTTATTTATTTATTTTCCCTTTTGTTGCCCTTTCTTTTTTATTGTTGTCGTAGTTATTATTGTTGTTGCTGATGTCGTTGTTGTTGGATAGGACAGAAAGAAATGGAGAGAGGAGGGGAAGACAGGGGGAGAGAAAGACAGACACCTGCAGACCTGCTTCACCGCCTGTGAAGCGACTCCCCTGCAGGTGGGGAGCCGGGGGCTCAAACCGGGATCCTTACGTTTTGAGCCACGTGTGCTTAACCTGCTGCACTACCGCCCGACTCCCTCTTGAACACTTTTTAATGTGAGCATCTAGCATTGAAAGTTATTCAATACAGAGGGAGCTCAGTGGGCAGAGCACATGCCTTGCTGGGGGGAGGGTGCTGGGTTCAGTCCCTGACACATAGGAAGCGCCAAGGGAAGCGCCAAGGACCACCATGGATGGTGAGCAATGCTTGGTTGTCCTCCTCCCTTTTAAAAACACAGAATGACACAGCTGCATTATTCACAGTCACGAAAGAGTGGGCACAGCCAAAATGCCCAGACAGATGACTGGATACAGGTGTTTGGGGTTGATAACCCCCCATGGAATATTACTCTGCAATGAAAATAGATGACAGTGTATCCTTTGCGACAAAATGGATGGAACGAGAGGTGATATGTTTAACAAAATAAGTAGAGAGCTGAAGGACAGCTACTGGATGGTTCCAGTCGTATGTGGCACCCAGAGAACTCACACACGTGAACTTGCCAAACAGAAACCAAAAGAAGCAAAAACCAGAAGGAAGCAAATTGTCTGTAAGACTTTGCAATACCTCTGGTTGCTGGGAAGTGGCCGTGTGGGGACGCAACTTTGGTGCTGAGTGTGGTGTGGAACCATACACTGTAATCTTACTTAACCCAGTACTAATCACAAATTTAAAAAAATGAGAAAGGAAATCAAAAACCACAGAGGGAAAGTCAGGCTGGGGAGGTGGCTGAGCTCGCTCTCAAGGCCTGGCAGGATATACGGTCAGCGACTTTGTGCTGCCTTCCTAAGTCAGCAGGAGTCTCAGGTCTCAGTCTGCTGTATGCCCTGGAGTGGCAGGCGTCTCAGCATCCAGGGAACCAAAGAGTGAGCGACCCTGAGAATTGAAGCCCCAACTCTGCTCCTGGAGGTGCGGCCCTGAACTCTGCAGAGTGGCCAAGGTCAGCTTGCTTCCGCCGTGACCTCCAGTGCAGCTCCACAGAGAGAGTGACAGCAACAGTGAAGGGGCCAGGCTGTGCATCTGGGACCTGGGCTACTCTCAGGCTTAGGCAGGGGCTCCAGGGCTCCCCAAGGAGCTGCAGATGGGGAAGGGGAGGCAGCAGCAGCAGATCCTGGTCCTACCTCTGCACGGGGGACAGGTGAAGCCAGCTCAGGGGATGACTAAGTGTCCCAGTCAGGGAAAAAAAATTACAGTCTATGTGACACTTCACAGGTGGTGACTGGTTTAATTGGAAGGGAATCCAAAATAAATAAGAAAGGAAGGAAGGAGAGATCAGTACGTGGATAGACAGGCAAACCCGGACAAGAGCCGCTGACGAGAGCCAGAGCCCCAGCCATCTGTCCACTTAGTTAGCCCCAAGGGGGTTAACATTCTCTCTTCTCCTGGGCCCTGCAGAGGTGCCCTGAAAGCCACAGAGTGGAGAGAGCTCACAGGGAGGGAGGCACAGGGAAGAATCCAAGGGACGGAGTGGGGAGGCCTCCAGATCAGACCACACCACCTAAAGCCCCACTCCTTGCCATACTGCTGGGGCCTTTCAGAATGTGAGGGCATTCAGAGGACGCAGAGCAGAGAGGCCTCCGTCTGAAACACTCCGGGGCCTGACCGTCTAATGCCATCAAGCAAACTGTACCGACAAAAGTCAGCAAAAGGGAGTCGGGCGGTAGCACAGCAGGTTAAGCACACGTGGCACAAAGTGCAAAGACGGGTGTAAGGATCCCGGTTTGAGCCCCCGGCTCCCCACCTGAGGGGAGTCGCTTCACAGGTGGTGAAGCAGGTCTGCAGGTGTCTGTCTTTCTTTCCCCGTCTGTCTTCCCCTCCTCTCTCCATTTCTCTCTGTCCTATCCAACAACGACAACAACAAGAATAACTACAACAATAAAACAACAAGGGCAACAAAAGGGAATAAATAAATAATTTTTAAAGTCAGCAAAAGGCTAAGAGCCCCAGTGAGAGAAGAGAGGAGTGGCCAGGTGGTGGCGCCCCTGTATAAGGACCAGGGTTTGAGTCCTTGTCTCCCACTTGCAAGGAGGAAGCTTCATGAGCAGTGAAGTAGGTCTGTGGGGGAAGGTGGGGGGTCGCTTCACAAGCAGTGAAACAGGTCTGCAGGTGTCTTTCTCTCCCCATCTCTGTCTTCCCCTCCCCTCTTAATTTCTCTTTGTCCTAAATAACAACAATAACAACAACAAAGATAGCTGCCAGGAGCAATGGATTCCTAGTGCAGGCACTGAGCCCCAGTGCCTTGGAGGCAAGAAAAAAAAAAAAAACAGGTCTGCACGGCTCTCTCTCTCTTTTTTTTTTAAAGGCAAAGCCTTCTTTTTTATTTATTCCCTTTTGTTGCCCTTGTTTTATTGTTGTAGTTATTGTCATCGTTGTTGGATAGGACAGAGAGAAATGGAGAGAGAAGGGGAAGACAGAGAGGAGGAGAGAAAGACAGACACCTGCGGACCTGCTTCACCGCCTGTGAAGTGACTCCCTTGCAGGTGGGGATCTGGGGGCTCGAACCGGGATCCTTAGGCGGGTCCTTGCGCTTTGCGCCACTTGTGCTTAACCCACTGCGCCACCGCCCGACTTCCACGTCTCTCTCTTTCTCTCTCCCCATCCTGGGGCAGGGGAGGGTGGTTTTGCTATGTGTGTGTTTCACACCTCAGGCACCATTTGGCCTCTGTGATGGGTCCTGTCAGATCTCAGTCCTCTTCTCCTCAAAGGCCCTGGAGATTCCATCTGCATTTTCTGAATATAAAGTCATAATCCGCTTACTTGAATGTTCAGCATTTGGTGGGATTTTCACGAGAAGCACATTCATTGTCTGTCACCTGCTCTAATGTCCCCAAACCTGGGTGTGAAGAAAGGCTCCCTGACCACGACCTCTGGGGCCTCTGGACCACAGGAGAGGTCCTACAGAGAACGTCCCTATTAGACCCCCCCCGAGCGCTGACGGGGAGCAAGAAAGCCGGGCGTCCCCAGGGAGAAGGGCCCTACAAACAGAAGCGGACGCACGCTGACTACCTGGATCTTCCCCCTCACGAAGGTGGTGGTGTCGTTCTCGTTCTCAAAGATGGACAGTGTCTGCAGCAGGTTCTGCTCCAGCCATTCCCAGTGCTCCGTGATCTCTTTTCGGGACCCACCTGGACCAACGCGAAAATGACATGTCAGGATTCAGGAGGCGTCCGGCCGTGGAATGGGGTGTCTGGGGGGGGGGTGTGATTACAGGGACTCATGCGTGTGTAACACCACTCAGCAGCCTCCAGGGTCCAACTTTTCCTTTTTTTTTTTTTTTAATTGAGGGAGAGAAGGGAAGAGGGAAGTGGGAGCGAGGAGGAAAAACATTGCTCCACCCTCCACCATCCTTGAAGCTCCCTGGGTCCATTCATGGTCCTCCCATGTGGAGCCAGGGCCTGATGTATATGTTAAGGCTAATGCCCTACCGGGCAGGCTAACTCCTGGCCCCTAGAATTCAGAAGCGGCCTTCGCTTCATCAGCACACACGCCATTCAAGGAGACCGGGCTCTGCCTTTACAGGCCTTTTACCCTCCAGAAGACACACTCAAGGTCACAGAGGCTCAGAGAGGCCACACGGGAGCAGGTGCACCCACACTCCTGGGAGGCTGCATCAGGAGACGGGCAGACTGTCAGGAGACAGACAGACAGTCATCTGTCTCTCATGGTGTCTCTCGTGCTCAGGACTAGGGCCTCAGCGAGTCACCCCCTCAGTGAGTCAACCTGCACTTAGAGCCTGGGGGTAGGGGTGAGGGTGGGGGTGGGACTCCTCAGGACACCAGACCACCTTCTGTAAGTGCAAAAGCTGACCTCCCTCACTTCAAGGTTGTCCTTAAAGATGGAAGGACGCTGGGACCGGCAGTGGGCTCTCCCCCTGGCTGCTGGCACAGGGTGGGGCGAGGGCACCCTCCAGCTCCCTCCCCAGCTGGTGACAAGTAGCCATGGTCTCCTTACTTGGCAGCCTCCACCTTACACAGCCTTGGCTTCCAAGTGCATTTGGCTGGTGTGACTGCTCTCAGGACAGGGGGGCTAAGATACCACAGCAAGGTGGAGGGGGAGCTCCCCAGCATGGGAATTCAAGCCCCTTCCCCGGCCCCACATGGGAGCATCCTACGACAGGATCTGTGGTGCTCCTCTTCCAACTCTATTTCTAGCTATGACTGGAAAAAGTGTGATGGTGGAATCATGCAAGCATGAAGAAGTCCTGGCAGACAAAACAAACAAACAAACAAACAAACAAATAAATAAAAGAAAGAAGAAAGAAGAGGAAAAATAAAACACTGATACTAGAATTAAACCCCTTCCCCTTCCTCCCTTTTCTGGGATCTTACAAATGTTGGAGCAGGAAAAGAAGCAAGTACCCACGGATCATAGATGTCTATGTATTTCCACAAACTCACAGACACACTTCTGCATAGGAAACAGAGAAGAGTACGTCATGACTTTTCCAACAGCACAGGGGTATTTTTTCTAGAGTTTAAATTTCTTATAAATATCCTGACTCACTTTGGCTATCGTGCAGATCTAGGTGCTCAGAAGGGAGAAGGGGAGGTGGTACTTGGGGACTGGTACCCTGTGGTGGGGGTGGGGGGATGCTGTGCGGACACCCATCTTGGGGACATGTGGAACCACACCCCTGTGACGTCAACAGTCCTGCAAAACAGTATTCCCTCAGTAAACTGATAGTGACTTTGAAGAAAAAGGAGGAGGAGGAGGCGGAGGAGGAGAAGGAAGAGGAGAATGAGAAGGAAAAAAGAGAAAAAGGAGGGGGAGAAGGAGGTGAAGGAGTAGAAAGAGGAGGAGGAAAAGGAGGCAAGGAAAGCAGAGAAGGAGAAAGAAGGGAAAATCTGACAGAAAACTAAAAATCAAAGATTTCCAAGTCATCTCTTAATTTCTTGAAAATTAAATCCCCTTCCACGATGGCTAGATGTCTTCCTCATATGTGAAAAATTTCTGACTAAAGCAAACACACTTGCAAAAAAAAAAAAAAGTGACCAAACTGTCAGACTCCTGGGCCTGTGGCGGTTACAGGGTTTTGAGCTGAGCACCGAGAGCTAGAGGACACAGCCCTGAACCCTCACTACTCCATAAACCAGCATCCAAAGTACCTTTTCTCTCTCCTCTGTGTCCCCAGTGATTCAAGAGAACATGGAGTGAGACTCCAGGAGGATCAGACTGCGGGACGGACCTCGAGGACCAGGCCGTGGCTGCAGTGGCTCGGACATCCGTGTTGAGAAGGGCAGAGCCGGACAGAGCCTACGTTCCTGGCCTCTGGCTCCCGGTGGGACAACACAGGACAGCGGCTGCCCCGAGCCCTTCAGGCCACTTCTCAGGCTCAAGCCAGCCACAGGGGACGGCCTGGCATCACACCAGAGCGAGAAGGCAAGAGTCCTGGGCCTTGTCCCTCCCTGCCACCCAGAGCCTTTCTACAGTGTCTAGAGCCTCTCTGTTCTAGAATCTCAGATATAAAGCAGAGAAGGAAAAACAAAACGGCCAGCCTCATCCACCTTTAAGCCTGCTGAAAATCCAGGTGCCCGTGCAGGGGGGTGGGGGTGGGAGACGCTGTTCAGACAGGAAGAGTGATGCCCACTTGGGGTATCGAGGGAAAGAGCAGCTTTGGAGCTCATCGGCATGTTAGAACGCTTTTAAAAAAAATATTTATTCACTGGATGGAGACAGAGACCAACTGAAAGGTAAAGGGGAGAGACAGGGTGAGAGAGCTTCCCCTCACCTGCTGGTGGCGACACAGCTGACAGAGGATGTGTGAGCATATTCAAGAGACCTCAACTTAAATTTTAAAGATTTATTTAAGTTGAGCTAGAGTTGTGACAGAGACAGAAACAGAGAGAAGTCATAACTCAAGGCCACGAGTTCAATCATTGACATCACAGAGACAGAGAGAAGTCATAGCTCAAGGCTGCGAGTTCAATCCTTGACATCACATGTGGCCAAGTGATGTTCTGCCTCTCTCTCCCTCTTCCTCATATATATATATATATATATATATATATATATATATATATATATATATATATTTTGCCTCCACGGTTATCTCTGGGGCTAGGTGCCTGCACTATGAAACCACTGCTCCTGGAGGCAATTTTTTCCATTTTATTGGATAGAACAGAGAGAAATTGAGAGGGGGGGACAGAGCCGGGGAGAGAAAGATAGGCACCTGCAGACCTGTTTGACCACTTGTGAAGCTTCTCCCCTAGAGGCAGGGAGTGGGGGCTCAAGCCAGTATCCTCGTGCAGGTCCTTATGCTTCATACTACGTGCGTTTAACTCTGTGCACCACCGCCTGGTCCCCCAAATATATATTTTTTATTTTTCTTTTCTTTTTTTTACCTCCAGGGTTATCACTGGGGCTCAGTGCCTGCACTACAAATCCACTGCTCTGGGAGGCCATTTTTCCCATTTTGTTGTCCTTGTTGCTCTTATTGTTGCCAGTGTTGTTGCCATTGCTGTTGTTGTTGGATAGAACAGAGAGAAATGGAGAGAGGAGGGGAAGACAGAGAGGGGGAGAGAAAGACACCTGCAGACCTGCTTCACCGCCTGTGAAGCGACTCCCCTGCAGGTGGGGAGCCAGGGGGCTCGAGCCGGGATCATCACTCCAGTCTTTGCGCTCTGCGTCACATGCGCTTAACCCACTGTGCTACTACCCGACCCCCCAAAACAATTTTTTTAAAGCAAAAATTTTAAAGCTCTGTAATCTCAAGACGCTAAGTAGAGATGAGGCAGTGCCTAAGAGCTCAGCATTTCCACTGGAGGGCTGGCATCCCAGGCCTGGCGTCTCAGGACACAGTCTGAAGTGAGACATGTGGAGGTGGCACTGGCTGCACTGCTTTGGCTGAGATCAGCAGGTGCAGGATCAAATGGTCTGGATCAAGACAAGCATGAAGGAAAACGAACAAAGCCCCAGAGGTTCCAGGACTGGGAGAAATACAGGTTTTACAGAGAATGAGGAAGGTTCCTTGCTGTCTTAAGAGTCTAGGGAAAGATAGAAACAGGCTGTTAGTCTATTCAAGGTCCCTATACTTCATCAAAACAAACAAACAAACAAAAAAACTGGAAGCCCTGGGCTGCTGATAATTCACACCCTTGTAAATGCACAAATAAAAATGGAAAGACACTATAAAAAAAAAAAAGAAAGAAAAAGAAACAGGCTGTTAGTATGGATAGACCTGTCAGTGTCCATGTCCAGTGGAGAAGCAGTTACCTCCCACCTTCTGCACCTCATAAAGATCATTGGTTCATGCTTCCAGAGAGATAAAAAACAGGGACGCTTCCAATAGAGGGAATGGGATATGGAACTCTGGTGGTGGGAACTGTACGTGATTGCACCCCTCTTATCCCCCAGTCTTGTCAATCATTATTAAATCACTAACTTAAAAAAATGGAGAAAAATAAAAGCTAAGCATTTCTCCTTCCATCAGAAGGCCCCTCAGGCCACAGCTGTGTCGGCCTTCAGAAGAAAGGCAAGGTCGGACGCTGACTTTCTGGAGAGGCTTCCCTCACAGAGCAGCTGCGGGAAGGCAAGACCAGCCCCCACAGCTGGAACAACAAAATTCTTCAGAAAACCCAGGCTAGCACTGCTCTGTGCACATGCCTAGTCAGGGCAGAACTGAAACACTACACACTGTGATCATGAGACATCTCTTTATGCCTCATGAAGGAAGGCAGGAAGGAAGGAAGTGAAAGCCAGCGACTGGAATAGACGTGGAATCCAGAGAACTGAAACACATCAACTGTCAAAAAAAAAGGAGAGAGAGAGAGAGAGAAAGAAAGAAAGAAAGAAAGAAAGAAAGAAAGAAAGAAAGAAGTAGTCAAACCGAAACCATCACTATGACTTGGGAGAACTGTGGTGGTTATCACAGGGGTGCTGGGGGAGGGCGCAGAATTGAGAACTGGGTGGTGAAGGCGGGAGAGATAGCATAATGGTTATGCAAACAGACTCTTGCTTAAGGCTCCAAGGTCCCAGGTTCAATCCCCTGCACCACAAAAACCCGGAGTCGAGCAGTGCTCTGGTAAAGAAAAAACAAATTGGGGGCCAGGCATGGGCACACCTGATTAAGCACTCACATTACAGTCTACAAAGACCCGGGTTCAAGACTCTGGTCCTCACCTGCAGGGGGAAATCTTTGCAAAAAGTGAAGCAGGGCTGCAGGTGTCTCTCTCCCTCTCTGCCTCCCCCTTCCTCTTGATTTCTGGCTGTGTCTATCCAATAAGTAAAGATAATAAAAATTAAAAAACAAACAAATCACATACATCTTGAGGTGGGGAGATATAATGGTCATGCAAAAAGCCTTTCATGCCTGAGGCACCAAAGTCCCCAGGTTCAACCCTCAGCACCACCATAAGCCAGAACTAAGCAGTGCTCTGATAAAAATAAATAGATAAACAGGAGAACTGGGTAGTGGGAGTGGTGCAGACAGCTACCCCTGTTATCTTAAAGTCTCGTAAATTGAATTGCTAATGAAAAAGACAAGAGATACTCCATCACCCTCCTCTAATTCTTTATCTGGCTTGAAATGTATCTTCAAAGTACATAAAGGCCCCTTGAAATTATGGGAAGAAGCCTGGAAAGGATCCACAGTCTGGCCTCTGAGGGCTGAGACAAAGGTCTGAGCCCCACGGACAGGCAGTCAGCAGCTGCAGTGTTCCAGGACACCATTTGGTTCTGACTGCATACTGACCTAGGAGCCCGAACCCCAGAAAAGCTAAGATGGTGAACTCTCATTGAGAGAGAGTGTGTGCGTGTGTGCAGGTGTGTGTGTGTGTGTGTAGACACACAGCAATTTATCTGTGTGTACATCCAAAACAAAAGCCACTCATGACAGTGCAGGCAGCACAGCAGCTCCCAGCCCCCAGCAGACCTCTGGGGCAGACAGGGTAGCTCACCCAGTGAGTCTGGGTCCTACAGCCAACCCGCCGTCCTCAAAGGCAAAGCACGTGAAGCTATTCAAACTAAGAGGATCCCAGGAATAGATTTCATGGCCTCCAGTCAAACACAACCCTGGCTGCAAGGCAGTAACTCCCATATGAAGGTCAATAACCTGGAGTAAGACTTGCTGCCCTTGTTATTATAAAACCCCCTGGATGAGGAGTCAAGCAGTAGTGCGGTGGTTAAGTGCAGGTGGCGCAAAGCGCAAGGACCGGTGTAAGGATCCTGGTTCAAGCTTCCGGCTCCCCACCTGCCGGGGAGTCGCTTCACAGTTGGTGAAGCAGGTCTGCATGTGTCTGTCTGTCTTTCTCTCCCCCTTTGTATCTTCCCCTCCTCTCTCCATTTCTTTGTCTTATCCAACAACAATGGCATAAATTACAACAATAATAACTACAACAATAAAAAAAACAACAAAGGGGTGGTCTGGGACATGGCGCGGTGATAAAGCTTTGGACTCTCAAGCATGAGGTCCCAGGTTTGATCCCTGGCAGCATATGTGCCAGAGTGATGTCTGGTTCTTTCTCTCTCCTCCTTTCTCATAAATAAATAAAATCTTTAAAAAAAGAAGAAAGGGCAACAAAATGGAATAAATGAATAAATAAAAACAAAACATCCTGGGTGACAGCAACAAAAACAACAATAATAAACAACAATGGCAACAAAAGGGAAAAAACAGCCTCCAGGAGCAGTGGATTTATAGTGTCGGAGCCCCAGCAATAACCCTGGAGACAAAACAACAGCAAAAACAACTTGGTGATTTTTGCTATATTCAGGGAAAAAAAAAAGTGAATAACAATGTTTGGAGCGGGCAAAAGATACCCCCCTAAATTACCTGAACTGGTGTTTTCAGTGCCAGCACTAACCATCCACTGGCCCTGGTAGCTGTCCTCCCCCTCCCATTTTATTTGACAGGACAGAGATAAATTGGGGGGGGGAGCATTGATAGAGAAGACACCTGCAGACCTGCTTCACCACTTGTGAAGCTTTGCCCATGCAGGTGGGGAGTGGGGGCTGGAACCTGGGTCCCAGAATGCACCACTGCCCAGCCCCGATTTCCGCCATCCTTAGAGACTGGCAAATAACTCACCCAGTGGAATACACAAAAACCTGGGTGTGAGTGGTCGCTTCCTGCCCCCAGGAGCACATGGGGGCAACCGTGCACAGCACCAGGGGAAGCTCCGTGAATGACAGAAGTGCGATAACACTATGGCCTCTCTTTCTATCTCTCTTCCTCTATCTGGAATCAGGAAGAAAAAGGGGCTGCCAGGAGCAGCGGAATGGGGTGTTCACAGGCCCTAGTGCAAAAACAGATTGAGAAGCAGAAGGACATCTCAGCTGGGAAACTCCACATCTAGCTCAAGCAGGCTGCAGAGCGCAGTCATGGGGAGGCTCTGTGACTTGTCTGTGCCTCCACGGCCGGGCCCCTGCTGACAGCACAGACGCTCATCACGTCTCACCTCATCTCACGGCAGTGCTGGTGCCACAGGCTCGTCTTGTGACATTGGGCAAGTGACTCAGCCTCCTCTCTGTGCCCGGGACTCTTCCTCTGCAGCATGGGGGACGGGAGCACTACCACAAGGGTTTGAGCTGCAGATCCAAGAAGATGGCAGGGGCTGGGCGGTGCTGTACCTCGCACGTTATTATGTGTAAGGACCTGGGTTCAAGCCCCCGGTCCCCACCTGCAGGGAGGAAGCTTCACAAGCAGGGAAACAGGGCTGTGCTCTTTCTCTCTCTCTCTCTCTCTCTCTCTTTTTCTCTTCCTCTCTCCCTGCCTCTATATCCCCTTTCTCAATTTCTCTCTGTATCATATCTATGTATGATATGTATATGAAAGGGGGCTGGGCAGTGGTGCACCAGGTTAAGCGCACATAGTGTGAAGCTCAAGGACCCATGCAAGGAACTTGGCTCGAGCCCCCGGCTCCCCACCTGCAGGGGAGTCGCTTCACAGGCGGTGAAGCAGGTCTGCAAGTGTCTTTCTCCCCTCCCCCCCCCGCCCCATCTTCCCCATCTCTCTCCATTTCTCTCTGTCCTATCCAACAACAATAAGGCAACAACAATGGCTACAAAATGGGAAAAACAGCCACCAGGAGCAGCAGATTCATAGTACAGGCACCGAACCCCAGTGCTAACCCTGGAGGCAAAAAAGTAAAAAGTATGAAAGATAAAGAGAGAAATGAAAGGAAAGGGAGAAAATAATTCTCTGGAATAGCAATGTCTAGATCTGACAAAGCACTGAGGAAACCATTCCTTCCCCTATTGCCTCCGTCAGCATCAGGACACAAAGGTCTCCTCATGACGCAGGTGCTGCCTCTGACTGCTGACGCCAGGGCTGAGCTGCAGGCCGGCCAAGACTCCCGACATCTCTCTGGCCCCTCGCTGCTGGGTGTGGCCCGCCAGCTGGCTCTAGGGCTCCCGAGGCGCAGCCTCTTGCACAACTCTGCCTCCTCTCTCACAGGTCCGAACCTGTCAAGGCCTTGAGAAGAGAGAGGCCCGGGGGTCTGGGCAGCCAGGGCGGTGGGGTCAGGGGTGGGCGTCCTTCTTGATCTCAGCCACACTCCTGCCTGGTGGGGGAGGACCAGCAGTTCTTCCTGGAGCTCAGTGACCACCTGACCAGCCCGACTAATGTTCCCTGACATTTCTCCTGAAGTAATGACTAAAGGCATGTGAGACAATTCTGTTCAGGGGATGCTCACCAGGCCAGTGGACCCTGGGGAAGGGAACTCTTAGCTATCCAGCAACTTGGCCATTAGATAAATCATGCAATGTGTATTATGGAGACCACCTGCCTCTTAGAACTGAAGTGACAGGGGGTTGGGCGGTAGTACAGTGGGTTAAGCGCACGTGGCACAAAGTGCAAGGACCGGAGGAAGGATCCCGGTTCGAGCCCCCGGCTCTCCACCTACAGGGGAGTCGCTTCACAGGCAGTGAAGCAGGTCTGCAGGTGTCTGTCTTTCTCTCCCCCTCTCTGTCTTCCCCATCTCTCTCCATTTTTCTCTGTCCTATCCAACAATGAACGACATCAACAACAACAATAGTAACCACAACAAGGCTACAACAAGGGCAACAAAAGGGGGGAAAATGGCCTCCAGGAGCAGATTCATGGTGCAGGCACTGAGCCCCAACAATAACCTTGGAGGCAAAAAAAAAAAAGAATTGATGTGACAGAAGGCTGTGGTGACATGAGACGTTTATGTAAGCGTGCGTGCACACACACACACACACACACACGTCTGAAAGGGGGTGGTTTGTGACATGATATCACTATTATTTATTTACTTATTTATTGACAACAGCACCACTCAACTCTGGCCAGGGAGCAAACCTAGGGGTCAGGTCAACAGCATGATAAGTCTACAGAACAAGATGAACCTGAGGCCCCAGGATCAATCCTGAGCCTTGGTTGAAAAACAAAGCAAAACGAAACAACCAGTGGGATAAAGAATAAAGGAAGCTTCCCATGGAGGGGAGGGGACACGGAACTCTGGTGATGGGAGGAGCTGTATGGAATTGGACCCCTCTTAACCCACAATCTTATCGATCATTATTAAATCACTGATAAAATAAAAATTTTTTAAAGTTTAATTTTCCTAGATCTCCCAAATGTTAAATCTAAAAACCACAGGCAAACATATAATGAAATAAATCTTGATCACTGTGAGTTGGAAATTTCTGTGTATAAAAAAAAAAAAAAAGAAAGAAACCCAATAGCAGAGCCTTCTGCCAGCAATCTAAATCCAGTAGGTCACCACAGGTTATCATTAGGAGAAAATGGCCCCTACCAGAAGGAAGTCCTGCTCTAGGTCAGGCCAAGTGGAACTGGCCACACTTTCTTCACTGTGTGTCTGAGTGCTCAGTAGCCGGTCTAAGCCAATGGACCATGCTTGGAGGAGTCCAGCGCCTCCACCCCCACCTGCCCCCTGTAAGCCGACCTTGGAAGCATGACTAGAAATGAAGGAGGTCATGTGACCCAGACAGGAAGAGACCAGAGGCAGAAAGAGGTCTTCACTTGTTGGGAAATTGTGAGGCTGTGGGTGAGCTTGGCAGGGCTTAACCTGAGGAGTGTGTCTTTCCTGTCAGTCTCCCTCTCTACTGAGAGATTGAGCAAGAAGGGACAGGAGTAACCCCAAAGGTGTGCCTTATCCTATCAGACTCCCTGCCTCACAAAGCACCCCATATTCCTGATATTATGGCCATTAGATAAAAAGAAAGGGGAAGATGTCAGGAAATTGTGAGGAGCCTCACAAAGCACCCTGCATTCCTGATACTATGGCCTATCTACATAATCACTGTTTTGCCTGAAAGATCCCCACCCATTCCATTCCTTTGATCTATCTTCTTTCTACCCAAGACCCTCCCTGCCTTCAGGGTAGTATTATTTAATTGTACCAGTTAAATCCCTCGCAACAGTTGCTAAGGAAGTTCCTACCTTTCCAGCTCCATTTTGCCTTTCTCCACCCCTTTCCTAGCCATTTCCATTTCTGACTTGCCACTTCCAGGTCTGTCTTTTAAAAGCTGTGGCTCTCTGATCAATAAAGACATTGCATTGTCTTGGCCACATGTTTGGTTCCTGAGTCATCTCCCCCACGTCACTAAGTGAGTAGCAGAGCCCAGGCTGGCTCCGGTCAAATTCTCTCCAGCCCAGAGATAACGTGCCCGGGAAGAGGCACCCCCACGCTAGCCCGGTATTTGCTGAGGCAAGTCACTGAGAGTGGGAGGCTCATGTGTGGCTACTCAGGTGACTAGCAGAAGGCTGTCACATTGGAGGTCTTTTCTCCGAGTTTCCAAGTACTGCCACTCACCGCAGGCGATGGCCCAGTAGATCAACGAGTCTGGCGTCTGGTAGAGGATTCGGTAAGGTGCCACCCGGGCACTGGAGTCCAGCACCACATCGAGGGTCCCCACTAGCAGCCCTGAGGACAGAGAGGACAGACAGCCATAAGTAAACAGGCCGCCTCCCCTTGGAGCTCCCCACGGCCGCCAGCTCCATCGCACCTGCCTGGACAAAGCTTACACCTCAGACAAGATAGTGTGGGCTCCTTGTTCCCCACCAGCTATAAGAGGGACTCACAGGCTGAAAGAACAAGACTCTTAAAAACATTTTATTTATTTATTATTAAAAGGAATAGGAGAGAGAGAACCAGAATCCCTCTGGTACAAGTGCTGCCAGGAATTAACCCCAGCACCTCAGGTTTGAAAGTCCAACACTTTATCCACCGCACTACCTCCCAGACCACAAGAACAAGACTCTTCAAAGCTCCTAGCCAGCCTCTGGGTGTGGTGGTGTTTACAAATGCCTGCTTGGAGTTAAACTAAGGACCATGTTTACTAGGCCCAATGTTTTTTGTTTGTTTGTTTGTTATTTGCGTCCAGGGTTACTGCTGGGACTCTGTGCCTGCACTACGAATCCACTGCTCCTGGAGGCCATTTTTTTCCATTTTTGTTGCCCTTGTTGCTATTGTTATTGCTGTTGTTGTTGGATAGGACAGAGATAAATGGAGAGATGAGGGGAAGACAGAGAGGGGGAGAGAAAGATAGACACCTGCAGACCTGCTACACTGCTTGTGAAGCGACACCCCCCCCCCCCCGGAGGTGGGAAGCCGGGGCTTGAACCAGGATCCTTAGTCCAGTCCTTACACTTCACGTCATGTGTGCTTAACCTGCTGTGTTACTGCTCGGCCCCCAGGCCCAGTGTTTTAAGGTCTCTGCTTCCCCCTCCGCATGCCCCTGTGTGTGACTTTCTCTCCCTTTCCATATAAAACCCACATTTTTTTTGAGTGGCTCCACAAGGTCACAGGAGCTGGGTTTGTTTCTGTGTCAGCCTGCCAAACTGCCCTGCATGTTATTTTGATCTGCCCCACTTCTCCTAGGTGAAGAAAAAGGACAGGCCGGCTCAGCCAGTGCTGATTTAGTGCCTACTATGTGCCTGGCAGATGCACTGAGCGCTCAGCATCTAGAGAGGAGAAGCCAGCTCTGTGCTGGGGCCAGGGGCTGGGAGGCCACACCTCCCGTTTCTAAGGCAGAGAGGCCTTTTACCATCTGTCCCCAAATCCTCCTCACCGGGGTGACTGCAGCCTGTCCGCACTGCAGGGAGGCTGCTAGGCTGGCCAGCACAGCAAGCAGCGTGGTTCATTTCTGAATCCACTGATTTCATTGCTGGAATGACATTGCTTGAGTCTGACATCTATGCCCCATTGACAACATTCAAAAATGTGGAAACTACCTCAGTGCCTGTCAACGGGCCACTGACTGGGGGACAGATACTCAGCAGAATACTGTCAACAACTACTCTGCCACTACAAAGATGACATGTACCTTTGGGACAAAACACCCAGGACTCTGCAGCCCCAGGTACTTAGGCTACAGGAAGAGAATTAGCACATGAAGGACAACTACAGCATGGCTCACTCACTTCGGGTGATGCATAGCACAGCCACACCTGCAAATATAATGGGGTCGGCGGTAGCGCAGCGGGTTAAGTGCACATGGTGCGAAGCACAAGGATCAGCATAAGGATCCTGGTTCGAGCCCCCGGCTCCCCACCTGCAGGGGAGTCGCTTCACAAGCAGTGAAGCAGGTCTGCAGGTGTCTGTCTTTCTCTCCCCTTCTCTGTCTTCCCCTCCTCTCTCCATTTCTCTCTGCCTGTACAACAATAACAGTAACAAGAACGAGAAAAAACAAGGGCAACAAAGGGGGAAAAATGGCCTCCAGGAGCAGTGGGTTCCTAGTGCAGGCACCCGAGCCTCAGTGAAAACCCTGGAGGCAAAAAACAAACAAACAAATAAATATAATGGCAACTCCTCACCTCTGAAAGCTGTGGCGGTTGAGGGGAGAGAGGGGAGAGGTGGCGGGGTCTCCTCGGTGTGGCGGCTCAGGAGTTTTTGGCGCTGGGTGCCATGACTCTAGCCCTAAGATTTGATAGTCTTGCAAATCCATGTTGAATCAATGACAAAGAAAACGAAAACCCAACACTTAGCAAGAGGCAGTACCTTCCCCTTCCTTCCAGGAGTGCAAATTTCTTATAACCACCGGTCAGCACACCGCCTCCCTTCCTGTAAAGTGTCCCCCCCTGCTTAAGCCAAGTATCTCTGAGTTGTTCTAAAATAGGAGGGACACACACACACATACACACACACACACACACACACACACACACACACACACGTTGTGATAATGAACTAGAGCTCTTGCTCGGCAGGAAGAATCGGAGAGACTCCCATCAAGCTGATGCCCTGATTATCCCAGTCACATGGGTGGCACAGAGCTGGGTCTGGACTCAGAAGGACTCAGAAGAAGGACTAAGGAGGATCTCTGGTTCACCGCAGGAATCATAGCGACTGTGGACACAGACAAGATTCCCTTTGGAGACTGAATATAATCTGACTTGGGGCAAGAGATTGGGTAGAGTGGAGAGGTAGGTCAGTCCAGAGCCTGCTGGGGCTTTTTCCTACTCAGTCCCTCTCTGCCAAGATTGCTTGTTTGCTGAGGATAGCTTTGGGGTGGAGCTGAGGGTGCGTGAGGCCCCTGACAGGCCCCCCACACACACACCTGCTGAAATAAATGGCGTTCTAGAGGGTGGCTGGTTGGTAGCTCTGTGCTAAGGCCACCAGCCTTGGTCTCACCACACTGAACGTGGCGAGGCTTCACACCGGGACATCTGTTTCCTTCTGCTCCCATGGTCTGGGGTCACAGGGTCACAGAATGAGCTAGAAACCAAGGTGCCCAGAATGTGGGCGAGCTGGGTTCTTGCTTAGTCTCAGCTAGAGCCAGTCCTGGGCTGTGGACAGGCCCTGTGACTTCCTGCTGTGCTGCCGACCTCAACTGGAAAGTGACTGAAGCCCAAAGTACTGGCCTCCTTCCTGAGGAACCTAGAAGCCTGGTTTGGTTGGGGGGGGGGGATGGGGACGCCCACGGCTGACCGCCTGCGGGCTTTATCCCAGGACAGGAAGGCATGTGGCTTCTCTCCAGACCACTGTGCCTGCTAGGTGAGCCAGCACCCAGAAACGCAAACATCCACTAAGTTGGAAATGGGTCCATGTGTTTGGGTGGCCTGTGTGAGACACCTTCCTTGGACACCCTGTGGAGTTCCGGCAGCCGGATTGCCACAAGGTGCCCCACACGTGTGCACTGTGTTTCCTGGCCTGGGGCTCCGATTCCCCACAAGGACCTCAGAGTTCATTTTCTGCTGTCTGAGCAGGGCAGCATGCACGGTGGGCAGGGCAGGGCAGGGCAGGCGTGGGGGGCAGCTGAGCCAACTGCCTTGTATGCAAACACAGGTGCCACAGCCTCCTCAGCCAGGATCCACCGCCTGTTTCGAATCCAAAGAATCCGAGTTCTCTTATCCAGGAAGCGCCGAGGTTACTCCTATTTCAGCCTGGGGTGAGGGGCAACTGAGTCAACCTCCCCAGAGCCTCAGTCAGGAAAGAATCTTCCAGGGCAAGGGTGCACCCAACAGAGCAGCCCTTTTTTCAAAAAAAATAATAAAATTGTATTTATTTATAGGAAAGAAACCGAAATTGAGAGAGGAGGAGAGAAAGAGGCAGACACCTGCAGCCCTGCACCACTGCTCATGAAGCTTCCCTCCCTCCACGCGGGGGCTTAGGGGCTTGAACCTGGGTCCTTGCACAAGGGAATGTGTGAACTTAGCCAAGTGCACCACCACCCAGACCCACCCCCCAGTTCTTAAGCCCCAGTCCTGGCTCTGCCACATCAGGACTCCCGAGCCCTCCCTCCCGTCCTCAGTTTCCCCACGCTTTACGTCTCGCTAGACTTTTGATCAGTATGATTCCACTTTTTGCAGTCTATTGGCTGTTGTCAATCTCCTCCCCCCCAAATTAGTGCAGGAGAAGGTAATTTTGAGAGACCGTGTTCACAAAATTGTTCTAGTGTATTATACTACCTATTTCTATTTACTATGCAATTGTTTATGTTTATTGTATGCTGTGTATAGTTACTGCTCATACAGCACACTCTATAACCAACACGGATGTGGAGAAAAAGACACTGGAGGCCAGGCGGCGGCGCACTGGGTTAAGAACACATAGCAGGAAGCACAGAGACCCACGCAAAGATCTGGGTTCAAGCCCCTGGCTCCTGACCTTCAGGGGAGGGGGGATGTTTCAAGAGAGGTAAAGCAGGTCTGCAGGTGTCTCCCTTTCTCTATTTTAAATATTTTTAAATTTATTATTGGAAAGAGACAGAGAGGGACAAAGGAGATAAGAGAGGGAGAGAGACAGAGAGACACCTGCAGCCCTGCTTCACCACTCATGAAGTTTTCCCCTGCAGGTGGGGACCAGGGGCTTGAACCTGAGTCCTTGTGTGCTGTAATGTGTGCACTTCACGTGCGCTACCAACTGGACCCTCTCTCTCTCTAACTCCTCCATCCGCTCTCAATTTCTCTGTCCTATCCAATAAAATGGAAAAGGTGACCAACAGAAGGAAGGGATTCGTAGCGTTGGCACTGAGCCCCAGCAATAAGCCTGGAGGCAAGAGGTGTTGGGGGGAGAGAGGGAGAGAGAGACTGGACATAAGTTCAGTGCCCTTGGGGAGTTGAGGTATCGATGGGGGACTGGGGGCGGGCCTTAGGGCTAACCACTGAATAAGGAGAAATGCATGACAGACCCAGCCCAGTCCATCCGCTGATCACACCAATGCCCCACATGAAAACCCAGCACCCACAACCACCAGTGTAGCTGCAGAGACCTCTGGTGTCCCTGGGACAATGGGATAAATGACGTCACAGAGCACCCCCCGCTCCCTGCCCTGAGCACGTGCTCTCACCGCTGCTGCCACTGGCTTCACCAAGAGGCAGAAAAAGCAGACCCACCTTCTGCGGGGGCTCACAAAAATATCTCAGAGTAAACTATGGCCGGTGAGCTCCTGCCAGGACGCTCTCTGGGAGCTTCAGGCATTGGGCAGCCAAACAAGAAGGAACATTGGGGGGGGATGCGGGAGTGGGGTGCGCTCAGTGCACACAGCTGAGCGGTGCTCCTCTCTAAAGCACCAGGGAGCACCCCTGCCCCGTCCCCCCCCAACCCAGAAGGTGGTGCCTGTCTGCCAGCTCTCACCCAGGCACCCCCGGTGACAAGCCCAGCTCACCAATGCCATCTCCTCCCCACGCCCACCTCCCTCCCATTCCTGCTTCTGTGGCAGGATGGCGGGCCTGGTCTGGTCTCCATCCCTCTCCTGCTCTAGGTTGGGAGCGCCAGACAGAACACCAAGGTCAGAGACATTCTCTGCTTTCATAAAAATCTATTTTATCGATTACACACGAGAGAGGCTTTTAAATGAGAAAGAGATGCCAGAGCACTGCACCAGGGACTGTACCGAGGGGCCTGAGGCCTGTAAGACTGGTGCTCTGACCGCTGTGGTCCCAGCCTATGGGAGGGGGGCAGATCCATCCTTTTGGGGACCTGAGCCTGCACACGGCACCTTCACGGAGCACAGTGACCCTCTAACACACATTTTCAGAAAACCTAAACTGTAAGCAACTAAGGTGCTGTCTACACTTTGATGTAGAAAGTCAAGATTCAGAAAGTGAAGAATGCACAGCCCTCCTATCTCCACCCACAGAGACTACTAAAAATTGGAAAACCTGGTCTAGAGAATCCAAAAAGAAAAAAAAAAAAAACAGCAGGCTTCAGACACCAGGATTTTCTTAAAAGTCCTATTATGCTTCCCTCCGAAAACGCCTGTCAAAACACCGCGGCTCTATTCACTCCCCACACAGAGCGTCGTTTCAGCAGCTGCACCCCTCAGCCATTCCTGGCACTAAGCAGCTCTGATGGTCCGAGAGCACAAAGCCCTCACAACAGCCTTCCCCGTGCCTCCCGATCGCATCAGCTCAGTGGCAGCTTGTAACATCAGCGTCGTTTCTCCAAAAAGATGCGGGAAAAGCTTTGCAAAACTGGCACCTCCCGGGGCCCCACCAGGCCGTGGGCACTCGAGGGTGAGGAGCCAGAGCGGGGCGGCAGAGCGGGGCGGCTGCTCTCCTGCGAGGCTGGGCAGCAGTCTGGTGCCCGAGGCACAGAAGCTTCTGGGTGACAGCGCACACGCAGTGCCAACGATGGGACCCGGGGCCTCGGGGCTGCAAATCCCAAGCTCCAGTACAGAGGGATCTCTTGAGCCATGTACGTGTTTTGAAGGAAGGCGTGTACACCGGTTTTTACAGACACAACTGACTGCACACTCAGACTGCAGCAGGGCAGAGGCGTTCTTACTTCTTTCATCCTGTAATATATCTGCAAAATTTATCCAGGTAATCCTTGTGAATGTGACTCACTGTGCTGCTGTCCTGTACAAATACAACTTGTCTTTTCTCTTCCTCAATGCCATTGGGGTTTATTTGCAGTTTTCTGCTCTAACAGACACTGCAATCACTTTCCGGAGACTTGACCGGGAAGCCAGTGAACACGGCTCTTTAGAGCAGAACGATGGCACATGCAGGTGTGTTTCTGAGCCTTGGGTTGAATGTCACACAAATGCTCTCCAGAGTGATCTGCCAGTTTGCACTCTAGCATATGGACAGTGAGGAGAACATCTATTTCTACATAAGATCCCCAACCCATGGTGCTGTGGGATTTTTGAAAGCAGCCCTGAGGGTGAGGACTGGCATCTGACTGCTGTCTGAATGTGTGTCTCTGATGGCTGAGGAGTCTGAGTATCCATATGAGAGAAAGCCTGGCAGCCCACTTGATGTCCGGCCTGGGACTTACCCGACTCCGGCCTCAGCTCCGATGGGACACCAGGAGTGCCACCAGCAGAGGCCACACCAGCTGGTCAGCCACCTGTCCTGTGGGACCTGTCTCAGAGTTTGAGAGTCAGAGAACCTCACAGTCTATCTCCCATGTTTTAAACTCACAGTAGAGTGAACCCTGGAACCCCAGCTTGACTCTCACCAACACAGGGCCCCAGGCTCGTAAGCCCCGGCCTCGGGGCACAGCACACTTCCTGCAAGACCAGGCGTTCTGACCCCTTCAGGCTGCGGCAAGGGGGCAGGAAGAGGCAGCCGGGTCCTGGCTGCAGGGGAGGGGCTCCAGCTACGGGCTCCCCACTTCCCTCAGGAAGCCTGCTTTGCTGGCTTCTCTCCACAGCGTTCAAGGCCTTGCACAAGGTCTACCTGCTCTGGTGGAAGGGCCTTGCATTCTTCTTTGTTTTTCCCTCTTTCTGGAAAATGTCTATTTCCCTCCATATCCAGGTCACTTGTGCTTATCCCAACACTCTTCTCTCAGCTTTTGACCCTCCACCTGTCAGCACACCGCCTCCCCTCCTGTAAAGGGTTCCCCCCGCTTAAGCCAAGTGTCTCTGAGTTGTTCTAAAATAGAAGGAACACACACACACACACACACACACACACACACTGGACAATGAACTGCCAAGCATCCTGCCCTCTGAATGACTAAGGCAATTCTCATCACGTTGCTTCCTCTTGGGGAAGAAAGTTCAATTTCCTCCCACAGGTCTGAGATCCGTGGTGGCAGGTATGGCTTCATCTCAAGGTGGACCCTAAAGGCCTAGCACGTCGTGCTGAATACAAACATCAGATCATCACTGGAGCTCTCCCAGTCTGTGCTGAGACAGAGAGACAGAGGGACAGAGAGCACCACAGGAGGGCCATATGAATGGCAGACCAGGTGCATTATTTAGGCGAGATCTTCATCTGAAAATGAGAAGGGGAGGAGAGGAAGGAGGAATAAGAAGAGAGGGGGAGGAGGAGGAGGAGAAGGAGGAGGAGGGGGGAAGGAGAGGAGGAGGAGGCCCGGAGGAGGAGGAGCAGCAGATAACCAGAGCCTCACTCTGAACATGTGATGCCCGGATTTAACTCAGGGCCTCACTCTTGAGAGTCTGATCCACTGTGTCACCTCCAGGATCCTCCCGTTGAGCTATCTTGCCTGCCCTGTGTTAAATATTTTAAAAAGGCTACAAACTTTTCAACCTGATGGGGCCTGGGAGGAACAAAAGCTTATTTGCAGAATTCATGCATCGTTATACTAAAGATCTTAACATCACAAGCTCGTGCAAATGGGTCACAATAAAAACTCCCTAGTGTTGCAGAATTCAGCAGCTAGAGACCAAGACTCTGAGAAGGCTAGAAATCCTATCTCAGAGCGTGAGAGACAGTGCAGCTAGGTCATACCTGGAACTTTCCCAGCCAGGAGGAGTCTGCAATGCCCTTATTTCAGAAGCAGCTGGTCCCCTTCCTGATGAACTTTGAGGTTTATCTGGAATTGAACTGGGTCAGGGAAAGAGTGCTTCTCTTCTTTCTACTTCTGGAAGCCAATCCGGGGTTATCACCAGACAACCAGGAAGAACAGGGGTAGAATTAACAAACAGATCGGCGAAGGCTGTTGATGCCCGTGCTGACCAGGCGAGAACTGCAAGTGGCAGGGCATGTGGTGCAGGTGAGGGAGATGGGCCACGTGGAAAGCAACAGGTGTGGGAGATGGAACGCTGAGAAGGTACAGGTGAGAGGCGGGGCACGAGTCACCTGAGGCAAGAGCAAAGTGGAAGACAGTCACGCGTGCAAGAACCATGAGGAACCACGTGCCCGAGGCCCTGAGGAGATGAGCCCTGCTCTCACCGTGACTCTGGCTGCTCTCACCATGACCTGTCCTCTTCACCAATGGGTGGGCCACGTGGCCCAGGCCCCACTCCGTGCACAGTCAGTCTGCAGGGCACTGCGCTAGAGGCTGCACCCTCCCAACCTCCCAGAAACTAACCAGAGGGGCTCTCGGCCCTGGAACTCCCACTCATCCTCCACGGCTGCATGTCCATGGGGCTCCCCAGACACCACGGGGTCTTTCTCTGCCTCCCTCTCTCTCCTCGCTTTGTGGAAAGATGAGCTGACACACCCCAGCAGGAAGTGCTGTGGCTCCAGTGCAGGTGCCCAGCACTTCTCCAGGTTAATGTTCCTTCCGGCTCTAAGAGATGATGATGAAAACCTTTTGCTACAACCTGGATGGTGTCCTTTTCGGCGAGATGCGCCAGAAGGGGAAGGAGAACTGACCACTGGATCATCTCACTCACTCACTGTGGGGAATTAAGAAACAAAAGGAAGAGACAGGCGCCATTTTAATGAGCTGTGGACTATTCCAGCAGATCCAAGGACTCGGGGTGGGGGTGGGGTGAGACGGGCAAAGGAGGGGGCTGACGAGGGGAGCGGACAGAGTGTGTGCTGTGCAGACCTGGCTCTGGGGAGACAGCAAGCTGTACATATGCTAACACCAGCCTTGGAGACCAACATTCCCCCAGCAAATAGATCTGGAGAAAAAGAGAGAGAGAGAAGTCTCAGCTGCTTTTTAAATCTCCAATCTAACGCAGACAGATGCTTTGTAAAATAGGGTGCAGAGGAAATAACAACCTTTCAGAATGGGGGGGGAAGTCCCCGATCTTTAATCATTGTTCTCATTTTCTGAGCGCAAGAAAATAGCGCTGTTTTTGTCTCTGCTCCCGGCAGTGGCAAGAAGCAGTTTGCAAACCAGTGATCTAAATAGCTCTAAATTAAGGAAGAGGAGGCAGGAGGGCAGAGATAGTCTCCAGACTATGTTTAGTAGAATCCTGTGTACCATGTCAGAAAGCCTCCTAAGTGCCGTTTACAGAGCGCAGGGATCACTGAATTAGAGAAAGCCTGGTTTCCCACTGCAAAATCTCAACTGAACTGTCTCTCCACTGGAGGTAGACACATATGGTCTGAAAGTGAGGTGAGCCAGAGCGCTGGGTGGGTGACACAGAGGGAAACAGACACAGGAGACAGAGGGACCAAGCTGGAGAGCGGCAGCACCCCACCCCTGTAAGGCAGACCCTTCTGGGAGTCCCCAGCGAGGTGGGCTTCAAAAGGAGAGGAAGAAGCCCTCACTTCTAGTTTCCACCACAGAAGCTAGCGCACTGGCTGGTTTAGGACAAGTGGAGCAGAAAACTGAACTGGGAGGAGTCTCCAGTCTGCAGTCAGTCCGCACCCAGCACTGGCACTGCCAAAGGCCTGGTCCTGTGGGAGCTGCCTCCTCTCCCCTGCGGCCCTGTTTCTTAAAGCCACACACACACCTCCTCCTGCAAAAGGGGCAGCAGGTGGGTCTGCTGCTGCCTGCTCCCAGGGGCTGCATCTCAGAAGGCATCACCAAATCATCCTCCTCAAACACAAAGTGGGCTATTACTGCTCCAACACTGGGTTACAGATTGGCACGACTTCAGACCTACACCCCACGTGTGTGGACGTCCCCCTGCACCCATCAACCAAGTCCCCGAGCCCTCCAGTGTGTGGGCTGCTCCCTCGGGAGACAGTCTGAACTGTTTGCCTAACATGGGTCCCAGCACCGCGCGGGGTCCAGCTGCCTAATTTTTAAGGCCAGCTGCAAAATAGAAACGCATGAACCAGTGTCCAAAAATCCTTGATTTTCACAAAAGTTACAGTAAAAAAACACGTAACCGTGTGCGTGTGCGTGTGTGGAGTGTCCTTGAAGTCTCCCGTCTCGGTCAGTGGCAGGACCCCCTCCCCACACAAGCAGCCTGGTGGTGATCCCTCCCCAACTCTGGCCCCGAGTCCAGCTTGCTATGGGAGAGACAGTGAAGACCATGGACTCAATGATTTCACAAGCACAGCTGGTGCAGGGCCAGCCAAGGTGGGTCCCCCCTGGCCCCCACTCCCACCCCAGAGCTTCCACATGCCCATAGGGAGGGCCGTGGGTGGTCCTCCTGTCCTGGAAGGGAGGACGTAGGTCTGACACCTGAGAACTCAAGGTCCCTACCGGCAGCTAGAGGAACACAGAGCTGCAGCTGGAGGCTGAGAAGTTCACCCCTTTCTCACACCCACCTCAGGGATCCCAGTCCTGAGGCCCCTTGAACCCCTTCGCCGAGCCTGACAGCACCCCTTCCTATTCACACGAAGCCCTTTTTGCCAGCAAATGATTTCGAAGCACAGAAATGACTACGAATTGAAAACGGCCTAAGGATGGCCTAATGGATAAGGACTCAGATTGTGTGAACCACTAAAGTCCATGCACACAAGAATACTTGGACATTGAAAGCCAGGTCCTCCAATGCTTATTCAGCAGCCTGCACTGTGGCGACACCCTTGGGGGCCTGGGCTGGGCCACCCCAGGTGAGGTGGCAGTTCTGCCGGCAACCCCGGTGACTAGCTCCTCACTGGATGGCTGGATCTCTAGACAAAGAAATCCCAACGCTGGAGCTGGAGCTGTGGCATCCTCTGCCTTTGTTTTCCCGTTAAGAATCTTTTATACAGGAGTCGGGTGGTAGCGCAGCAGGTTAAGCACACGTGGCACAAAGCGCAAGGACCAGTGTAGGGATCCTGGTTCGAGCCCCCCGCTCCCCACCTGCAGGGGAGTCGCTTCACAGGCGGTAAAGCAGGTCTGCAGGTGTCTATCTTTCTCTCCCCTCTCTGTCTTCCCCTCCTCTCTCCATCTCTCTGCCCTATCCAACAACATCAATAACAACAACAATAACTACAACAATAAAACAAGGACAACAAAAGGGAAAGTAAATAAATAAATAATCTTTTATACTTTCATTCTTATCACCAAGTTTGTGCAGAGACCCCAAGCACAGGCACTGGCCGTGGGGTGGCTCGCCAGTCATCTGGAACAAGCTGCTGTTAGAGTTCCTTTATGTGTATCACTGACGTGACGGGGGGGGGGGGGGGGGAGCAGTTCTGCCATTCAGAGCCCTAAGACTGACTGAAACCCGATTCTATTTTTTTTCCTCACCCCCCCCTTTTTTTGTTGCCTCGGGGGTTATCGCTGGGGCTCGGTGTCTGTACTACGAATCCACTGCTCCTGGAGGCTATTTTTTCCCTTTTGTGGCCTTTGTCGTTTATTGTTGTTATTATTGCTATCATTGTTGTTGGATAGGACAGAAATCGAGAGGGAAGGGGGACACAGAGAAAGGGAGAGGAGAATGACAGACACCTGCAGACCTGCTTCACTGTTTGTGAAGCGACTCCCCTGCAGAGGGGGGAGCCGGGGACTCAAACCAGGATCCTTACGCCGGTCCTCGCGCTTCACGCCATGTGTGCTTAATCCGCTGCGCTACTGCCCGACTCCCTTTTTCCTCCATTTTACTGGGGGGGGGGGGTTGATGGCTTACACCGTGGCTGTCTATCTACACTCAGCTCCCCATCATGAGTGTCTGCAAAATACCACCCCCCATGCCACCCTGTTGCCCAGCCCCTCTAATCTCCCCCTTTCCCATTGCCTCCCCGGGTTCACCTGCTTGGTGCCCCACCTACAGCCTTCCTTTCTGCCTGCCTCCCAGGCCTCTCACAGGCAGGTCACTGGCATTCCTCCCTCTTCCCGACTCCTCCCATCCACACTTTCCCTTCAGCTTCCAGCCCAGCGGAGGCAGTGAAGGCTGGGGTGTAGAGTTCTGGTTTGGCATCCAGTCGTCTGTTCCTTGGCCTTGGTTTGCCAGCACTGTTCTTATCACTGTCCAGTCTGCTCTTCCTTTTCCGATGTATTTGCTTCTTATGTTGCTGATGTTTGCAGGAACCTGGTTCTCAAGCCCTGACGACTCGGTCTCTCTGGCCTGAGTGTGCCTTCCCCTTGTCCCTCTCTGTGTCACAGCAGAGTTGGGGAGCAGCCCGGTCATCTGTGCCCACTTGCAGGCTCAGCCTGGGCTCCGCTGCTCCAGCATGTGGCCACAGAGTGAACTCTGGTGTAGAAACAGCTGGCTCTCCTGAGAGGGCACCCATGGCACTTCAATCCCCACCAGGGAGAGAGAGAGACAGGCTGGGGGTGTGGATCCACCTGCCAACATCCATGCAGAGAAGCAATTACAGAAGCCAGACCTCCCACCTTCTGCACCCCATAAAGAATCTTGGTCCGGATTCCCACACGAGGGAGAAATGTTAGGGGGAGATGACCAGAGGGCTGTGAACTCCAATTCCATCAAGACCCGGAGAGAGAAGAGGAAAAAAAAAGGGACACTGTGAGTGGTGACAGGTGTAGATGTGACTTCGAAAGGAAGCGAAGGCAGGACCATAGGAACAGAAAAAAAGGCAAATAAATATAAATAGTTATAGAAGCAATAGTCAACCCATATCTGTGACCTTGGGAGAACTACTGCAGTTTCCAGTGGAGGGAGAGGGGACATAGAACTCTGGTGGTGGGAATGATGTGGAATTGTACCCTCGTTATCTATAGTTTTATAAATCCATATTAAGTCACTAGTAAAGAAAATATCAAAGCCTCTCCTGAAGGCTAAACAAAACCTGGGATCTGATTTCAGTCCTGGACATCTGTGCAAACCCGGCTGGAGCTGAGGAGGGTGATGTCATCACTGCCGCATCTCCAGGGCCGCCGGCCACGTGGGGAGCCCATCCCGTCTGCTGAGGGGCAGGAAGGGACGGCCAGTAGGTGGACATCAAGGGAGCACCTGGTGAAGGCACCGCCAGCAAGAATCAGAGCCTGCAGCCCAAAGCAGGGCCAGCGAGTCCTCCTCTCTCTCTCTCCACACCCCTTTCCTAACTCAACTCTTTCTCCAAATAATAATGTTACAAAACAGACACACACAGAAAAGCACACCTGAGTTCTCCAAAGAGAACTTCAAATTAATATCTTTAAACATATTTTGGGAGGTGGTAATGGTTTTGCAGTAAATACAGTTGTTGGAACATGGGTAAATTTTCCGTTTTCTGCAAGACATTCTCACCCCCACCTAAGACCTCCGCCATCACGCGCCAGGACATGAAAGCTACCCACCCCCTCAAGTCTTTTACTTTGGTGCAATACACTTATTTATTTTAATGAAAGAGAGAGAGAGAGAGGGAGAGAATCACATTTTCCCTCTATCAAGCAAGCCAAGGTCACATTCTTCAGCGAGCCTGACCCCAACCCAACAAAAGGGGGGAGAGCAGAGCTCTCTCTGACCCAAGCAGCTGAGGCATGAGGAAACATTCTTTGCTCGTTAAATCGTAGGAAAGTAACAATGCTGCCAAACCTTCCATGATCTAAGCCTGACATTTTAGAAAAGGGGGTGCGAGTGTACTGCACCAAAATACAGGACTCTGAGGGGAGCATTCAGGATGCAGGATGGTGGAGGAGGTTTGCAAGTGTCTTATCTTCCTCCCTCTCTAGCTCCCCTTCCTCTCTCAATCTCTCTCTGTCCTATCCAATAAAATGGGAAAAAATTGGCCGCCAGGAGCAGTGGATTGGTAGTACAGCACCGAACCCCAGTAAAAAACCTGGAGGCAAAGGAAAAAAAATAAAAATAAAAAGAGAGTGGAATTGTGCAGGTGCCAAGCTCCAGCAAGAAGCCCGGCATAAATGAATAAAGTTTAACGTTTTACGGTTGCAGGGGCTTTTCACCTAAATTGACAGAGAAAATGAAGATCCAAGTATTCAGTGTCAGGCTTATAGTCTCCCCACTCCCCACCTCTCCTCGCCTACAAAAAAAAAAAAAAAAAAGGAGTTTAGATAGCAACTCAGAAAGTTTGATAAAAATCTGGAAAGAATTTTTTCCCTTACTTTCCTGGACAAGTCTGGTCTTGACACCAGTTAAATAGCAGAGGGATTAGTCCCTGAGTATTTAATAACTCTTGCCACTGTGAATGCAAATAATTATTTTTGAAGAGAAATGAATAAGTCAAGACTGAAGGGAGGAGGGATGTTGCTTACATTGTAAAGGCCATTAAAAAAAAAAAACCACTTAGGAACATTATTGCACAAAGAAAAAAATTTTTTCCCTGAATATCTTGAAACATCCAGTCTTCTCCCCCACCCCCCACCCCGGTTTGGATGGACAGACAGTTTTGTGTCGATGGACGATGGTTGTTGTTTCTTAAGAATCCAGAGTGGAAAATGGAGTCAGCCTCAGCTCTAGTGTCAGGCAGGGACTGTAGGGGCTGGTGGGGACAGAGGAGACCTGGGGGAGGCCCACGCAGGACTGGAACAGCTAGGGGGGCGGCAGCAGCCCGGCCGTCGTGTGGTATGGTGTCACTTTGACCCACTTCCTGGGAGCACAGTACCAAGCATGCTGTCTTTTGGATCCAGGGAAATGGCCCTTTCCTGATACTTGTTTGAAATGAGCTCCAGAGTGAAACTGATTCATATAGTCCCACTATGAAAACAGCATCAAGGACACAGCACAGAAATAGCTTCCTGATGATGGTGTGTGTGTGTGTGTGTGTGTGTGTGTGTGTGTGTGTGTGTGTGTGTGTGTGTGTGTGTGTGTGTGGTGGGGGGTGGTTCTGGCACTTGGGATGGCTACCGTGTGCCACGGCATGAAGGAACTTGGCCATCCTCACTGGTGGTGGTGTGGTTGTGGTTACCTGAATAAGACCAGGCTTTGCTTCAGCTTCTGAAATAAGCACAGGATGAGAGCAGAGCTGTGTTTTCTGTGTGGCCTGCAGAAGATCCTTATGAATAAATAGTAGCGCTGCCCTAATTGGGAAAGGCTTCCGATGTCCCCAAGGTCCTGTGCAGGCGTCAGGGTCCTTCTGCTCTAATGCGGCAATGTAGGCCAAGCTGTCTGAAAGCTGTCTCATATCTGCAACTGGACACAGGCATCTCCTTGGATATTTGGTTTTCTCTTTTGAAGAAGACCCGTGTTGTATTTGTGACCAGTACAAGCAGCTGTCCAACTGTCCCCAGAGACTTAGTGTCCTCGAAGTGAGTCAGGAGAGAGACCTAGTTCCCCTGCCCCCCGCCCGCACTGCAGCCCCCTTAATAACATGGAGCCCAGCACATAACTTCATTACTTCTTGGGGTTTGTATTCCAACCGCTACCCCACCTCTGAGGACAGCCTCCCCATGATTAAGAGTGCAAGTTGGGCGGTAGTGCAGTGGGTTAAGCACACGTGGCGCCAAACACAAGGATCTGCGTAAGGATCCCGATTCGAGCCCCTGGCTCCCCACCTGCAGGGGAGTCGCTTCACAGGCGGTGAAGCAGGTCTGCAGGTGTCTGTCTTTCTCTCCCTCCTCTCTCCATTTCTCTCTGTCCTATCCAACAACGACATCAATAACAACAACAATAATAACTACAACAGCAATAAAAAAAAAAAGGGCAACACACGTTACCGTGGAGGAGAGAGGGCTTCAAGCCCCGGGCTCCCACCTGCATGGGGGAGGGGTCGGAGCTTAGCGAATGGTGAAGCAGGACTACAGGTGTCTCTCTTTTTCTCTCCCTCTCTCAATTCCTGTCTCTGTCCAGAATAAAGATAAATTGACAGCTGAGGTACCAGACAGTGGCACACACTTACCATGTGCAGGGACCTGGGTTCAAGCCTGCACTCCCCACCTGCAGGGGACGCACCACGACCGGTGGTGTTCTCACTCATGCAAAAGGTGGTGATGGTGATGGACTTGCCCAGCCTCTTAGCCTGTGTGTGCACTCTACTGGGTGCACCACCACCTGGTTCCTTTTAAATTCAGTTTTAAGAAAGAGAGAAGCTGACCAACCGGAGCACTGCTCAGTTCTGGCCTGAGGTGATGTCCGGGGCTTGAACCTGTGACCTGTGGGGCCTCGGGGCTGCAGGTCTGGTGCTCTGCTGCTGAATCACCTCACCAGCATCTGCACCGTTAAGTTAAGCTTCTCGGAGGTGGCGGGGCCCATCTCCAGTGCTGCATGGAGCCTGGCTGGCCTGCGGCCTCAACCTCCTCACTTGGATGAGAGCTTCGCTCCCTGATGCCTGAAGCCCAGCAAAGTGTCACAGGGAGCCCGAGGGGCACAGATGGGCCCAGGGCACCTTGATGGCGGTGCCCCAGCTGGGGCACATGAGGACCCTGTCACAGAAACCAGAAAAGGGTTTCATTTTGTCACCCCCACTGGACAAAGTCTCCCCACGAACGCTGAGGCAGCCTTTCTCTTCACACCCCACCTGGTCCCAGATGGAACCCAAACAAGGTGCATGAATCTTGGGGTGCCTGGGACTGTCTGTGGGTACCACTTAAGCCCCCAGCCCCCTGCGTGCTGTGAGAATAATGCACCCTACTACTTCCAAGATACTCAATGACAGTGAGATCCACCCAGATTTTTAAAAGAAATGGACCAACATGCATTGCACCAAGCAAAGGAGTCTGGGGAAGAAAAGCAAGGGACAGGATGGAGGGACACAGGGGTCCAGGTATGTCTCCTAGACGTCAGTCAAGGGGAGGAGAGCAGCTGTGCATCTGTGTTGAAGGCCAGGCTAAATCATTAACTACACCCCAATACAATGAATGAAGAGTGGTCCCGGAGGTGGCACAGTGGATAAAGCATTGGGTTCTCAAGCATGAGGTCCTGAGTTCAATTCCCGGCAGCACATGTACCAGAGTGATGTCTGGTTCTTTCTCTCTCTTCCTATCTTTCTCATTGATAAGTAAAGAAATTCAAAAAAATAATAATAAAGTACTAAAAGTTTATTTAAAAAAATTAATGAAGAAAAAATGGTCCAACTTATCATTCCTTCCATCTCTCTCTCTCTCTCTCTCTCTCTCTCTGCCTGCAGGGTTATCTGGGGCTCAGGGCCACACTACAGCTCTATTGCTCCTGGTGGCCAATTTTTCCATTGTATTAGAACAGAGAGAAATTGAGAGAGGAGGGGGAGACAGAGAGAGAGAGAGAGACACCTGCTGTCCTGCTTGGCCACTTGTGAAGGGTTCTCGCTGCAGGTAGGGAGCCAGGGGACTTGAACCTGGATCCTTGCATGGGTCCTTGTGTGGATTCTTGCGCTTAGTACTATGTGTGCTTAACTAATTGTGCCACCACCGCCCCCCCCCCCCGTCTTTTGTGATGAGACAGACCTCACTGCATACAAGTTCTCCCCTCTTCCTGGTAGCTTCTTCTTTCAGACAGACCCAGAGGGAGAGATCTCACAGAATCAGAGCTGTCCTCAGTGCCAAAGCACTGCCTGTGTGTGCCAGGGCTCAAGCCCGGGCCACGTGATACCAGTGAGCTACCCTCAGGCCACCTCCCTTCTTCCTCTGAGCACCTGCTCCATCCAGACAAGGTGGCATCACCTGTCCAGTTATTTTCACTTGAGACACATTGTCAGCAAGCTGATGGCCACTCTGTTGACGTCTGGTGCTGCCAGTGTGCCGACGGCCCCCGTGAGGCGTGAGGAGCTCGTCTGGGAAGGCGACTCCTGGCACCACGTTCTCCTGGCTTTCTGAGGGCTCCCAGCTTCTCTCTCCCTGGGTCCCCACACTCAGCACAAGGAGCATGCAGGCACACCGTGAGTTAGGGGCCAGGGCCGCTCCTACAAGAGCTGCAGTTGGCAGGTCCCTGTCCACCCTGGAAAGCTCTCCAGAGACAACTCAACTCCATGCTGGTGGGAGAGGCAGAGCCGCTTTCCATCAAAGAGCTTCCACAACTGACCTCACTCCCAGACCCGGGCTCCAGACACAGGCCCCTCAAGGGAGACTTTGGCTTCTCTGAGAACAGAATGGTGACAATCAAGTGGGAGGCACCAAGGCTTCAGGGTTCAGTGCAGGAACACGTCTGTATAGAAGAGAGCTCCTTGGCCAGTCTGCTCTCCTTTTCTCTCTCTCTCTTTCTTTCTAATTCTTATTTATAAAATGGAAGCACTGACAAGACCACAGGATAAGAGGGGCACAACTCCAGACAATTCCCACCACCAGAACTCCATATCCCATCCCCTCCCCTGACAGCTTTCCCATTTTCTATCCCTCTGGGAGCATGGATCCAGGGTCACTGTGGGTTGCAGAAGGTGGAAGGTCTGGCTTCTGTAATTGCTTCCCTGCTGAACGTGGGCACTGACTGCTCGATCCATACTCCCAGCCTGCCTCTCTCTCTGTGTCAGTCTGCTTTCAATCTGACTTGTCAGAGCGACTTATAAAATACCTGACTGCAGGGGCAGATGCCAAAAGCAAGCCTCCAGCCCAGATCACAGCAGGAAGCCTCAGAGGGTCCCACTGGGAGGGGAGGGCCCTATCTCTCTCCCCTACAGGTGTGTAGGTGTGTGGCGGGAGGCCAAGGCATTACACCCCCTCCTTGGGCAGCCAGGACCTGCAGTCTGCAGTCACAGGCTTTGTGATGGGCGCAGGGTGTGTGTGTGTGTGTGTGTGTGTGTGTGTGTGTGTGTGTGTGTGTGTGTGTGTGTGTGTGTGCGCCCTCACCATGCTTCTGGCTGGCCTGTGGACAGCTGAGCAAACCCAGTCAAATGAGCAGCTTTGGGGAAAGATCCTTCTTTTGGAAAGGGCAGCCTTCTTCCAAAGGGTTGTTTCCCCATTCCTCCCTCTCTCCCTCCCTCCTCCCAGCCCACCGCCTTCCCGCTGCCACACCCCCGCCACACCCCCACACCAGGTTCTGACAGCTCTGCTGGTAAACACAGCTCGCCCTCTCTCCCTCCATAGCCCCTCCCTTCCTCTGCCCTTAATCCCCCATCTCCTCTCTCCTTACACAAAGGACTCTGCTAGTGGGATCTGGGGCTGCCTGGGGGAGGACAAGGGTGGAAGTGGCCAGGGAGGGCCTCCCTAAATAAATAAATAAATAAATATCCTATACACAAATATGTTTTACATGGAAAAGATGTCCATGTGTGTAATACATACGTCTATATGAACACACATACATTATTTATTTCCTTATTCAAAGAAATCACATCTCAGAAACGTGAATTCAGGTCTCTTGCTGGCCTAGTGAGAGGGTGAGGTTCTCTCCTGGTTCTGGGAGGGGCAGCCTACTCCCATGGGTCTGTCAGGTCACAGCCATACCACAGAGGAAGGCCTGTAGCAAACCTGATCTGTGAAGTGCAGATAAAGCTAAGCTCCAGTGTCCTACCATCCTCAAGTCTCCTGGACTTTAATGGACGCCCTTTAGAGAACAAAGCTAAAGGGGCCAGGTGGTGGCCCACCTGGTTAAGTGCACATGGACCTAGGTTTAAGCCCCCAGTCCCCATCTGTGAGGGGAAAGCTTCATGAGTGGAGAAGCAGGCTACAGGTGTCTCTCCCTGTCTATCTCCCCTTCCCTTCTGAGTTTCTTTCTCACTATCCAATAATAAATAAATAAATATATTTAAAAAGAGAATTTTAAAAAGTGTAAAAACAGAGGGAGAGAGGGCGAAGCAAGGCTAAATGTAAACCTCATTGTCAAGAAGTTAGAAAAATAGTAACCTGTATCCAAAGGAAACAGAAAGGAGGTAATAATACATTATAGAGATTAAAAACGTCAACATCCAAAAGAAAAAGTCAGCAAGTCCAGAAACTGACCCTTGAATAAAGACACAAACTCTACCCCACCATCTGGGGCCCTGGTCAGGGAGTCCTGTTAGAGGTCTATTCCCACATAGACATGGTGGGCCTAGACCTCTAACAGATGCCGCTCTCCACTGCCACCAATCATCTCCATCAGGAACAATGTAGTGGACCCTCTTGTGGGCCTCTCCAGGACCTTCCTTCAATGTGGATCAACAATGGTAGGGACTGCCCCATTCTCCGAAGGGAGGCTGGACAACATACTCTGCCACTCGAGGAAGATGGGTCCTGAAATTAGTGCAGCCTGGAATGTTCCTAGCCATGACCACAGAATGTGAGCTCAGGCCTACAGGGATGCAGAGGTCACATAGGCTCCTGTGCTGACTATGGGCCCCAAGTCAAATCAGTGAGGTTTACAGTTAATGGTATTTATATAATTTCCCAATATTAAGGCATTACTCTCTTCCCTGATGCAACTTTCTAGTCCTGTTTCCAACTCTGACATCATCTCCCCAGACAATACCTTTAGCCCACCTGTATGTTAGCTGTCAGGCTCATGCAAAAATTGGTAAAGTCATGGGCCCCTTGGAATAGACCTAAAATAGACCCACTAGCTTTTTCCAAAATGGAGACCCCCAAATCTCATCTGCTATATTCTTATATATATTTATATTTAGCTTTATTTATATTTATTTATATTTATATATATTTATATTTAGCTCCCTGATTTTTAAACAATTTGCTCTGCTTTATATCTAAAGGCTCTTCAGCCACCAAGTTGCAGATGCTAGCATGCATGACATGACATCAACCTGACTTTCCTGGGCAGATGACTCCACCAATGTACCCTGGAACCCCATCTCTCCAGAGCCCTGTCCCACTAGGGATAGATAGAAGCAGGCTGGGGATATGGATCAACCTGCCAAGACCCATGTTCAGCAAGGAAGCAATTCCAGAAGCCAGACCTTCCACCTTCTGCACCCCATAATAATCCCGGGTTCATACTCCCAGAATAGGAATAAAGAATAGGAAAGCTACCAGGGGAGGGGAGGGGATACGGGATACCGAGTTCTGGTGGTGGGAATTGTGTGGAACTGTACCCCTCTTATCCTATGGTCTTGTCAGCCATTATTAATCAGTAAAAAAAAAAAAAAAAACATAACTGATAAACTCCTGTAAAGGCCGATAAAGAAAGATACAACAATGTTAGGACTGAGGAGGTGGCAGGCAGAGAGAAGGCATCAGGCAGGGGAAAGGGCACAGTGGTTTGTGCAACAGACTTTCATGCCTGAGGTTCCAAGGTCCCGGTTCAATCCCTGACACCAGCATAAACCATAGTTAATAAATGAGTGCTGTGTAAATAAATCAGTGAAGCGACACTGCAGACCTCACAGATGCGGAATATACAGGAATATTGTTACCAAATTGATGCCAGTACATGTGAAAATTTAGATGAGTCAAAAAAAAATTTAGGTACGAACAAGTTATAAAAGAGAAAATTTTAAATATGAAAATAGTGGTCAGACAATAGCTGAGCTCATGATATTTGCACAAAGAAAACCTCAAGGCCAGACAGTCTGCGGTGAATTCTGCCGCACAGTCTAGGGTGAGGTGTTTCGGGAGCCACAGCAGAGGCATCATCCCCCAACAGGCTGACTGTCAAGGCCAGGAGGACCTGGCCACAAAAATCGGAGGAGAATGTGAGAAAGAAAAAAAACCAGGAGGTGGCACAGCCGGTTAGCGCACACAGTACTAAGCGTTAAGGGCCTGTGCAAGGACCCAGATTTGAGCCCTCTACTCCCCACGTGCAGGGGGAAGGGGGGGTCCCTTCACAAGAGGTCCTTGCGCTTTGCACCACATGCGCTTAATCCGCTGCGCTACCACCCGACTTCCAAGGCTGTGTCTTCTTTGGAGACCCAGTAAGGGAAGGAGTACTTTATAGAAAGCACATCTGTTTTCCACATGCACGGCGATGTCCTCGCCTGTGCAAAAGGAAAAGTGAAATAAAAAAATAAAGTATTTGAGAAGTAAGATGACCAACATGCTAGATAAAAGAACTGAGGGTGTGGACGCTGGGAGGTAGCACAAGGGGTTAAGTGCACATGGCTTGAAGCACAAAGGACCAGCGTAAGGACCCAGGGCTCTGAAGTGCCCTGGTGGCTTCCCCACCTGCAGGGAGGTCGCCTCACAAGCAGTGAAGCAGGTCTGCAGGTGTCTCTCCCCCCCACCCTACCCCCGTCTTCTCCTCCTCTCTCCATTTCTCTCTGTCCTATCCAACAACAACAACAGCAACAGCAATAACAGCGGCAACAAAAACGGAGAAAGTGGCCTCCAGGAGCAGTGGATTTGTAGTGCAGGCACCGAGCCCCAGCGATAACCCTGGAGGTAAAAATAAATAAATAAAATAAAGGACTGAGGATGTAGAAAATGCAGAAGAAGCTACCGATACATTAGTGGGCTTCATTTCATAATTCAGCTTGGTTCTGGGTACAGGGTTAGAAATCTCCCCCTCCTCCCCCTCCATCTTCTTTCTGCCTGCAGGTTATTGCCGGCACTACGAATCCACTGCTCCTGACGGCCATTTTTTTCCATTTTATTGGATAGGACAGAGAGAAACTGAGAGAGGAAAGGAAGCTGGGGTGGGGGGAGAGGGAGAGAGAGAGAGAGAAAGATACCTGCAGAACTGTTCACCGCTTGTGAAGCAAGGGCTCAAACCTGGATCCTTGAGCTTAGTACCTTGTGTGCTGAATACCATGTGGGCATTAAAATTCTTACAACTGTATTTCTGTAGGTTGGCAAAAAAGAATTCGAAAATTAAATTGGGTGGGAGGGCAATGGCACACTTGGTTAAGTGCACATATTACAATGTGCAATGACCAGGTGCAAGCCTCTGTAAGGGGAAAGCTTCACAAGTGGTGAAGCAGTACTGCTGTTTTTGGTTGTTGGTTCCTCTCTCTCTCTCTCTCTCTCTCTCCTTCCCTTTCAATTTCTATCTCTACTCAGTAAATAAAATTAAAAAATGGAAAATAAAAAAATTTAAAAGACACAATATACAGTAGAGTGAAAAACATAAAACACCCAGGGATGAGTCTAATAAAGGCATGTAAGACCTCTACTCAGAAAAGTGTGAAACGTCACTTAAAAATAAAAAAAAGGTTAAAGATCTGACGAGAGACAACTGCCATGTCCACAGGCCAGATTACCCATTATCATAAAGCTAGTCATTTTATCTAGATTTACGGACTCAGTGCAACTGCAATCACATTCCCAAGAGCTAGGCTGAGGAGAAAGCTGAGTCCGTTAGAGCACCATCTAGCATGCCTGAGGTCCCAGTAGGTTACAGGTTCAATCCCAGGCACCACCTAATGACAGAGCTGACTTCTCCCCCCACTACCCCATACACACTCTCTGTTTTTTATTTTTATTTATTGGATAGAGACAGAGAGAAATCAAGGGGAGGTAGGTAGAAAGGGAGAGAGACAGAGAGACACCTGCAGCCCTGCTTCACTGCTTGTGAAGCTTTCCCCCTGCAGATGGGGACCGGGGGCTCAAACCTGGGTCCTTGCATACTGTAATGTGTGTACTCAACCAGGTGCACCACCACCTGGCCCCCCCACACTCTTTTTTTTCTTTCTTTCTTTCTTTCCTTCTTTCTTTCTTTCTTTTTAAAATATTTATTTATTCCCTTTTGTTGCCCTTGTTGTTTTATTGTTGTAGTTACTGACGTTGGTGTTGTTGGATAGGACAGAGAGAAATGGAGAGAGGAGGGAGAGACGAGAGGGGGAGAGAAAGACAGACACCTGGAGTTCTGCTTCACTGCTTGTGAAGCGACTCCCCTGCAGGTGGGGAGCCGGGGGCTCAAACCAGGATCCTTACGCCGGTCCTTGTGCTTTGCGCCACCTACCGCCACCTGCGCTCAACCCGCTTCGCTAATACCCAACTCCCTACACACTCTTTCTGAATGACTAAATAAATCTCTTCGGAAAAAAAAAAATCCCAACAGTTTTAAAGTCTCCGTGGCTGCTGTTTTGTTTTCCATGGGGGCCTAACTGCTGGAAAGGTGTTGTGTAAGTGGGAAACACAACAGAAGCCAAGCAACTCTTAATGCACAGAAAACAAGCTAAGGAGAGCTGGTCCACTGCCTGGAACCCTCATTATACGGCCACGATCTGGTATGGGAGCAAGAGTATACTGAGACTGGGCTGGGAGACGTCACAACGGCTTTCATGCCTGAAGCTCTGAAACCCCTGGTTCAATTCCCCAGCACCACCGTAAGCCAGAGCTGAGCAGTGCTCTGGTTAAATTAATAATAACAATACACATGCGAGCAAGCACACATGCCCGAGCCAAAGGGACAGACTTTTGAGAATCCGGATCAGATCAACACTTGTGGGCAGCTGAGCTGGGATCAAGGCAGCTCTCCAGGCCACGGGAAAGAAGGTCTCACCGAAGTCTGGAGACTTCTAGGTCCCATAAGGACTTCTAGAAAACAAGACCTGAGCCCTACCTCATAGGACATGTAAAAGTTAACTCCCAAGGAAATTGCAAATATAAAGCCGGGGCTAAAACTGTCCAGTTTCTTAGTCAGGAGGAGGCCTGTGGGCAGAGGGCCTTCAGAAGAGGAAAAGACTGATTGAATACAACACCAACACTAAAGGGAAGGAGCCCATCAAGGATTTAAACATTAACGTTAAGAATTTGTTTACTGGGAGTGGGCGGTAGCGCAGTGGTTAAGCGCAGGTGGCGCAAAGCACAAGGACCAGTGTAAGGATGCCAGGTACTGAGGTGGGAGGAATAAGGACACCTGCCTTTGGAGAGCAGAGTGGTGTCATCTCTTAGGGCCGGTTACACACATGGCCTGTGAGTCAGCAATCCCTCGGCCCGGTCTGGACCTAACAGAGGCTCTGTCCACAGGCACAGGAAGTGCACGCTGGGAGGCCACCGTCTCCAGACTGTCCCCGGTGGGTCCCCGCCTGTCTGGCAGTCCTCGAGCAGATTCAGGCTCACCGTGTGCTCGTAAGAGCTTCCCCCAACAGAGATGAGAACAAGCTACAGCCACAAGCAATAGCTATAAATACCACACACAGAGCAACGCTAAGCAAATATTCCAGACACGAATCACTGGTTCCACTTCATCCCCCCTCCCCGCACCCCACCCAGAGAAAGAGAGAGACTCAAAATATGAGTATCTAGAGATACATTCTTTGTTGGGAAAATGACAGAATATCAAGGAAGGATTTACCAAAAAACCATCAGGACAGACTTATTTTTTCCTCCCCTGGGGGGCGTGGGGGTGGCACTGCTGCTCGACTGGGTGACCGCAGAGCTCCCAGGGCTTTCTGGGGTGTGGGCACCGCTCTGCTTTGCACCCTGGCATGGCTGCGCGGTGATTCACCAGTGTGCTCTGCATATCCATCTCCTGCCCTTTCCTGGACGCGAGCAGAGGAAACTGCTGCTCAAAGGGCCAGACACATAAACTCCATGTCTCGATAATGGAAAGCTTCCTGTACCATGCTGGAAGTACCATGTTACATGCCATGCTGCCTGTAACAGGGAATCCAGTCTCATTACCAAACAAAACAAAACAAAAAAGAGGTGTCTTTGCTGGAGTCTGCAGAGATGCCTGCCGGACATCTGCCCCAGCACCCAGGACTCCTGCCCCGCCACAGGGAAGCGACTGGGCCGTCTACACCAGGCCTCTCCCACTGCTGCTCTGCTCTCCACCTGTGTACCTTACAAGACGGTTCTGCCACCTTCCAGAAGCCCAACAAGAGGCACCTAACAGGCTCCTCCCTCCTGTGCCCACAGAGCCACCTTCTGGTCCCCACTCCACCGGGAAGTCTTGGGAGTGCAGTCTCCCCTTTATGGGGAGATCCCACTCCCCCTCCAGGGCCTCCTGGCTTTCAGACCTGGGGTTCCCCTCTGCTGACCCCCCCATCATCCCCACTCATCTTTGCACCCTATTCTCTTCCTCTGAATTGGGCTGGGTTCTGTGTTCTGCTGAGGCTCTGCAGACTAGCAGCTCTGTACTAACTTCTACGATTATGTTCTCAACATCTGTCCTCTCCCACTAGCCTGTGAGCACTTCAGTAGCTGAGGACGCATATATATCTGTTAAATGGTAAGAATGTGCAGGGAGTTGGGGCGGTAGCGCAGTGGATTAAGTTTGGCACTTGGTGCAAAGCGCAAGGACCAGCATAAGGATCCCGGTTCGAGCCCCCAGCTCCCCACCTGCAGGGGAGTCGCTTCACAGGCGGTGAAGCAGGTCTGCAGGTGTCTGTCTTTCTCTCCCGCTCTCTGTCTTCGCCTCCTCTCTCCATTTCTCTCTGTCCTATCCAACAACGATGACATCAATAACAACAACAATAAAACAACAAGGGAAAAAAATAAATAAGTATTAAAAAAAAAAAGAATGTGCTGAGGTGGGCAGGCGGTGCACACCTGGGTTGAGAGCACAGGACCAGGGTTCAAATCCCTGGTCCTCAAGTGCAGAGAAGAAGAAGATTCAATAGCCATGAAGCAGGTCTACAGGTCTTCCTCTCTCTCCTCCTTCCCCCTCAATTTCTCTGTCCTATCAAATGTAACAAAATTAATAAATCTTTTAAAAATGACAAGAGTGCATTAATAAATGCAAGAATAGACGCAATTCAGCCAGATATCGTAAACACAAGACGGGCCTCTGGCATTTCCGTGTTGTACCCGGCTTACCTGTAGCTCATCTACCAGGGCAAACATGTAGGAGCCTTTTTAAAATGCCCGCACTTTATGTATTTTATCCCCGTTGGCTGAACATAACTTTGTTGGCAATAATTTCAGTTACTCCAGCCTTAAGTGCAAACTCTTGCCTCTCTGTGTTATAAAGACACAAGGACCTACTTGAAATCAGTCGCCCAGGGTGAGGTGCCAAGTGGATTTCTGTTTGCCCCAGCTCTAAGCGTTGGCAAACAGACAACCCAAGATGCAGTGAAGAGGAAGAAGCACCCACCTGCATCTTTCATGCACTAGTACAGACGGTTCTAGGAGATACTCAGCAGTGTTGAAGGGTTAACTCTGAGCAGGAAACCATTCCTGCTACCACCAGAACCATCCACAATGCTGCTCCTTCACCATAGAAGAGCACAGCCGGACAGACGGCATACACCAAGGCTCCCTATTAGCCAGCACTGGTAGGCAGCCTCCACAAAATGAACTGGGAAATTCTGATTCTGGGCCACTGCAGAGACGTCCCTAGCAGAGGCTGGAGCTGTGGTGACTCTTTCTTTCACCACAGAAATAAACCAACCAAATGAAATCACCTCCAGACCATCTAACACACTAGGAGACCTTTCAAACCAGGATAGACGGAGTCAGAATCCTGATCACCACCACCATGCCCACAGTCCACAACAGGGCACTCTGCTAGCACAGAAGCTAGCAGGGGAGGGTTGGGGGGTGGCTGGTGGGGGGCATTCCCTAAACTCTGAAGAGGCCACACAGCTCCTCTCTCTTCTGCAGTAAACTGGGGCTCAAAATTCACCCCTTTCCTACCCAGACCTCCGTTTCTCCTGCTAACTGCTCATCCAGCTAACAGGCAGAGGGACGGTCTGAGCTGTCCAGCGTGGTGTGAGCTCCAGGTGACCACCAGACAAGGCGGGCTCTACCAGCTCCACTAAGCAGTCAGGTCACAGCCTGCAGGGGCCCAGGGAACAAGAGGGCGACTGGGTGCCACCCAGATGCAGCCCCAGGACTCACTCCCCTCCTCCTTCCTGCCCCGGCGAGGTGCACCGACAACAATTCCTGGCTGCTTATGTATTCAATCTCTTCGGCCCCAGCTATCAGAGGAAATGACCACACCAGCCTCGCTGCCGGCTTCCCCGGAAACAAAAGCGCATTTCATCCCCAAGTGACCTCCGCGCCCCTCCGGCCAGTCTCCCTCGGGGGATGGGCACAGGGTTGGGGGTAGGGTGGGGAGCAGCACTGAATCCAGAAAGGCGACTATACGCCCCCCGCCCCGCTTCCACTCCAGCCCCCTCTCACTCACCCTCCCCCCCAGAGCTCCGCAAAACTCGGGCTCCTGTTCCCACAGCCCCGCAGGATCCTGGCTCCAGCTCCAGCCCGACTCCCAGCCCCTCCCACAGCCCAGCAGAATCCCGGCTCTGAACGCCCCCCAGCCCCGAGGATTCAGACTCTGCACCCCCCTCCCAACCCCGCAGGACCCAGGCTCTGTGCCCCCACCCACCGCAGCCCCTGAGGATCCGGGCTCTGCGCCCCTCCAGCCACGCAGGACCCGGGCTCTGCTCCCCACCCCTCTAACCCGTACTGATCCGGGCTCTGCGGGCCCCCAGCCCCTAAATATCCGGGCTCTGCGCCCACCCCCACCCGAGCCCCTACTGATCGGGGCTCTGCTCCCCACCCCTCCAGCCCCTACTGATGCGCGCTCTGCGACTCCCCCAGCCCCTACTAATCCGGGTTCTGCGACCCTCCAGCCCCTAAGGATCCGGGATCTGCGCCCCCCCCCCCCAGCCCCTAAAGATCCGGGCTCTGCTCCCCACCCCTCCCGCCCCTACTGATCCGCGTTCTGCGACCCCCCAGCCCCTAAGGACCCGGGCTCTGCTCCCCACCCCTCCAGCCCCTAAGGACCCGGGCTCTGCGGACCCCCATCCCCTGAGGATCTGGGCTCTGCGCCGCCCCCAGCCACTAAAGATCCGGGCTCTGCGCCCCCGCCCCACCCCAGCCCTTAAGGATACGGGCCCCGCCCCGCCCCCAGCCCCGCAGGATCCCTGGGCCCCGGGGAGCGGGCGCCGCGCTCTTACCCGCCAGCCCGCCGCCGCCACCGTCGCCCGCGTGGCCCTTCCTGCGCTGCAGGACGAAGAAGGGGTTTGCGCGCTCGATGACCCACAGCGCTCCGGCCAGCAGCACCTCCTCGGGGTTCACCCACATGCTCGCGGCCGCCGGCTCCGCACCCCGCGCTCACCAGCCGGCGCCCCGCGGCGCCCGGAGCCCCCCGCAGCCCGACGACCCCCTGGGCGCGGCGAGCCGCATCCTCCCGGCCGCCCGGCTCGGGCCCCGGCGGGGCGCGGGGGCGCACGGCGCAGAGCGAGCCCCGAGCCCCCCGCGCCCTCCCCGCCCTGCGGCCCGGCTGCGCGCAGCGAGGACGCGCGGTCACGGCGGAGCGAGGGCGGCGGCGCGGCTCCGGGGGCGCGGGGTCGGGCGGGCGCTGCGGGGCCGAAGCGGGCAGATGCGGCGGGCACGGCGCCCCACGCCCATGCCAGCCCGGACTCCGCCTGCTCGGGGCGGGGAGAGCGCGGGGGGCGGGCGCCCGGGGCTGACACCGCCCCTCTCCCGGCTGCGCGGCTGCGGGCGGCGACCCCGCGGTGCCCGCGTCGGGGCGCAGCCAATGGCGGCCGCTGTTTTTGTTGCCGGCGCCGCCGCCCGGCCCCGCCCCGCCCCGCCGCTCCTCGTCCTGAAAGCGCATTACATCACCCCTCACCGCGACCTAGCCGGGAGCCCTGCCTGCACCCCATTGCAGGCTGCCACCCCTCTGGCTACAACCCGGCTGTCCGCCAGCTGCACTCCGGCTCCACCCTGGCTCCACCCCGGCTACTCCTCGGTTACCCCCCAAGATGGACCTCGGATGCCCGCCATCCTCTCCCACCCCGCTACACCCTAGCTGGCCCCCCTAATGTACCCCAGTTGCACCCTGGCGTCCAGGCCTGCAACTCCCATATGGATAGGTTACTGGGGGTACGCACAGCAAACCGGCTCCACGCCCGGGCTCCTTCCTCTTCCCTGCCTGGTGGCTCTTAGGGCACCCACCTGCCCATTTACCTGGTGACCTTTCTCTCCTTTTCATGCAGCCCAGAGAAAGATTCTATCTGTGTACCAAGCTCTGCTCAGGCCCCTGGACAGCCCGGGGAAGTCTTCCTTTCCCAAGTGACAAATGGTTATCTCAGTTGCTGTGGCTCCCGGAGGCTCCCAGGATGGTGGCCACGAATTGCAGATGGCAGGGTGCACTGGGCCAGCCTCCTTCAGGAGCGGCCTCCTCGGAGCCTGAGGCCTCTTGCCTTCTGATCTCTGCAGGAAGGAGACTCTCCCCCTGCGCTCTCACACCCTTGGGTGACATGTTAGACCTCACTGCACACAGTAAGTGAGCACAGACTCAGAAATAACACTGGACACCTAGGTCTCAGTGCAGTGCCTCCAGGCACAAACTCTCCTGCAAATCAAAGCAAGTGAGATGACAGACAGACAGCTCACCAGGGAGGGAGCTGCCTTGCCATGCGAGGTCCAGGCTTGATCTTACAAGACATCATTCACTTGGGAGATGGTGTGGCATCAGGGGAAACACCAGTGAGAGCTGCGGTATTTCCCCCTCCATCTCTCTGTCTCAAAAGCTGAATGATGGGGGGGGGTCACTAGAGCAGTGCATTGTGTGTGCAGGGTCCAGCTCAAAAACAAACAAAAGACTGCAACCAGGTACATGTAAAAATTACATTCACAATAGTTCACATGACTTTTCAGTTTGTGTTTCCATAGATATTGATTGCATTTGATGTAAATAGAAAAATTTTAAATGCTATCCAATGCCTTCAAGTTAAATTCGGGCGTGTCCTTATCTTAGTGCTCAAAGCTGTGCCTTTGAACCCTGGCCAAGGGACAGCAGGGCTGCCTGGCATGGAGGAAGGATTTGACTTGCTACTGATGAGTTAGATTAGGGAAAAAAACTGCACTATGCTTACAGCAGAAGTAAAACCTGAAGCTGAATTTGCATAGGAAGGATTAGGGGCAGAAACGCACATACACACCTTTGTTTCTGCTCACCTTTTGCCTAGCAGACAAATAACAGGGCTCCAGACCTGTTCCACAGAAGACATACTTGCAGGGTAATCCCATCATCATGCAGAAAGCCAGGCAAACTGATGGCCTCTGTTTTTGTCACAGCCCGTCTGGCTTTCAGTAACAGTGAGATATAGAGAAGTTCTAGCCCTCCTTCCACTCCTGTCTGTCTCCCCTGAGACAAAGGCATGGAAAGTGGAGCTGAGCATGGCTCCCCACCTCCCCAGCCTCCAGCCTGCACTCCCAAGACTTGCTTTCTACTCCTGCAGCAGCTGGTGTGGCCATGCTTAGCATTCTGAGGCAGATCCACACCTGATTTGATACTTCTATTCCTGGCCAAGAGTGACAAATAATTTTATTTATTTAAAAATGTATTGCCACCAGGGTTTTCACTGGAGCTACAAGATGAATCTACCACTTCCAGTGGTCCCTCTTCCCCCATCATTTTTTGGTTTTTTTGCTAGGATAGAAAAAAAATTGAGAGGGGAGGAGGACATGGAGAAGGAGAGAGAAAGAAAGAGCCTACAGAAGAAGACTTCCGGAGGCGGAGCTACGAGCAGCAGATCGCTTTCTCTCCTCTCCTCTCCTCTCCCGGATCAACTAGGAATACCAAAGGAGACCACCCGGACCGAAACAAGACAGGACTAGAATGACCACAGAAACCCAGTAAATCACCCGTGAGTACAAACACGCGTGGCTGGTGACAGAGAGGAGAGAGGGGCCTAAGGAGAGATTAAGTGACTGCTAACAGTTCGACAGTTTGTCAGTGGAGACACCACCTCCAGTCTGCTCCACCAACAAGGGGACAGCTGAAAGGAGGAAAGGACTTCCCAGAGACTCACCAAGTACAACTCTGAGTCTCCATTGCTACTACCCTCAGAATCTGGAGCAGCAACAGGGAGGGACACCAGGGCACAGAGATCTAACCGGGAAACTCAGGAGAAGACCTATACCTCGGTGGCATAGCTGAAGGGCTGTGAAAGTCTCTTTGCATAACCACTGGATTATCTCTGCCACACCCTGCTTTATTTCTTGGTCAGGAGTCATTGATTAAGCCAAGAAGCCTATTGATAGTTTAAAAGCCCTCAGGCTACCATAGCCTACAGGGGGAAAAAAAAGGCTTTTACACCACTGAACTCCAACTCAGGGATTGAAAAACCTCTTAACTTATATAAAATGGTTAAAACAACAAGAAAAAATAATGGAGACTCGAACCAGGACAAGAGTCCAACTAAAAGTCCTCCAGAGGGCAAAGCACAAAACAACGAGTTCAACATCCAAACATTAGCTAAGGAAATAATAACAGGAGTGAGTAAAGAATTTGAAAAAATTGTAATCAGAACTGCAGGAACAACAAATGAGAATATGGAAGAAAATTCTAATTATCTCATGGTTATTAGAGAGCTGAAAGCTGAAATTGCTGAGCTAAGAAGGCAACTAGCTGAACAAGCTAAAACAGTATCAGAGCAGGGCAACAAAATAGATGAACTCCAGAAAGCAGTAGAGGGCAGAGAGAATAGAATCAATGAGGCTGAAGACAGAATTAGCAAGATTGAGGATGAATTAGAGACAACTAAAGAAGAAGTAAGAGATCTCAAAAAGAGATTAAGAGATGCTGAAAACAACAACAGAGTCCTATGGGATGACTTCAAAAGAAACAATATACGCATTATTGGCTTACCAGAGGAAGAAAGAGAAGGGGAGGAAGAAAGCGTTCTCCAGGCCATAATAGCTGAAAATTTCTCTAGTCTAGACAACACCAAAGACATAAAGATTCAAGAAGCCCAGAGGGTCCCAAACAGAATTAACCCAGACCTAAAGACACCAAGACATGTCATACTTAGATTGGAAAGGAATAAGGATAAAGAAAGGATCCTCAAGGCTGCAAGAGAAAAACAAAGAGTCACCTACAAAGGAAAACCCATAAGATTAGCAGCAGACTTCTCCATACAAACACTACAGGCCAGAAGAGAATGGCAAGATATCTATCGAGTGCTCAATGAGAAAGGCTTTCAGCCAAGAATACTATATCCTGCTAGACTGTCATTCAGACTAGATGGAAGCATCAAAACCTTCTCAGACAAGCAACAGTTGAAGGAAGCAACCATCACCAAGCCTGCCTTGAAAGAAGTTCTGAAAGGTTTCCTATAAACAACCAGACCACCACAAATAGAACATATATCAAAACACTCTAAAACTCTACAAGAATGGCGTTAAAATATCTTCAATCTTTGATATCAATAAATGTGAATGGCCTGAATTCACCTATTAAAAGACACAGAGTAAGAAGATGGATCAGAAAACACAACCCAACAATATGTTGTCTACAGGAAACTCACCTAACGCAACAAGACAAACACAGACTTAAAGTGAAAGGATGGAAAACTATCATTCAAGCCAATGGCCCACAAAAAAGGGCAGGAACAGCTATTCTCATATCTGACATGACAGACTTTAAAATAGATAAGATTAAAAAAGATAGGAATGGACACTACTTAATGCTCAGAGGATCAGTCAATCAAGAGGACTTAACAATTATTAATATCTATGCACCCAATGAGAAGCCATCTAAATACATCAAACTTCTACTGAAAGAGCTACAGCAATATATTAACAGTAACACAATCATAGTAGGGGACTTCAACACCCCACTATCTCAACTTGACAGATCATCCAGGAAGAAAATCAGTAAAGACATAAGGGAGCTAAATGAAGAGATAGATAACCTAGAACTATTGGACATTTTCAGAGTCATTCAGAGCAAGTTGTGGTATATATACACAATGGAATACTACTCAGCTGTAAAAAATGGTGACTTCACCGTTTTCAGCCCATCTTGGATGGACCTTGAAAAAATCATGTTGAGTGAAATAAGTCAGAAACAGAAGGATGAATATGGGATGATCTCACTCTCAGGCCGAAGTTGAAAAACAAGATTAGAAAAGAAAACACAAGTCGAACCTGAAATGGAATTGGAGTATTACACCAAAGTAAAAGACTGTGGGGTGGGTGGGTGGGTGGGGAGAATACAGGTCCATGAAAAATGATGAATGAAATAGTGGGGGTTTTATTGCTAAATGGGAATCTGGGGAATGTTATGCATGTAAAAAAAAAAAAAAGAAGTAGAAACGCAAAGCAGAAATTGACTGAGTTTGGAGTATGGCACCAAAGTAAGAAAGCAGAAGTATACTAGAGTTTGCAGTGAGTACCTCCCTAATACTTCCTCTCCACTTTTCCAAGCTTTGGGTCCATGATTGCTCAACAATTTGTTTGGCTTTGTATGTTAACTCTCTTTTCAGTCACCAGGTTCCAGGTATCATCAGGATGCCGGCCAGACTTCCCTGGATTGAAGACACCACAAATGTGTCCTGGAGCTCAGCTTCCCCAGAGACCCATCCTACTAGGGAAAGAGAGAGGCAGACTGGGAGTATGGACCGACCAGTCAACGCCCATGTTCAGCGAGGAAGCAATTACAGAAGCCAGACCTTCTACCTTCTGCAACCCTCAATGACACTGGGTCCATGCTCCCAGAGGGATAGAGAATGGGAAAGCTATTGGGGGAGGGGGTGGGATATGGAGATTGGGCGGTGGGAATTGTGTAGAGTTGTACCCCTCCTACCCTATGGTTTTGTTAATTAATCCTTTCTTAAATAAAAAAATAAAAAATTAAAAAAAAAAAAAAAAAAAAAAAGAAAGAGCCTACAGACCTGCTTCATGACTTGTGAAGTTTCTCCCCTGAAGGTGGGGACCTGGAGCTTGAACCCAGATTTTTGTGCATGGTTAAGGGTGTGTGTGTGTGACCAATCGTTTCGTTTTTTTCTTCAGTAGGTGCCAAAATGCTATTTACTTACATACGTCGAACAATCATTCATTCAGCATGCAATTAGTGAGTGCCTACTATATTCTAGACCGTGAGGGAATAAGACGTGAACAAAACATACAGAAATCTTGAATGAAATTATGTATGTAATGTTAATTTAAAAAAAAAACCCTCACCAATTTATAAAACTTGCTTTGAGAACAAGACTGGACACCAGGAAGAAAGAAGATAACATATTAATTCCTTAGCTATTCTCCAGTTTCTTGGAAAAGGTAGAACACTTTCTCTGCAGGAAATCAGGGCTTCCGGTACTGTAATAAGTGGTGACAACCTGCAGTAAGTAGATGGGACATTAGCATGATCAGAAAAACTGCAGAGTTTCAGGCAGCTTGGTGGTCGTATTCGGCACCCAACTTAGTGGTTCACTCGATTTGCCTTTTTGTCTGTTTGTTGGCTTGTTTGCTTTTCTAAAAAGACAATCACATGTACCCACACTAGAAATAGCAAAACAACACAATCCAACCAGTGCCTCAATGAAATAGGGCATTTTAGCTTCCAGTCATTTGCACTGGTCTTGAGCCCAAAGGTTGTCTCTGAGCACATGGAGTGGAAGACCATTCCACAGCAGTCCTGTGCAGCTGGGCTTCCTGTGTCTCACTGAAACCCGCCCCCTTCCCCAGTGGATAACAGCAGTAGAGAACCTTGGGAACCTTGGAGCCTTGGTGCCATCAGTTGTCTTACCCTTCATGGGCAGAGCCCACTGACGCACAGTTGAGAAGGTGGTAATTTGCCTTTGGTCTGGAGAGCCCCACCTCTCTCTTCCTATGTCCTGTCCTGGGACCTGCTTCTTCACCTCCACAAACCTCTTCCCTCACTCACCACATGCTCTCCAGAACCCCTCCACTCTGCCTTCTCAGGATGGGCCCCAGACTTGGAAATAGCATGGAGTCCTGGGAACCTTGCCCCATTCTCCTACTCCCCTCCCACCTCCCGACTGCTGTGTCTGTCCACCTCTTTAAGTCCCAGGGCTCCAGTCCACTGCACTGCCCCTCAGTCCTAAGGGTGTTCACCTGGGTCCCAAGGGGTGAGAATCCATTTGCCCATGCTAGGCTGGTGAGACAGCACACAGGACTAGCATGCCAGGGGCACCAGGCACCAAATAATGCCACAGCTGAGCAGTGCTTTGTTCTATCATGAAAACAAATGAATAAACCTTTTTTTTCTTTACAAGAACAAATAAAAGACAAGGCTTCTTCTAGTCTTCCAGTGGAAGGTAGCTCACTAACCATCACCATTCCTTAAAGAAACGCCCAGACTGCTGGGAGCCACCTATAAGCTGTAAGGGCAAGGGGATTCTTGTGTCCTGAGCGACAGGAGGAAGGCTGACCAGATGGGATGGGAAGAGAACCTATTCTGAAGGCCTTAGGCCTTGCAGTGACTTTGATACCAGCCCTGGGGATAGAGGGCAGTGACTATCCCAGCTGGAAAAACTGGCTTGGCAGGTGATGACACCGAGTTTGCTTCTTGTAGCTTTAAGAAGCAAACAGACTTGCAGCGTGGATCACGCTGTGTGTACTGGCAACCTTTGAACACTGTGGACTTTAGCCAAAGTCACTGAAACAGGAAAGGAGAAGGGACATGAAGGAGGAGTCCCTGGAAGCAGCCAGCCATAGGCACAGCTCACGCTGGAAATCTAGTTCCTCTTGTTTATGATTTCATTGTCGCCCCGCTGGCTCACTTTGTTGTAAGGCAAGAGTATAATTTAAATAAAATGTGTTAATCGACTGTTTGTGCTTTTTTCAAGGCTTCAAGGCTTCCAGTCAGTAACAGGCTACTAGAGATTAAAGTGTGTATGTGTGGGAGTCGGGCGGTAGCGCAGCGGGTTAAGTGCACGTGGCACAAAGCGCAAGGACCGGCTAAGGATGCCGGTTTGAGCCCTGGCTCCCCACCTGCAGGGGAGTCACTTCACAGGCAGTGAAGCAGGTCTGCAGGTGTCTATCTTTCTCTCCCCTTCTCTGTCTTCCCCTCCTCTCTCCATTTCTCTCTGTCCTATCCAACAACGATGACATCAATTAACAACTACAACAACAATGAAAAACAACAAGGGCAACAAAAGGGAAAAATAAATAAATATAAAAAAAAGAAAAAAAAAGTGTGTGTGTGTGGGGGGGTCACTGGGGCCAGTGTGGACTGTCTATTGCACAGGGAGGGGGCAGAACACACAGCCCCTCCCCCAACCTCCTTCTTTGTTCAAGGGTCAGCAGTAGTGTGATTCCAAGGGGGACAGAGCCTTCACAATCTGCCCTGCAGTGGCACCCCTCACCTAAGGCCGGCCAACCTGTCGAGTTCTGAGATGCCATGGATGTTAAAGATGAATAAAACAACGCAAGGCAGAACTTGGATTGGGCTTGGTGTATTGCACCAAAGTGAAGGACTCTGTGGAGTGGGGCAGGGAGCTTTCAGGTCCTGGTACAGGATGCTGTAGGAGGACCTAGGTGGGGTGTCATAGTGTTTTGCAGAAAACTGAGAAATTTTACACATGTACCAACAACTGTATTTACTATTGTAAATCAATTCTTCTTCTAGCGTTTGCCCTTCTTCCGTAGCCAGTCAACAGTGTCAGGTTGAGCCTGATGTCAAGTTTCGAGACCTCCTTTGAATCTGGAGAGGTGGCAGTCGTTGACTATGTGGGTCATAGTCTGTCTGGAGCCGCAGGGGCAGTTTGGGTCGTCTCTGGCTCCCCAGCGATGGAACATAGCGGCGCACCGGCCATGGCCTGTTCGATAGCGATTGAGGAGGGCCCGATCATAACGTGCTAGGTCAAAGCCGGGTTGACGCTTGCAGGGGTCTGTGATGAGATGTTTGTTCTTGACCTCAGCTGACTGCCAACTCTGTTTCCAAGAGTCTGGAACAGAGAAGTTCAGTGTAGGCATAGGGGACCAGATTGGGTGACGAGACATCAAGCGTTGGACAGGGTGGGCGAAGATATCCGCGTATATTGGCAAGTCCGGTCGAGCGTAGACGTGGGAAATGAACTTAGATGATGCCGCATCCCGAGGAATATCTGGCGGGGCGATGTTGCTAAGAACTGGCAGCCATGGAACTGGGGTGGAACAGATGGTTCCAGAAATGATCCTCATGGAGGAATATAATTTGGAATCGACCAAGTGGACATGGGGGCTACGGAACCATACTGGGGCACAGTATTCTGCAGTGGAATAGCATAATGCCAGAGATGATGATTGTAGTGTGGAAGCGCTCACGCCCCATGAGGAGCTGGCCAGTCTTGCAATGATGTGATTCCTCGCGCCCACCTTTCTGCAGTTTTTATGAGATGTTCGTGAAATGACAGAGTGTGATCGAGAGTAACGCCAAGATAGACTGGCTGGACTTCATGCCGGATTCTCGTATCATCAAGCTACACATTAAGCAATTAATCCCCCCAATAAGAGAAATCAAACAATGTTGTAAATCATTAATCCCCCCCAATAAGAAAAATTTTAAAAAAGGGCATCTGTCCGTTAAAAATAAACTACTTTAATACAGTATGTTTATGAAATAAAGCCTGTTAGGAGCCAAAATAAATAAATCAATCAGTAAAACAAGATGACGATTCCTGATTCAGCAACTGCATCCCGCCCCTCTGCGGAATCTTGAGCACCTCTGTGTCCTGGTTGCGGGGGTGAGAGTGGATGCAGACCAGGCAGGACCACACAGACCTTGCTCAGGAACTGCTTGTCCTAAAGGACGGGCGAGTTGAATGTCCTGCGGTCAAGGAAGGCTCTGACCACAGGTGCAAAGTCATGGCTTTCAACCTCCAGTTGCCAGTTGCCAGAGGCTAGTGGTGTCCAGGCTCCAGCCCAGTCTGTGCCCAGTGTCTGAGCCCCACCTGCTGAGTGTCTGACCTGGGGGCAGATTTGAGAAAAGGCCTCTCAGACACTGCTGAGCAGGTTGTCTTGAGCTCCTAGTTCACATGCAAAAAAAACTACACTCAGGAAAGGAGGGTCACTATAGGCTTGGAAGTCAGTCTTTTTTTTCCCCACCAGGGTTATTGCTGGGGTTTGGTAGCTGCATGAAGAATCCACTGTTCCCAACAAATTTTTGTTTCCTCTTTTTTTTACTTTGATAGGACAGACAGAAATTGAGAGAGGGGAGAGGGAGATAAAGAGGGAGAAAGAGAAACACATGCAGCCCTGTTTTACTGCTCCTGAATCTTCCCCTCTGCAAGTAAGCATTGAGGGGTCTTGAACCTGGTTGCTGGCGCATGACAATGTGTTTATAATGTGTTTACTCAACTGGGTACACCACCGCTGGTCCTTTCCTTCAGGAGACCATGACATCCTCACTTCTAAGTTGGCTCTTTTCCCTCTTTTTCTCCTCCGATTCTGTGCCAGTCACATTGCTCCCAAGCCTCCACACAGTGCATACAGTTGAATGACTATGCTTTCCTAGCCACTGTCTGTCACGGTGCTCAGAACTGAGTCACCAGCCTGTCCTGGAGACGTGGGGACAGAGGGAAGGGCTCAGTGAGTGTGGCCTAGTCCCCACAAACTGGTTAGAGAATTGTCAGAGTGAGGAGACAGCAGCCCAAGAGGTGAGTCTGCAGGTAGAGTGCATTCCTTGCAAGAGTGAGGCCCCAGCACCACATCTGACGGAGTAGAGTGGTTCTCTCTCTCTCTCTCTCTCTCTCTCTCTCAATCAATAAATAAAATCTTTAAAAAAAAAAAAAAGTAGTGAGGTGAGATCTCCCAAGCCAGACCTCCCACAGCCTTGGTCTTACAGAGAAGCTATACACAATTTGTGTCTAAGGACTAGATACTCTTGAGTGTGTGTCATTTTGTATTACATGAATAGAGCACACTTGGTTTTTTTAGCCCTGGAAAACCCTGGTGATTGAAATTACTACCTTTGGATTTTAATTATGAGAGAGGGAGAGAGGGAGGGAGGGAGGAAGAGAGAGAAAGAGAGAGAGAGAGAAAGAGAGAGAGAGAGAGAGAGAGGGAGAGGGAGAGGGAGAGGGAGAGGAAGAATTATAAAACTAGGATTGAAGAGCTCCAGGGACTGGTTTCGTCTTCCTCTCTCTCCCTCCTCTACTCCCTCCTTCTCCCCTTCCTGCCTTCACTCTCCCCCTCCTCAGAACCTCTGTATATTTGATTTCCTTTTCCTTTTTTTCTTTCTATTTTTGTCTCCAGCGTTATCACTGGGGCTCAGTGCCGGCACTACAAATCCACTGCTCCTGACTCATGAGCTCTCCGTGGTTCTGTCTGTCCAGCCCCACTTTTCAGCTCCTGACTCATCTCACCTTGTCCAGGTGTTTCTGGAGATGGCTCACCCAAGCAGGCACGAGGCTCACCGGCTGTGCAACTGATCTTTTACAGAATCTCATGGAAGCTAACTTTGACTATAAGTCAGTCATTTGGAGAGTTGGGGCATGACTTGACCTCCAGAGACTCTCCAGCAGCTGGAGAGTATCAGGTGTCTTCTGGCTTCGCCCCACTCCCCACCTCCCCGCTTCACACAAGCCAATCAGCCAGTTCAGTGGAGGTACAGGGTCTTCAGGATGGAGACTAGGTGGCACGCCCACCTCTAGAACACAGCCTCACCATCTCATCAAAGATAGGGTTTTTTTTCCATTAAAAAATAGCCTCATCACCTGACCAAAGATAGTTTCTTTCCCACAGACCTGCTCTTCTGTCAGTGACTCCTTTGTCTGTTTTCTCTTTTGTTAAAAATGCCACCACTAGGGATTCTTTAATCACTGCAAGTCATAGTACCAAGTGTGTAAGCAGTAGGCAAAAAGCTGACGGGACGCTGATGTGAGGTGACAGTGGTGCTGTGCGCCTGCCTATAAGCTAATAAACGGACGCACCCCTTCTTTTTTTTAAATAGAAGAATTGTGGGGGCCTGGTAGTGGCACACCTAGTTGGGGTCACATGTTACAGTGCTCAAGGACCCAGGTTTGAGCCCCTGGTCCCCACCTGTAGGTGAAAGCTTCACAGGTGGTGAAGCAGGTCTGCAGGTATTCCTCTTTCTCTCTCCCTCTCTATCTTCCCCTTCCCTCTCAATTTCTGGCTGTCTCTAGCCAATAAATAAAGATAAATAGATAGTGAAATAAATAAAAATAGAAGGCAACCTTGGGGGCAGGTGGTGGTTCGCCCAGTTAAGTGCACATAGTACTAAGCACAAGGATCTGGGATCGAGACCCCACTCCCCAACTGCATGAGGGACACTTTCACAAGTGAATCAGATCCATAGGTGTCTATCTTTCTCCCTCTCTCTCTCTCTCTCTCCTCTCTTGCTTTCTCTCGGTCCTATCCAATAAAATGGAAAAAGTAGCCTCCAGGAGCAGTGGATTTGTGGTGCCAGCACTGAGTCCCAGAGATAACCCTAGAAGTAAAATAAATAAATAAAAAGTAACCTTTTGTCATCTGAGGACAAGAGTGCAAGAATGACTATTTTTAAAATTTAATTCTGAATAAAAGACTTATATTTAGACAGGTCTTTCTTTAATGAAAGAAGATGTTTAGTTTTACACAGATTCCAACTCGAGACTTCAGGACTCAAGACTCCATTGTTCCTGCCTCATCTGTGTTTTTATTGTGCTGACACTCTACCTATAAAAGTAGCACTTCCGGGAGTCAGGCGGTAGTGCAGTGGGTTAGGCGCACATGGTGCAAAGTGCAAGGACCGGCATAAGGATCCTGGTTTGAGCCTCCAGTTCCTCACCTGCAGGGGAGTCGCTTCACAGGTGATGAAGCAGGTCTGCAGGTGTCTATCTTTCTCTCCCCCTCTCTGTCTTCCCTTCCTCTCTCCATTTCTCTCTGTCCTATCTAACAATGATGACATCAATAACAACAATAATAACTACAACAACAATAAAAAATAACAAGGACAATAAAAAGGGAAAAATATAAAAAATAAATATAATAAAAACAACAAAAAGGGAAAAATATAAAAAATAAATATACTAAAAAATTAAATATAAATTTTTTTAAAGTAGCATTTCTGGGGGCCAGGTGGTGGCATACTGGGTTAAGCACACAGTACGAAGCACAAGGACCCACACAAGGAATCTGGTTCAAGCCCCTGGTTCTCCACCTGTAGGGGAGTCGCTTCACAAGTGGTGAAGCATATCTGCAGGTGCCTGTTTTTCTCTCCCCCTCTCTATCTTTCCCTCCTTTCTCAACTTTTCTCTGATATATATAGCCTCCAGGAGCAGTGGATTCGTAGTGCAGGCACTGAGCCCCAGCAATAACACTGGAGGAAAAGAAAAGAAAAGTAGCATTTCCCATCTTGAATCTCAAATCCGTGAAACATTTGTATGATAGGCTTGACCGAGTGGCTTAAAAGGGAGAGAAAACGTAAGTCAGCGGTGCCCACACAAAATCACAGGGTATGAGCCAAACCCTCCAGTCCATTAACTGTGTAAACAAGCCCACACCTTCTCAGAGCTTCTGTCAAGATAGCAGGTCAGGAAGCACGATCTGATCTAAGATGACAAATCTTCTGAGGACTTTGGGGAAGGAGGGGTAGCATTAAGCGAGAAAATGAACTCACTCACCCACATCCAGGAAGAACTGTAGAACCCAGTCACTTGATTTCCCCAGGGCCAGCTCTGGGCGGGTGCTGAGTGATTTTTATCAGAAGAAAAAGGTAAGAGCAGTCCTCACGCCTCTCCACACTCTGTCTCTAGGCCTTTATCACTGAGGTTTCTTTTACAGAAACTATTGCTCTCTAAATAGATCTTTTATTTCATCCATAAAATACAACCTAAATAGACATCTTCATCATAAAATTGCACTGGTGTGAATTTTGCTTTTTTTTTTTTTCTATCACTTGTGATCCCCTTATAGGCTGTGAAATGCAATCTTCCATAAAAGGAATGTGTTCAATCACACTGATTCTATTCCAGTGAAAAGTCTGGTTTGCTTTTAATGGGAATGACTCCATAAGTTGCATTGAAGTGCAGACACTCTATCCCAGAAGGAAACTTAACAGCATCACTTCTTTTCTCCCCTCACCCAGAGACAACCCTCATCCACCAAAGAACACAAAAGCAGAAGGCGCGCGTGAGAACAAAAATAAATCTCTAAGTGCTTCCTTATCCGCACACTGTGGTCCTTGGAATTTAATGCACGTCTTCATTGAGATGCCTTCAAGGAGAAATGCAAACTTCTCAACAAAGAGAGCTGATTGGTGGTTCCAGGAAGGAGCTGCCATAGCGAGCTCGGGCAGCGGGGCCCGTGTGGTGACGCACCTGGTTGAGTGCATATGTGACAATGTGCAAGGACCCAGGTTTGAGTCCCTGGTCCCCACCTGCAGGTGGAAGGCTTTGTGAGTGGTGAAGTAGTGCTTCAGGTCTCTCTATCTCTCCTCTATTTCCCCCTTCCCTCTTGATTTCTAGCTGCCTCTACCCAATAAATAATAAAAATAATTTAAAAAAAAAAAACAAAGCAAATTCTGATTAGAAAGAAGAGGAGAGGCACAGAGAGGGGCCTTAGGAAAGGCCCAGGGGGTGACATCATGGTGGCCGAGCCAGGAGACTGCTTCCACACAGGGGAGGAAGCAAATCTCACTTAGTAATTTCTCCCAAATACCTAAAACTCCAAATGCCTTTAAAAAAATTCTGGATAGAGAAATTGAGGGCAGAGGGAGGTAGAGAGGGAAAGAGACAGAGAAACACCGGCAGCTCTGCTTCATGGCTCACAAAGCTTCCCCCTGCAGGTGAGGACTTGGGGGTTTGAACCCGGGTCCTTGCTCATGGTAACGTAAATGTCTTTTGAGCCAAGATCTCATTTCAAAGAAACCATCATATATGTGAACTTAAGCATGTGTCAAATATGAATTACATGGCTTTTGTGGTGGCTTTATATGGGCAGGAGCAGAAAGATTGAAAACATTTAAACATTCTTCTAGCTGGCGAAAGCTTTGTTCCCAATGGCTCATCCAGGCTATTCCCAAGCATCTAAGGAGATGGAACATTGACTCTGAGTTGCCCAAAACTTGGAGCAGCATGTTACAATCTTACCTAAGCCTGGGAAGCAGGCCCCTCCCCTCGGTGAATGCGGGATGTACTTAGCAGGCAGTTTTCAGAGAGGTGACCTTTTCACTGTTTGAGAGCAGATACAGTTGCAGGCTTTGTGAACAAAGGAAGAAGGACCACTGTGTGGATGTAGCTTGATGCCTGACGACTTGGTTCATCACCCCCCCCCCACCTCCCCCAGGCTCCAAGAACTCACTGTGGTGAATTCCGCGCTTTATGTTCGCAGCAATCCTAGCAGCCTCCCAGCTAGAGCGTCCTGTGAGCGTGATGATCCGAGCTGCTACATTCTCCTGGCTCTGATTTGCCTCTGTCCAGGGCCGTCACAGTCAATAGAATCCAAAGGTCAGACTGACGAGTGAAATAAAATGTCATGTGAGTCATTCGATTCCATCAAAAAGTCAACGCTAAATCAGTTTTCCCTTCTCTCTCTCTCCCTCTCTCTGTCTTGCTGGATCCTGCATGCCCTATTCCACTGCTCCAGCTCCCCGCCCCCCCAACTTTCGGCCACATTATTTTTCCCATTCAGACAGAGACAGAGAGAGATAGAGACAAAAAGAGACCACAGCACAGGAGTTTTGCCTGGTGCCATGTCACTCCCATGTGATGCTAGGACTCAACCCCAATCTGTGCTCAAGGCAAGACATGCACCCTACCTGGTGAGCTACTGGTCTCTTTCGTTTTTTGTTTTTTTTTAATTTATTTATTTTTCCTTTTGTTACTTTTTTTTAAATTGTTGCTGTGGTTATTAGTTGTTGTTGTCGTTGTTGGATAGGACAGAGAGAAATGGAGAGAGGAGGGGAAGACAGAGAGGGGGAGAGAAAGACAGACACCTGCAGACCTGCTTCACTGCCTGTGAAGCGACTCCCCTGCAGGTGGGGAGCCGGGGGCTCGAACTGGGATCCTTACGCCGGTCCTTGCACTTGGCGCCATGTGCGCTTAACCAGCTGCACTACTGCCCGACTCCCTTCGCTCCTTTCTTCTTAAATGACATCTTCACAAAGTGAAATTTATTCTTGAAACACCTTGCCTGCTAATGAAGATTAAGGTTTATATATTAACAAACCCCATTGGTTTTTTTTTTTCCCCAAATCATTTTTTCAAGGAGTTAACGGCTTCTAGGACAATGGCGACGCACAGGTGCAAGCTCCCCTCCCCCCAGGACGTGTCTCCTCCACTCCCACTTCCCAGCTGAGGTCCTCCTCTGCCATGTGTGTCCATTCTTTCCTTGTTTTTCTTTTTTCTTCTTTTTTAAAATTAGTTTCTTTTTTAATATTTATTTATTCCCTTTTGTTGCCCTTGTTGTTTTATTGTTGTAGTTATTATTGTTGTTGTTATTGCTGTCATTGTTGTTGGATAGGACAGAGAGAAATGGAGAGAGGAGGGGAAGACAGAGAGGGGGAGAGAAAGACAGACACCTGCAGACCTGCTTCACTGCCTGTGAAGTGACTCCCCTGCAGGTGGGGAGCCGGGGCTCGAACCGGGATCCTTCTGCCGGTCCTTGTGCTTTGTGCCACCTGTGCTTAACCCGTTGTGCTGCCACCCAACTCCCTCTTTCCTTGTTTTTCTTAAGGACCACCTATAAGTGAGGTCGTCCAGTATCTGTGGTTCTCTTATGCCCAGAAGTTCAAGTCCTGATCTCACGCAAAGTAGACCAGAATCACATGCAATCGCAAGAGCCTTTATTAGGAAGCTTAAGCTTAGGCCACTGATACCCTTCCAAGCAAGGGGAAAGTCACTTGTCGTCCCCTTCACTTGTCGTCCCACCTTTTTATAGTTATCACAGGGTGAGCACAGGTGGAAATAACCACACGGAACAAGGAACAATTGGCTTTGGGTCAACAGCTGCTCTCAATATTCAGGGCTTTTCTTCAACCTCACAGTTCTTAACTCATTTAACTGATTTCTTCCAGATCCACCCAAGATGTAGCACAGGAGAAGACTTCCATCTTTGATGGCTCGATAGTCTCCCATTGTGCATATAGACCACGACTTAGCCACGTGTCTGTTATTGGGCACTTGATGCCTCCAAACTGAGGCTATGACCAACTGAGCTGCTCTGAACATGGGAGTCCAGAGATCTCTGTGAGTAGGCGGATTTGCTTCCTTTGACTACATCGCTAGGGAGATCTATTTCTAGTGCTTTGAGAGTTCTCCAGACTGTTTTCACAGTGGTTGGATCAATTTGCATTCCCACCAGCAGTGTAAGAGGGTTCCTTCCCCCCACTTCCTCGCTAATATTTGTTTCTGTCCTTTCGAATGTTTGACATTCTCACAGGTGTAAAGTGCCATCTTAGTGTTGTCTTTATTTGCATTGCTCTGGTAGTCAGTGACTTTCAGCATTTTCTCATGTCTGTTGGCCTTCTGGGCATCTTGCTTGGTGAAGAGTCTGACCAGGTCCTCTCTCCATTTTTCAACAGAGCTGTTGCAAACTCTGCATTTATCCTAAAAAACAGTCCACAATTCACAGCAGGACACTCACTATGAAGGAGCTGTGTTTTTTTTCTTTTAAAAATATTTATTTACTAACATGAGGGAGACAAATAGGAAAAAAACATTATTCTGGTGGATGCATTGCCAGGGGTTGAATTCAGGGCCTCATGCTTGAAGGTCTAACACTTTTCCCACTGCACCTTCTTCTCCCAGGATTTCTGGATTATTAACTTTTAACTTTATTTTATTGGATAGAACACGAAGGAGAGAGGGGGGAGGTAGAAAGAGAGAAAGAGAGAGAGAGACAGAGAGACCCCCACAGCCCTGCTTCACCACTCATGAAGCTTTCCCTCTGCAGGTGGGGACTGGGGGCTTGAACCTGGGTTGTTATGTATGGTAATACATGCACTTAACCTGCTGTGCCACCACCCGGCCCCTCTAGAAGAGTCTTCATTCACACTAACGTGACTGTATGCAGGTAGTGATGATGACGTGATCTAAGGAAATTTGCTGAAAGTGATCCGCTCAACACCCCCAAGTGCTCAGTGAAGGAGATGTGAAGGAAGGTGACACGAGACACACGCACAATGTCCCACCAGTCGGCCAGAAGAACACAGGAAACCTCACCACCTGCGACAACACGGGTTAATATACAGGGGCTCGTGTTGAATGTAATACATTAGAACGAGGAAGACAAATTTTAGATAGTCTTAGGTGTGGAGGGTGTAAAGAAACAAAAGAACAGACAGGAACAATTCAAAGTGAAGGAGATGGTCTTTTTAAAAAATTTATTTATTTATTTGAAAAAGGAGACATTAACAAAACCATAGGTCAAGAGGGGTACAATTCACACAATTCCCACCACCAGAACTCCGTATCCCCTCCCCCCCATAGCTTTCCTGTTCTTTATCCCTCTGGGAGTATGGACCCAAGGTCATTGTGGGGTGCAGAAGGTGGAAGGTCTGGCTTCTGTAATTGCTTCTCCGCTGAACATGGGTGTTGGCAAGTTGATCCATACTCCCAGCCTGCCTCTCTCTTTCCCTAGTGGGGCAGGGCTCTGGGGAAGTGGAGCTCCAAGACACATTGGTGGGGTTGTCTGTCCAGGGAGGTCTGGTCGGCATCATGCTGGCATCTGGAAACTGGTAGCTGAAAAGAGAGTTAACATACAAAGCCAAACAAATTGTTGAACAATCATGGACCTAAGGGCTGGAATAGTGCAGATAAAGTGTTGGGGGTACTCACTGCAGACTATTGTGTATTTTTGCTTTCAAGTATATATTTTGCCCTAGTTTATGGATACCTGTGAACATATGCTCTTATCTCACGGGACCTGTCTGTATCTAGGATTTGGGACTTTGTTAGAAAGTGAACCGCCTGGAATGGAATTAGAGAATACTATGAAAGGGAAGGTCTCACCCAAGTAATGAAGCTGAAGGGTCGTCATTCCATACCTGAAGTCTCTGGACACAGTCTGAAGTGAAGCATGCTGAGGTGATACTTGTTGCGCTGATTAGGTTGGGATCGGCGGATGCAATATTGTTTGGTATGAATTAAGAGAGGCATGCAGGAAAGTATTCCCTACCCTAAGGTTCCAGGACTGGGGAAATATAAGCTCTAGAGTGGAAATGGATGGTCTTTTTTAAAAGCAATCTGAGTTCACGTGCTAATCAGCTATTCTGACTGATCAAGTCATTTTTCTGACTCTAAAACAGACCCATCACCGGTTCCACTGCTGTTCTCACTGACTTGGCTGCTGGCAAGCTCTGGCCAAATCAACTTCCTGCTGTGGCATCTAACACTGATAGAGGACAGGGCTCTTTAATTAAGCCAGCAGCTTACAGGGTTTGTCAAGAATCCGGACTCTTCTAGACACTTCTCATTAGGCAGGAAATTGGTCAGCTTGACTCATGATTTAAGTGTCATTCAGCGGGTTCTCCAGGGTGACTTTCCTCTTTTCTGCCACTGGTGCAGACAGGACAAACAGCTCATCAGGGAGGTGAGACACCCCCCCCCCCACACACACACACCACGACTGTGTACCCCAGCTCTGCAGGATGCCAGCCCAGGTTTAAGCGGGCTCCTCAGGAGGGAGCCAGAGAAGAGCGCACAGCACCTGGACAGCCCAGGCACAGCCTGTCACTGCGACTTCCAGGATGAGCATGAGACTGAGCACATCATGGGGTGGGGACCACATGGGGCCAGCAAGAAACAGAAAGGACTTCTGGTCTCAGGGGGTGACTCTGGGCTTAGTTTATCGCTATAGCTTTATTCTTCTATAACTCAAATGAGTTCATTCCCAATTTACACCCTTGTAAGATTCCACTGATTTAAAACAGCAGGCATAAAAGAGCTCCAGGTGGGAGGGCAGCCGGTGGCACACCTGCTGAAGCAATCACATTACAGTGCACAAGGACACAGGTTCAAGGCCCTGGGCCCCACCTGCAGGGGGAACGCTTCACCACTCCTGAAGTGGGAAATTGAACTCGGGTCCTTGTACGTGGTGACATGTGTGCCCAACTGGGTGTGCTACTGCCCAGCTCCCTGAACAGGGTTTTCTTTAATTTTTACTTTTTCTCTTTAACACACACACACACACACACACACACCCTTTTGAAACTAGAAAATTCTCCCTGTTTGACTCCTTCCCGAGGCCTCTGAGTTCCCCAGAGACGAGTACTTCTCCTTTTCTGCAGGACACAAACGAGCAGATCAATCTGCTCACTTCCTCTCAGCCCAGCAGATTTCTAAATTCAGATAAAAGAGTTACTAAATCTCAGAGAGCCCAAAAGGGGGAAATCACCACAGAAAATACTCAGAAGTATTTCAGTTTTTAAATTTAATTTAATATTTATTTATTTGTTTATTTATTGCCTCCAGGGTTATCGCTGGGGCTTGGTGCCTGCACTATGAATCCACTGCTCCTGGAGGCCATTTTCCCCATTTTGTTGCCCTTGTTGTTGTTGTTATTGTTGTTGTTGCTGCTATTATTGGATAGGACAGAGAGAAATGGAGAGAGGAGGGGAAGACAGAAAGGGGGAGAGAAAGATAGACACCTGCAGACCTGCTTTACTGCCCATGAAGTGACTCCCCTGTAGGTGAGGAGCTGGGGACTTGAACCAGGATCCTTACACCAGTTCTTGCACTTTATACCATGTGCACTTAACCTGCCACACTACCACCCGGTCCCCACATTTCATTTTTTAATATTTATTTATTTGTTATTGGATAGAGATAAAGGTAGGAGAGACAGAGAGGGGAAGAGACAGAGGGACACCTGCAGCCCTGCTTCACCACTAGTGAAGTTTTCCCCTGCAGGTGGGGACCAGGGCTTAAACCCAGGCCCTTGCACACTGTAATGTGTGTGCTTAACTAGGTGCGCCACCGCCTGGCCCCCTGAGAAGTATTTATTGAAAAATATATTTATGGGTGCTGGGCTGAGCTTCACTGATGGGAGACAGATGACCAGAGACTCAAGGCTGAGCTATACGCAGTATCTCTTTATTCATGCAGAACGCAGCACAATCTAAGCCAACTAAAACTAAACTCTAATCACAATCCTGTCCTTATATCAAGTAGGGGGTAAACAGGATGTGATGTAGAGAGGGTGGAGCGAAAAGTGACTGGTGCAAATCAGGGTGTGCTAGGAGAGGGGGCGGAGCAAAAAGACATCATGAACCAGTGGGGATTAAACCAATGCCCTGCAGGCAGGGCGGTGCTTAGTTAACAGTGGTTATGTAAATAGATACAGTGTTAATCAGGAGGGATTAAACCAATGAAACAGAAGGGGTTTTAGAAGCAGAATTAGAAGCAGACCAACATATGGGGGCCAGGTGGTAGTGGTGGACCTGGTTAAGCGCTCACATCACAGAGTGGAAAGGACTCAGGTTCAAGCCCCTGGTCCCCACCTGTAAGGGAAAAACTTTGTGAGTGTTGAAGCAGGGCTGCAGGTGTCTCTCTGTCTCTTCCCCTCTCTGTCTCCCCACCCTTCTCAATTTCTCTCTGTCTCTATCCAATAATAAATAAATAAATAAATAGTATTTTAAAACATTTATTTATTAGAGAGAGAGAGAGAAATTGAGAGGGATGGGGGAGGTAGAAAGGGAGAGAGACAGACACCTGCAGCCCTGTTTCATCACTTGCGAAGTTTCCCCCCTGCAGGTGGGGACCCAGGACTTGAACCTGGGTCCTTGCACATGCTCTTAACCAGAGTGCCACTGCCCAGACCTTTTTTTTGTTTTGTTTTGTTTTGAAGACAGGTGTTGAGAAAGAGAAGGAGAAAGAGAAAGAAATGTTGTTTTCGACGGGTTATGTTGTTTTCACCGGGCTGGCTTCACAGGCGGGTAACAGACGACCAGGGACTCATGGTTGAGCTGTAGGCAGTATCTCTTTATTCATGCAGGATGCAGCACAATCTAAGACGAGCTAAGCTAAACTCAAGGTACAGTACTCTAAAACTCACAATGCTGTCTTTATATATACTTCCCAAGTAGGGTGGAAACAGGATGTGACATAGAGAGGGTGGAGAGAAAAGTGACTGGTGAAAATCAGAGTGTGACAAGGAGAGGATCAGGGTGTGACAAGGAGAGGGGGTGGAGCTGGCAAGAATTCTATCACTGAACCACAAATGCCCTGGAGGGAGGGTGGTGCTTGTTAATAGCGGTTATGTAAATAGAATGAAGTGGTTATGTAAATAGAATTGTGTTAAGCAGGGGGGATTTAAACCAAATGAAACAGAAGGGGTCTCATGCAGACCAACAAAGAAAGAGAGAGAGAGAGAGAGAGCGCAAAAGGGAGAGAGCAGGTGGAAGCTGAGTTGGCCTGGGGATGACATGGCAACATTACCTGGTGGCTCCCAGGGCTCTTGGTGGGGACTCAGAGGAGTGTCACCTGAGCAACAGGCCTGGCTGCTCCCTGCTGTCAGCTTCCTGTCTGAGCCCTCCCGCCATCCCCGCCATCCCCGCCATCCCCATGGTAATCTGCTTTGCAGTCAGTGGAGGGGCTGGGGAAGGTCACCTTCACTGAGAAGGCAGGTCCCTAGGAGGGACATGCAGGCTGGCAGTGGCTCCTTGCTAAGGACAAGACCTTCTCTTTCCAGTGTGCAAAACAAAAAACTTACCTAATTTCATACTCACTAGTGATTTAGCAGTGTTATGAAAAGGCGTTAGAGTTCAGGGAGGACGCCGGGCAGTGGCACACCTGGTTGATCACACACAGTATTTGGGAGGACCAGGGTTCAAGCCCCTGCCCCCTACCAGCAGCAGGCGAAGATTCATGAGTGGTGAAGCAGGGCTGCAGGTGTCCATCTTCTTCATTCCCTTTCTATCTACCTCTCCCTCTCAATTTCTCTCTATCCTATCAAAATAAATTTAAAAAATATTTTAGTGGTCCGGGAGGTGGCGCAGTGGTAAAGCTTTGGACTCTCAAGCATGATGTCCCGAGTTTGATCCCTGGCAGCACATGTGCCAGAGTGATGTCTGGTTCTTTCTCTCTCCTCCTATCTTTCTCCTAAATAAATAAAATCTTTTAAAAAAATAAATAAATTGACAGCCATTGCAGTACATTGAGCTCCATAGAGACAGCGCCGGGGCAAGTGTGAGCCGGACAGGCACTGGGCGACTCTGTGCCTCGCGGAGGAAAAGTAATCAAACATGGGCAAAGGAGATCCTAAGAAGCCAAGAGGCAAAATGTCATCATATGCATTCTTTGTGCAAACTTGCCGCGAGGAGCACAAGAAGAAGCACCCGGATGCTTCGGTCAACTTTTCAGAATTTTCCAAGAAGTGCTCAGAGAGGTGGAAGACCATATCTGCTAAAGAGAAAGGAAAATTTAAAGACATGGCAAAGGCTGACAAGGCCCGTTATGAAAGAGAAATGAAAACTTATATCCCCCCTAAAGGGGAAACAAAAAAGAAATTCAAGGACCCCAATGCACCTAAGAGGCCTCTGTCGGCCTTTTTCTTGTTTTGTTCTGAGTATCACCCCAAAATCAAAGGAGAACATCCTGGCCTATCCATTGGTGATTGATGTTGCAAAGAAACTGGGAGAGATGTGGACTAACACTGCCGCAGATGACAAGCAGCCTTATGAAAAGAAGGCTGCTAAGCTGAAGGAAACATACGAAAAGGATATTGCTGCCTACCGAGCTAAAGGCAAGCCTGATGCAGCCAAAAAGGGAGTTGTCAAAGCCGAAAAGAGCAAGAAAAAGAAGGAAGAGGAGGAAGATGAAGACGAGGATGAGGAAGAAGAGGAAGATGAAGACGAAGAGGAAGATGATGATGATGAATAAGTTGTTTCTAGCGCAGTTTTTTTTTTTCTTGTCTATAAAGCATTTAACCCCCCTGTACACAACTCACTCCTTTTAAAGAAAAAAATTGAAATGTAAGGCTGTGTAAGATTTGTTTTTAAACTGTAAAAAAAAAAGTGTCTTTTTTTGTATAGTTAACACACTACCGAATGTGTCTTTAGATAGCCCTGTCCTGGTGGTATTTTCAATAGCCACTAACCTTGCCTGGTACAGTAAGGGGGTTGTAAATTGGCATGGAAATTTAAAGCAGGTTCTTGTTGGTGTACAGCACAAATTAGTTATATATGGGGATGGTAGTTATTTATTTATTTATTTTCATCTTCAGTTGTCTATGATGCAGCTTATACGAAATAATTGTTGTTCTGTTAAACTGAAATACCACTCTGTAATTGCAAAAAAAGAAAGTTGCAGCTGTTTTGTTGACATTCTGAATGCTTCTAAGTAAATACAATTTTTTTATTAAAAAATAATAAATAAATAAATAAATTTAAAAAAATAATAAAAATAAAAAATATTTTAAAAGGAAAGTCTTTTAAAAAAAGAGTTCAGGGGGGTCGAGAGGTAGCACAGTGGGTTAAGCGCATGTGGCGCAAAGCGCAGGGACCGGCGGAAGGATCCCGGTTCCAGCCCCGGCTCCCCACCTGCAGGGGAGTCGCTTCACAGGCGGTGAAGCAGGTCTGCAGGTGTCTGTCTTTCTCTCCCCCTCTCTGTCTTCCCCTCCTCTCTCCATTTCTCTCTGTCCTATCCAACAACGACGACATCAATAACAACAGCAATAATAACTACAGCAACAAAAAACCAACAAGAGCAACAAAAGGGAAAATAAGTAATAATAAAAAAAAGAGTTCAGGGATATAATTTTACCAACACATATGGTGTGTGTATGTCACACCCTAAGTTCTGTGTCCCCATCCCATAGTTATCATAGTCCTCACAAAACCCAAAAGACATTTTGGTGGTTACTATTTGTTTTTGCTTTAATCATCTATATTTCACATATCAGCTAAATAATGGTAACCATTCTTCATCTCCTTATTTTTATTTCACGTAAACATAATCACTTCCATTCCATCTTTTTTTGACGGCAGAGTAGTATTCCATGGAGTCTATATCCCACAACTTCTTCCTTCAGTCAATTGTTGATGGATACCTCGGTTACTTCCACATTCTGGCGACTGTGAATGGTGTGGCTATGAACATGTGTTTTCGTGAACTACTGTTTCAGTGACCTTTGGATCTGTGTCTAGGATTGGCATTGCTGGGCCATGTGGCATTTCCACTGCCTTTCTTTTTTCTTTCTTTCTTCCTCCCTCCCTCTCTTTCTTAGAAATCTATTATTATTGTTTTTACTATCTTTATTTATTGGATAGAGACAGCCCAAAACCAAGAGCACACCTGTAGCCCAACTTCAACTCTTGTGAGGCGTTGCCCCTGCAGGAGGGGAGTGCGGGCTCGAACCCACACTTGCACATGGTAGTAACATGTGTGCTCATCTGAGTGAGCCATAGCCCAGCCACCACCCTGTTTTGAGTTATTGATGATTTATTCATTTTTATTTTTGTGAGACTGAAAAAGATCAAAGAACCTCTCAGTTTGGGCGTTTGCAGTGCTGGGGATTGAACTCGGGGCCTCACACTGCTTTGTGTTTTTCTTCTGAGCCAGTGGGCACCAAATGTAACATCTCAAGTTCCCAATGGGGACTTTTCAAACTCCTGCTTGTGAGGACGCTTGACATGGAGCATAAAGGCAGCCCACCTCCCCGCCCACCAGCACAGAGGAGCCAGGAGCCAGGAGGCTCAGGGCCAAGCACAGGCAGATCAGCTGAGCTTTGGCTTTTGGTGACAGGAGACAGAGCTCATAAGTGGGTGCTCTCTGGCCAGCGACTTGCCTGGCTTTGCTGGTGGCTCTGTGTGAACTCCCACATTTGCATCAACACCCCAAAGGCGGAAGTGAGACTCTGTCTCCCCACACCCCAGTTGTCTATGCCCTTTCTCTGGGGGCCCCAGGGGCCAGGGCTGGAGGTTCAAGTGTGGCCTGGTATTCACCACAGTAATCCTCCTAACTGAAGCCCTCCACTCTCTCTCCTCCTCCCCTCCCCCTCTCTCCCTCACTGTTTTTCTCTGTTGGACAATTATGCTTTTACTTGAAATGTATTGGTCTGAGTGACCTAACTCAGCGGCTTAGGAAATGGGATGGACTTTGTGAATGGAATGCCCTAGAATGTCCCCCCGTGGGTGTGGCTTCATTGCTTTCTCTGGCTCCACTTCCTCCTGGCTCGGCTCAGCGGGGTTAGGCTTCCAACGCCCAGAAGAAGCAAGTGCTAAAATCCAAGGGTTTGGTTTTGTTGCGCGTGTGTGGTACAGAAGAAATGAATAATTAATAGCCATCCGATCCCTTCTTGTGCCCTTTGGCACTCTTGCTATAAAGGACACGTGTGGGGGTCGGGCGGTGGCGCAGTGGGTTAAGTGCATGTGGCGCAAAGCACAGGGGCCAGCGTAAGGATCCCGGTTCGAGCCCCCGGCTCCCCACCTGCAGGGGAGTCGCTTCATGGGCGGTGAAGCAGGTCTGCAGGTGTCTATCTTTCTCTCCTCTTCTCTGTCTTCCCCTCCTCTCTCCATTTCTCTCTGTCCTATCCAACAACGAATTGTGTCAACAAGGGCAATAATAATAACCACAACGAAGCTACAACAAGGGCAACAAAAGGGGGAAAAAATGGCCTCCAGGAGCGGTGGATTCATGAGGATAATTTCTGGAACCATCCGTTCCACCCCGGTTCCATGGCTGCCAGTTCTTAGCAACATCGCCCCGCCAGATATTCGTCGGGATGCGGCATCATCTAAGTTCATTTCCCACGTCTACACTCGACCGGACCTGCCAACATACGCGGATATCTTCGCCCACCCTGTCCAACGCTTGACGTCTCATCTCCCAATCTGGTCCCCTATGCCTACACTGAACTTCTCTGTTCCAGACTCTTGGAAACAGAGCTGGCAGTCAGCTGAGGTCAAGAACAAACACCTCATCACAGACCCCTGCGAGCGTCAACCCGGCTTTGACCCAGCACGTTATGATCGGGCCCTCCTCAATCGCTATCGAACAGGCCATGGCCGGTGCGCCGCTATGTTCCATCGCTGGGGAGCCAGAGACGACCCGAACTGCCCCTGCGGCTCCAGACAGACTGTGACCCACATAGTCAACGACTGCCACCTCTCCAGGTTCAAAGGAGGTCTCGAAACTTGACATCAGGCTCAACCTGATGCTGTTGACTGGCTACGGAAGAAGGGCAAATACTAGAAGAAGGTGCAGGCACCGAGCCCAGCAATAACCCTGGAGGAGGAAAAAAAAAAAAAAAGGACACGTGTGTGGGTATAACAGACAAGTGGTTAGTGAATGACCTCCCAGCCCTGCACTTGAATTCGAGGTGGAACTATAACTCTGGGGTGTTTAAAATTTTTTTTTTTCCTGGGAGTCAGGTGGCAGCACAGGGGTTAAGCGCATGTGGCGCTAAGCGTAAGGACCAGCGGAAGGATCCTGGTTCGAGCCCCTGGCTCCCCACCTGCAGGGGCGTCACAGGTGGTGAGGCAGGTCTGCAGGTGTCTGTCTTTCTTTCCCCCTCTCTTGTCTTCCCCTCCTCTCTCCATTTCTCTCTGTCCTATCCAACAACGACAACATCAATAATAACTACAACAATAAAACAACGAGGGCAACGAAAGGAAATAAAGAAAGAAAGAAAAAAGGAAAAAATAAATTTTTTTTTTTCCTTTTAAAAAAGTGTCACTGAGGAAGCTTGGCAATGGGAGACCCTGCTGGTCAGGTTGTGTGTTGAAGATAAGGATTTCTTGGAGAGAGTGAGGGTCCCATGTTTGGAGCACGAGAAGTACAGGAGGAATCTGGAACATTTGGCTTTGCCAGAGTCTGTGGAGAGAGGAGTTGTGACTGGTGTGGCCCTGCTGAAGGAACCTGCCCTCGGTGGGCTTTGTTCTCCTCACTTGCCGCCCTCTCGCTTTGCTGAGGTCCACACTCCCTGTTTTTATGCTGCTTCTCACCTCGCCTGAATCAGTTGCTGCCCAGTTTGGCACAGGCATCCTGAGAAGATGTTTCTCTGGGAAATACACCTCCTCCTGGGGGGTGAGGGGCAGACGGTGGTGCCCCTGGTTAACTGCACACATTAAAATGCACAAGGACCCAGGTTCAAGCCCCTGGTTCCCCCCCCACACCTGCAAGAGGAAAGCTTCACCTGCAGTTGTCTCTCCCCTCTCAATTTCTGACTGTCTCTATCCAATAATAATGACAAATATTTAAAGAAGATGCACTCCTCTCTGTCTTCGGTGTGATTGAATGTTTTCAAGTCACTTTATTCCTTTATTCTTATTCTCTCCATATTTTGCAGTTAACATTTAAATGCTTATGTTATTTTCCCCAAATCTCTCCCAGAAGCCTGGTGCATAATACCTAGGTATTACTCGTTCTAATTCCAGAGTGAATTGTTTTTTCCATCAGAGCTATTATTGGGGTGTGGTGCCTGCACAGCTCCACCACCATTCCCAGGAGGCAGCCCTTTTCCTTCCTGCCTTCCTTCCTGCCTTTCTTTACTTCTTTCTTTCTTTCTTTCTTTCTTTCTTTCTTTCTTTCTTTCTCTCTCTCTCTCTCTCTCTCTCTCTCTCTCTCTCTCTCTTTCTTTCTTTCTTTCTTCCTTTCATTTCACAGCAAGGGAGAGACATCTGAGGGACTGTTCCGTGACTCCTAAAGATTCCCCCCGCAGGCAAACATCTGGTTTTTGAACCCAAATCTTTGTGCATGGTAACGTGAGCCCTCTACCAGATTCGTCCCTGCCTCACCTCTGCTTTTGTCGGAATTCACGCAGGCAGGAGTGACCCAGAAAGCTGGGGGGGGGGGGTCTGGTTGTCCTTCAGTGCCTTATTCTCCAAACAGAACTTCCAGATCTTCTCTAAGTCCAGTTCTCCTTCCACTGGGATACAGAGATTTATCAATAGACCATCGGCCTCAGTCGCAAGGAACCTGCAGTCAGTCCAGACAGGAGATGGCAGCGTGAATTATTGATGCGGGGTGTTGCTTAGCGCTGGTTAGCACAGAGAGCAGCCACAGGCTCACAGCCATGGAGGTGGGCTAAGTGGCGGGGGATGCACTTAGCAGGGCGCCCAGCCGGCCTTGGGGGGACAGGAATTTCTGCAAAGGAGAGCTGGGGACTCAGAGGATTAGCGAGCATTAAGGCGAGGCAGGGGCTGAGGTGACCCTGGAGGTGTGGCCAGGGGTCAGAGCAAGGCAATCCTGCTCAGATTCTCTAACACTTGGGTGTGCTGGCAAAGGATCAGAAAGATTCTGACTGGGTCTCTCTCTGTATACAATCTACTCTTGCTGCTGGGTTCCCGTAGTAAAGGATTTAGTACTCCCCCATTCCCAAGGAACCAGGTTCAAGTCTCTGGTCCCCACCTGCAGGGGGCAGGGAACTTCACTTCTTTCTTGCTTTCCTTCCTTTTAATTATTTTTATTTATTTATTTGATAGAGACAGCCAGAAGTTGAGAGAGAAGGGGTTGATAGGGAGAGAGAGAGAGAGAGAGAGAGAGAACCACAGCACTGTTTCACCACAAATGAAGCTTCCCTCTGCAGGTGGGAACTGGGGACTCCAACCTGGTGACCTGGTGCTCAACCAGGTGCACCACCACTTGGCTCCTATGAAGGGGAACTTCATAAGCCAAGTAGAGCTGCAAGCCTCCCTCTCTCTCTCTCTCCCCCTCTCTCCCTCTCAATCTCTCTCTGTTCTATTAAAATAAATACATACATAAATAATAAAAGATTGGAAGAAAAGGCCACCAGGAACAGTATTTGTCATGCAGGCACTGAGTCCTAGCAATAAATCTGATGAGAAAAAAAGAGAAAGAAAGAAAGAAAGAAAGAAAGAAAGAAAGAAAGAAAAGGAAAAGCCAGTATTATCCAGACGAACTCTCTTACATCTGTGGTCCTCATCAGTACCTAGTATAGAAGAGTGTTCCTTCCACACCCTCCGGGAAGCCAGGTCTGGTCTCAGTGAAGGCATTTCTGCCTTGGTCATTTCTTCTTTAAAATATTTATTTATTGATTTCCTTTTTGTTTCCCTTGTTGTTTTTTATTGTTGTAGTTATTATTGTTGTTGATATCGTCATTGTTGGATAGGACAGAGAGAAATGGAGAGAGGAGGGGAAGACAGAGAGGGGGAGAGAAGGACAGACACCTGCAGACCTGCCTCACCGCCTGTGAAGCGACTCCCCTGCAGGTGGAAAGCTGGGGGCTCAAACCGGGATCCTTATGCCACTGATCCTTGCGCTTTGTGCCATGTGCGCTTAACCTGCTGTGCTACCGCCTGACTCCCTGCCTTTGTCATTCCTATTGCTTGTAATCTGGGGGCATTCATTTATAGTTTCTGTCACTCATGACCCTAAGACCTCTGACTTCTGGTATGCAGTTCAAGGCAGGTGTTGACTGGTATTGTCTAAACACACTTTTCCTGCTGCACGTACCACACGGGAGGGGAGGCTGCATCTGAGTGACCTTTCTTCTCAAAGCTCCCCAGCACCAATTCTGCTCAAAGTGAAGTCCACACACCTCCCTATGGCTGAATCCGGGTTTCTTCCCATTTGATGGTCAGTGGCGTCCCCTACTGGGGAAAACTGATCAAGCACACAGATCCCAATAGAGAAACTTACTTATTACCTTGTAGTAACTTACTTATTATCTTACTTATTACTTACTTATTAACCTACTTATTACCTTGTAGTAACTAATTACAAACAGCTTCTTACTCACTGTGCTTCCCAACTCTTCTGACCTGTAGAGTCATTGTAACAATTGGCATAAACCACAAATTTATAGTTTTAAAATGTGGAGCTAACGTTGAATAGTCTCATCTCTTGCTTCAAAAGAACATTTAACATTTTTGGAATGCTGAGATCTTTTCTCTTCATAACAGGATACATATAATATCACCAAGAAAAAACACAAACAAAATATCCCTTTCTGTGTTTCTAGTACCCTATGGGTTGTATAGTCTGTAAAAATATATTTTGGGGGAGTCGGGTGGTAGCGCAGCGGGTTAAGGATCTCAGTTCGAGCCCCTGGCTCCCCACCTGCAGGGGAGTTGCTTCACAGGTGGTGAAGCAGGTCTGCAGGTGTCTGTCTTTCTCTACCCCCCTCTGTCTTCCCCTCCTCTCTCTATTTCTCTCTGTCCTATCCAGCAGCAACAATGGCTATAACAACAAGAGCAACAAAATGGGAAAAATAGCCTCCAAGAGCAGTGGATTCACAGTGCTGGCACGGAGCCCCAGTGATAACACTGGAGGCAAATATATATGTGTGTGTGTGTGTGTGTGTGTGTGTGTGTGTGTGTGTGTGTGTGTGTGTGTGTGTGTGTGTATTTTAGCTACTAAGGAAGACCCAGCTGTAATGTGCTTTGCAAATGTCTTCTCCCAGTCAGCAGGGTGCCTTTTTGTTCTGACCACTGCTTCTTCATGGAGCAGAATCCTTTTAGTTTGCTCTTAACCTGTGTGTTTGTTGTTGCTTTTGTTTCCATTGCTGTTGGAGTCCAAATCCCAGAAGCCATCACAGAGGCAGGTGCCAAGGGGCTGATTGCTCCATGTTTTCTTCTGTGTATTTTACGGCTACAGATATGCACATTCAAGTGTATATTTGCACTGACTTTTGTGTTTGAGGTTAGTGGTCTGGTCTGCATGTTTTCCAAACATCACTCTTTAAACAGACTCTCTTTGTCTCACCGCGTGTACCTAACTCCATGGTCATACATTAGTTGTTTATCACTAATGGGGACTTTACCACTCTAGGATGACTTTTTCAGAGAGATGCTGAGGCAGAAAGACTCCAGCACTAAATTTTTATTTTATTTTAGCTAAATATTTATTTATTCCCTTTTGTTGTCCTTGTTGTTTTATTGTTGGATAGGACAGAGAGAAATGGAGAGAGAAGAGGAAGACAGAGAGGGGGAGAGAAAGACAGACACCTGCAGACCTGCTTCATCGCTTGTGAAGTGACCCCCCTGCAGGTGGAGAGCAGGGGGCTTGAACCGGGATCCTTACGCCCGTCCTTGCACTTTGCGCCACGTGCGCTTACCCCACTGTGCTACCGCCCAATTTTTTTTCTTTTGCCTCCAGGGTTATCACTGGGGTTCAGTACCAGCACTACAAATTCACTGCTCCTGGAGGCTATTTGACCTTTTCCCTCTTGTTTTCTTATATATTTTTATTTGATATGACAGAGAGAAATTGAGAGAGGAGGGGAGATATAGAGGAAGAGAGAGAGAAAGACACCTGCAGACCTGCTTCATCACTTGTGAGGCATCTCCCTTGCAGGTGGGGAGCTGGGGGCTCAAACCCAGATCCTGATGCAGGTCCTTGTGCTTCATACTGTGTGCATTTAACTAGGTGCACCACTGCCCAGCCCTTCATCTTAGGCTTTTTAAAAAAGCTACTTGTGTTCCAAGTGGATCAAGGACTTGGATATTAGACCAGAAACTATCAGATTCTTAGAGGAAAATACTGGCAGAACTCTTTTCTGCATAAATTTTAAAGACATCTTTAATGAAACGAATCCAATTACAAAGAAGACTAAGGCAAGCATAAACCTATGGGACTATGGCAAATTAAAAAGCTTCTGCACAGCAAAAGAAACCACTACCAAACCAAGAGACCCCTCACAGAATGGGAGAAGATCTTTACGTGTCATACATCAGACAAGAGGCTAATAACCAGAATATATAGAGCTTTTCAATCTCAACCACAAGAAAACAAATAACCCCATCCAAAAATGGGGGGAGGACACGGACAGAATATTCACTACAGAAGAGATCCAAAAGGCTGAGAAACACATGAAAAAATGCTCCAAGTCTTTGATTGTCAGAGAAATGCAAATAAAGACAACAATGAGATACCACTTCACTCCTGTGAGAATGTCATACATCAGAAAAGGTAACAGCAGCAAATGCTGGAGAGGTTGTGGGGTTAAAGGAACCCTCCTGCACTGCTGGTGGGAATGTAAATGGGTCCAACCTCTGTGGAAAACAGTCTGGAGAACTCTCAGAAGGCTAGAAATGGACCTACCCTATGATCCTGCAATTCCTCTCCTGAGGATATATCCTAAGGTACCCAACACATCCATCCAAAATATCTGTGTACACATATATTCTTAGCAGCACAATTTTTAATAGTCAAAACAGATGACCCCACCAATGTGTCCTGGAGCTCCACTTCCCCAGAGCCCTGCCCCACTAGGGAAAGAGAGAGACAGGCTGGGAGTATGGACCCACCTGCCAACGCCCATGTTCAGTGGGGAAGCAATTACAGAAGCCAGACCTTCCACCTTCTGCACCCCACAATGACTTTGGGTCCATACTCCCAGAGGGATAGAGAATAGGAAAGCTATCTGTCTCCCCCTTCCTCTCGATTTCTGACTTTCTCTATCCAATAAATAAATAAAGATAATAAAAAATTTTAAAAATCTGCAACATTATAGCAGTTCTAGATCCACAGAAAGTGTTCAAGATGGCACTTGTAAGTGCCCATAGTACGAAGCATGAGGACCGGCACAAGGATCCCGGTTCCAGCCCCCGACCCCCCCACCTGCAGGGGGTTGCTTCACAGGCAGGTCTGAAGCTGTCTATCTCTCCCCCTCTCCCCTCAATTTCTCTGTCCTAGTCAACAGAAAACAGAAAAAAATGGTCTCCAGGAGTAGTGGATTCATAGTGCTGGCACTGAGCCCCAGTGATACCCTGGAGGCAAAAAAGAAAAAGAAAGGAAGAAAGAAAGAGAGAGAGAGAGAAAGAAAGATTTTCTGAGAGAAACCTGAGCACGTTTCAAGTCTGGCATATGAAGTAGGGATTGGACATGTGTGTGTGTGTGTGTGTGTGTGTGTGTGTGTGTGTGTGTGGGGGCAGGTAATAACAGATTTGCAAGTTCTGTGCTCAAGAGCTGAGCTATCTCTCCAGCTATCATCATGATCCAGAGATAAATATCTCTGGTTAAAAGCCCGGGGCTCCACTGTGAGAATGAAATGAGATTAACAGACAAAAACAGTTGGTTCCATTTTATTAAAAACAAAATCAAACAAAACTCTGTAAGGAGATTTCCTGGGATTTATAATTTGTGTCAGACTTTTGTAGTTGTGATGTTGTTGCACCAGTACACAGGCACATGACTGCAGTTATTTACATAGTGGTCTTCTTGCTAACAGAACAGTAGTGTTGTGATTTCTGCCAATGGCCTTCCACTGTTCAGCTCCAGACTGGCAGGGGACACACCATATGCCTCTACACACCCAGAACCGAGGAATGCATAATAAAAACACTTGTCTTCCATTGAAGACAAGCCCCTAAAACTCGATTTTCTAAAAAAAAAAACAAAAAAAAAAACTAGTTTATTTCAAGAGATATAAAGTGCTTTGGAAAGGATAAGGAAGATAGATGCCTGAGGTAAGGAAGAAGGAAAGAGGTTATACAGCAAATTAGAAACACACACACACACACACACACACACCCTGCCTGAACTGATCACTGGAATCTGCCTGTGACTTTGTAGAGAAGGTGGCATTGGGCAGCCCGCTTGAAAGTCCACAGTGACAGCTGCCCTGCAGGTGGTACCAGGAGTGATTTTCTGATGTTGAGTCACGTGGCAAAGTACCAAAGGAAGCTTTGCCCGAAGACCAGACCAGGGAGAGGACAGTGATGTCATGATGGGACTTGCATGTGTGACGCTGAGACAGCCCAGGCTGGCTGCATGGGGGCGGGGCAGAGTGGAAAGACAAAAACATACGACCTGCCATTAGGAAGGAGAAAGACGCCTCCGGCTGCCACCCGCCCCCGTTAGTTAGGAGGGACGGAGGAAATGCATCTTTGTAGGCTGCTTTCCCTGAGGAGAGTGACAGCACTGTGCCTTAGTCAGCAATCTGTTTGGCTTTATATGTTAGCTCTTTTTTCAGCCACCAGATTGCAGAGGCTACCATGATGCCAAACAGACTTCCCTGGATAGATGACCCCACCAATGTGTCCTGGATCCCTGCTTCCCCAGAACCTGCCCCACTAGGGAAAGAGAGAGACAGGCTAGCAGTATGGATTGATGTGTCAACGCCCATGTTCAGCGGGGAAGCAATTACAGAAGCCAGACCTTCCATCTTCTGCATCCCATAATGACCCTGGGTGTCCATGCTCCCAGAGGGATAAAGAATAGGAAAGCTATCAGGGGAGGGGATGGGATACATAGATCTGGTGGTGGGAATTGTGTGGAGTTGTACCCCTCTTATCCTATGTTTTTTGTCAGTGCTTCCTTTTTATAAATAAAAATTAAAAAAGTAAAAACAAAGGTGCTGAAAGGAGCTGGTTTGTACAGGCTGCTGAGCCTGGCCCACAGTTCCCAAACTCCCTGCAACAGCTCCCCAGTTGGACACTCCCCTGGACACACCAGCCGCTGCCCTTCCGGCCCATGGACAGTTCAAAGGACAAGAATCCACTGTATTATTACTATTATTTTTTTTTTCAGGAAGTGTCTGGAATGTTACTGCTCACAAGTATAAAACTGCTCAAGTTTTTCTAAGCATAAGGAACAATCCACTATAAATATAACAGCCTCCCCTAACCTCCCATCTCTTTCTAATTATAAAACGGTACCACAACCTTGGGTTACTAGTGAGAAAGAAAGGAGGGAAATCTAATACTATGTATAGGTACAAAAACAAACAAGCAAAAAATGGTCAGCGTCCTACACCATTTACATCCATGGGAGAGGATTCTGTTTACTGTCCTTCCTTTTGCAATTGGACAGACTGACAGAATAGCCAGCTCCCCGCCTTCCTCAGAACTCTACACACACCTTCCAGCCCCAGACTGGCACTGCTGTTATGCAAACGTTGGCTGGCTTCATCATCTCACAGAAGGGCCGGCTGGCAGGGAGCTGGTCCTCTGTGGGGTCCTTCTCTGACTTCTCAGCCGCTGCAGTGCTCCTTCCATTTTTCCAGCAGAGGGCGCCCTGAACCCTCAGTACCACCCTCTCCACCTCCCCCCCCCCCCAAAGTTCCAGGGACAGCCAAGAGCAAGGCAGGTGGACAGACCACTCGCTCACCATCTGTCAGGACCCCAGTAGTTGGTTACTTTCTCCTCTATGTACTTAACTGGCTCTTCCCCATGAAAACTCTTTGGTTACTTACAAATCTCCACATTCTCAAAGAGAACAATGAGTTTAAGAAACTGCTAGATTCATTTGGAGCTTCCAGAGAGGGGACTAAACACTAGACTTTAAAGGATGCATGGTACAAGGACCACAAGGCTTTTTTTTTTTTCTTCCTTCCACTTCTGGATTTGGGAAGGTCAGTCTTCAGTCTGCAAGAGAAACGTCTGAGGCTTCAGCTTCCTTCAACTGGGGCACCACCCCTCACTCTGACCGAGGAGACATCCTCAGGAGGACATCAGCCCAGGTGGTGGAAGGAAGTGTCCCCCGCCTGGTGTGGCCATCGGCCTTTGGTTTAGACAGCCCTTCACTTCCGCAAGGATGGCAAAACCCCCCCCCCCCAACACCTGGGGACCCTGGTAGCTGGGGGGAACGAATATTTCTCAGGCAGGAGGAGAAAGAATGGCTTGGTGTTGAGTGTGAACATCATGGGCGGCACAAGTATGAAGGGGCCTGGAATGGCTGGTTTCAGGGGCAAAGCTGCTCAACTGGGAAGTGCTGAGGCAGGTGGATGTAGAGGGAGGGGGCACCACACCCCCAGCAAGCTCCCCACAGGACAAACAGGCAGATGCCAACACAGACTCAGATGTGAGCGTCTGTGGGGGAGGACACTATTTAGCGCCATCGAAAGGCTCAAAGTGGAAGGTCTCCGGGTCTTCACAAACTGTTTCTTCCAGAGAGCACAGGCTGTGAGGTGAGGGCATCAGGGAAAGGGAGAGGTGAGTGGTGAGAACCCCCTACTCCCACTCCTGGGCCTGTCTGTCAGCACTGAGAGGCTCAGCAGGTAGGCCTGCCTGGCTTGGTGTGCTCCCCTGGGTGTTCTACCCACCACCACCCAGCTCAGCCGGAGGCAACGGGGGGGGGGGGGCAGGATGGAACTGGCCCTTGAAGATTTCCCAGGTCGGGGCACAGAGGTGTCTCCCTATCTTCCTCCTTCCTGCCCGGCAGTGCCCGCTCCCTCCCTATGTCCTGCCCCTGAGAAGCCTCTGCTGCAGTACGGACAAGGGCTCTGCTCTCCCCACCCTGGGAAACACATGCTTTCTGTCCCTTTGTTTCTGTCCTGAGAAACAAAGTGGCCTCCCTTGAGTGACTTGCAAAGAGCCGGCCCTCGTGCCAGGACCCGAGGACACATGGCCGCTCATCAGACCCAGTGAGACAGCCCGGCCTGACGAGGGAGGGAGGCAGGTGCCCAAAGCTGCTGGCGGCAGATAGCCTTTGGAGAACATTCTGGACTTGCACCCTGGCCTTTATTTGCTTGCAGAGACTTTCTGGGCCAAAAAGCCTGAATCCAAAGGTGGTGGCTGTGGGTGATGGGAGCTAAGACATGGGTGGGGGTGGGAGAGAGAGGCCAGCTCCCAGAGGTCAGAACAGGCTCCTGTGTCCTCGTGGCAAACTGATCTTCATCCTCCAAACAGAGAGAGTACCACACAGAGATGGCTTACAGCTCCAGGGCCTCTGGGGACTCTGTCCTGATTGGGGGGGCTCTGTGGGGTATGTGTCTGAGAACAGGCACTTGCAACCTGAGAGAGAAGGTTTAAAAACTCTCCTAGGGGAGTCCTGAGTTTCCCAAACAGACATGATGGACCTAGACCTCGAATAAATCTCTCTCTCCATTGTTACTGGTCACCTCTATCAGGAACAACGAAACAGACCCCTTTGTGGGCCCCCATAGGACCTGGCCCTCAACTTAGATCAACAATGGTGGAGAATGTTCCATCCTCTGAAGGGAGGCTGGACAACATACTCTGTGCTACACCTGAGGAAGATGGGTCCTGATATTAGGGAAGCTTGGAACGTTCCTACTCATGACCACAGAATGTGAGCTCAGATCTACAGGGATGCAGAGGTCACATAGGCTCCTAATCAGATCACATAGGTCACATAGGGCTCCAGATCAGATCAAATCAATGGGGTTTATAGTCAACAATTTATACCCCTTTCCCATATTTGGGAGCTACTCTCTTCCCTGATCCAGCTTTCTGGTCCTTTTTCCAGCCATGACATCATCTCCCCAGACAATAACTTGGATCCATCTGCATATCAGATTTCAGACTCAGGGGGAAACAAATAAACAAACAAATAAACCCACTAGTATAACCACAGGCCCTTTGAAATATAACTAAAATAGGCCTACTAGCTATCTACAAAACAGAGCCCCCCCCCCCCCGAACTCTTCAACTGCACTACTCCAGCCTTTAGGTTAATGATTAGTCAACAACTTTTTTTGCTTTATATGTTAACTCTCTTTTCAGCCACCAGGTTCCAGATGTTACCATGATGTCAAACAGACTTCCCTGGACAGACAACCCCACCCATGCGCCCCGGAGCTCTGATTCCCCAGAGCCCTGCCTGCCCCATTATAGAAAGAGAGAGGTAGGCTGGGAGTATGGATCAACTTTCCAATGCCCATGTTCAGCAGGGAAGCAATTACAGAAGCCAGACCTTCCACATTCTGCATCCCACAATGTCCTTGGGTCCATACTCCCAGAGGGATAAAGAATAGGAAAGCTATCAGGGGAGGGGATGGGATACGGAGTTCTGGTGGTGGGAATTGTGTGGAGTTGTAACTGTCTTATCCTATGGTTTTGTCAGTGTTTCCTTTTAATAAAAACAAAAACAAAAACTCCCCTAGGAATGACCTCAGGGGTCCAGGGACCACAGGAGGGTGAGGGTAAGCATTTTGTCCCCATGGCTCCTGTGACTCCCTGGTCTAGGTTTTCTGGAAAAGCCCAGCTAGAAACATTCAGTTTTCACTCAGGGCAGATCTTACACTGGGTAACATGTCCTTCAGGCTCTGTGAGAATATTCCTCCAAAGGAAACTCCCACAGAGGCAAGACTCCTCTGGGTCAGAGCACTCGACGGAGGCTGGTAGCCATGGGCTGGGCACAACACTGGATGGACCAGCTGCTGGGCACCACCGAGGCTCCATTTGGTCCCACCAGGCCCCTGAACACACAGGGGAAGCTTCTGGAAGAGGAAATTTCTCAAGGGAAACTAAACCGTCTTTCAGACAGAGGCCTGTCTCCCCGGCTACAATTAGGCTCTTTCACCACCACCATTCCCTCTCCCAAGTCCTCAGTTTTCACTGCTCACGAGGTGAAGGTGACGTTTCAGGGGTGACAGGACCACACAGTCAGTGCTCAGGTGCTGTCCTCAGATCAGCCATCGGAGAGTGAGGATGTTCCATTTCTGGTCCACAGTTGGTGGTGGTGGTTGGGGCAGGGGCGGAGGTGTCTGACTCCTAGTCACGTTGGCTGTGGCCCGTCAGCAGTCACCGAGAAGGAGGGTGGCCACAAGCCCTAAGGACTCTCTCTCTCAGTCAGGCCGCACCTAGGCTTGAACACAGCTGCCCACCCTGCCCTCCCACATGCAAGTGGCTTGATGCCAGCTGTGCGGCACAGGGTCGCCGGGTCACCAGGTCTGGGAGCAGCCCAGCCACCCATGGAAAAGGTGAGCTTGGGGTTGAGTTACAGGTGGATGACCTCTACCTGGGATCCTCTTTGGCTCCCAGGCTCCCATAGGTCAGGCTAAGAGGTTATGGTAGAAGGGAAGGGTGGAGTTTTGTTTCTGTACCGAGTCAGCGTGGTCTGTAGGAATTAAAACACTAAAAAAAAAAAAGTTACACAAAAATTATGATACGCAGTGGTGGCTGGTTGAAAAGGGGATGAAACACCCTCTGGAAACACACCCTCTCCACAGCCCCTCAGGCACCTTGGGTGGACCCTCTGGAAGGACTTAGGCTTCCTGTTCTTTCTTGGAGGGGCCAGGGAATCTCATGGAATATGGGAGAACTCGCCCATTGTGTGTGGTGGGGAGAGGGGGAAGCAGCTCTTCTCCAGGACGTGCAGTGTGAGAGAAAGACACAGAGCCGATGACCAGACTTAGTACAAAAGGAAGAAAGAACGGAAAGCACTTCATTCACACTTTTCACCGTCACACACTGAAATAACGTTGGATGATTCCGGCAGATTGAATTCGATAATACCCAAGATTACAGTAGTTAATAATCACAGGTAAATCAGTTATTATTATTTTTTAAAATTAACTTGTTTTGACTTTTTAAAGGGTGGGTAGTGGAAAACAAAATTTGATAAAGATTTAAGTGAACTAACCAACCGAAAAAACAAACAAAAAAAATCACACGTGTGACTTGCATTCAGTTTCTATCAGGCAGTGCTGCGGACACTAGCGGCAGAGAAATTGAACCTGTACACACCCTGAGTCTGCCTCTGCTTCTGGAAGGTTCCCTGCGGTCACCAGGCTTCAGAGTGAGAGCTTCTTCTCTGGGGGGTGTTGCTGCAGAGGCCTTTGGGGAAGGGGCTCTTCCCTGTGGCAACCCAGGCCTTGGGGGAGCCCTCCAGAAGTTTACCTATGCTAGTGGGGTGCCCTGGGTTGGGGTCTGCAGAGCCTTCTTGGGTCATACGTGCCCCTCTGTGGCATCTTCAGCACCCCACAGAGCCAGTTCTGGGAGAGACAGGGGATCTGGCAGCCCTAAAGCACTTTCTCTCTGGATTCAGAATGTGGTCTATCGCCTGTAGCCATGGGAGTCTTCTCATTCTGCTTGTCCATGTGTGAGGGGCTAGAGGGGTGGGGGGTGGGGGGCAGGGACCCCTGGAGCTCAGGTGTCCATGCTGGGAGGAGGACAAGGCAGAGAGGTCCCCACATAAACGCTGGAACTCAGAGCAAGTTTAAAACCAGGCAAGAGCAAGTGACTTCAGTCATTCAGATGTGGGGAGGGGGGCGGTGGAATCCTTTATTCAGGGGCTGTGGGGGGTGGGGTGGGGGTAGAGGGAGGGACTGACTGACAGATGGATGGACATGACACTCAGTAAATGCAGACGCTTTGTCATGGCGGCACTAAGGACTCACTTTCAAGATGACACTTTTGCATGGCCTGTCCGTTCCATTCTAAATATGCAAATGGCCCTTGGCAGAAAAACGGTTCCCTCCCTGATTCAGACACCCCATCTCAAATGCTGCCTCATGTGACACATCAAGTAGCCAGGCGTGAGCTCTGCCACCTTATGGCCTCTGCCAGCCTGGAGGCCTGGCCAGGTGAGCAGCACAGGGGACCGAGGAGCCATCTTTGCCAGATCTTCGTCCTGCCTGTGAAGGGCTATCCTGTCTGGGTCTCCAGTTGGGGACTTCCTCTTCCCCTCTGTCTACCTCCCCCTCTGGAAAATCTGGATTTAGGATCAGGAGGTGTGGGACTCCCAGACAGGGGACTTTTCTGAAGGTGGCAATCCCACGGCCGCCTGCTCAAACACTGCCACGGGGTAACGGTGATGGCTCAGCACAAGCTCACAGAACCAACACCTAGCTTTGCATGGATCCGCGTGTCAAGGGGTGTAAAAGGGCCCCCGGCAGGCAGGCAGGCAGGCAGGCAGGCAGTGTCTTCCCTGGCCATCCCCACCTCCTACCCACAGCCTGGCCTGTTCCTGGTGTCCCTGTGGCTATGTCATCACCTGGGTGTCCTACATGTATCACAAAAACACCCACTGAAAAAATAGCACATCTGTCATCATTACAAAAAAAAAGGAAGAAAGAAAGAAACACGCCAACCAGTCTTTTCATACCTCTGATGCTTCTAATCCTTTCTCTCCGTCAGGAGAAAGTCAGTGGGTACACAGAGCACCCTCCTCCCAGGCTTGGAATGGAGGGAGTTCAGTGTGATCCTTGCTGTTCCTGCAGTTTTCTGGGTGTATCACACACCAGGTTGAGGAACCTGCTCTCAAGCCCCCAGCTGCCTGGAAGCCCCTTGAGGTAACAGGACACCCAGGGAACCCAGCACGATCATGTTTTTAAACAGGCAGTCCTAGCCGAGCCCCATGACCACAGAGGGTGTTGTGAGTGTCTGTGAGGGGACGTCTAGATCTGGACACTCTGAGCTGGCCCCAGGTCCCCTGGCCCCTCACGGGGGCGGCAGGAGATGCCACCCAGAGTGACCAAAGCGGCTGGACAGAAGCAGCAGTGGCCTCAGCTCAGAGCTTCAAAAGGAGTCAGACCCTCACCGGGAGCTGGCCTGGGCCTCCCCAAACCATGACAACCCATGCTGAATGAACAGCTCCCCAATCTGGAGATGGAGCCCAGGCCAGCGGGGCCGAGAGCAATGAGGGGAAGGACAGAATGGACGCTAAGGCCAGCTGCCCATGTTCCAGCAGAAGACACAGCCAGAGAAACCAAAGCCCTTCCCCAAACCAGAGACCTAGACCTGGACAAAGCTGCGGGGGAACCAGGAAGCCTGGAAGGGGCCCATCCGGCCAGTGTGAGCCACTCCTTGGGTCTCTGTGCTGGGAAGGAGCCCGGGCTCTTGGCTCCTCCCAGGGCGGCCACAGAGGGACAGAGGAGCGGGCTCCGGGCGGCTGTGACTTTGGATATTGCTTTTCAGTGCCAGCCTCCCGTGGAGGCGCTGGAGTGCCAGGGGGCTCGGGAGGCCTGTGCGCCAGGCCTGTGCCTTGGGGTGTGGCTGCCCAGGCTCCCCTCAGGTCCAGTCACCCCTGTTTCCTCATCCACCATCTCAGGACTTCACCTCTTCACAGTCCTGGTCGGTGGAGAGTTCCACGTCGGAGAGGCCGACCTCCATGGCTATGATGAGCGAGATGTCTGAGTCACTGCTGACAGCCGGCTCCCGCTCACCTGCAGGGAGAGCAACAGGTAGGGGGTGAGCTCCAGCGGCAAGACCCTCTGAACCCCCCCCCCCCCCCCGCCGCCCCAAGGAAAGATACTGGAATAAGACTCCTTCACACACAGTCTAGTTAGAGCCTCATTTCTCTCTCTCTCTTTCCTCCTCCAGTGTTATTACTGGGGCTCAGTGCCAGCACTACCAATCCGCTGCTCCTGGTGGCCACTGTTTCAATTTGATTGGCTAGGACAGAGAAATTGAGAGAGGAGGGAGGGAGAGTAAGAGAGGGAAAGGGAAAGACAGACACCTGCAGAGCTGCTTCATCACTTGTGAAGCGTCTCCACTGCAGGTGGGGAGCTGGGGGCTCGAACACAGATCCTTGTGCCGGTCTTTGCACTTAGTACTATGTGCGCTTAAGCAGGTGTGCCACTGCCCAGCCCTGTAACCGTCTCTCACACTGTGTTCCCAGAAGTGAGTCTGTGCTCTGTTTCGATTTTAGTGTATGTGAACTCAAAGTGAGCGTCCAGAAGTGGCTCTACATGACTCAAGTCATTAAACATAAGCAAAAGAAACTATGGAACTGGGGGAAACTGTGAGTAAAAATACAGGTATGTGAGGAACACACACACAGACCCAGAAATTCTATATGAGAAAACAACTGAGTGATTAATGGAAGAAAAGTTCAACACATGAGCACAAAATTTGAAATAAGAACAACATGAAAATAATGACCAAAGGGTGTGCGTGTGGGTGTGTGTGTGTGTGTTGGGGGGCGCTGGATAGCATAGTGGTTATCTAGAAAGACTCTCAGGATTAAGGCTTCCAAGCCCCAGATTCAAATCCTCACACCACCATAAGCCAGAACTGAGCAGTGCTCTGGTCTCCATGTATCTTTCCTTCTATATTTCTCTTTCTCTAATTAAAACAAAACAAAAAAATATATATTTAAAAAAATGATGAGGGCTAGGGTGATGGTGTACCTGATTAAGTACATGTATCACCATGCTCAAGGACCCAGGTTCAAGCCCCTGGTCCCCACCTGGAGGGAGAAAGCTTCACGAGTGGTGCAGCAAGGCTGCAGGTGTCTTTCTGTCTTTCTCTCTCTTTGTATCTCCCTCCCATCTCAATTTCTCTGTTCTATAAAATAACGAAGTTAAAAAAAGAGAAAAAATGATTAAAAGGCAGATATGGCACTGGCAATATTTGTTAACAAGTTCATAAGAAACTATTCCTAAGATAGCCTGCGTTCAAAAGGATATGATGTAGATGGCCAATAAATAAACGGTGAGGGTGGGGACAGATAGTATAATGGTTATGCAAACAGACTCTCATGCCTGAGGCTCCAAAGTCCCAGGTTCAATGCCCAAACCACCATAAGCCAGAGCTGAGCAGTGCTCTGGTGGAAAAAAAAAATAGTGAAAGATAAACACTCCTTTTTATGAAGCCTTTGTGTTCTAAAAGATGATATTATAGTTATGAGTAAATTGAAGTTGGTACTCTGATATATTGCATGTACAACTGTAACGTTTTCACCCAGTAATTTCGTTTCCAAATATCGTGTTCTGTAGTAAGAATCAGAGAAGCAAAATTACTCATTAAGTATGATTTACACCAGTGAAACATTCTAAGTAACAACGCCCAAGCACAAAGCGTATCTGAATAAACTGTTACTTTCTCAAAGACAATTTTCTTAATTTTTTTAAAAAATCATCTTTATTTATTTATTGGATAGAGACAATCAGAAATTAAGAGGGAAAGGGGTGAGAGAGTGGGAGAGAGACAGAGAGATACCTGTAGCCCTGCTTCACCACTTGCAAAGCTTTCCCCCTGCAGGTGGGGACTGGGGGCTTGAACCTGGGTTCTTGCACAGTGTAACATGTGTGCTCAAGCAGGTGTGCCACCACCTGGGGACTTTCTTAAATTTTTAAAGCAGATTATTTATTTATTTTACAAGACAGAGAAATTCAGAGGGAGAGGGGGACAAAGACAGGAACAGAGAAACAGAGATACCTGCAGCCCTGCTTCACTGCTAGTGAAGCTTCTCTCCTACAGGTGGGGTCTAGGGGCTTGAACCCTGGTCCTTGCATATTGTAATGTGTGTACTCAACCAGGTGTACCACCTCCCAGCTCGTGACAGTTTTCTTAATAATAGAGCAATGCTTTTAAATAATCTGTAGTTAACATGAGAAAATGATAACAGAATACTCTCCAACCCCCCTTTTTAATGTGATCAGATACACAGTACATATACCTTAAAGTTTTATAATTTAAAATGTACTTAGAATGTACATGTACTAGAATTTATGATTGTAGGGACATTTTAATGATGTTGTCATTTCCCCCCCATTTTTGTTGCCCTTGGTGTTGTTATTGCTGTCGTTGTTGGATAGGACAGAGAGAAATGGAGAGAGGAGGGGAAGACAGACACCTGCAGACCTGCTTCACCGCCTGTGAAGCGACTCCCCTGCAGGTGGGGAGCCGGGAGCTCAAACCAGGATCCTTACACCAGTCTGAGTGCTTTGTGCCATGTGCGCTTAACCCACTGCGCTACCCCCTGCCCCCCATTTAATTATCTTTATTTACTTGATGGAGACAGTCAGATACTGAGAGGAGAGAGGGAGACACAGAGAGAGACAGAGAAACACCTGCAGCCCTGCTTCACCACTCCTGAAACAGCCCCCTGAGGTGGGGACTAGGGACTTGAACCTGGGTCCTTGTGCATTGTAACTTGTGCACCCAATCAGCCCTGAGAAAAATCAGTCTTCACAGGTCCTTCCACTCCTCACCTGCTCCTACTTGCTTTGGTCCACAAACAATTTCAGCTCATAGAAGTTTGGGCTCACAGTTAACTTGAGGTCACGTGTGAGCTCACTGGCGTGAACTGGGGTCTATTATAGAGGAGCCAGTAGGCACTGCCTGTGGGGGAAGGGAAGGGGGAGAGAGAGGCAGACAGAGGGAGGGGAAAATATGCAAGCTTGCATCTACCATCCCTGGAGCTCCCTTGGTACCAGGACTCCATCCTAGGACTTCTGGCTCTGCAAGGCACGTGTGTGTGCGTGTGCACGTGTGCGTGCGCCTACAGAGTGAGCTCTGTCCTAGGTTCCCCCCCCCCCCTTTTTTCATACTTCCCAGGTTATTGCTGGGGCTTGGTGCCAGCACTACGAATCCACTGCTCCTGGAGGCCATTTTCTCTATTTTATTGGACAGTGTAGAGTTAAATTGAGAGAGGAGGAGGAGGAGACAGAGGGAGAGAGGTAGACAGACACCTGCAGATCTGCTTCACCGCTTGTGAAACGTCCCTGCTGCAGGTGGGGAGCCAGAGGCTTGAACCCGGATCCTTGCGCTTAGTACTGTATGCTTTTAACCGGGTGTGCCAGCACCCGCCCCCTCTCCCAGTCCCTCTCAGTCTTGGGGACAGAGGTGATGCCAGTGGAGCACAGGCACAGGCTCAGAGTATCAGCCCTGCTGCCTCACGTCTGCTGTGCACTCCTCCTGTTGGTTGCATGCTTCTGTTGGTGAACGGCTATGTTTCATGCAGACCAGAGACTGGACTGGACCCGGCAGTGGACAGAAGCCACGGAAGCTGGGCCAGGGGGTATATTCCCCCCCGACCCCTAACTGTTGGGGTGTCCACTGCATTGGTTGCCCAGGTGGCGTAGGAATGAACTTGAAATCTCATATTTGGGGGGGGGGGGCGCAGAAGAGCAGCAGGTGGGGATATCCAGAGAACATGGTGCCACTGACTCACTGCCCGGACTTCAGTGACATCTGTCCTGCTGCCTGGCCTCCTTCAGAGCCTGACTCACAGCCACCAAGTCTGCGGGGGAAGGAGGTGCCTTGCCACCAAGGGCGGCTGACAGGCAGCCCCCAGCCGCTCCTTCTCCCCTGCTTCTCTCATAACAGTGAGGGGGAGGGGACACCTCAACATTTTGTCTCCGTCGATTCCATTACAACATATTCATATGAGAGACACACTCACTGAGATGAGAGCACTGCTCACTGTGGGCGTCTCTCAGGACTAGGACGCAGACTCAGGGCCCTGGGATATAAGTGCTGGGCTCTGAACAGGAGCAGACAGTCTGCTTTTCTCCAAAATGCTCTCCTCTCTGTCTATCTCTTCCTCCCTCCCTCCCTCTCTTTCTTTCTTCCTTTATAGCCACCAGGGTTACTGCTGGGGCTTGGAGCTGACATCATGCATTATGGATCCATCACTCTTGACAGACAGGTTTTTCGTTTTCTTTTTATTTTATTGGATAGGGCAGAGGGATATTGAGAGGGAGACCTGCAGACCTGCTCCACTGCTTGTGAAACTGCCCCACGGGTGTTGACCAGGAGCTTGCACCCGAGACCTTATGCACACTGTGTGTGCTCAGCCAGCGGTGCACCAACCTGTCCCTTCTCCTTCTTTCTCAGGACTGACCGTTTTCCTGAGAGGAGACCTCGCCTGCACACTGCTCAGCTCCACATATTCCGGGGCCAGGGACTGAGCCTGCAGCCTCTGGGGCCTCCAGCATGCAGGCCTAGTGAGTTGGTGTTGCACTGTCTCTTAAGCTCTAAGATGCTTGGCTTTATTTTTAAGATCTATCTATAAATGACAGAGCAGTATTCAGAGCACCGTGCTGACGGGTGTGGATGAACCTGCAACCTCAAGCTTACAAATCTGCTGTTCCGCTCACAGTGCAATCACCCATGTCATATTAAATAGCCTTTGGGGCAGGTATCACTGGGGTTTCACAGCTTCAGGCTGACATTTTCAGAGAGAAAGAGATGGAGAGAGAAAGACACCATAGCACCGAAGTTTCCTTTTGCAAGACAGGGGCTGGCCTTGAACTTGGGTCCTATGCATGACAGAGCAAGGGCAGTATTCAAGTGAGCCTTCTTGCCAACCCCAAATGCCGAGTTTTAAAGGGAGTGTTTTGACTTGTGGACCTGTAACTCCTGCTTTCATAGGTTACAACACTGGATTCCGAGTCACATCCATCATGGCCAACTGTGCTTAACCAAACACCTTCTGAATGCCGGGGCTTACCTTTATGAATCCCTTTCAGTCAATATCCCTGGCTTCTCTTTCCTCTTATTTATGATTGCTTTCATTGTCACTGGGGTATCACTGGGGCTCAAGCCTGCACGATGAATCCACCACTTCTGACAGCCATTTCCTCCTTTTCTCCCTTCTTTTATTTGATGGGACAGAGACAAATTGAGAGGGGAGAGGAAGAGAGACAGAGAGACACCTGCAGTGCTGCTTCAGTGCTTGTGAAGCTCCCCACTGGCAGGATGGGGGCTTGAACCCAGGTCCTTGCATATGGTAGCATGTACACTCAACTGGGTGAACAGCAAACTGACCCCTTTCTTCTTCTCTTTAAAATGTATATATATATATATATATATATATATATATATATATATATACATTTTAAAATGTATATATATATGGGATAGAGACAGAGAGAAATTGAGAGGAGGGGGGAGATAAAGAAAGAGATAGAGACACACCTGCAGCCCTACTTCACCACTTGTGAAGCTTTCCCCCTGGAGGTAGAGACCAGGGGCTGTTCCTGCATCCGTGTGCATGGCAATGTGTACGCTTAATCAGGTGAGCCACCAACTGGCCCCCAGCCCCTTTCCTTTCTAACACAGAACATGTCGCCCACTGAGTCACAGCTTTCCCTTGTTGAGGTGGGCGCTCAGTCTTCGGTTCTGCTACACTGCGGATACAGCTGTCACAACGCACCTGGGTGGTTGTTCTAGATCTTTCCAGTCCGAGGCTACAAGATCCGGATGTCTGCCCTGCTGGGACACAGCCTGTGCTTATTGCTTCTCTAGCTCAGTGTCATGGTCCTTGTCTCAGTTCCATCACCAAGTTCTTTCAATCACAGGAGGCATTTGGTAAATACTGACATCATTGCAATTAAAAGTTTCTCTCTGGGTACATGGGGTTCAAGCCTTGTTTCTCATTAGCTAATAAAAATATTAATATTTATTGAGCACTTAGTCCATGCAAGGACTCTGCTAAGTGCTTTAAACAGATTATCTAACTGAATATTAAGGGTTTTTTTTGCCCCCAGGGTTATCACTGAGGCTCAGTGCAGGCAGTACAAATCCACTGCTCCTGGCGGCCATTTTTTCCATTTGATTGAATAGGACAGAGAGAGGTTGAGAGAGGAGGGGGAGACAGAGAGGGAGAGATAAAGAGAGACATCTGCAGGCTTGCTTCACACCTTGGGGATCATCTCCATTGCAGGTAGGGAGTGTGGGCTTGAACCCAGATCCTTGCACGGGTCCTTTTGCTTAATACTATGTGCATTTAACCAGGTGCATCACTCCCTGCCTGGCTCCTTTAGTTACTTTTTGACACAAGGCATCATTTTTATTTATTTTTTTAAAGATTTAAAAAAATATTTATTTATTCCCTTTTGTTGCCCTTGTTGTAGCCTTGTTGTGGTTATTACTATTGTTGTTATTGATGTCATTGTTGTTGGATAGGACAGAGAGAAATGGAGAGAGGAGGGGAAGACAGAGGGGGGAGAGACAGACAGACACCTGCAGACCTGCTTCATCACCTGTGAAGTGATTCCCCTGCAGGTGGGGAGCTGGGGGCTCAAATCGGGATCCTCAAGCCGGTCCTTACACTCTGCGCCACCTGCGCTTAACCCACTGCTCCACTGCCCAGCTCCCGGTATCGTTATTTCTATAGCCAGATGATAGAATTAAGCCTCAGGTTAAAAACCTTCCTGAGTGGACTTGGCAGTAAGAGTTAAGACCCAGATTTGATCCTAGGTCTGTGCGACCCCAGCATCCATGACCGTGACCATTTCTATAATGCAGAGTCAAGGTTCTTGACTCTAGGACAGGAAATGACATGCACTTCCGTGGTTCCATGCACCGTGCATTTTCCATTGAGAGCTCGGCTTCCAGCCAGTTTTTGCAGAAGCCACAGAGAGACTTTGCATTCTGGGTTAAGTCGGAAAACATTCTACCAATCCATGCAACTTGCACAGTGGATTGGCTGTAAAACGGTGTCTATTTCAGTTTACATGTTCCGATGAGTTCTGTGGGGAGGCCTGACAGTTTGCACCAGAAGTCACTGCTTGCCTGCTTCTTTTGTTGTTGTCGTTGCCTCCAGGGTTGTTGCTGGGGCTCCGGTGCCTGCGCTAGGAATCCACTGCTCCTGGAGGCCATTTTTTCCATTGTTGCTGCTGTTGCTATTGGATAGGATAGAGAGAAATTGAGAGAGGAGGGGAAGACAGAGAAGGGTAGGAAGATAGACACCTGCAGACCTGCTCCCTCCCCCCTGCAGGTGGAGAGCTGCAGGCTGGAATCGGGATCCGTAGGCTGGTCTTTGTGTGTCTGCACTATGTGCTCTTAATGCGGTAAGCCACTGCCCGGCACCCACTTTTTTTTTGTTTCTTCAGGTGCTTCTGCACAGGGAGAACTGGATGCCCCTTCCCAGAGTGAGGCCTGGCATCTGCTGCCTGACTAATGCAAGAAGGCCTGGGGGCAGCAGGCTGAGAAACGCCTGCTTCTGCGAGGACAGGACAGAGAGTGCCCTCAGAATTGTGTTCATGGTGCTGAGAAGATAGGGTGCTGGTGAATTGACCACAGCAGGCGCCTGGAGTCTGCAGGAGGCTGTGAGCTGCTCTGCTTCCCTGGGTTCTCAAAACAGAAACAACAACAACAACAAACAACAATAGGGATTCTTCCTGCTGCTACCTGGGCTTCCCCTTGAATGTAGGCCGTGGTGTCTCACCTCCCCGGTGTTGTAGAGGAACTGTTCCTCCAGCTGGCTGGTGACAGAGTACAGTGCAGTGGTATTCTTACAGTGCAGTGGTCTTCTTACAGTACAGTGCAGTACAGTGCAGTGGTTTTCTCACCTCCGAACTTACTGGCCCTGGAGTCACGATCCGGGAGCTAACCAGGACTCAAATGCAGTACGGAAATGCACTGCTCCTTTGGATTCTTTTGCTCAATAAGATTTTGCTTTTTAAAATATTTGTTGAGAGGGAGAACCAGAGCATCAGTCTGGCTCACGCAAAACCTAAGACTGAACTCCGGAACTCATGCTCGGGGGTCCAGCGTCTTACCCACTTTACCTCCGACGAGCTTGTTTAATACATATTTTTTTAAAATTTGTATTGAGGGGTTAATGTTTCACAGTGCAGTCACTGACACATGCAGTTTCACTGTGTACCAGGCCCCCAAAATCATCTCTCCCACCCCCTCCCCAGAGTCCTTTGCTTTGGTGCAATGCGCCGAGTCCAGTCCGTGTTTCACTGTGTGCGCCCCCACCCTGTCCCTACTTTATGAAGTCCTGCTTGGTCCTGAGATCCTTTGACATTCATCCTTCTCTTTTTGGCTTATCTCACTCAACACGATGTCCTTGAGTTCCATCCAAGAGGCTGCAAAGGAGACAACGTCATCATCCTTAACAGCTAATGCAAATGTCTGAGGTGAGACCCCTCTGGCTGGTCTGCTTTCCCTGGGAGTGGCAGGGCTCTGGGGGCCGTGTGGCCTGAACGCCACCTGCAAGAGAGAGGGCCAGGCTGACCTTTGAGGAGGCACGTATTTCACATATTTTTTTCTAGGTCTATGGCTTAGTTTCCCATTGCACTAAAGTCACCATTCAATAATGAAAGGCTTTTGATTTTGATGAAGTACAATGTGTCTATTTTCTCTTATCCTTCTTGAGCCCCCTAAAGAAAGTTTTTTCTCTTCTTTCTTTCTTTCTTTTCTTTCTTCCTTTCTTTTTTCTTTCTTTCTTTCTTTCTTGCTTGCTTCTTTACCCCAAAGTTAAAACATTTGCTCCTTGGTTTGCCATTAGGAGTTTTAAGCGTTGCTGTTTATGCTGAGGTCTGTGACCCACTTCAACTTTGTGTGTGATGCCAGGTGAAGCTTTAGTGTCTTCTTTCTCTGTGGTGATTTTTTTTTTTTTTTGCCTCCAGGGTTATTGCCGGGGCTCGGTACCTGCACCACAAGTCCTCTGCTCCTGGAGACCATTTTTTTCCCCTTTTATTGCCCTTGTTGTTCTATCATTGTTTTGGTTATTATTATTATTGTTATTGTTGTTGCTGCTGTCATTGGATAGGACAGAGAGAAGTGGAGACAGGAGGGGCAGACAGAGAGGGGGAGAGAAAGACAGACACCTGCAGACCTGCTTCACCACCTGTGAGGCCACTCCCCTGCAGCTGGGGAGCCTGGGGCTCGATCCGGGATCCTTCCGCCGGTCCTTGCGCTTTGCGCCATGTATGCTTAACCCATTGCGCTATCTTCCGACTCCCTCTGTGGTGATTTTGTACGAGCTTTATCTTTTATATTCTATTTTGAAGAGCCAAGAGCAATTTCCAGTTCTCCAACTGTGCTCACTGAACACAGGCAGCAGGGCTGGAAAGACAGGCTGAACTAGCCCCCAGAAGGATTTGCACGCCAGGCTAAGGGATCATGAACTCAGGCACCGGGTTCAGATTACGTTACACTTGGGGACAGGAAGTACTTGCTTGGATGCCTTGCTGAACAATAAACAATTCTCTCTCTCATCGCTGGGGCTCAGTGTCAGCACTATAAATCCATTGCTCCTGGCAGCCTTTTTTCCCCCCCATTTTATTGGACAGGACAGAGAGAAGTTGAGTCTCAGGACACCTTATTTAACAATGGAAGGCATGAAAGCAGAGAGACACCCAGTGACCCGTCTGGGGTCACAAAGCCAAGTGGAGGTCGCATCAGGGCCGAGTGCAAACGCCCTGCTTCCGCTCAGCACCATCTTGTCCCCTCAGCACCATCTTGTCCCCTCAGCACCATCTTGTCCCCAGTAGCCCCAGCAGGTTGTATTCCAGGAGTTGCGCTGCCTTTTTCCGAACCATCGAGTTTTTCATCCCCGACATCTCCTGACTTGCAGAATTCTGACACTCTGGGTCTGAGGCTGATTCTTACCTCACCTGAAGGCACCGTCAGCTGTTGCTTCTTGCCCCCAGGTGCTGCCTCAGGACTGAAAGGTGAGGGGAGCCCCTGGCCTTGCTCAGACGCTGAGAGGTGGCCAAGTGCCTTTCCTGTGGCTTCAGTGTGTCTCTCTCGAGACCAACCCCCCCCCCCCCCCGCGGGAACAGTGTGGCGTGGGGGAGGGGGGAAGCCCCCTTCTGTGACAGCTTAGCAAAAGGGGAGAGTCAGCCTTTGCGAGGAGGACCCAGCTGGGGCGGGAGCAGCCCCTGAGAGACTTAGAACACCTGAGCCCACTGGCCAGAAACAGAGCAGGCTTGTTGAACTACTTTGCTTCTGGAAACTTCTTCCATACGCTCAGAGTATGAGGCCCAGGCTGAGGGCTCCAGGTAGCAACACCCCGGAGACCCCCAGTAGAGGAGTTCTCTCCTCTCCCAGGCCCTGCTGAGACCCCCCCCCCCAGGGCTGCCCGAGACAGACACAGATGGCAGCCTTGCCAAGAGGGGCTGGGTGGGTGTCTGCACTGCAGACCAGCTGTCCCTCTGTGGACACTGCCACTGACCATGCTGGTGGTGGTGGTGGGGGATGGGCCGAAACAAGGGGGACGGGAGCATGGCTGGGGGCTCTGGCTCCTTCCTGGCTGCAGAGATGACTGTGGGGCATAGTGTCCATCTGCAAGCGTACCGCTGTGTACAGAATAACGGGGCCCCTTCACAGAGTCTCGGAGGAGCAGATGATGGAGTGTGTTCTGAGGGGGAAGACACTCAGATCTGAGTCCCTGTCTGCACAGCAGCCATCTGCCTGGGGCTAACGGCTCTATGGGCATCATGGGAGGGGGGCTGCCTCTCAGGGCTGGCTCTGTCGGGAGCACTACCCAGACCCACGGAATACTTTGCCATTTCTGCTTTGGATGCAGAGCCACCCAGCTGGGGCTCCTCTGAGCACCCCGGCTTCCACTGTGTCCTTTCTAGAGGTGCCTGTGACGCCCCCCCCCCCACGGCCTGTGGGATGTGGTACTCTGCAGTGCAGGAAGATTAGGTGGACAATGGAGGCAGAAAGAGGGGTTCCCTTCCGGCACTGCTGGTGGACATGTCAACTGATCCAACCCCTGAGAACTCTCAAAAGGCTGGAATGGACCTGCCCTCTGACCCTGCGATTCTTCTCCTAGGGATAGATCCTAAGGAACCAAACACACCCATCCAGAAAGATCTGTGCACACCTGTGTTCACAGCAGCACAATTCGTAATAGCCAAAACCTGGAAGCAACCCAGGTGTCCAACAACAGATGAGTGGCTGAGCAAGTTGCGGTCTAGATACACAATGGAACACTACTCATTGTTTACAATAGTGAATTCGCCTTCTTTACCTGGCTTGAACCTGGATCCTTGCACTTCGTTACTATGTGAGCTTGACTAGGTGTGCCACTGCCCGGCCCCTTCCCACACCTTCCTTAGCTAGCCTTGTGTTGATGGGCATTTAGGCTGCTCCCCTTGCTGGCTGTTATGAGTAGTGCAGCTGTGAAGACGGTGTACATCCTCCCACATTAGGGTTTGCATGTCTTCTGCGGTGATGCCTCGGGGTGGCACTGCAGGGCCACAAGGGACTTTCATTCTTATTTAAGGATTCTCCAGACTGTTTTCAGAAGGGTGGCAGCAGGCTGGGTCCTCACCAGCACTTGCCATGCAGATGGCATTTTTTGGAATGCACCACCAATCCCGTTCACCCCACGCACCAGAACACCATACATCCCCCAAGGGTCCCAGGCGACACAGAAAGTTCCACACGCCAGGGTCCACCCCACCTGACCCGGTTTTAGCCTCCACAGAACTGCCACCTGCCTCCTTCTGCCGGGTTTGTGGACTGTGTGTCTGGAGGGCCAGGGCTCAGTGTCTCAGCAGGTGCTGGGGTGGACCTGATGGCTCTCAGTCTGTTTTTAGATTATTTCCTTTCATGTAATTCAAGAGAGGGAGGGAGGGGCCAGAGCACTGCTCAGCACAGGGATACAGCAGTGCCAGGCCGGCACCTTGAGCCCCAGTCTCACGTGCCACCTGTGGGCGTTCTCCCCAGGTTCGAGCTCTCCATGCCGCCCGCCCCACAGCCCTCTCTCAGGCCACCTGCTGGCTCCCGCCAGATTGAGGAGGAGGAGACTGGGGCCTGGTCAGAGGCCTCACAGGACCTGTGGAGAGACTTGGTAGAGAACCATCTACCTCCTGGCAAACAGCGGAAGGTTCCGGGCTCTGGTGAGGAGGTAGGAGTGGCCCTGTGTGCTTGAGGAGGTGGCGAGAGTCTCCCTGTCCGTGCCCCTCCTCAGTGTGTGTCTGCAGCCTGGCTGAGCTGTTCTGAGGAGGTGGCGAGAGTCTCCCTGTCCGTGCCCCTCCTCAGTGTGTGTCTGCAGCCTGGCTGAGCTGTTCTGCTGTGATGCTTCCAGCTGCCCCAGCCTGCGTCGGGCAACCCAGGTGGCAAACATCTGTGACATCTGAACCCCCTGAACTTTCTGCACACCCTGACAGGAAAGAATGAGAGAGGTGGGAAGGGAACACAGGCTCTCTCAGAACTGGGGGAAATGCAGAAAAGAAGTAAGCATGTGCAGCGTTGCTGGGTTACTCTGAGCCAAGCTGGTGGCTCCACCTGCCACGAGACCCGGGGTTAGTGGCTGGCATGTCTCTAGGGTGCCCATTCTACATCAGAAAAAAGTGAGGATAGAAATAATACTGACCACGTGGGCTTGCTATGAGTGGCCTGTATAAGTGCCTGTGCATAAGTGGCCTATATACACAACGGAATACCTACTCAGCTATTAGCAATGGTGAATCCACCTTCTTTACCCCATCTTGGATGGAGTTTGAAGAAGTCATATGAAGTGAGATAAAGTCAGAAAAGATGCCCATCAAGATCCCAAGCACATTTTTTAGGAGAATAGAACAAATGCTACAAATGTTTATCTGGAACCAGAAAAGACCTAGAGTTGTCAAAACAATCTTGAGAAGAAAGAACAGAACTGGAGGCATCACACTCCCAGATCTCAAATTGAGAAGCACATGAAAAAATGCTCGATTCTTTGATTGTCAGAGAAATGCAAATAAAGACAACAATGAAATACCACTTCACTCCTGTGAGAATGTCATACATCAGAAAAGGTAACAGCAGCAAATGCTGGAGAGGTTGTGGGGTCAAAGGAACCCTCCTGCACTGCTGGTGGGAATGTCAATTGGTCCAACCTCTGTGGAGAACAGTCTGGAGAACTCTCAGAAGGCTAGACATGGACCTACCCTATGACCCTGCAATTCCTCTCTTGGGGATATATCCTAAGGAACTCAACACACTCATCCAAAAAGATCTGTGAACACATATGTTCTTAGCAGCACACTTTGTAATAGCCAAAACCTGGAAGCAACCCAGGTGTCTAACAACAGATGAGTGGCTGAGCAAGTTGTGGTATATATATATATACAATGGAATACTACTCAGCTATTAAAAATGGTCACTTCACCGGTTTCAGCTGATTTGGGATGGACCTTGAAAAATTCATGTGAAGTGAAATCACTCAGAAACAGAAGGATGAATATGGGATGATCTCACTCTCAGGCAGAAGTTGAAAAACAAGATCAGAAGAGAAAACACAAGTAGAACCTGACCTGGAATTGGCATATTGCACCAAAGTAAAAGACTATGGGGTGGGGGTGGAGAGAATACAGGTCCAAAAAGGATGACAGAGGACCTAGTGGGGGTTGTATTGTGATATGGAAAAGTGGGAAATGTTACGCATGTACAAACTATTGTATTTACTGTGGAATATAATACATTAATTCCCCAATAAAGAAACACACACACACACACACACACAAAAAAAAAAAAACAGAAAAAAGAAACAGAAGGATAAAGATGGGATGATCTCACTCATAGACGTAAGTTGAAAAGCAAGATCAGAAGGGAAAACCCTAAGAACGTGGACTGGAGTTGGTGTATTGCACCAAAGTAAAAGACTCTGAGGGAGGGGGGAGGACTCAGGTCCTGGAACATGATGGCAGAGGAGGACCTAGTAGAGGTCGTATGGTTATATGGAAAACTGGGAGATGTTATGCATGTACAAACCATTGTATTTTACTGTCAACTGTAAACCATTAATCCCCCAACAAAGAAAATAAAAGTGTCAGTGCTACATATGAATAGGTATGGGCCCTGGGTCAGACTGATGGGGTTAACAGCTAATGGTATTTATAGACTTTCCTCATGTTTGGGAGCTACTCTCTGTCCTCACCCAGCTTTCTAGCCCTATCCTCAACTCTGACACCATCTTCCCAGACAATACTTTTAGTCCATCTGCATGTTAGCTATAAGGTTCAGGCAAAAATTACTAAAGTCATGGCCCCGTTTGGACTATACCTTAAACAGACTTCCTAGCTTCTTCCCACATGAAGACCCCCTAGTTTCATTTGCTCTATTTCTACCTTTGGGTTTCTGTTTCTTAAATTGTCCTGCTTTATATCTTACTGCCTTTCAGATACCAAGTTGCAAATACTACTATGATTCCATCCTGACTTCCCTGGGCAGACAACCTCACCAATGTGTCCCAGAACCTCACCTCTCCAGAGCCCTGTCCCACTATAGAAAAATAGAAACAGGCTGGGGGTATGGATCCACCTGCCAATGCCCATGTCCAGCAGAGAAGCAATTGCAGAAGCCAGACCTCCCACCTTCTGCACCCCATAAAGAATTTTGGTCCCTACTCCCAGAGGGATAAAGAATATAGAAGTTCCCAGTGGAGGAAATGAGACACAGAATTTTGGTGGTGGGAACTGTGTGGAATTGTAGCCCTGTTATCTTACTATCTTGTTAATCGTTATTAAACCACTATTAAAAAAAGAATGTTAAGTAGCTGAAGCATTGTGGTTTTGGTGACTGTCATTCCCTTATGTTCTAGTCATTTCTAGGTGGATTTCTAGAAGATAGAGATAGGGGAAGGGCAATGTGGAGAAATATCATGTTCCACTTTCTCTAGGCTCTTAGCAGGAATATTCTCTTCCACCCAGGCTCCTCTTTACACACACTGTCTTTACACAACATCAGAAGGTCAGTTAACACATCGCTGACGGGGATTTGACTCTCTCCACTCATTAAGTCACCCATTCGTATGAGCTTACTTATACAGGGCACTAGACAATTCACGTTTCCCCCCAAGGAACTTAGTCATTTGGTTAGTGGTACAAACCATTACATCTAATCAGATTGTTATGCTGGGGAGAAACTGTTAAATCTCAATGAATGGGATGAGACAGAAACAAAAGGTCCAGGAGAAACCTGGTATAAAGTTGAGTTTCTAGCCCGAGATTCATGCAGATGCTTCTATGGCTACAGGCTGCCACCCTCCTGCTACCGATGCTGTCTATCCCTGCTGTTTCTTCATCTTATCAAAGCCTTTTTTGAAATTAGCGCATGTTTTGCTTCTCTGGTGAGCAGAATCTCTCTGCTTAGATCAAACAGTCTCACCAAATGTCTTTCAGAAAGCACCCATGAGGGCCTGCTATGATCTAAGCACCCGAGGTTATTTTTTTGAAGCAAACATGATTTAAGGTTTTGAATTATATGGAGGTAGACCAGAACCCTCATTTTTAGATTCATTATCACCCAGAAACTATGATTTTTCATTTGCCATCTGGGGTTTACTTTTCAAAATGGAGTCGAACAGACAGCACATTTGCTCTTTAAAGATAATCTTTGGATTGCAAGGTTAATGACCCATTTTTGACTTAAGTCTTCTCAGGGGCTAGAAAAGCTCATCTTCCAGTTGTTTGGAAATGCTAACAAAATTGACTCAGAGCTGTACCGGATGGCAGTGAAGGCTGAGTACGTGGCAGCCTTGCATTCTGGGATGAGAACCCAGTGCTTGTTCTCACTCGTCCACTCATTTCTCTGGGCTGTTTTCTCATGACAAACACTAAGTGGTCTCGAAGGCCTCTCTGTCCCTAAATTACCAGCTTCCTTAGTCCCAGGTCTCCAGTACAATGGCCCTCTGTGCCTCCTCAACACTGGCATTACACCAGTAGTTCAAAAACTGCCATGGAGCTGGCTGGTGGCACACCAGGTAGAGCACACACATTACCATGTGCAAGGACGCAGGTTCAAGTCCCCAGTCTCCACCTATGGGGCGGGGAGGGGGCTAAATGAGTGGTGAAGCAGGGCTGCAGCTGTCTCTCTTTCTCTATTCCTCTTATCTCCCCCTTCTCTCTTAATCTCTCGCTGTCCCTCTGAACAAATAAAGATGAGAAATAAAAAAAAAAAGACTGCTGGAAGTGGTGGCAAACAACACAAAAATCTGGGATGTGTTATCAGTGTAAAGAAATAACCTAGGCATTATTTTAGATACACTGCTAAAACTAACTTGACTCATTTATTACTAATTCTTTTTTTTAAACACATTTTAAAAATTATTTTTATTTATTAGATGGTGACAGCCAGAAATTGAGAGGGAAGGGGCTGATAGAGACAGAGAAAGAGAGACACTTGCAACTCTGCTTCATCATTCTCAAAGCTTTCCCCCTGTAGGTGGGGACTGGGGGCTCGAACCTGGGTCCTTGCACAGTGTACCATGTGCACTCAAACAGGTGTGCCATTGCCCAGCCCCCACTAATTCTTTTTTTTTACTAGGGCTGTAGACATTTAAAATGACAGATGCGGCTTGTATTGTAGTTATTGCAGTCACACTGGATAGCAGCACCAGGAGAAACACTTGAAGTAAAGGAAGTGAAATCTATTTAAGGTCTGTTGTTTATGGATTTCCCAGCAGGGTTACTGCAGGGACTCGGGTGTCTGAACTGCTCCACTGTTTTTGGCAGCTGTGTATTTATTTTTTATGCCTCCAGGGTTATTGCTGGGGCTCGGTGCCTGCACTCCAAATCCACTGCTCTTGGAGGCCATTTTTTCCATTTTGTTGCCCTTGTTGTCATTATTATTGTTGTCATTGCTGTTATTGTTGTTGGATAGGACACAGAGAAATGGAGAGAGCAGGGGAGACAGAGAGGGGAGAGAAAGACAGACACTTGCAGACCTGTTTCAACCACCTGTGAAGCGACTCCCCTGCAGGTGGGGAGCTGGGGGCTCGAACCGCGATTCTTGCGATTTACGCCACGTGCTCTTAACTGGCTGCGCTGCCGCTAGACTCCCATTTTTTTTCTTTTTGATGGAAGAGATAAGAGAGGGGGAAGGAGAAGGAGAGAGAGGGAGAGAGGTGCAGTACTGCTCTGTCATTTGTGAAGCTTCCCCAAGATCCTTGCACATGCTGATAGAAGCCACCACTGGCTACACTTGAAGGACTTTTAAAAGCACCCTGATTAAATGTCAAGGTTCTCATGCCTCTAAAATTCAAGGCTTCAAAGATAAAATTCTTATCTATCCCAAATAGCTTAGCCTTCATGGATACCTATTTACTGAGGCACCGTGAGAGGACTCTGGCTACAGCAGCTGCTGTCCACTCTTCTTGGGATTGTCTGATAATTGTCTCTACTATTGGCAAAGACACAGGAGTGTTCAGAGCGACGCTTTCTGCTGGTGAGAGGCCACGTGATTTCTGCACTGTGTTCCTGTCATTCTCCTTATTTTCAGTCTCCACACAGTGAGGACCCCCCCTAGACACGGACCTGAATTATTGGAGCACAGCACCCATGCAGTCCCACCAAGGAGAATATGCATATTTTATCCAAAAATTACAGCTCACCCATCTTGCCTTTGGACCTTACACTGGAGGGAATTTGCATAGTGGTTTTTCTAAGAGCCCAGTGATAAGCACAGGGCTTCCATTTTGGTGCTAATCTAGCTGCCCTGATATTTGATGACTACCCTCAAGCAGAGCAGTGCCTGCTGACAGTCATACAGGGGAGAATGCCTTAAAGATTCTTTTCCCTTTTGTCACCCTTGTTGTTTATCATCACTGTTGTTATTATTGTTGTTGTTGCTGCTGCTGTCGTCGTTGGCTACGACAGAGAGAAATCAAGAGAGGAGGGGAAGACAGAGGGGGGAGAGAAAGATAGACACCTGCAGACCTACTTCACTGCCTGTGAAGCAACCCTCCTGTAGATGGCGAGCTGGGGGTTCGAGCTGCGGTCCTGATGCTGGTCCTTGCACTTTGGGCCACGTGTGCTTAACCCTCTGTGCTACCACCCGACTCCTAGCCTTCTTCTTTTTTTTAAGAATTTTTTTAGTGTATCTATTTCTCTCTCTGCTTTTTAAAAACATTCACTATTTTATTTATTTATTAGATAGAGGCAGCCAGAAATTGAGAGGAAGGGGATGATAGAGGAGAGAGACAGAGAGACACCTGCAGCCCTGCTTCACCACTCATGAAGTTTTCCCCTGCAGGTGGGGACTGGGGGCTTGAACCTGAGTCCTTGCACGTTGTAACATGTGTGCTCAAGCAGGTGCGCCACTACCCGGCTCTTCTCTTTTTTGTAAATTGCCATCAAAGTTGTCACTGCAGCTTGGTGCTGGCACTACAAATCTATTGCTCCTGGTGGCCTTTTTCTTTTTCTTTTTTGTTTTGTTTTATTTGCAAGAGGAGGGGAAGATAAGGTGAAAGACACCTGCAGACCTGCTTCACTGCTCATGAAGCTTAACCAGGTGGGGAGTAGGGCCTTGAACCCGGATCCTTGAGCTTGCTCTAGTGTATGCTCAACCGGGGGCTCCACCACACAGTCCCTGCACCTTTCATCACCTCGGCACAGATCCACCATCTGCAGGGCTCCACCGGTGTGGAAAGCTCGAACCCAAGGCCTCACACATAAGGTAGCACACACTACTGGGTGAGTTGTCCCGGGGCCCCTCCAAGATGTGGGAGATGCCACTGGGAGGCCGTGAATCCACACTGGTCCTTTACCCCCCGAGCACCGGGCACCCCACAGCAACAGGCCAAGCCGGCTCTGCCACCCAGCACGTGGGGCTGCACCTCTCCCCTGTCTCAGTACCAGGGCGCGTGCGGCACGACGCAGGGCCAGGCCCGGCTGCTCAGCCCGACACCCTCAGTGCTCCCTCCGGCCACTGCCTCCTCTGCAGTCCCCACCCACCAGCAGGGCCACACTTACTACTGGTGGTAAAGATGCCGTCTCCCTCCTGTGGGGTGGGGTCCGGGTCCGGGAACACCTGTAAGGCTCCCACCGGCCGGGCAGATGGGTCCAAGGTGATCGAGCTCTCGTTCACGGTCGTGTCGCTGGCACCTGTGATCTGGTTGGTGGGTGGTCCACCTAGGGAGCCCTCCGTGTCAGTGGGCAGGTCGTCTGTGCAGTCGGCATTGGGCTGTGGGGACAGGATACATCCTTCATGAACCCAGAGAGAGTCAAGCTCTTTTTTTCCAGATTCATTTTACTGAAAAAGGTTCCAAGGGGAGAGTCAGGCGGTGGCGCACCTGGTTAAGCGCACATAGTTTAAGCGCAATGAAACCACACAAGGATCCCAGTTCGAGCCAGCATTCCATATATATGAGTCAACTCCACTCAACTGAAACTGTAAGAGGGTTAGAGCATGTAATGCAGTGACTGGCTCATGGCAGGACCCTGACAACTCCCACCTGAACCACCCAGAAAGGGGGTCCCCAGGAGGTGGGGTGGGGGGAGCACCTGGTTGAGCACATACGTTGCCACATACAAGGATCTGTGTTCAAGCCCCTGGTCCCCACATGCATGGGGAAGCTTCATGAATGGTGAAACAGTGCTGCAGGTGTCTCTCTCTGTCTCTCACTCTCTCTATCCCTTCCTTCCCTCTCAATTTCTGTCTCTATCCAATAAATAAAGATAGTAAAAAAAATTTAAAAATTAAATACATAAACCCTAGAAGAGAGAAAGAAAAAAGGAGCCTCCCTGCTTGCAAGTCAACCCATGCTGGTCAAGATCTGTCAGCCTCTTTTGTCTCTGGGCAAAATCTCACCCTTAACAAATTTGACTCTCTGGCCTTAGCTGGGCCGTCTCTCTTCTGCACGCAGGTCTGTAAATGACGGTCATGCCTCTGCCCAGACTCCTGAACGATATTTGTGAAGTTGGTGTGGGAGAGACACAGTCTTGACGAATCAGAACAGATGTCCGGTAGGTTACTTGGCTCTGCTCTGCAAGTCAACCCTGCCTTGAGTGACATCACAGCATCTCTCTCCATGACTCACACCTGGGGTGGTTGTGGTCAGGATAGGCAGAACTAGGAATGGAGACTGGGTCCCTGACCATCAGCTGGGGATCTCCGTCCCCACAAAACCCTCAAAGTCTCTTCTCGCTTCCTTTCTCACTGCACTAGAAGTGAGCTGACCCCCTGCAGCTCAAGCTATCCAAGTCCAATTCAGCGGAGGGCCACTGTGCCAGTCTCCTCGACTGTGACACTGAACACGTGTCTGGAAATTGTGCGTATGTGAGGTTGCGTTGTGAGGATGTGAGGATTGTGAGGTTGAGCTCAGCAGGGCTCACAAAGCACCCTGCATTCCTGATAACTATGGTCTATCTACATAATCATTGTTTTGCCTGAAAGATCCCCACCCATTCCATTCCTTTGATCTATCTTCTTTCTACCCTCAAGACCTTCCCTGCTTCCAGGGTATTAATTAATCCCACCAGTTAAAACCTTCGCAATAGTTGCTAAGGAAGTTCCTACCTTTCCAGCTCCATTTTGCTTTTCTCCGCCCCTTTCCTAGCCATTTCTGTTTCCGACTTGCCACTTCCAGGTCAGACCTTTAAAAGCTTTGGCTCTCTGATCAATAAAGACATTGCGTTGCCTCGCCACGAGCTTGGTTCCTGAGTCATCTCCCTCGCATCGCTGAGTGAGTAGCAGCCCAGGCTGGCTCCGGTCAAGTTCTCTCCAACCCAGAGAGTACGCGCCCGGGAAGAGGCACCCCCAGGCTAGCCCGGCAAACAGGTACTGGCTATGACCACTCTCTCATCACCACTCTTATCTACACTTCTCTCTAGAATGCTCTCTCTAATAAGCACAAGCAATTCTTTGCTCCCAAAGAAGGAATCACAAGCTCCTGGCAGTCTGCCCCAGCCAGTGTTGGTGTGGAGAGGCCACCCCATGAACGTCTATCTCCTTACACTGAGCCTCTGGTCAGAAGGACACCTGCCTCCCCACTCCCCAATCTCACACTGGTCTCCTGGAGCCACCGCTCACCCTCAGTCCCCATGCTGTCATCTCTGACACTGTAGCCTCTTGGACAACCACTCTCTCACTCTGTTTGGCTCATCTGTAGCTGTGCTTGTCTCTGATCTGTCGCTCATTGCTTTCTCTCCCCACTTTACTGACATAAAACACTGGATCAGTTCCAGGCATACAGCAGAGGAGTTTAGATACTACAAGATAATTACACAAGAAGTTTAGCTCACAGAGCCACAGCTGGTTTTCTCCTGAGAACTCCCAAGATCAACTCTTAGCAACGTAAAATGAACACAGCACGGTCTTGTTAAACATGGCTGCCCTGTTGTTCATGTCACCTGCAGACACACTGCACTGACGTCACCTGGGATCCGAATCCTTCCATGACCTTTATTCACCTCATCTCTGGCAATGGCTGATCTGCTGTCTCTATGAATTTGGCTCTCTTGCCAGGACTTCACATGAGAGAGGCACAAGCACTTAAAGTGAATCACCTGCACTACATTCTGGGTGTGGGGGGGAACATGTCCTCACAGATGTGTCACCAGCCTCTAGGTGCGATATAAGTGAGGGACCTGGGAAAGTCAGTATCTTCCCGGAGATCAGTAAGAGAGAAACTGAGAAAGATATTTTAATTATTTTATTAAAAAAAAATCTTGATAGAGACAGAGAGAAATTGCTATGGGAGGGGAAGATAGAGAGAGAGAGAAACAGAGACACTTGCAGCCCTGCTGAAGGTTTCCCCCTGCTGGTGGGAACCAGGGGCTTGAACTCAGGTCCTTGCACACTATAATGTGTGCGCTTAACCAGGTGAGCCACCACTTGGCCCTGAGAAAAAAATTTTAGAAACTGTCTAGTCCCATGTAACAGCAAGGCAGCTCGCTTTGTGCCATGTGCGCTTAACCCGCTGTGCTACCTACCGCTTGACTCCCATCTTATTTCTCTAAAAGCGTATTAATTTGGGGGCCAGAGAGAGAACTCACTGGGAAGTGTGTGTCTTGCCATGTGATGCCACATGGAGGTGCCAAGGTAACACCTGAAACTCTGGTGCTGTGGTCTCTCTCTTCCCCTCCCTCCCTCCGTCCGTCACACTCTTATATATTTTTTTTTATGAGAGAGAGGCAGGCCTGTGGCACAGCAACACTCATGAAGCTTTTCCCCTGCAGGTGAGGACTGGAGCTTGAACCTGGGTCCTTGTGCAGTGTAACATGTATATTCAACCAGGTGTGCCTGGGGGAGCTCCCCAGAGACGGGGGATCAGCAGTGGCTTGAGCCGGATGATGGACTTTAGGAAGTGTGTGTGCAGAGCGCACCATGTCCCAGGAGGGGCCTCTACCAGACGCCCCCTGGGGCCCCACAGCAGGGCCTTGGTGGATGGGCTACAGGGTGCTGAATCCCATCTGAACAAACATGAGAGAAGTGTCTCTAGACAGAGAGAGAGCAAGCTTGGGGATGGGGGGCAAAGATGACGCCCCAGCTTTGGGACGGAGGCAGGCCCCCCCCCCCCCCAGGCCCAGGAGGCAGACAGACAGACAGACAGACAGTGCCGCGGAACAGCCTGCTTGCTTACCGGGATGCCGAGGGCCTTCAGAATGTTCATCTTGCACATGGGGCAGGTGCGGTGGTCTAGGAGCCAGGGGTCGACACAGGACTTGTGGAAAAGGTGCCTGCAATGAGAAGCACACAGCTCAGAGGGGCGGGCAGCCTGTGTGCAGGGAGCCCCTCATCTGGGCAACACGGGCGACACGCCTTGGGGCATGACTCATGAGGGTCTGGAGGGTCCTAGCAGCTTCTCCATGGCGCCTGAACCTGGGGAGACTGGAACCCGGGGAGCTGTCTCACCCTCTCAGGAGGAAGGAAACTGAGGACCAAGAAAAGCCTTCTGCCCAGTCCATGGGGGGCTGTAAGCAAGTCCCAAACCACCACCCTGGCAGGCAGAGGCAGGCGCCCCATCAAGGCTCAGCTTCCTCGCTGTTGGGATGTAGTAAGAGCCAGAAGGGCTCCCGGAAGCCGAGAACATCACAGACACCTGGACGCTGTCAGATGGGAAGTGGAGCCAGAGGCCAGTCCCCTTTCTCTGCACCCTCCACAGGCTTGGCTCTCGGGGCACAGTAGGAGCAGAAGGGACTTCTTTACACTTGGCCCTTTAACCACTTCAACTCAGACATCTCAGGGGCTGCCCAGGGCTCCCAGGTCCCTGCACACATGTCCCACGCCCTCTCCTCCCACTCTCACTCTCACTCTCACCTTTCTTTTTCCCTTCCTCTCACCTTTTCCCCTCCCTCCCTCCCTCCCTTCCTTTCTAAGAATTCTTATTGCCACCAGGGTTACTGTTGGACCTTAGTGCCTTCATAACACATCCACTACTCTTGGCCACCATTATTTTTTCCATTTATTTATTTATTTATTTATTTATTTATTTATTTATTTATTTATCAGATAGAGACACATAGAATTGGAGAGGTAAGGGGCCCGGTGGTAGTGCACCTGATTGAGCGCAGATGTTACAATTCACAAGGACCTGGGTTTGATCCCCCTGGTCCCTACCTGCAGGGGGAAAGCTTTGTGAGTGGTGAAGTAGGGCTGCAGGTGTGTCTCTTCCTCTTTTTAAAATTTATTATTATTATTTTAGATTTTATTTATTTATTAATGAGAAAGATAGGAGAGAGAGAGAGAGAGAGAGAGAGAGAACCAGACATCACTCTGGCACATGTGCTGCCGGGGATTGAACTCAGGACCTCAGGCTCGAGAGTCTAGTGCTTTAGCCACTGAGCCACCTCCCGGACCACAAAAATTTATTATTCTTAATATTTATTCATTTACTTATTTGTTTTTTTCCTTTCTTTTTTTTATTGGGGAATTAATGTTTTAAATTCAACAGTAAGTACAATAGTTTGTACATGCATAACATCCCCCAGATTCCCATATAACAACACAACCCCCACTAGGTCCTCTGAATGCTTCTTGGTCCTGTACTCTCCCCACCCACCCACCCCAGAGTCTTTTACTTTGGTGCGATACGCCAATTCCATTTCAGGTTCGACTTATTTGTATATTTCTCACCACTCCCGTCTCCAAAGGCCTGTGTCCCCATCCCCCATCTCCTTTGCTTCCTCTCCTTCTGCTCCTTCTGCTCCTTCTGCTCCTGAGGCTCCTGCCGGCCACCCAGAAGCCTCCTCAGGGAAGAGCCAGGGTGCGGGTGGCTGTGGAACCTGGGCTTGAGGAGCACCCCTGTGCCAGGGCTGGGGTCCAGTCTGCCCACAGGTCCCAGGGCAAAGCTGAGATACAGAGGAGGGGAGGAGGGAGGAGAGTGGCGTCTCAGAATACAACACTGCACCTACCTGAGAGTTTCCATCCTGCTGGCCTGCACGCTTTGAGTCGGTGCCGAGACCACGTCCGTCTGTCCATCCCTTTATCCCCTACCACTTACCCCCTGCCCACGCCTAACACGTGTCACTAGTTCCGCTTCCTCTGCAGAATCTGGCCCGACGCAGCCTCCCACTAGACCGGCAACTCCGTGAGCACAATGCCCTCACCCTCAGCTCCCGGTCAGTCCCCGGTCAGTCCCCGGCACGAGGACGAGGACGACGCCGACGCCCAGGGAGCATCTGCCACACAGACGGGCATCCACCTCAGGGCCCGCCCAGCTCCTGCCTGCTGAGGCCGCCACCTCCACTCACTCCCCTGAATCTGCTCCCCTTCACCACCACTCTGCTTCTCTCAGCTCCACAGCACCATTCTCTCTCTCTCTCTCTCCCTCTCCCTCTCTCTCTCTCTCTCTCTCTCTCTCTCTCTCTCTCTCACACACACACACACACACACACACAAACAACATTCTCTGGCTTTCTCATGTTCTCTCTCATGCTCTTTGTCTCATGCTTTTTCTCTCATGCTCTCTCACACTCACACTCTCTCATGCTCTCTCTCACACTCTCATGCTCTCTCTCACACTCTCTCATGCTCTCTCTCACACTCTCTCATGCTCTCTCTCACACTCTCTCATGCTCTCTCTCACACTCTCATGCTCTCTCTCACACTCTCTCATGCTCTCTCTCACACTCTAATGCTCTCTCACACTCTCATGCTCTCACACTCTCTCACACTCTCATGCTCTCTCTCACACTCTCTCATGCTCTCTCTCACACTCTCATGCTCTCTCTCACACTCTCATGCTCTCTCACACTCTCACGCTCTCACACTCTCTCACACTCTCATGCTCTCTCTCACACTCTCATGCTCTCTCTCACACTCTCATGCTCTCTCTCACACTCTCATGCTCTCTCACACTCTCACGCTCTCACACTCTCTCACACTCTCATGCTCTCTCTCACACTCTCATGCTCTCTCTCACACTCTCATGCTCTCTCTCACACTCTCATGCTCTCTCTCACACTCTCATGCTCTCTCTCACACTCTCATGCTCTCTCACACTCTCACGCTCTCACACTCTCTCACACTCTCATGCTCTCTCTCACACTCTCATGCTCTCTCTCACACTCTCATGCTCTCTCTCACACTCTCATGCTCTCTCTCACACTCTCATGCTCTCTCTCACACTCTCATGCTCTCTCTCACACTCTCATGCTCTCTCTCACACTCTCATGCTCTCTCATACTCTCTCATGCTCTCTCACACTCTCATGCTCTCTCTCACACTCTCATGCTCTCTCTCACACTCTCTCATGCTCTCTCTCACACTCTCATGCTCTCTCATACTCTCTCATGCTCTCTCACACTCTCATGCTCTCTCTCACACTCTCTCATGCTCTCTCACACTCTCATGCTCTCTCACACTCTCATGCTCTCTCTCACACTCTCATGCTCTCTCTCACACACTCTCATGCTCTCTCTCACACTCTCATGCTCTCTCACACTCTCATGCTCTCTCACACTCTCATGCTCTCTCTCACACACTCTCATGCTCTCTCTCACACTCTCATGCTCTCTCTCACACTCTCATGCTCTCTCTCACACTCTCATGCTCTCTCTCACACTCTCATGCTCTCTCTCACACTCTCTCATGCTCTCTCACACTCTCATGCTCTCTCACACTCTCATGCTCTCTCTCACACTCTCATGCTCTCTCTCACACACTCTCATGCTCTCTCTCACACTCTCATGCTCTCTCACACTCTCATGCTCTCTCTCACACACTCTCATGCTCTCTCTCACACTCTCATGCTCTCTCTCACACTCTCATGCTCTCTCTCACACTCTCATGCTCTCTCATACTCTCTCATGCTCTCTCACACTCTCATGCTCTCTCTCACACTCTCATGCTCTCTCTCACACTCTCTCATGCTCTCTCTCACACTCTCATGCTCTCTCTCACACTCTCTCATGCTCTCTCACACTCTCATGCTCTCTCACACTCTCATGCTCTCTCTCACACACTCTCATGCTCTCTCTCACACTCTCATGCTCTCTCACACTCTCATGCTCTCTCACACTCTCATGCTCTCTCTCACACACTCTCATGCTCTCTCTCACACTCTCATGCTCTCTCACACTCTCTCATGCTCTCTCTCACACTCTCTCATGCTCTCTCTCACACTCTCTCATGCTCTCTCTCACACTCTCATGCTCTCTCTCACACTCTCTCATGCTCTCTCTCACACTCTAATGCTCTCTCACACTCTCATGCTCTCACACTCTCTCACACTCTCATGCTCTCTCTCACACTCTCTCATGCTCTCTCTCACACTCTCATGCTCTCTCTCACACTCTCATGCTCTCTCACACTCTCACGCTCTCACACTCTCTCACACTCTCATGCTCTCTCTCACACTCTCTCATGCTCTCTCTCACACTCTCATGCTCTCTCTCACACTCTCATGCTCTCTCACACTCTCACGCTCTCACACTCTCTCACACTCTCATGCTCTCTCTCACACTCTCATGCTCTCTCTCACACTCTCATGCTCTCTCTCACACTCTCATGCTCTCTCACACTCTCACGCTCTCACACTCTCTCACACTCTCATGCTCTCTCTCACACTCTAATGCTCTCTCACACTCTCATGCTCTCACACTCTCTCACACTCTCATGCTCTCTCTCACACTCTCTCATGCTCTCTCTCACACTCTCATGCTCTCTCTCACACTCTCATGCTCTCTCACACTCTCACGCTCTCACACTCTCTCACACTCTCATGCTCTCTCTCACACTCTCATGCTCTCTCTCACACTCTCATGCTCTCTCTCACACTCTCATGCTCTCTCATACTCTCTCATGCTCTCTCACACTCTCATGCTCTCTCTCACACTCTCATGCTCTCTCTCACACTCTCTCATGCTCTCTCTCACACTCTCATGCTCTCTCATACTCTCTCATGCTCTCTCACACTCTCATGCTCTCTCTCACACTCTCTCATGCTCTCTCACACTCTCATGCTCTCTCACACTCTCATGCTCTCTCTCACACTCTCATGCTCTCTCTCACACACTCTCATGCTCTCTCTCACACTCTCATGCTCTCTCTCACACTCTCATGCTCTCTCACACTCTCATGCTCTCTCTCACACTCTCATGCTCTCTCTCACACTCTCATGCTCTCTCACACACTCTCATGCTCTCTCTCACACTCTCATGCTCTCTCTCACACTCTCATGCTCTCTCTCACACTCTCATGCTCTCTCTCACACTCTCATGCTCTCTCTCACACTCTCATGCTCTCTCTCACACTCTCATGCTCTCTCATACTCTCTCATGCTCTCTCTCACACTCTCATGCTCTCTCTCACACTCTCTCATGCTCTCTCACACTCTCATGCTCTCTCACACTCTCATGCTCTCTCTCACACACTCTCATGCTCTCTCTCACACTCTCATGCTCTCTCACACTCTCATGCTCTCTCACACTCTCATGCTCTCTCTCACACACTCTCATGCTCTCTCTCACACTCTCATGCTCTCTCACACTCTCTCATGCTCTCTCACACTCTCATGCTCTCTCTCACACTCTCATGCTCTCTCTCACACACTCTCATGCTCTCTCTCACACTCTCATGCTCTCTCACACTCTCATGCTCTCTCACACTCTCATGCTCTCTCTCACACACTCTCATGCTCTCTCTCACACTCTCATGCTCTCTCACACTCTCATGCTCTCTCACACTCTCATGCTCTCTCTCACACACTCTCAAGCTCTCTCTCACACTTTCTCATGCTCTCTCTCACACTCTCATGCTCTCTCACACTCTCATGCTCTCTCATACTCTCATGCTCTCTCTCACACTCTCATGCTCTCTCTCACACTCTCATGCTCTCTCTCACACTCTCATGCTCTCTCATACTCTCTCATGCTCTCTCTCACACTCTCATGCTCTCTCTCACACTCTCTCATGCTCTCTCACACTCTCATGCTCTCTCACACTCTCATGCTCTCTCTCACACTCTCATGCTCTCTCTCACACTCTCATGCTCTCTCTCACACACTCTCATGCTCTCTCTCACACTCTCATGCTCTCTCACACTCTCATGCTCTCTCACACTCTCATGCTCTCTCTCACACACTCTCATGCTCTCTCTCACACTCTCATGCTCTCTCACACTCTCTCATGCTCTCTCACACTCTCATGCTCTCTCTCACACTCTCATGCTCTCTCTCACACTCTCATGCTCTCTCACACTCTCATGCTCTCTCACACTCTCATGCTCTCTCTCACACTCTCTCATGCTCTCTCTCACACTCTCATGCTCTCTCTCACACTCTCATGCTCTCTCTCACACTCTCATGCTCTCTCTCACACTCTCTCATGCTCTCTCTCACACTCTCATGCTCTCTCACACTCTCATGCTCTCTCATACTCTCATGCTCTCTCTCACACTCTCATGCTCTCTCTCACACTCTCTCATGCTCTCTCACACTCTCTCATGCTCTCTCACACTCTCATGCTCTCTCACACTCTCATGCTCTTTCACACACTCTCATGCTCTCTCATACTCTCATGCTCTCTCTCACACTCTCTCATGCTCTCTCACACACTCTCATGCTCTCTCACACTCTCATGCTCTCTCTCACGCTCTCTCATGCTCTCTCACACTCTCATGCTCTCTCACACTCTCATGCTCTTTCACACACTCTCATGCTCTCTCATACTCTCATGCTCTCTCTCACACTCTCATGCTCTCTCTCACACTCTCATGCTCTCTCTCACACTCTCATGCTCTCTCTCACACTCTCATGCTCTCTCACACTCTCTCATGCTCTCTCACACTCTCATGCTCTCTCACACTCTCATGCTCTCTCTCACACTCTCATGCTCTCTCTCACACTCTCATGCTCTCTCACACTCTCATGCTCTCTCTCACACTCTCATGCTCTTTCACACACTCTCATGCTCTCTCATACTCTCATGCTCTCTCTCACGCTCTCTCATGCTCTCTCACACTCTCATGCTCTCTCACACTCTCTCATGCTCTCTCACACTCTCTCATGCTCTCTCACACTCTCTCATGCTCTCTCACACTCTCTCATGCTCTCTCACACTCTCTCATGCTCTCTCACACACTCTCATGCTCTCTCTCACACTCTCATGCTCTCTCTCACGCTCTCTCATGCTCTCTCACACTCTCATGCTCTTTCACACACTCTCATGCTCTCTCATACTCTCATGCTCTCTCTCACACTCTCATGCTCTCTCTCACACTCTCATGCTCTCTCTCACACTCTCTCATGCTCTCTCACACTCTCTCATGCTCTCTCACACTCTCTCATGCTCTCTCTCACACTCTCTCATGCTCTCTCTCACACTCTCTCATGCTCTCTCACACTCTCTCATGCTCTCTCACACACTCTCATGCTCTCTCACACTCTCATGCTCTCTCACGCTCTCTCATGCTCTCTCACACTCTCTCATGCTCTCTCACACTCTCTCATGCTCTCTCTCACACTCTCATGCTCTCTCTCACACTCTCATGCTCTCTCTCACACTCTCATGCTCTCTCTCACACTCTCTCATGCTCTCTCTCACGCTCTCTCATGCTCTCTCACACTCTCTCATGCTCTCTCACACTCTCATGCTCTCTCTCACACTCTCTCATGCTCTCTCACACACTCTCATGCTCTCTCACACTCTCATGCTCTCTCTCACGCTCTCTCATGCTCTCTCACACTCTCATGCTCTCTCACACTCTCATGCTCTTTCACACACTCTCATGCTCTCTCATACTCTCATGCTCTCTCTCACACTCTCATGCTCTCTCTCACACTCTCATGCTCTCTCTCACACTCTCATGCTCTCTCTCACACTCTCATGCTCTCTCTCACACTCTCTCATGCTCTCTCACACTCTCATGCTCTCTCACACTCTCATGCTCTCTCTCACACTCTCATGCTCTCTCTCACACTCTCATGCTCTCTCACACTCTCATGCTCTCTCACACTCTCATGCTCTCTCTCACACTCTCATGCTCTTTCACACACTCTCATGCTCTCTCATACTCTCATGCTCTCTCTCACGCTCTCTCATGCTCTCTCACACTCTCATGCTCTCTCACACTCTCTCATGCTCTCTCACACTCTCTCATGCTCTCTCACACTCTCTCATGCTCTCTCACACTCTCTCATGCTCTTTCACACACTCTCATGCTCTCTCATACTCTCATGCTCTCTCTCACGCTCTCTCATGCTCTCTCACACTCTCATGCTCTCTCACACTCTCTCATGCTCTCTCACACTCTCTCATGCTCTCTCACACTCTCTCATGCTCTCTCACACACTCTCATGCTCTCTCACACTCTCATGCTCTCTCTCACGCTCTCTCATGCTCTCTCACACTCTCATGCTCTCTCACACTCTCTCATGCTCTCTCACACTCTCATGCTCTCTCACACTCTCTCATGCTCTCTCTCACACTCTCATGCTCTCTCTCATACTCTCTCATGCTCTTTCACACTCTCTCATGCTCTCTCTCACACTCTCATGCTCTCTCTCACACTCTCATGCTCTCTCTCACACTCTCATGCTCTCTCTCACACTCTCATGCTCTCTCTCACACTCTCATGCTCTCTCACACTCTCATGCTCTCTCACACTCTCATGCTCTCTCACACTCTCATGCTCTCTCACACTCTCATGCTCTCTCACACTCTCATGCTCTCTCTCACACTCTCATGCTCTTTCACACACTCTCATGCTCTCTCATACTCTCATGCTCTCTCTCACGCTCTCTCATGCTCTCTCACACTCTCATGCTCTCTCACACTCTCTCATGCTCTCTCACACTCTCTCATGCTCTCTCACACTCTCTCATGCTCTCTCACACTCTCTCATGCTCTCTCACACTCTCTCATGCTCTCTCACACACTCTCATGCTCTCTCTCACACTCTCATGCTCTCTCTCACGCTCTCTCATGCTCTCTCACACTCTCATGCTCTTTCACACACTCTCATGCTCTCTCATACTCTCATGCTCTCTCTCACACTCTCATGCTCTCTCTCACACTCTCATGCTCTCTCTCACACTCTCTCATGCTCTCTCACACTCTCTCATGCTCTCTCACACTCTCTCATGCTCTCTCTCACACTCTCTCATGCTCTCTCTCACACTCTCTCATGCTCTCTCACACTCTCTCATGCTCTCTCACACACTCTCATGCTCTCTCACACTCTCATGCTCTCTCACGCTCTCTCATGCTCTCTCACACTCTCTCATGCTCTCTCACACTCTCTCATGCTCTCTCTCACACTCTCATGCTCTCTCTCACACTCTCATGCTCTCTCTCACACTCTCATGCTCTCTCTCACACTCTCTCATGCTCTCTCTCACGCTCTCTCATGCTCTCTCACACTCTCTCATGCTCTCTCACACTCTCATGCTCTCTCTCACACTCTCTCATGCTCTCTCACACACTCTCATGCTCTCTCACACTCTCATGCTCTCTCTCACGCTCTCTCATGCTCTCTCACACTCTCATGCTCTCTCACACTCTCATGCTCTTTCACACACTCTCATGCTCTCTCATACTCTCATGCTCTCTCTCACACTCTCATGCTCTCTCTCACACTCTCATGCTCTCTCTCACACTCTCATGCTCTCTCTCACACTCTCATGCTCTCTCTCACACTCTCTCATGCTCTCTCACACTCTCATGCTCTCTCACACTCTCATGCTCTCTCTCACACTCTCATGCTCTCTCTCACACTCTCATGCTCTCTCACACTCTCATGCTCTCTCACACTCTCATGCTCTCTCTCACACTCTCATGCTCTTTCACACACTCTCATGCTCTCTCATACTCTCATGCTCTCTCTCACGCTCTCTCATGCTCTCTCACACTCTCATGCTCTCTCACACTCTCTCATGCTCTCTCACACTCTCTCATGCTCTCTCACACTCTCTCATGCTCTCTCACACTCTCTCATGCTCTTTCACACACTCTCATGCTCTCTCATACTCTCATGCTCTCTCTCACGCTCTCTCATGCTCTCTCACACTCTCATGCTCTCTCACACTCTCTCATGCTCTCTCACACTCTCTCATGCTCTCTCACACTCTCTCATGCTCTCTCACACACTCTCATGCTCTCTCACACTCTCATGCTCTCTCTCACGCTCTCTCATGCTCTCTCACACTCTCATGCTCTCTCACACTCTCTCATGCTCTCTCACACTCTCATGCTCTCTCACACTCTCTCATGCTCTCTCTCACACTCTCATGCTCTCTCTCATACTCTCTCATGCTCTTTCACACTCTCTCATGCTCTCTCTCACACTCTCATGCTCTCTCTCACACTCTCATGCTCTCTCTCACACTCTCATGCTCTCTCTCACACTCTCATGCTCTCTCTCACACTCTCATGCTCTCTCACACTCTCATGCTCTCTCACACTCTCATGCTCTCTCACACTCTCATGCTCTCTCACACTCTCATGCTCTCTCACACTCTCATGCTCTCTCTCACACTCTCATGCTCTTTCACACACTCTCATGCTCTCTCATACTCTCATGCTCTCTCTCACGCTCTCTCATGCTCTCTCACACTCTCATGCTCTCTCACACTCTCTCATGCTCTCTCACACTCTCTCATGCTCTCTCACACTCTCTCATGCTCTCTCACACTCTCTCATGCTCTCTCACACTCTCTCATGCTCTCTCACACACTCTCATGCTCTCTCACACTCTCATGCTCTCTCTCACGCTCTCTCATGCTCTCTCACACTCTCATGCTCTTTCACACACTCTCATGCTCTCTCATACTCTCATGCTCTCTCTCACACTCTCATGCTCTCTCTCACACTCTCATGCTCTCTCTCACACTCTCATGCTCTCTCTCTCTCTCACAGACTCTCATGCTCTCTCTCACACTCTCATGCTCTCTCTCACACTTCCATGCTCTTTCTCACACTCTCTCATGCTCTCTCTCACACTTTCATGTTCTCTGTCACATTCTCATGCTCTCTCACACTCTCTCATGCTTTCTCTCACACTCTCATGCTCTCTCTCTCTCTCACACACTGTCTCATGCTCCCTCTCCCCACAACAGTAGCCCCACTCTCCCCCATGCTTGCGGCCCTCCCCTGCTCCCCCATCCCACTCAGCCTTCTCAGATTTCCCTTCCTAAAATAAAGCACCAGTGACATCAGTGCACAGTTCCCTTCTGCTCTGGACAAGGCTGAGGAAGGCCAGCCCCCCCTCCTCACAGGCAGGACCACAGCCCCCAGAGCTCCCTTGCCCCTGCCAGCTACAGAGCGATGCCTACTCCTGGAGTATCAACTTTGCAGTGAGTCACCTCCACCCTCTAAGACACACGTCCTCGGCTGGGATATGTCACTCACTCTCTTCAAAGTCTATCTTCCACCTGTACATGAGAATAAATAATACCCACGGGGGGGGGGTCTGGGCAGTGGCACATCCAGTTAACTACACCTTGCTCCCCACCTGCGGGGGGTGGGGGGGATGCCTGACGAGCGGAGAAGCAGGTCTGCAGGTGTCTGTCTTTCTCTTCCTCTGTCTCCCCGTCCTCTCTCAATTTCTCTGTCCTATCTAATAATCGTAACAAAATAAAGACCACCCACCAAATGTGTCACTGATAGTAGTGTGCTGGCTCCTGTTTTCAGAGTGCATGCCACTGGTACAGCTTCTACTCTGTAACAGTCTGACGGTGCCAGCAAAGGGCTGTGAAGTTCACACCTGCAAGGGGGAGCTGAGATCACACCGGTGGTCACTGACAGAGCAGCTAGTGGGTGTCACCCCACCCACCCCACCCCACGTCCATCTACTTCAAACCCCATCTTTCCAGCACCGGCCATTCAACAGGAAGGCCTGATAATTATAGCTGAGATGACGAGACAATTGCTTTTCCCTTTCCAAAGAATAACATAAGACATGGGGCTACACAGATACCCCAGGGCAGAGGGAAAGAGCCTGAAGCTGGGCGACAGGCACCCACCAGGCCTAGAGCATTGCCAGGCAAAGCTGCCTCAGTCCAGCCCGCTGGTGTGGCTCATGGCAGAGCACTGTTGGCTCCTTCGCTCCTTCCTTCCTTCCTTCCTTCCTTCCTTCCTTCCTTCCTTCCTTCCTCCCTCCTTCCCTCCCTCCCTCCCTTCTTTCCTTCTTTCCTTCCTTCTGATGTTCTCACATAGGTTGCACAAGAAGTACAAACCGAGGACCAACGGGACAAGATGTCCTGTCTTTTAATCTTGACTAGCTAGAAACAGCAGAGGGTGAACTGAACCCTCCTTCCTTACTCACCAAAAGGAAGCATCATTTTAGAGTTCTCAAAGAAACTGGCAGATACGCTGAAAGACAAGTCACCCAACTAGCTACAAAATGAAGACCCCCCCACTCTTCATCTGCACTTTTCCAGCCTTTAGGTTCATGATTAGTCAACAACTTGTTTGGCTTTATATGTTCTTTCAGCCACCAGGTTCCAGATGCTACCATGATGCCAACCAGACTTTCCTGGACAGACGACCCCACCAGTGTGTCCTGGAGCCCCACCTGCCCAGAACCCCGCCCCACTAGGGAAAGAGAGAGGCAGGCTGGGAGTATGGATCAACCTGTCAGTGCCCATGTCAGTGGGGAAGCAATTACAGAAGCCAGACCTTCCACCTTCTGCATCCCACAGTGATCTTGGGTCCATACTCCCAGAGGGATAGAGAATAGGAAAGCTATCAGGGGAGGGGGTGGGATATGGAGTTCTGGTGGTGGGAACTGTGTGGAGATGTACCCCTTTTATCCTACGGTTTTTGTCAGTGTTTCCTTTTTATAAATAAAAATGAAAAAAAAAAAAAGACACATCACCAGAGGTTTTAGCTGTAAAGACAACCCAGCTAAACTCATTTCTCTATTTTCTGTTGCCATTTTGCCCAGGTAGACATGTCCCTCTCTGGTTAAATAAGACCCCCCCACACCTGGAGGAGGAAGGTGGTCCCTGTGACCCTTCTCTCTCATGCACTTGTGTGGACTTGGTTTGAACCTCCTTCTCCACCACTGACAGCAAGACTGTGTCACTCTCACTGATGAAGTGTTTCTTAAGGAGTGAAAGTCACATTCTTGGTGAACAGAGACGCAGAGACACACAGAGAGATGTCAGCCAGCCAAGCTCCACACACAGTGTGTTGAAAATGCAAACACCGAGCTCCATGAGCTTTATTCTGGGGGATGCCAGCATGGCTCAGTACCCCGTGCCAGTCAGTGTGAGGCACCGCACCAGTGCAGGACAGAGATCTTACCATGATCCCCAGACAGATGCAGAGATGCATTTGACAAAATGTAACAGCCATGCTAAGACCCCAACGTGGGACCCTCAACATATGAAAGGTGAATTAATCACCAGATCATATGTTTCATACTCAACAGTGAAAAACAGAAGGTCCTTCTCTAAAATCAGACACAAGCCAAGGTTGTCTATTCTCATTACTTTGGTTCAAAATAGTTCTGGGAGTCGTAGTGAGAGCAATTAGGTCTGAAAAAGGCTTCCAAATCAAGAAGTGAAACTATCACTATCTGCAGATGTGACTTTCTGGCACAGAACCTATGAACTCTACCTAGAATGACCAGAACTTATAGACAAAGTCAGTACCTTTGCAGGACACAAAAACTCTCTTGTGTTCTATACACTAATAATGAACTTTCAGAAAGAAAGTAAAACAGCCCCACTTGTAATTGCACCAAAGTGCCCTGAAATAAACTGACCCCAGGAAGTAAAAGACCTGTACACCAAGAGCTGTAAGGCATCAAGGAAACGGGAAGATGGTCTATGCTCAGAGGTTGGATATGGTTTAAAACACCCATCGGGAGCACGGCGGTGGCACACTTGGTGAGCGCACATGTTACAGATGCAAGGACCTGGGTCCGAGCTCCTGCTCCTCACCTGCAGAGGGGAGACTTTGCAAGCAGTATGGCAGGTACTCTCTCTCTCTCCCTCTGTATCTTCACCTTCTTTCTTGATTTCTCTCTGTCTCTATCCAATAAATAAATAAATAAATAAATAAATAAATAAATAATATTTTTAAATACCCACAGTGCCCAGAGCAGTGTAAAAATTCAACACATGCCTTTCCAGCAGCATTTTTACAGAAATAAAAAAGGCAACGCTAAAATATGAATGGAATCTCAAAAGATCCCAAATAGCCAAAGCAATTTTGAGAAGGGCCAAAGCTGGAGGCATTATACCGCCAGATTTCAATTACAAAGCAATGAAAACAGCCCGAGACTGGCACAAAGACAAGCAGAAACCAGTGGGATAGAGTGCAGAGTCTAGAAGCTAAGCCCACACCTATATGGTTAATTCATCAGATGAGAAGGTTGCCAGGAATATATAACAGGGAAGGAAAAGTCTCTTTAGTAAATGGTCTTAGGGAAATGTACATTGACATGCAAAATATAGGATATTTGTAAGAGCTGAAACCATAAAGCTAGTAGAAACTACAGGCGGCGGAGGGCCGGGTGGTGACACACCTGGCTGAGCGCATACATTTCAGTCTGCAGTGACCCAGGCTGAAGCACCATGAGGTCCAAGGGGGACCTTCCCTGTATCTTGTTTGGATCCAAAATCAATACCTAAACTTCTAAACTTCATTTTAAACATATTTATTTTTTATCGCCCAAAGATTCCATTTATTCATTATTTTTAATTTATATTAATGATTTAATATTGATTTAGAAAATCACAAGATAACAGGTATAACTCTGTACCATTCCCACTATCAGAGTTCTGGATCCCCATTTTTCTCCATTGGAAGCTACAGCAGCTCTCCTAAGATTGCAGATCTATGCTAACTATTATTTCTACAACCCCCTGTCTATATTTGTATATGGTTATCTATCCTGTCCCCCACCCCCTGGTTCTATATTCTCTTCATTTCCAAGTCACACATACACCTATCACTACTTCCAAATGTCCCTCCATTTTTCCTCTTCTTTCTCCGGATCCTGATGGAGTTGGGAGTTCAGAGTCCTCTGGTCAACTTCCCCTAATATTTCTCCCCCTCTGGGATTATGAACCAAAATTCTTTATGGGGTGCAGAAGATGGAAGGTCTGGCTTCTGTAATTGCTTCTCCACTGGACATGGGTGTTGGCAGGTGAATCCAGACCCTCAGCCTGTCTCTGTCTTTCCCTAAACGGGCAGGGCTCTGGGGAGGGGAGGTTCTGGGACACACTGGTGAGGTCGTCTGCCCAGGGAGGTCAGGATGGAATCATGGCAGCACCTGCAACTTGGTGGCTGAAAGATGACTACCATATATATATATATGGCCTCCAAGGTTATTGCTGGGGCTCAGTGCTGACACTCCAAATCCACTGCTCCAGGCCATTTTTTCCCCATTTTGCCCTTGTTGTCATTATTGTTATTGTTGCCATTGTTGTTGTTGTTGGATAGAACAGAGATAAATGGAGAGAGAGGAGGGGAAGACAGAGAGGGGGAGAGAAAGATAGACACCTGCAGACCTGCTTCACCGCCTGTGAGGCAACCCCCCACCCCCACCGCAGATGGGGAGCTGGAGACTTGAACCGGGATCCTTAAGCAGGTCCTTGTGCTTTGCACCACGTGCACTCCTGCTGTGCTACCTAGACTTTCAATGCCTAGGGATGCTGAGTTCTGCAAGAAGCAGAAAGAGCACCACCGACCGAGTTAGCCCTTCACGCATGTGCAGTCACAGGTGCGCCAGTCCACACAGGGCCACACGCTGCTGCTGTGGGGTGCTGATGAGACCTGCTCTCTGCAGAGGCAGAGGTTAAGCACGTTTTATTTTGAACCTTGGCTTACTGACCAGGGACAACCTCGCAACTTCTGCAGTAGAGCAGTAGCCTGCCATTCCAAAATAGGAGTTTGGCAAAAGTTATGTGCGTGGGCGGGGCCCTGAGAGCAGGGCCCTGAGAGCAGGGCGGGGCTGTCCTGGAAAGACACAAGCATGTAAAGATCTCCAGGGGAAACGCTAAGAATGGAGGAGGCGGGACTGGGCTTTGCCTTGCCCTCCCTCACCCTGATGGCATGTGGTCACCTCCCTAGCTGACCCTGGTTTGCAGATGACACCATGGTTCCAGTTCCACAGCACGACTCTCCTACGTCCTGGAGCAGTTGAAAACGGAGACACCTTATGACCCCGCAATACCACTCCTAGGCATTTACCAAAAGTCATGAAAGGGACACATGCGACCCATGTAACACTCTGCACAACAGCCAGAACTAGGGGAGCAACCTAGATGCCCAAGGCCAGGTGATGGGATATAGCGGTTACGGGATATGCCTTCAGTGGAACGTGACTCTGCAATCCAGTAAGACGAGATTGTGTCACAGGCGAAATGGATAGAACTGGAGGTGGTTATCCTAAGTGCAGTAACAAGTAAAGGACAGCTACCAGCCGGGTTTGCTCAGTGCGGAATACAGATGACGAAAGCAAATGAACTTGCAAAACCCTGGTAACCAAACCATCTCTTGGAATTTCTGAGAACTATAGTGGTTCTGGAGGTTGGGGGGTGTGCTGACTCACGCACACCACGTGTGGGTGTGGGATCATGTCCCTGAAATCTTATACCGTGAAATGCTGTTATTGCTACTACAAATATATATTACAATGTAACAAAACCAACCCAAAGAGGAAGTAACAGGAAATACGCTCAACAGAAAACTGATCAAAAAGATGAGATTACATCCTCTGAGACAAATATAGATGGGACTGGAGGTGATCACGCTTAAGGACATCTAGCAGGCGGGTCTGCTCATGAGTGGAATCTAGATGACTCAAGCCAGCGAACTTGCAAAGAAAAGAAAAGATCCGCCAAACCGTCTGCAGACTTGGTGAGAACAGTGGTGGGTAGCAGGACTTCAATGGCAGGCGCAGTGACTTAGCACCCATGATTGTGGAATTTTGTCGTATAATTTTGTAGAACACTATTAACGATAGAAACAGCTTGAATATCACTCTTCTGTACCCTCTCCTCCTGCCCCCACCCAGGGTGACCATGCCATGGCCATAGCAAGGCCATTACTTTCTTTTTATTTTGTTTTATTGACACCAGGGTTATTGCTAGGGTTCAGTGTCTGCATGAGGAATCCACTACTCCAGGCAGCCACCTTTTTTTTTTTTTTTTGCTTTGTTTTGATAGGACAGAGAGATATCAAAAGGGGGGTGGAGGACACAGAGAAAGAGAGAGAGGCCAAGTGGTTGCATGCACATGTTACAATGCACAAGGACCCAGGTTTGAGCCTCCAGTTCCCACCTGCAGGGGGAACTTTGGGAGTGTTGAAGCAGTGCTGCAGGTACCTTTCTGTCTCTCTCCTTCTCTATCTCCCTCTACCCTGTAAATTTCTGGCTGTTTCTATCCAATAAATAAATAAAGATAATAAAAAAAGACAGGAGAGAGAGAGAGACACCTGCAGATCTGCTTTACCACTTATGAAGCTTCCCCCCTGAAGGTGGAGACTGGGGGCTGAGGGCTTGAGCCCAGGAACCTGAGCGTGGTAACGTGTGCTCCAGCCAGTGAGAGGCTGATAAACTAAGCTACTTGGTGAAGCAGGAATAAAGTCTCCCACACCCCTCTCTGACCCCCAGGAACGGCCCTGTGCTCAGGTCCAGGACGACAAGCAAGAAGTGGGCTCAGAGAAAGGGCCATTCTCCACGCTGAGCTCGGCATGAGTTGCTTCCCTGGGCACCTCTGCCTTTCGACTTCAGCAAGATGGGGCGGACTTTGAGCCAAACCACCTCCCCAGAGAGGCCTGTAGACAGAGTCACCCCGGGGCCCTCACCGGTGGAGGCAGGTCCTGCTCTGGGCTTCAGGCCCTAGGACCGGCCTCTCTGAGAAAAAGTTTCCTTTTTGTAAAAGAACATGGCCCAGGGGGTCGGGCGGTGGCGCAGTGGGTTAAGCGCACGTGGCGCAAAGCGCAGGGACCGGCGTAAGGATCCCGGTTCGAGCCCCCGGCTCCCCACCTGCAGGGGAGTTGCTTCACAGGCGGTGAAGCAGGTCTGCGGGTGTCTATCTTTCATTCCCCTTCTCTGTTTTCCCCTCCTCTCTCCATTTCTCTCTGTCCTATCCAACAACGAATTGCATCAACAAGGGCAATAATAATAATCACAACGAAGCTACAAAAAGGGCAACAAAAGGGGGGGGGAAATGGCCTCCAGGAGCGGTGGATTCATGGTGCAGGCACCGAGCCCAGCAATAACCCTGGAGAAGGAAAAGGAAAAAGAAAAAAAAAAAAAAAAAAAAAAAAAAGAACATGGCCCAGACGTTCTAGGCAAGACATCTAACATCTAGTCAGGAGCAGAGTGCATGGAACACACAGATCACAGCACTGAATTTAAACACACCCACACAAAGCAGCTCCCTTGTAACCTGTTGCTGCCCTCTGGATGCAAAGACAAACGTCTCTAGCAATCACGGGGAAGCCCAGGGACCTTTGGGTGGTAAGTTCTGAGGGAACTGCAGAGCCCAGTCTCTGGCTTCTGGTCGCCGGAAGCTCTGTGCTTAGAACCTGACCCTGGTCTAATTATATCTTCTGGCTGGGCCAGCGCTGGCTGGCTTGTGCCCGGCTGATTAATAGCACTGGGGAGCAGGCCACCTGAAGCCAGGAGTTCCCGGTCTGACCGGGCTGCCGCAGTTCACAAAGTCCCCAGGAGGTGGAGTTTGCTGAGCTGAGGGCACAGTGGAGTAGCCCCACTGTCCTCCCTTTTCCTGCTTTCTTCAGGCCATCCCTTACACCCAGTGATGGCAGTGTACACAGCAATCAAAGAAAAGTCGGGGGCTGGGCAGTAGCGCAGCAGGTTAAGCGCACATGGCGCGAAATGCAAGGACAGGAGTAAGGATCCTGGTTTGAGCCCTCGGCTCCCCACCTGTAGGGGAGTCGCTTCACAAGCGGTGAAGCAGGTCTGCAGGTGTCTGTCTTTCTCTCCCTCTCTCTGTCTTCCCCTTCTCTTTCCATTTCTCTCTGTCCTATCCAACAACATCAACAGCAATAACAACAACAAGGGCAAGAAAAATTGGGAAAAGTAACCTCCAGGAGCAGTGGATTTGTACTGCAGGCACTGAGCCCCAGCGATAACCCTGGAGGGAAAAGAAAAAGAAAAAGAAAGAAAAGTCATCCACAAACTTGATACTCAGCTTTATGTGATCATGACAGCTATGCAAAGTGAACCCGTTAAGAAACAGAGTCTGGGGAGTCGGGCTGTAGTGCAGCGGGCTAAGCGCAGGGACCGGCATAAGGATCCCGGTTCGAACCCTGGCTCCTCACCTGCAGGGGAGTCGCTTCACAGGCGGTGAAGCAGGTCTGCAGGTGTCTGTCTTTCTCTCCCCACTCTGTCTTCCCCTCCTCTCTCCATTTCTCTCTGTCCTATCCAACAACAACAACAATAATAACTACAACAATAAAACAACAAGGGCAACAAAAGGGAATAAATAAATAAAATAAATATAAAAAAAAGAAACAGAGTCTGAAGTATAGATATATGGTGTTTACTTTATTATTTATTTATTTTTCCTCTAGGGTTATTGCTGGGGCACAGCACTACAAATCCTTGGCTCCTGGCACCCCCTCCCTTTTTCTATTCTTTCCTTTTCTCCTTCTTTCATCTTCTCCTTCTCTTATTTGTTATTGGATAAGACAGAGAGAAATTGAGAGGGGTGGGGGAGACAGAGAGGGAGAAGGAGAAACACCTGCAGACCTGCTTCGTTGCTTGTGAAGTGTCCCTCCTACAGGTGAGGAGCCGGGGGGCTTGAACCTGGATCCTTGTGCGGGTCATTGAGCTCCGTATATATGTGCTTAACCCGGTGCACCACTGCCAGGCGCCTGGTGATTATTTTATCTTTTCTTTCTTTCTTTCTCTCTTTCTTTTTTTTTTTTTTTTTTTTGGTGGTACTTGGGGCTTTTGCATGTGTTATCTCAATATTCCTGGGACATTTTTTTCTTTTTATTTCAGAGAGAGAGAGAGAGAGATGCGCAGGCAATGCAGTACCAGAACTGCCCTGGTGGTGCTGCATTTCCCTGTGATTCTGGGGGACCTGGACTGTGCTTATGGCAAGGCAAGGACCACCAGATGAGCTGCATTCTTGCCCAAACGCATGGCTCTTACATAAGCTCCATGATGATGCTTCTTTTTTCCCCTATGATTTCCCTTAAGCACGTATATGCAGGCACATCTGGCTGAAGTTTCCCTCCCCTCTAACAATCCCCGCAAGGCTCTCCACCATGACATCTGCTCTGAACCTCACAGGCATGGAATCAAGAATCACGGCTTCTTCTTGACATGCTTATGAAGGCACAACTTCTTCCTGTATTGCTGAGTGCACTCCGCTGCTGTGTGACTGAGTCCTGATCTATTTAGAGGTTATTCTGTCTCTACATAGCCGGGCTACTTGCAGATTTAAGCCACTGAGCAGATATGTGCCGGGGCCATTCACGTACAAGCCTCTCTGATGATGGGTGAGTTTGCTTCTCCGGGTAAACAGCCAAGAGTGGACTGGCTGGGATAGCAGAGAGTGTTTTGCTCTCGTGGAACCTGCCAAACACGTCTCCAAAGCAGCTGTGCCATTTGAAACCCCCACCACACCACAGAACGTTCCCTTTGTGGTGCTGGGGCTTGAACCTGGGCAGCCTGCATGGATAGGCCGTGCCTCCCCAGTGAGAGATCCCTCTGGTCCCCAGAGTAGCTTATCTGAATGAACAGAGATAAATATTAAGGATTTATTTATGGGTCCGGGTGGTGGTGCACTTGGTTAAGTGCACATAGTACTAAGAGCAAGGACCTGCTCAAGGATCGGGGTTCGAGCCCCTGGCTCCCCACCTGCAGGGGGAAGCTTCACAGTAGCAAAGCAGGTCTGCAGGTGTCCACTTTCTCTCTCTCTGTCTGTGTGTATGTGTCCCCTTTTCTTAATTTCACTCTGTCCTACCCAAGAAAACGGAAAAAAATGGCCATCAGGAGCAGTGAATTTATAGTGCCAGCACTGAGTTCCAGCACTAACCCTGGAGGCAAAAAAAAAAAAAAAATTATGAGTACTGAGTGGAGAGAGAGAGAACCAAAGGATTACTCTGGGACATGTGGGGCCTGGAATCAAACTCAGCATCTTCCATTTGCAAGTCCTGTACACCATCATTGCCCACCCCACCACCCCACCCCCCAGCCTTCAGATACATAGCATGTGAAATAAATCTTTAAAGAAACACTCAGAAGTTCCAGCAGGGAGGAGAGAGAAACAGCAGCCTCTCTGAGGGGCGAAGAGGCCAAGGGGTGGTGAGTGCCTTGTGTATAGGTGACACACCACGGAAACTAACTTCAGAGAAGTTACTTCCACGAGTCACATAAACTCATTTTTCTGGCTTTTTCCACAGCCCAGAAGACTCCTTTCTGTTCAGTGTCCAAGTCCCACCTGACCGCTGGCTATTTTTAAAAAATTTACTTATTTAATCAGAGAGAGAGAGAAACCTAGCCAAGCTCAGGCCTTTATGTTATTCCTGCTGGCAGGTGCATGGAGCCATGCCTGCCTCCAATAGGTGCCACGTGACAATAAAAAAGCTCATAACAGAGCCCTGCGTGTTGCCTGGGAGATTTTCAATCTTCCCCAAAGTGAGGAGGGGAGTCTACAGAATAAAAGGAACAGGTGACAGAGAAAAGGAAAGAGGCCCGGGCTGCAAGCCAGCTCCTGTGACAGCATGGAGAGAGAGGGAGGGGTGAGCGCTGTAAGCTGCACCACCCTGCTCTGAGAATCTGCAAACAGCTCCTTGCCCTGCCTGTGGAGGCCAGAGCCCTTCTGAGCCAGTGTGTGCAGCTGTGCTGAAACGAACAACCCGAGAAGCTGGGTAGGGAGACCACAACTTGCAAACCACAGGAGGGCCAGAGCCCACTTGTTCTCCGCCCAGTAAGCCTCTGCACACATCCTGTGCTAACGGTCAGTAGATGTGTCGATCCACACCTGCTGGCATGAAGCCAGTGCTGCTGCTTGCCCAGGCACCTTTGCACTGAGCTCAAGTACTAAGAGCACTAGAGCCGGCCCACCCTGGGGGGCTGTGGGTGCTGCCCTCAGTCTCTCCATTGCTGCACCGTGGAGCTTGTCTGCACTGACTGGAGCTAAAGTCAGTGCAGACAAGAGAGGGGGAGGTGCGTGGTTCCACGTTAATGCAAATCAGGAGGAGGGAGCAGTGATCGAGTCATCAGATCTGTTCAAGCGAGAGTCCGTCCTCAAGAGGCACCGCACTGGTACAACCCGGGGTGAACTGGAAAGACACCCCACGGCACCAACAGCGGGGTGCATCTAGTTCCTCAGGGTTCAGAAGCCACAGAGCAGAGGGCGAGAGAAGGAACATGTTCCAGGGCGAGCTGGGACATGTTCTGGAACAGAGTTCAGTCTGAGGGGCTGCAGAGTCTTCTTGCGTCGAGCTAGCCTGGGATAATGGGCGACAGGCAGCACGACCCCCCCCTCCCCCACGCCCCCAGAGCCAAGGCCTGCAGCTGCCCCAGAGGGAAGCACACGGAGGAAAGCAAGCCAGAACGTTTGTGTGCTAAACGCCACTAGAGCCAGCAGCCTGGCAGGAACAGCAACAGGCAGGAAAGTGTCTTGGCTCTTAAATCAGCACAGAAAGAAGACACGTGAGCTCTTCAAAGGATGCCCGGGGACCCCCCCCCCCCCAAAGATCACACAGGAACGCACCGCAACCTGCCTTTGCAATGCTCACTGTACCTTCTTAGCTACAACAAGCCCCCCCCAAATAATAAGGGGTGAGGGTAGCAAGAGGTGTCGGGCATTAAGCCAGCCCCACCCCCTGCATTGCTGACACTATGGGCTATTTACATCATCATTGTTTTGCCTGAAAGATCTCCACCCATCCCCTTGATCTGTCTTCTTTCTACCTGGAGACCCGCCCTGCCTGCAGGGTATCATTAATCCCACCTGTTAAAACCCTCGCAACAGTTGCTGAGGAAGCTTCCACCTTCCCAGCGTGCTTCTGCCTTTCTCCGCCCCCTTTCCTAGCCATTTCCGTTTCCGACTTGCCACTTCCGGTTTTGTCCTATAAAAGCACTGGCTCTCTGATCCATAGATCCTTTTGCATGACCACGCTGCCACAAGTTCCTGAGTCATCTATCTCCCGTGTTGCTGAGGGAGCATAAGGCCAGAGGGATCGAGGACTGAGCTAAGAGGCAACAAATGGTGCAGAGAAGGCAACACGGAGGCCGGCCCTCTGCATGCGGCAAGGGCTGGTACACAGAGACTGAAAGAGCTTAGAGCTGTACTGGTCTGTGTTCAACATTAAAATGTGATGTTAGCTTGGCAAACATTCCTTCCCTCCCCAGTGAAACTGTAACATATCAATCTGGAAGGCTGAGTGGTGATGTACCCCCACCCCAGTAGAGCACATATATTATCATGTGTGAGGACCAGTGTTCAAGACCCAGGTCCCCACCTGCAGGGAGGAAGCCACATCAGCAGTGCTGCAGATGCCTGCCTCTCTCTCTCCTCTCTCTCTCTCTCTCCCTCTCTCTCTCCCTCTCTCCTTCCCTCTCACTCTTCTCTATCTCACTCTCTATAACAAAATGGCCATTGGGAGTAGTGGGACCATGCAGGCACCGAGCTGCAGAGATAACCCTGGTGGCCAAAGTAAACCTCCAAGCCGCACAGCCCAGCCACACTTGTGAGAGCCAGACGTGAGTCGGCACATTTCCCTTCCCTTTCAGCAGAGCAATGCTCAGCTCTGGCTGCTGGTGGTGCTGGGGCTCAAACCTGGGACCTCTCACACAGGAGTCCTGTGTGCCACCACCATACCCTCACCCCACCTGATTCTGTGCCTCCCAGACCTGCTGAGAGCTCTCATACTGGGGTCAAATCAAATCAAATCACCCAACTGGGCATCAAGAGGCTCAGCCAGCAGTGTCCCACCCCTGGAGCAGAGTGGCTCTAATTTCATGAAACAGACGTCTCCAAGGGCTTAGGCTACAGGGAATGAACAAGGCTGGGGGCCGGGATGGGGGGGCAGGGGTTTACGGAGCAGACACGTTGGAGGAGACCCACCTTTCGGGGTCTGGCCAGGGAGGTGTGGCCCACAGGCAAGAAGCCACTGTACACACAGAAACCCTTGTGTGTACACACACACACACACACACACACACACACACACACACACGAGACAGTGGGAGCAGGCAGCCCAGAGACTCACCGGCATGGCAGGATCCGGACCACGTCATTGGGCTTGTAGCCTTCGATGCAGACAGCACAGTTGTCAAAATCGGGCTCCGTCTCCTGCAGCAGAGAAGGCCAGGTGGGCCCAGGTTTGCAATTTCAGTTGCATGTACACCCAACAGCAATCCAAGGGGGGAACCTCCTGGGGGGGAAATTCTCCCCCAACCCTGTGTTGTGGGACCCCTTTCCCTCTTTCCCTCCCCAGTGACTGACACTGGCAGAAATAGCAGAAGAAATAGCAGCTGGAAAGTTGTCCTCAAGGGTGTAAATCTCATTGAATAGCCCATAGTATATTCCTTATGCAATGGTCCTCTCATTTTGTTTTTTTATTATCCTGGGGGGGTGCTGGAGGGGAGAAGAATGCACTTCCCATTCACTAGTGGTTTAAGTGAAGCTGATCTTTTTTTTTTTTTTTTCCTCCAGGGTTATTGCTGGGCTCGGTGCCTGCACCATGAATCTACCGCTCCTGGAGGCCATTTCCCCCCCCCCCCCTTTTTGTTGCCCTAGTTGTTGCAGCCTCGTTGCGGTTATTATTGCCATTGTTGACGTTGCTTTCTTGTTGGATAGGACAGAGAGAAATGGAGAGAGGAGGGGAAGACAGAGAGAGAGGGGAGAGAAAGATAGACACCTGCAGACCTGCTTCACCGCCCGTGAAGCGACTCCCCTGCAGGTGGGGAGCCGGGGGCTCGAACCGGGATCCTTATGCCGGTCCCTGCACTTTGCGCCACGTGCGCTTAACCCACTGCGCCACCGCCCGACTCCCAAGTGAAGCTGATCTTATGAGGAACTGTGGCCCCTTTCAGGAGCTAGAAACTGGCAGCACATGATCATTGAGACCAAGCAATTATTCCGATCAGTGAGAACAGGGTTGTGAGTCCCCTCCAATCCCATTGGGGTCAGTGCCTACACTATGACTCCACTGCTCCTGGCAGCCATTTCCCCCTTTTATTTGGATAGGACAGAGAAATGGAGAGAGGATGGGGAGATAGAGAGGCAGAGAAAGACAGGCACCTGCAGACCTGCTTCACCGCCTGTGAAGCATCCTCCCTACAGGTGAGGAACTGGGGCTTGAACCAGAATCCTTGCACAGGCCCTTTGGCTTAGTACAATGTGCACTTAGCCAGATGTGCCAGTCCCTGGCCCCAGACCCCCCTGGCTTTCCGACACTGTTCTCCAGCGAGGGAGGCTGCTACAATGCCTTTGGAGTTTAGATTCTGAATATGACTCCAGTATCCACTGCTGACTGAAGTGGGAAACTCACACAGAGCAGCGCACAGGGATGCAGGGACCTGCTTCTCACATCCTGACACCAGGCACAAATGCTTTGCACCTTGACAACACCAGGATAAGGCCGCTCGCTCTTGCCTGAATGGTGAACGCTGGTTCCTCCTTTGCATGAGTTGCTCGGAAGCCCCACCCCAAAGGGGAGACCCATTTCGGCTGTGCGTTCCAGGCATTGCGTCTGTGTGACCGTTTCTCCTCAACTTTCCTCCTTCAGCGTCTCCTATGTCTCCTTCAACATCCGTGCTGTCCTCCGTGGGCATTTTATAAACTGCTTTCATTTCTACCCAATAAGCAAGCCTATGATCGCAGACCCCGAGAGGAGAAATGCTCCGTCTTTTCCCCCTTCCTTCCCCCAGCCGCCCCCACCACCCCAGCCACTCTCAGGAGCCCCTTGGGCCAGCCCCTCCCCAAGCACCCAGAGGCTGCTGTTACCTTGTCCCCCTTCTTGATGGTCCGGACCTGGAGCTTGCTGATGGCTTTCTTTGCTGCATCTCCTAGTCGGCGCTGAAAAATCAAAAGCTTCTCGTTAGTGATCTCCAAGGCGGAACATGACTGACTCGGCTTCTGCAGGCATGTCCTGACACAGGGCAGCCCACTCTGTGTTCACACACAGGTGCCATGGGTGTCCACAGGGTGACAGGCAGGGTGACCCTACAAATGGAGCTTGGACAAAGAGCTCCGTCACTCAGGTGTTCTTCAGGCTGAGCTTTAGGCCAGGGGCCCATGGCACAAGGGACCCGAGTGGGTGGGCCTTTTGCTAGCGTCGCCCCTCAGCCTGAGTGGAGTCCTTGGAATCAGCTTGCTCTCTGCCTCTCCTTTCACACTCAGCTCTCCTGCTCCTGCAACCTCTTCAACCCACATTTGAATGCAGCCTCCCCTGTTCCCCCAGATCCGTCTAGATGAATCTCCCACTATTCACATTCCTTGGTCCTTCACACACACACACACACACACACATGCCAGTGTCATCTCAATTGTGTGTGTGTGTGTGTGTGTGTGTGTGTGTGTGTGCATGTGTGTAAAGGGAAACTAAAAAATACACTGGACAGTCTGACGAGTAATTCTAAAGCAAAAGCTTGGGAAACCATCGTCACCCCCACCAAGAAATAACCTATCAGATCAGGCTCCTTTATTTATAGAGAGACATTCCTCCAGTGAGGCCTGCACTAATGAAATGAAAGAGCACTAATGTAATGAGAAGAGTGGGAGAGGATTACATTTAGTCTGTCAAGGGAAAACAAAGGTGTGTGTGTGTGTGTGTGTGTGTGTGTGTGTGTTTTGGGTGTTGCCTTTCTTTCTTCAGTGCATGTACTTCTGATTTGTAACAGATAATGCAGTGAATACACAACAAAGGCAGTGAAACACATTTGAAAGGTAAATGAGACAAATATTTATACAGAGTAATAATATGCTTTCACTCCTTTTGTTCTCTTTGAAAACAGACACTTAAGTGTCTCTCCTTCCTTCCTTCCTTCCTCCCTCTTTGTTCTTTTTCTTTTTTTTTTTACCAGAGCACGACTCAGCTCTGGCTTATGGTGGTGCAGGGGATTGAACTTTAAACTAATGAATAGCTGACACAGCCACAGCACCAGGCTAATAATGAAATATCACCTTACCCTTAGCAGAACCCTGTAATAAAAATGCTATTTTATAGAATGAGTTTAGGCTTACAGAGAGCTTCACTGTCTAATGGGACTGCGTCAGTTAACAGACTGGTTGAAATTTGAATAAAATGAAGACTGACTTCACAGCTGAAGCTGAAGCAACACCCATTCATCCTTCACCAGCTATACATTTAACCGGCCAGTCAACTGTCAACCAACCAATATCTATCTAGTCAGTCAACTAATTAATATATTTTTTATTTTTTAAATTTCTTTATTGGGGAATTAATGTTTTTCATGCAACAGTAAAGACACCAGTGAATATTTGGCCAGTCATCTAACAAGTATCTAGCTTGTTAGTCAGTCAACCAACAAGCCAATGAGCAAGTCAACTATCCAACCGACCAATATCTATCTAGTCAGTCAACTAACCAGTCGATCGCTAGTCAAACACTTGAGATTTGCAGAGAAGGTCTGGAGCAGTCAGCAGGCACTGAAGAGTCTACTGTGGTCAGTACTGATGGGGGCACGAGGGGAAGGGACAAGACGGGAGAGAGGTGAGGCTGACAGACCGGAACTCTCCTTCCTCCGCCTGCTGCTCCATCACCCCTGAGTCCCCCACACAAGCCACCATGGGTTGGGAGGGATCCCTTCCCAGAGCCCTCCTAGCAGACACACTCCTAGTGCACACCCTTGAAGCCTCTGTGTGTCTGCTCCAGTCTCCCAGTGCACAGCCACAAGCCTTGCCATTTGTTTTCAATGATGGAGCGTCAGTCCTACTACTTTTCTCTCCTGTGTGCTCCCTGAGGGCAGGGCTGTGCTAGTTTCTGCTCCCCATTCTGTCCCCACACCCACAATAAAGCTACCTTCACCAGCTGACCCTCAGTCATTCACACATGCACACACCCCTTCCCCTATAGTTTACTTTCTAGTGGAAACTGCATTGCTGTGTGAGAATCGAATAAAATATCTAAAATAAATTTTTAAAATTTATTTATTCTCTTTTTATTGTCTTTGTTTTTTTTATTGTTGTTATTGATGTCATTGTTGCTGGACAGGACAGAGAGAAATGGAGAGAGAAGGGGAAGACAGAGAGGGGGAGAGAAAGATAGACACCTGCAGACCTGCTTCACAGTCTGTGAAGTGACTCCCCTGCAGGTGGGGAGATGGGGGCTTGGACCGAGAATCGAATGAAATATTAAACGGGACTAGAACAACAAAAACAACCTGAGGAATTTAGCCTTTAAGGGGGAAATTTATGGACGGAATGTTAAGTAGTGATTGTGCAAATGAAAGCCAAAACTGTGGTCCTCACTTTAACGAAACAAGCTGGCCTCAACTGAAGTCTGGAGCAAGAATCTAAAGGTTTTTGGAGGAGGAGTGACCAGCCACCAAGAGACAATGTTGCAGCCTGTGAACTTACGCTCAGATGACTTCTAGGGGTCCAGGTAAACTAGTAACTAGTTTTGATTATTTTCGTGTTTTCAGCTAAGAACTATGATATTTATGTAATTATATTTAATTGGAATGATCTGATCCCAATTAAATTACCTAGATCACCTACACTTTTCATGTCCAAAGACTAAGCAGAGCAATTAAGCACAGGAAGTAATTTTCAGACACTGGTCAACGATTATACTCAAAGGAATTTTATTTTGAAGAAATGTGAATCAGACATGTTTCAGAATTTAATTTCATATAATAGACTTCCTGAGCAAGTGAACTATGTCCGCCTTAATTGTACACACGTAAGGTAAGCTCCAAGATCGTTTTAAATATTGTCAGGTGTTTAACTTTACTTTTTGGGTATATCTGAATTTAAAAAAAGGTGTGTCTTTAAGAGCAACCCCCTCCTCTCAAGCAGAATAAAAGCCTAAGCCTTGCCCTTTGGGAAGGAAACAGAAGCTGCTTTTATTTGGCAAAAACTCCATGCACTTTGGAGCTGTAAAGTTCAGACTGACATTGAGACCAGCAGTCAAGGTAGTCAGAAAGAGGAATTCCATCACCAGCCTCCCGTGCCTACGGCCTGAGCCAGTGAAAGGAGCTCCATAGATGACAGAGCCATCTGGGAAAAGATGACTTGGCCAAATGAGCAAAAGCAGAAGAAGGAGAAAATGGAGGAAGCAAAGGATGAACATCAGCGTCGAGTCTGTGAGGCTCCCCTCCCAGGAAACCCAGTGCTGACTCAGGCAGGGAGAGAGATTTGCTCTCCTCAGTCGTCCTGCGCAGTGAACGCCTCGGCTCAGCCTCTGCTCCACGTGTGAACAATCAGAGCCACGCACGTAACTCTGGAGGAGGGCAAGGAGTGGGTGTGGGCCCTGACTGAATGAAGGTGAATGTCTCCCCGACAGAGGGAGAATGCATGTTGGTTCCAAGTACTCAGGAAATACAGGAAAACCAGCTTCTGGGACACTCAAAATCATTATGGGACCAGGCACTACTGGGTTTTTCCACAGGAGTTTGAGTGAGCAAAGTAATGAGGAAAGCACCACGAAGTTTTAAAAAGTGCTGTGACTATTTGCCAAATTTCATTAGTATGTGCACACCTTAAATTTTTTATGATCTTTATTTTATTTGTTAGCTAGAGACAGTCAGAAATCAAGAGGGAAAGGGGTGATAGAGAGGGACAGAGACAGAGACACCTGCAGCCTGCAGCCCTGCTTCACCAGTTGCAAAGCTTTCTCCCTGCAGGTGGGAACCGGGGACTTGAACCCAAGTCCTTGTGCACTGTAACATGTGCACTCAACCAGGTGTGCCACTGCCCAGCCCCCTGTGCACATCTTTTTATATTCAAGTGACTCAAAACCCACCACAGAAATATTCACTTATACCAAAAAATAACAAAGCAAAGCAAAGCAAACAAAACTGTCCCACTTGCAATTCAACAATTGTCAAATGCAGCTGGAATTCCAGGATGCAAACAGAAGAGGTCAAGAGTAAAACCCCACCTGCTCAGCATAAAATGTCCCGGGTTAAGCTGTGGATGCCGTTGGAGTTGGTCTCCCGCACCCAGTGAGTACAGAGCCTGTGTGAGTGGAGGAGCCTGGAGGGCAAGCTGCTCAGAGTCTCTCAGGCCTGGGGCCAGAAGATATGACAAGGCACAGTCATGGGGTGTCCATGGAATGCTGTCCACTGGGGACCTGCCAGGTTTCGGGGGGGGGCTCAGGTTTGGGCAGACTGCTTCTTCCAGGTGGGGCCCCTCTCCCGTTTCAGGCTGCACCTGCAGATTCCCTGTAACCTGTCCAGACCCAAATCACACTGTTCACAGAGGATGATCAGGAGTTGGACCATCTCATAACTAGGTTAGTGGATCCATTGGATCAAAACAGGCCAAAGGAAATATTCTCCTAGCTTGTGGACACCAGTGAAGATAAATGGTTTCATGGAAAAAAAATCTACACAAAACCACTAGGACCATAAAGTCCTATGCAGATGCCAACAGAGACGGCAAACAAGGACAGACCCCAATTCAGCCCGAGACTCCTAAGCTGGGAGTTTCCAGATACTTAGGAAATGGAGAAAAGCAAGGGACTTTGTCCTGTCTATCCTCTGTATTCTAAACAGAAATGCAGTGAAGGTGATTTAAAAAAAACAAAACCCAAAGCTCAACTAGGAACATAAAGATGCAAAGACAGCCACAAAACTGAGTGCAAATTTTTACTTTCCACACGTGTACAAACCTCTTACAAACATGCCCCCTCTTTCTACCAGAGGTCTTGTATAGATAATAACGGGGGTCACCCTCACAGTGAGCAGAAGGACAATACAATGTCCCTTTGTTCTGCGTGAAGCAAGGACTCTGGAGATGGAATCAGAGCTGATGTCACGTGTCTGGAACCTGCTGGGGACGTAGGTGACCCAGACTCTGTCCTCACTCATTCTGATGCATAATAATGACCCCCCCCCCCTCACAAAGCCAGGCTGATGCAAGGAGTCAGCACACAGCCAGCCATACTAATCTACACATGTGGCTTTCCACATCATGGTCTGAAAAACAGGCAACGGAATTAGAAGGACAATTCTAAAGAAAGAGGAGAATTCACCGGGCAAGACAAAGTGTCTGCACACAGACTATGAGGTAGAGACCTCAGGGATTTTGAGAAGAGAAGGCAGTGGCTTGGACACCGGAAGATTCCACTTTTTTTTTGTTTTGTTTTGTTTTTGCCTTCAGGGTTATCACTGGGGCTCAGTGTCTGCACTACGAATCCACTGCTCTTGGTGGCCATTTTTCCTATTTTGTTGCCCTTGCTGTGGTTATTATTGTTATTGTTGTTATAGCTGTTGTTGTTGGATAGGACAGAGAGAAATCTAGAGAGGGGGGAAGACAGGGGGGAGAGAAAGACAGACATCTGCAGGCTTGCTCCACCACCCATGAAGTGACCCCCCTGCAGGTGGGGAGCCGGGGGCTCGAACCGGGATCCTTCTGCCAGTTCTTGTGCTTTGCGCCACCTTCGCTTAACCCGCTGTGCTACCGCCCAGCCAAGATACCACTTTTTTTTTTTTTTTAAGATTTTTATTTATTCATTAATGAGAAATGACAGGAGAGAGAGAAAGAACCAGACATCACTCTGGTACGTGTGCTGCCGGGGATTGAACTCAGGACCTCATGCTTGAGAGTCTAGTGCTTTAGCCACTGCGCCACCTCCCCGACCACAAGATGCCACTTTTAATCCTACTTCTATCACTGTGTGCACTGGGATGAAAAGCACTGGGTCTTGGGTCCCCTTGTCAGTTAGAGCAGGAAGGTCTCACTCTGCCTGGTCTTACTCTGTCAAGCACCCACAGCATATCTGGGACGCCAGGACCCTTTGAGACTTCCATCATCTCCAACACAAGAGGTGAATCAAAGGCTGGAAAGACCCTGAAGTCCCTGTGACTGGGGAATGGATAAGGAAGAGGCAGGCTCGGCTTACTTGGGGGCCCCGCCCGGTGCTGAGGAGAGATGACCTGCTACCATTTGCAGCAGCATGAGTGTCATGGAGAAAGTCAGAGGGAGAGAGACACACTGACTTCATGCACGTGCATGCAGTATATGAGGACACAAACTGAAGCAAACAAGAAACACGTGCTCTAGAACCAGTTAGTAAAGACTGTAAGGGAGGAGGGCAGGAAATGGGCAGGAGAAAGGTGGAACTGTGTGGTGCAGTGCAGAGCTGGGCTGGCAGTGGTGGTGTGCTGATGCTGATTTTGGGGGGCCTGGGAGGTTAAGCGCACATAGTACAAAGCATAGAGCCCGCATAAGGATCCTGGTTCAAGCCCCCAGCTCCCCACCTGCAGGGAGATGCTTCACAAGTGGCCAAGCAGGTCTGCAGGTGTCTCTCTTTCTCTCTCCCTCTCTATCTCCCCCACCCCTCTCCATTTCTCTCTGTCCCACACTATAAAATGGAAAAAATGGCTGCTGGGATTTGTGGTACCGGCACTGAGCCCCTGTGATAACCCTGGAGACAAAACCCCATATGCTGCTTTTCAAGGACACACACCTACAGTGTTGTGATGCTGTAGTGTGAGGTTACTGCAATGAGACATAACGGTAACTCAGACTGAAGAGCTGACTGAAAATCAAAACGAAAGTATCAGAAACCTGCAAAGAAGCTAACATAGGCAAACAACATTGTGTGTGTGTGTGTGCGTGTGCGTGTGTGTGCATGTCTGTTTGTCTGTGCGTGTATGTTAAAAACAGAAAACATCTCTGGGAGGGAGGATACTACTGCAAGGAGTTTCCCTGGGTAGCATGGGGGCACACACTGGCAGTACTTTTGCCTTGCAATGATTTCTCCTTTTTACATTTCAAACCATGCTTGTGTGTTCTGTTCCAAAATTGTGACTTTTAGAAATGACTTGAAAATTTCTCATTTAACCTTCTGTTCAGAAGGAGGAAGTTCTGCCTAATATCCTAGGTCCCTATTTGCATAACCTCAGCTCCCTTGCCCTTCCTCCTTAAAATTTTTTAAAAAATTATCTTTATTTATTGAATAGAGACATCCAGAAATTGAAAGGATAGGAAAGAGAGGGAAAATGAAAGAGAGGTACCTGCAGCCCTGCTTCACCATTCGCAAAGTTTTCACCCAGCAGGTGGGGACTGGGGTTCGAACCTGGGTCCTTTTTTAAAAAAAATATTTATTTATTCCCTTTTGTTGTCCTTGATGTCGTTGTTGTTGGATAGAACAGAGAGAAATGGAGAGAGGAGGGGAAGACAGAGAGGGGGAGAGAAAGACAGACACCTGCAGACCTGCTTCACTGCCTGTGAAGCAACTCCCCTGCAGGTGGGGAGCCGGGGGCTCGAACCAGGATCCTTACGCCGGGTCCTTGTGCTTTGCGCCACCTGCGCTTAACCCACTGCGCCACCGCCCGATTCCCTGAACCCGGGTCCTTGTGCATTGTGTCATGTGCGCTCAACCAAGTGCGCCACCACATTCCCCCCCCCCCCCCGCCCCAAGGCCTTTCTCCTTTATTATGAGGCTGACTAACACATCCATCCAAGAAAAGAGCCATTGGAATGTGGGGTGAAGCACCCCCATGGCACAGAATACTGTCAGTTAGCCAAATATTAAAGGAGGAGTATCTGGCAAAGATCAGAAAAAGCTCTAGAGCGGATGACTGCCGTCTTCATTCTGAGCAAGGATGTGCTAGTGGCTTTGCTCTGTGACTTCCAAAGTGTCCACAAGACTGACTGACTCCTGTCTCTGTGGCCGCGGCTGCCAGAGGAACGGGGCGGGAGTGGGGGTGGTCACACCTGCATCGCTCACCTGGTTCCTGTCCCTGGCGTTGGCGTACCGGAACCTCTGGATGTAATAGAAGACCAGCCAGGCCAGCGAGATGATCATGAGCACGATGAAGGAGATGGAGACGAACACCACGGACGTGCGGCTGACGTACTTCTGCAGGTTGCGTGTGCCGATGCTGATATACATGGTCACCGTGAGGTTCCGCTCCAGCAGGCTCACCAGCTCCCTCCCTTTGGGCTCTGGGATCATGATGGCCACGATGTCCTCAACCCCTGTGAAGAGAAAGGTGATGGGAGGAGGGGGTGATGAGGAGGTGAGACAGGGAGCCCGTCACATTGGGCGCCCACAACTGCGACCCTTGGGTGACAGCGCTGTGCCAGGTGGAGGCCCAAGGTGGACAGGCAGCTGCTTCCTTCCTGTGCAGGAGAAAGGGGCATGGAAGGGACTCAGGACTTAGGGACGGAAGCTCCCTAAGTCTCCCTAGTCTCCAGGATTCAGACCCTGGTCTGGTCCAAGGAGTCTCCTCAGCCAGCACTGGGTACAGTCAGGAGAGGGGACTTCACCCTCCCTGCCCCCAGGGCAAATGATCCACCTGATGCCATCTGTCTCCAAGCCCGCCTTCGGATGTGCCCTCAAGTGCCCTCAAGCAGCTGGTCACTTGCTTTGGGCTGTCACTTCCAAGGTGGGTTTCTCCTGCCGTGTGGGTCCAGAATGAGTCTGGCCCCAAACAAGGTTTCTTAAAGAGCTCTGATAAGGATTTGTCAGCATATGGTAACAGCCCCGGCACTATTTTCTGCCTGTTTCCTCTATTTTTTTTTTCTTTCTATTTTTTATTTGACAGGACAGAGAGAACATGAAAAAGAAGGGGAGAATGAGAGGGATAGAGAAAGATAAGACACCTGCAGACCTGCTTCACTGCTTGTGAAGCGTCCCCCTACACATGGGGAACTGGGGGGCTTGAACCTGGATCCTCCTGCATGATGATGTGTGTGCTCAACCGGGTATGCCACCCTTCCCCTGCTTTTCTCTAATCCAGTGTATTCACATCAGACAGACAGAGAGAGGATGGAGGCCAGACAGATGGCTCTAACACTGAGGCCAGGGAAACAGCTCAACCGGGAAAGTACAGGAATGGGATGCCTGAGGCTTCTGGTTCAATTCCTGGTGCCGCATGTACCAGAGTGGTGCCACCCTGAAAAAACAAAATGGTTCTCCTCCACTCTCAGCTGTCCCCAACTCAACATTTGTGTCACTGATGCTTTGGAGCTGCTGCTTTGGTCTGAGTCCCTGAGCCACTGTCCCCTTCCCAGGGGCACTGTCTGTCTGTGAAGGGGCCTCTTCAGTAAGGACCTGGCCCCACACCAAACCAAACTACTTGGCAAGCCCTCACAGGAAACAGCCAGACGTTTTTCTTCTTCTTTTTTTTTTTTTTGCCTCCAGGGTTATTGCTAGGGCATGGTGCCAGCACTACAAATCCACTGCTCCTGGTGGCCACCTTCCTCCATTTTATTGGCTATGACAGAGAGAAATTGAGAGGGGAGGGGAATAGAGAATGTGTGTGAGAGAGAGAGACACCTGCAGACCTGCCTCACCGATTCTGAAGTATCATCCCCATCCCCCTGTAGGTGGGGAGTGAGAGCTCAAAATCCTGGTCTTTGCACGTAGTATTATGTGTGCCTTACCACATGTCTGCACTATGTATCCACTGCTCCTGGCAGCCATTTCCCCCATTTTATTGGACAGAACAGAGAGAAATTGAGAGAGGAGGGGGAGAGAGAAAGACAGATACCTGCAGACCTGTTTCACCGCTTGTGAAGTGATCCCCCTGCAGGAACCTTGCACGGGCCCTCACGCTTAGTACTACGTGGACTTACCTGGGTGCACCACTGTCATGTCTCCTGGCAGACACCCAGACTTGACCACCAAGGTGGTCACTGAGCCAGGCATCCAGGAGCTACCCCTGTTCAGATGCCTGTGGGCAGAACCCCACCTGCATATCTCCCTTTCACTGAGGGAGCTCGCTCGCACTCGGGACGTGGCTATGCAGGACACACCTGGAGTGGGGGGCATGGGCCTGCACCCCGTCACATCTGCTCTGGTGGTCGGTCTCCAGCCTCTCTGAGGCTATTTGAGGTTTTCATTTACCCTTGATCTCTCTCTCCCTGCTGGTGTTCAGTCCCCAGTTCCCTGACATTGTCTCACTCAGCTGGATCAATACCCGAAAGCCGCCTACACACAGGCCCTCCTCCGCCTGCTCCATTCGTCACATTCTCTGAAAAAATCCTAAAACCCTTGCACTGGCCCTACCATGCCATCCCAAACCACAGGGTGTTTAGATCGGCCGGTTATTTCTGGGAATTACTGGAACCCATGGTTTGCATTCTAACCTTGCAGAAGTTAAGGGCAATTCGAGGCTCTTTCTCTTTTCATCTTTACTTGGGCTAATGGGCTGAGTGTGGTCTGAGGTTTCCTGAGGGATCAGGGTTGCTGGAGGGTTTGTCTCCACAGAAGTGCGGTCTTGTATTCTCCCCACCCACCCACCCACCCCAGAGTCTTTTACTTTGGTGTAATACTCCAATTCCATTTCAGGTTCGACTTACAGGTCCATGAAAGATGATGAATAACATAGTGGGGGTTGTATTGTTAAATGGGAATCTGGGGAATGTTATGCATGTACAAACTATTGTATTTACTGTTGAATGTAAAACATTAATTCCCCAATAAAGAAATAAATTATTAAAAAAAAAAAAAGAAGTGCGGTCTTGGGAGTTGGGTGGTAGTACAGCAGGTTAAGTGTAGGTGGCGCAAAGCGCAAGGATCACCGTAAAGACCCCAGTTCAAGCCCCCAGCTCCCCACCTGTGGGGGTTCGCTTAATAAGTGGTGAAGCAGGTCTGCAGTGTTTATCTTTTTCTCTCCCCCTCTCTCCATTTCTCTCTGTCCTATCCAACAACAAAGACAGACAACAATAATAACTACAACAATAAAACAATAAGGGCAACAAAAAGGGAATAAATAAATAAATATTTTTTAAAAAAGCTATGGGTCTTACTGTATCCTGGACTGATCTGGCCTATCTTAGAAGCACTGCCTCTCATTTATTCCCTTATTTATAACATTTAAGCACCAAAAGGGCTCTGGGGAAGAAGGACAGGGAGTGGGGCGCTTTTAAAAGGACCTGATTTGAGAGTGTTCAGCAGACAATTAAATGAGAAAAGAAATTGTGCCCATGTGCTAACAGCTGTGCCGTAAACCATTAACCTCCTGATTAAGAAAATAAAGAGAAAATGTTTTTAGAATGTCTATTCAAGTCTCTAGAATCTTTTCTTTTTGTGTGAGCAGGGGTCTTGGGTGAGACTTTGCATGCTCACATTTACACACATGTTATTGTTTCAGGAGAACAATTTTGCTACCAGATTCATCTATAATTTCCAGTTTTGACAGTCTGCTTAGAAAGTTCTTATCTCATGTTTCTTTAAAAAAATTTTAAAATTATCTTTGCTTATTGGATAGAGACAGCCAGAAATAGAGAGAGAGAGAGAGAGAGAGAGAGAGAGAGACAGATAGAGACACCTGCAGCACTGCTTCACCACCTATAAAGCTTCCCCCCACGGGGGGGGGGGAACTGGGGGTTTGAACTCACATCTTACTCACTGTAATGTGCACTCAACCAGTTGTGCCACCACCCGGCCCTGTCTCAGAAGGTTTCAAGAAGCAGTTTTGTGTGTCTTCAATGACAGAAATGTGCATAAAAATACAACACCTCAAAACTGTAATATTTTAGGGTTCGGGAAAGACCTTCATGCCTAAGGCCACATGGTCCCAGGTTCAGTTCCCAGCACCACAAAAAGCTAGAGCTGAGTAGTGCTCTGGGAAGCAAACATATAACACACACACTTCAGTCTTGAACAACCTAAGTGTGTTTTATAATTACACAATATATAATTACACAATATCAGGCAGTAGTGCAGTGGGTTAAGTGCACGTGTCACAAAGGATAAGGACAGGAGTAATGATCCTGGTTCGAGCCCCCGGCTCCCCACCTACAGGGGAGTTGCTTTACAGGCAGTGAAGCAGGTCTGTAGGTCTATGTTTCTCTCCCCCTCTCTGTCTTCCCCTCCTCTCACCATTTCTCTCTGTCCTATCCAACAATGACGACATCAGTAACAACAACAATAATAACCAGAACAATAAAAAAATATGAGCAACAAAAGGGAAAATAAATAAATATAAAAAAATAAATAAATATAAAAAAAATAAAATTAATTTATATATATTAAATAATTTATATATATAAATTAAAAAATATATATAAATATATAAAAATTTATATATATATTTATATATAAAATTTTTTATATATAAATATAAAAAATATATAAAAAATTAATAATTACACAATATTACTGAGCTCTTGTATGTGATAGGAGAGCGTAGAAAGATATAAACCCCTCACCCCCAGTTCTCCGACATACCTACATCTACTTTTAGAACTGTGTTGTTGTAAGTTTGACCATTTCTTGAAACAGTACCAGGATGTTTTAGCTCTGTAGCTATTACCGTATTTATTATCTGGTAGCCTCACCCTGCAATTTTCTTATTATCTACTTACTGCATAGCCTCAAGAGACCACAAAGCCTAGTGTGGAGACCAGGGCTCTCCAATAACCCCAAGAGCTTGGCATTTTATAAATAGGTTGAACCAAATACCCACAAAATTTTAAATTACTCGTGATCCATTTTCAGGGATTCGAGAAAACATTTTCTCTTCATGTTGGGTAAAGTATAATGAACTATTTTCGAGCATTTATTTTGAACTCTAGTGCTTACTGACACTGCGTGTGTGGTTTGGACCTCTGCTCTGCCGTCCTGACCTGTGACAGCGGCTGGGAATAGACAGCAGTGACCATGGCGGTGGGCGGGCCGGGTCCTCACTCACCCTGGATGCTTGCAAGGAGTCTTGCAGCTGAGAGGGTTCTGGTACCAGCCTGTGCACAGTGAGCAGAGATCCAGGGGCAATGTTTTTCTCCCTGTGCACTCCGTCATCAGGACTGCAGGCACCCCAAATGGCAGTGATGGGAAACTGGGGTAAGCCCTGTGCTGAGTCTGATCAGAGCACAGAGGACAGAGTAAAGGTTACCTGCTCCCCAGCTCTCAGCTTCACACGAGAAGTGTGCACCAAGGAGAAAGCCAGACTCTTTCTTCTGCTCTTTTCTCTTCTCCATGGCAATCAGCTAGAATTCACAACTACAGAGTGAGGGGCGGCAGATTCTCCCCCAGAAGAGAGGGTCTCTAATTTGGGGTGGCTCCATTTGTAAGTTTTTCTCTTCTCTTTTTCCTTTCTGTTTCTTTTTTAATTTTAAAATGGCACAACAGCAACACATTCCATGGCCACTGGCTTTCATGTCTGCCTCTGGGTCTCTTTTCTCCTTTTTTTATATTATTATTACTTATCTTTTTTTTTTTTTTGGTCTCCAGTTTCTGGGGCTGGTGCCAGCACTATCTACCACTTCTGGTGGACTCCCCCCCCCCCTTTCCATTTGATAGGACCAAGAGAAACTGAGAGGGGAGGGGAAGACAGAGAGGGAGAGAGAAAGGCACCTGCAGGCCTGCTTCACCGCTCATGAATCAGACACCCTGAAGGTGAGGAGTGGGGGCTCAAACCCGGCTCCTTGTGCGTAGCTTTGTACTTAGTACCATGTGCACTTAACCGGGCGTGTCACCTGCCAGCCCCCTGGATCTTTTCCAAGCTAAAGAAAATGATTACAGGCTAAGGGGTGGCGCCTCCTTGTGCGGGTGTGTGGGATGCACTTTCCACAGAAGCCGCTCAGCTCTGGGCAGGCAACCCCACGGCCAGTGGGGTGAGATCTGCTCACCTCACGGCACCGTGACTGCTTCTCATGGCTTGAGGGGCAGCTGGGGAGCGAGAGAAGGTGCTGGAAGCCCAGCTCGTTTACCCACTGGGGTCTATGCTGCACAGGGGAGGCTCTGAGATGGAGCCCTGCGGACTGGGCTCTGCTGTGACGCCGTGGCACCCGGTCATGCTCTGAAAAAGCAGCGTCTGCTCAGACAGCTCCTTCTGCCACATGAAGTCAGCCTGCTGGGAGCACTTCCGCTCCTGAGAGATGGCTGCTCTGTAGTCCCAGCAGGCTCTGGAAAGACTCTCCAGCCTCGCGAGAGAGACATGTGCTCATAACACAATGGGGCCTGGCTGCCAGACGCACATCTGTAGCAGCTGGATTACAATCCCCCCCGCCCCCGCCTTCCCTGAGAGCACCAACTGCAGCGTCTAATTCAGGAGATGCAGCCGAGGGAGGAATCAGAACAGAACACCTCAGAGTGGAGACTGGCTGGGGGGTCCTTCCCCAGCACATAGAGAGACCAGGGGTCTGGAGCACTGCACCCACAGCCCATCCAGGACCCCACAGGAGCACCCACACTCACAGCTCAGGACTCCCAGGCGTGTGCCCTGCCCCCTCTCGGGCTCCCGAGAGCATCACCAGCCCCCTTCTCACGGCTCTCCTCCCTTCCCTCCGGTCTCTGCTTTAGTCTCCAGAGAAGCCTCCTTAGAATTTAGGAAGAAACAAGACCGGCATGCAGTGTTCTGTTTGTAGATATTTTCTAGTCTTTAGATTTACTTATTAGAGAGACGGAGCTCAGTTCTGGTATACTGGGATGCCTGGGATTGAACCTGGGACCTCAGAGCCTTTGGCACATAAGACTGATGCACAACCACTGTGCCAGGTCCCTGGCCCCAGATACTCTCTACCTACACATTCAGCAGTGATGGTCAGCTCCCAATTATCGGCCGCGCTCCAGGGAGAGCATGTCTGTGAAATAATTCTAAAAGCTGCAAAGCACCATTTTGATAGGAAGTATCATCTCTTTCCGCATCAAATGAAAATAATGTCAAACACAATGCAAAGATTCTAAATAAGTGCTCACAAATAGAATTTAACAATATTGTAAAAACAACAACAACAAGTATCTTCACAGACATGCAGGGTCTACTTAAGGTGCGTGAGGGAGGCCAAACATTAGGAAGTACAGGCTATTTCCCGCCTTCAGACAGGAACCAGTCAGAGGAGTTGAGCAGGGCACGGGGATCGTCGTGTGTAGCACCTGTCTCCTGGCATTGGCATCTCTGCTGTGCCACTGGCGCCTTAGCTGTGCCGGCTCTCCAGCGGCCAAGGGGTCTCACAGCCCCCTCACAGCTACATGGGGCTCTGTGATGACTCTGGTCACTGAGCTGTGCACGGAGATGAATGCACCCCCAGAACTCGGCCCCTCAAAAGGCTGAACTTGTGTGTGTTTCAGTGCCTGCATCCCCTTGTTCCTGACTTCAGGGGCAGGGAGGTGAAGCACCCTGCTCTATTTTTTATTCCCCTCCAGTGCTCTCACTGGGGCTCAGTGCCAGCACTACAAACCCACTGCTCCTGACAGCCATTTTCCCATTTTACTGGATAGGACAGAGAGAAATTGAGAGGAGAGGAGGAGATAGAGAGGGAGAGAAAGACACTTGCAGATCTGTTTCACTGCTTGTGAAGCAACCTCCCTGCAGGTGGGGAGTTGAACTCCGATCCTTGCATGGGTCCTTGTGCTTCGTACTATCTGTGTCCCTGACCGCCCCACCAACAACCTGTTCTTGGAAGAAGATGACTCTCATTCCTGGTTTTATTTTAAATATAGAGGGAGAGGGAAAGAGTGACATTTGCAGACCTGCTTCACCACTTGTGAAGTGTCCCCACTACAGGTGGGGAGCAGGGACTTGAACCCATACCCAGCCACCCACTACCTCCACACAGAAACTTTTTCTAAAAGATACAAGCTACTACCAAGGAAGCAGATTCCACTTGAACCTAAGGGCTACTGAAGAATCACACACTTAGTCCCAGACCTGTGTGATCTGTCAGCTCCGCATGGAAGATCAATGTTGTTGTGTTGGTGTTGCATTAGGTGAAGGAAACCAGCTTCTGCAGATAGGAGCTTGAACCTGGGTACTTTCATGTGGTGATACGTGTGCTTAACCAGGTGCACCACCGCTTGGCCCTTGGTCACAGATGTTTTGTATGGTTCCAAAGTGTGTTCTGCTAACTACTCAGGTTCAAGGGAAGGTGAGTGCTGTCCTGAACTCTGTATATCAATTAATTAATTAATTACTATTTAGCTGAGCTGGGATCTCACTAATGTATGATTTTATAGCTCCAAGAGAAACTCTATCACCTTCTGTTCAGAGAAAGAAAAAGAGAGAGGGGGGTCGGGCAGTGGCGAACCGAGTTAAGCACACATAGTACTAAGCACAAGGATCCCGGTTCAAGCCCCTGCTCCCCACCTGCAGGAGGGACGTTTCACAAGTGGTGAAGCAGGTCTGCAGGTCGGTCTGTCTGTCTGTCTGTCTATCTATCTATCTATCTATCTATCTATCTATCTATCTATCTTCCCTTCTAAATTTCTCTCTGTCCTATCCAATAAAATGAAAAAAAAAAAAAAAAAAAAGGCCTCCAGGAGCAGTGGATTATGTAGTGCAGGCACAGAGCCCCAGTGATAACTCTGGAGGAAGAAAAAAAGAGAGAGAAAGAAGAGAGAGAGAGAGACAGAGAGGAGGAGAGACACGAGTACACTAGCCACTAGCTCTTCCCCTGAGCCCTGGCACGTGCATATGGCTCCAGGGCAGGATCCTGGGCTGCGCACATGGTCAGCCCTATGCCCTGCCTAAGCTCACCCATGGGGCTTTCTTTCCTGCAACTCAAACATGTCTCTGTCTGTTGGGAACGGAAGTGTGGTGTGTCTGAAACCCGAGGAGAGCCTGGAAAAGAAAAACGAGCAAGTGTGAACATGCATAATTCAGGATCCAAACTGACGCTCCATCATGCAAGCCAACTGACCCTTTTTCCAAGAAAAACTTTAAACTCAGCACGTGAGCAGGTCATGTGAGCCGGTGGGAGCTAGCTGATGGGAACCAACCCCCAGGTGCTCCGCTGGCTGGGACTGTCTGATTCTGGACGCCCCCAGCACTTCTGAGTGCCACCCCTGCTCTCTGTGGATGCCCCCAGCACTTCTGAGTGCCGGCCCTGCTCCCTGTGTCAGAGACCGGTAGCTATCGTCAGAGGCAAACACTCAGCTCACGACAGACTCTTTCTTTTTGCTGCCAGCATTTTACACCCCTGGGATTGCCTGGTCCTAGTGGACACTCTCTGTTTCTCTTTTAATTCCACATAAGACAGACGTGGGGGGAGAGTAGGGGACTTGACCGGGTGAGCTGTCTCCCAGCCTCCAGTAAAACTAACTTCTATGAAATTAAAAGTAAAATCTTCCAAGGAGATGCTAGCTGCAGCCACTCTTATTTTCCTTCGGAGAGCTTTAGTAGCTCCCCTCAGAGATGCCAACTTTTCAACTACATTTGAGATGTTCAATGACTTATTTGTTTTTTTAAAACTCTTAATTTTCTTGCTCTTTATGTAGAATTCCTACAACTTGGTGAAACTAGAGGGGGAGTGATAAATATCAAGAAAGGTGTTTTATTTATAGTAGTACCTGTGGCATCTTGAACAGGATTGAACAGTAGCTCATTTTTAGCTTTGTATGAATTTCAAATGGTCAAAGATGAGGTGATGGAGCCCAGGATGAAATAAATCATAGGATAGTGTACCAGACTGACTTTTAAAAGAATTCAGTCTCGTACTACAGCAAACACCCATGCTTAAATCGCCTTCTGTTTATGCATAAAAGATAAAAATGTCTAAATTCTAATTACAGTTGCGAGAAAACTTGTTACACATCGAGGTCCCATTAAACAGTAGGCTGGCAGGTCTGGGGGGCAGCGAGACAGGTCAGAACACCTGTTAGAACACCAACTTGTTCGTACGCCTGTGAACACAGAGGCCTCAGGCTCAGCCCCTGGCAGCACCTTACACCAGAGCTGAGCGGTACTCTGGTTTCTCTCTAGTTCTCTCTCTGTCTTAGGAATAAATAAACCACACTTGGGAGAAATCAGACTAATGCAGTCATAGGACAGGCAGACATGAGAAATCAGATTATCCCAGAGAGAGAACTGATGGGCTTTTTCTTCTTGACTACCTAAGAAATGACATCAAATAGCTAAGTGACCTTGAAGGGCTTTCCAAACTTTTGAGCCGCCAATTCACTATCTCCAGATTTCTTTTTTAAAAAAAATTTTAAAAATATTTATTTATTTATTTCCTTTTGTTGCCCTTGTTGTTTTATTGTTATAGTTATTACTGTTGTTGTTATTGATGTTGTCGTTGTTGGATAGGACAGAGAGAAGTCAAGAGAGGAGGGGATGACAGAGAGGGGGAGAGAAAGAGAGACACCTGCAGACCTGCTTCACTGCTTGTGAAGCGACTCCCCTGCAGGTGGGGAGCTGGGGGCTTGAACTGGGATCCTCACGCTGGTCTTTGCACTTTGCGCTACGTGCGCTTAACCCGCTGCGCTACCGCCCAACTCCCTATCTCCAGATTTCTAATGGTACATGTACCCGGGACAAAGGGCTGAGTGAAGATGACGTGAAATGAATGAAGCATTTAGGGGCCAGGTAGTGGCTCACCTGGTTGGGCCCACATGTTATAATGCTCAAGGACCCAGGTTCAAGCCCCCGCTCTCCACCTGCAGGGGGCAAGCTTTGCAAGTGGTGAAGCAGGGCTGCAGGTGTCTCGCTGTCTCTCTCCCTCTCTACCACCCCTTCCTTCAATTTTTGGCTGTATCTACCCAAAGAATAAATAAAGGTAACTTAAAAAAAACATAAAAAATGAAGCACATAAGGAACCCAGAACACAGCTGAAGTCCTCACGCTTGTCAGCAAAAGGAAAATCAGAAAGACAGACAGAACACGGCCAGGCTGCCGTCCAGCGGTCCAGCTCATACTGCTGTCTCAAGGCAGTGGGAGAAGCAACGCCACACTTTTCAGCTTGAAACAGTTACGCAGAGCGAGTTCAGCTTTTTGTGAACGACTGGGGAGAGAAGAAGGTCACCTCCATTATTCCCCCATGGAGACTATTTTTAGCAATGCTGGCGAGAACTGAACAGCAGTCATGACGGCTCCACTCCCCTGCACACGCAGACACGTGTAACATGTTAGTGTGCGTCACCGCAGGGAAGAGCAAGAGACACGCACGGAGCATCTCCCCAAGCTTTCGCTTGTCTGCCGGTGGCAGAAGTGACCTGGCATCCTCACCCCGTTACTTGACTCATTCGACTCACTACTCTGTTTCCTTTGAGTTTCCTTCCTAGTTGTCTGCAATGGTCTTTGAAATCAAGACACGAGTGTTCTCTTTATACTTTGTGCCCTGTGCACTTAACCTGCTGCGCTATTGCCTGGCCCCCTGAGGTGAAGTATTTGAAACCCTAACACTGACTGCAGTCATTAGTTTATATATTTTAAATGCACATATTTATCTTCTACATAATTCTGTCCCTTCTTAACAGCAATCTGAAGTGCAGGGTTTTTCTCTCTCTCTAGAAGCTGGGATTCCTGTAGCTCTCCCTTAAGCGTAAGATGACATGGACCAAGAACTCAATACAAGTCAGGTCAGTTAAAAGATCAGCCATTCCAAACTCCATTCACGATGAATAAAACAACAAAAAAAATCAGCTCCTCACTAGAACTCTGTATGGCCTGATCAAGGATTAACTTGCCTGTGGCATGGCTAATTTTGTGACAGATGCTAGTGAAATACATATGACGTGGTAGAATGCAAATCAATCAATCAATCAATAATCAACTACTGGTCCACTGAGAATACCTAATAAATATGAGACAGAACTTGATACACTTTGGCAGAAAGTCAGAGGGCTTCTCATGGATGAAGGTTTCCAATCCCAAGAACTGGAAAATACCGCATAGCCTTTAAGCAGACCCATATTCTAGCCACTAGTTAATGCCTAACACTGTCATGAAATGCTTCCAGTCCAGACTAGCAAGTGTTGAAGTCTACTCAGCTCCAGGACATTTAGACCCCCACCAACACTTCTCTGGGCAGAAGGAGTTGGCTACATTTTATCAGGATCTCAAGAAAGAGTTGAGTGATTGGATATGTATTTTGAAAAAGCCCTACAGATCTGATTGTTTATACATGCATATCATTTCCCAGTTTTCCATATAACAATACAACCCCCACTAGGTCCTCTGTCATCCTTTTGGGACCTGTATTCTCTCCCCCTGCCCCCAACCCATCCCAGAGTCTTTGACTTTGGTGCAATATGCCGATTCTAGTTCAGGTTCTACTTGTGTTTTCTCTTCTGATCTTGTTTTTCAACTTCTCAAGCATGAGCTTTTAAGTGTGACCCCAACACTGCACATGCCTGCGTGGCGCTCTGCTTCTCACTCATCCCCTTTCCTCTCCCTCTCTCTCTCTCTCTCTCATTAAAAAAGTACCTCGGGGGGCTGGGTGGTAGTAGCACAGCAGGTTAAGCACATGTGTGCAAAGCTCAAGGACCTGCATAAGGATCCCGGGTTGAGCCTCCGGCTCCCCACCTGCAGGGGAGTCGCTTCACAGATGGTGAAGCAGGTCTGCAGGTGTCTGTCTTTCTCTTCCCCTCTCTGTCTTCCCCTCCTCTCTCCATTTCTCTCTGTCCTATCCAACAACAACAATGACAATAACACCAACAATAACAACAAGGGCAATACAATGGGAAAAATGGCCTCCAGGAGCCGTGGATTCGTAGTGCAGGCACCAAGCCCCAGCGATAACCCTAGAGGCAAAAAAAAGTACCTCAAGGACGCCCTCCCTCCCATATGGCCTGTTTTCCCATCATTGCTCAGAGCCCTCCAGTGGACTTAAGTCCCATGACTCCCAGTGGGAACCTGCTGATCACACACCCCTGACGAGCCCCCTTCATCCCCAGCACCAAGTCTGTCTTTTTTGCAATCACCTCTCAGGTATCTGGTTTGCACTCAGTTGTTTCATGTCTGCATCTGAGGGGAGAACAAACAGAGACCTCTCTTCTTTGATTGTCTCTTCAGAGAGTCAAAGCGGTGAAGCAGGTCTGCAGGTGTCTTTCTCTTCCCCTCTCTATCTTCCCCTCCTCTCTCCATTTCTCTCTGTCCTATCTAACAACAACAACTTCAATAACAATAACAACAATAACTACAACAACAGACACCCTCTGTATAAGCTACAATGCCTTCCCAACACAGCTGCTTCCTGGAACAATGTAATAGGTTTGCAAACAGAAAGGGAGTATCAAGGGCAAAAACTCAAAGTTCTCCTCACATATTTCTTAAGCTCCAGCATCTTTCAGTGTGATAGAGAATTTCCAAAAATTTAGCCTCAGAATATGTGCTTATAATAAGATTGTGGTGCGTTTGTAAGAGGGTCTCACCACAGAACAGAATAACTGAGGATAGAGGGTTAAGAATGTGTAGAAAGACTGAGTACATGCAGAAACTTCGAGGCAGAGAAGGTGGTTGTGTAAAAGTGGAAGGTCCAAGTCTGAGAAGAAAACTGAGATGATGAAGGTCAGACTGCACTTATCCTGAGAAGGCCCCAACTCAGAGCAGAGGGCCAAGGAAGTCAGGGGTTTGATACAGAAAAGCAAATGTGCCAACGTGTATCTGTAGCCGCCAAGGTTGCTGCCATGCTTTGTCCGTAACTGCTTGTCCCGTCAGCTTCTGTAACCCTGACTAGCTTCTGCCCTCCTAAAAGGTAACACCCACCCCCAAGTGCTGTAACTTATGCTGAGGCTAAACTTGCCCAGACACAGCTATGCAGGAAAGATAACAGTAACTATAACAGTTACTAAGGCAACCAGACCCCGAGCAGTGGGTCCAAGCTCCACCCCCTTAACCTTGCAGCCTCTGTTTCTGTTTGCTCTCAAGCCTGCACCCCCTATATAAGCTTGTTCTGTCTCTTTGTTCATGGCCAGAATTCTCAGAGATCTGGACTCTTGGCTGGTGTGTAATAAAGACTCTTCTTCCTTCACCCACCCCGGCTCCAGTCTTCTTGATTTACAGCAGATTTCCTTAAAAAGTTTATACCGAGAACCCTGATGGTGTTGGAAGCTTCATGCTGTTACAGGAAACTTCCAGTCAAACTACCCCAGAGAGGGCTTTCCCAGGAGACCTTTCTCCCAGGCCCCTGTTGATGGAAGAGGCTGCGCTTTGTGTGCTGAGCAGGGGGCACTTGGGGAAAATACCCAGCTCGGTGGTCTTTGCTGTCTAATTTGGCCATGTGCAGGACTGGAGGCAGCTAGTGTGACTGGGGGAGCGGGAGGGCCGTTCCCACTTTAATTAACATGACTTTATCAAAATTCAGCTCTCAGGGTGAGGGCAAACAGCCTAATGTGTTTAAACAATAAGCTTGTAGTCCTGAGACCTTAGAGGTTCCAGGTTCAGTCCCTGGCAGCACTCTGTACCAGAGCTGAGCAGTGTTCTGATCTCCGCTCTCTCTAAAGCCTTCTCCCGTTCATAAAAATGATTTAGTTAATTAATCTTAAAAATTACATCCAGCGAGTCGGGCGGTAGCGCAGCGGGTTAAGCGTATGTAGCACAAACCAGCAAGGATCCCGGCTCGAGCCCCCGGCTCCCCGCCTGCAGGGGAGTGGCTTCACAGGCGGTGAAGCAGGTCTGCAGGTGTCTGTCTTTCTCTCCCCCTCTGTCTTCCCCTCCTCTCTCCATTTCTCTCTGTCCTATCCAACAATGACGACATCAATAACAACAACAGTAATAACTACAACAATTAAAAAAAACAAGGGCAACAAAAGGGAATAAATAAATAATTTTTAAAAATTACAACCAGATCTCAGTTTAATTACTGAATCTTAAATATTCTTTTTTTATTTTATATTTATTTATTTATTTTCCCTTTTGTTGCCCTTGTTTTTTTATTGTTGCTGTAGTTATTGTTGTTATTGATGTCGTTGTTGTTGGATATGATAGAGAGAAATGGAGAGAGGAGGGGAAGGTAGAGAAGGGGAGAGAAAGACAGACACCTGCAGACCTGCTTCACTGCCTGTGAAGTGACTCCTCTGAAGGTGGGGAGCCAGGGGCTCGAACTGGGATCCTTGCTGGTCCTTGTGCTTCATGCCACTTGTGTTTAGCCCACTGCTCTACCGCCCGACTCCCTTAACTATTCTTGAGACCACTTGGATAAGGGACTCCCTTTTCTTTTTTTTTCAAGCATTTTATAAAAATCCCAGTGTCGATCTACCTGACAAAATTCAGCATCCCAACAGAGGGGGAAAAGATAGGCACTGGAATTTGAAGAACCAGCATAAAAAGTCATCATTAGTTATTCAAATCTCAGAAGTGTTTTTTTTTTTTTAACATTAATTAGATGTTTGGGTACCGAAGTTGATGTATTGCACCAAAGTAAAAGTCTCTGGGGAGGGTGGTGGTGGGTGGGGAGAATACAGGTCCTGGAAAAGGATGACAGAGGACCTAGTGGGGGCTGTATTGCTATGTGGAAAACTGAGAAATGTTATGCATGTACAAACTATTGTATTTACTGTCAAATGTAAAACATTAGTCCCCCAATAAAGAAATTAAAAAAAAAGAAAATTAAAAAAAATTAGCTGTTCAGGTGATGCCATTCGGGTCTGCTGGGTTATATCAGAGATGAGTCTTTCCCCATGGTTACTGGAGAGCTGAAGTGACATCTGTGCTCACAGTGTAAGTCTACCAGACGGCACAGTGCAGTCAGACTACCCACCACCTTTGACTGCTAGCCTCGCGGGTAAAGTCATTGCTGGATAAAAAAAGATCAAGACAAGTAAATAACACTCCCTGTTCTTCAGGAGTTGACATTTAAAGAAATGTCACGGGTTAGATAATAACGTCAAAGTCAAACTTAGTAGCATAATACAAAGTAGAGGCACACAGAACTTTCTTGTGGAAGGGAACTGTTATTCATGAGCATGTCGCTGACTTTTGGCAAGTACATTACAGCAAGTGGTTTGAGAAGCAACGTTGTATCAAGAAGCCCTGCCCCAGCAGGGAAAGAGAGAGACAGGCTGGGAGTATGGATTGACCTGCCTATGCCCAAGTCCAGCGGAGAGGCAATTACAGAAGCCAGACCTTCCACCTTCTGCAACCTATAATGATCCTGGGTCCATGATCCCAGAGGGATAAAGAATAGGAAAGCTTCCGATGGAGGAGAGGGGATATGGAGCTCTGGTGGTAGGAAGTGTGTGGAACTGTACCCCTCGTATCCTATGGTCTTGTCGATATTTTTATTTTATTAAAAAAAAAAGTCTTCGCAAAGCTAATTCTGCTGGGACAATGGAGTGAGTGTTTTGTGACTGTTGGCTTTATGGACAGGAATGGAATAACAGAATCTGTCCATCTCAGGCTCAAGAGGAGTTTCATCACCAACTCCGACTTCATCTATGTCTTCATTTTCACAGGTGAGGAAAATAAGATCTGTCCAGGAGAGGGGACTTGTTTAAGGTCACAAGGACTTTTCCTTCTTCCATGTGGAAATGAACTCGGCGCTTGCACATGTGTGGCGCTCTTTGATGACTTCCCTGCCCCATTTGTTCATTTTTTTTTCCATCAGGGTTATCCTGGGGCTTGGTGCCAGCACTACAAAATCCACTGCTCCCGACAGCCATTTTTCCATTTTATTGGATAGGACAGAGAGAAATTGAGAGGGGAGGTGGAGATAGAGAGGGAGAAAGACAGACACCTGCAGACCTGCTTCACCTTTTGTGAAGCAGCCCCCGTCCTTCCTGTAGTGTGGAGCAGGGGCTCAAATCCTGGCCTACGCACAGGCCCCTGCACGTAGTATTACGTGCGCTTACCTGTGTGTGCCACCCCCCCCATTTGTTGATTTGTTATTCCTCAGAAAAAGAGAGGAGAGAAACCACAGCACGGCTCCACCATCCATGGAGCTCCCTAGGTGCTGTGCCCGGTGCTTCCATGTTGTGCTGTTGCTTGAACCCAGGGCCACATGCACAAGGCATGCACTCTACCAGGTGAACTGCTTCTCAGCTCTGATTTTGCCCATTTTCTAAGAAATGAGCCAGGGCCTCTCACATATGATCTGTGTGCCTACTCTGCATCACTGTGAGGCTGCTACGCTCAGGCCTGCCGTTCTCAGATGGACCAGTTCTTGGTCCTTCCTTCCATATTTGCGTCCGCATTTGTAAATCACGTGCTCATTCTGAACTTCCCTGGACGCACTATCTCAGACATTTCCTGTTGTCATTCAGCCGTGGTGGACGGGGACTTAGCCCACACTCCAAAGTCACTGGATGGGGCCCAAAATAGCTCACCAGGATAGTGAGCTGCTCTGCCACGTGCACAAACCGGGTTCAAGCCTGGCTCCCACCACACGGAAGGAAGCTGTGGTGCTGTGGGCACTTCCACTCTTTCTGCTTGTCTGTCTCTATCCACAAAATAATTGGGGGTCGGGCGGTAGTGCAGTGGGTTAAGGGCAGGTGGCGTGAAGCTCAAGGACCGGTGTAAGGATCCCAGTTTGAACCCTCGGCTCCTCCCCTGCAGAGGAATTGCTTCGCAGGCGGTGAAGCAGGTCTGTAGGTGTCTATCTTTCTCTCCCCCTCTCTATCTTCCCCTCCTCTCTCCATTTCTCTCTGTCCTATCCAACAACAACGACATTAACAACAACAAGGGTAACAAAAGGGGGGGAAATGGCCTCCAGGAGCAGTGGATTCTTGGTGCAGGCATTGAGTCCCAGCAATAACCCTGGAGGCAAGAAGAAAAAAAAAAGAAAAATAACAAAGAAGTCCCCGGGTGTCCGCTCATGTCCTGTGCAAATACTGCTCACGGTGCTAGATTATAGCTTGATAGCTTTCTTTCATTTCCCCCAAAGTTACCATCTTGCTTTCATGTACTAGAGTTTTCAAATTTCATTGCCCTATCCCACCCCCAAATGCTACTGCCTGGCCTACTAGCTTTTTCCAAAATGGAGATCCCAAATCTTCATCAGAAATATTCTTGCCTTTAGGTTCATGATTAGCCAACGATTTGTTCTGCTTTATATCTTAACTCTTTTTCAGCCACCAGGTTCCAGACGATACCATGATGCCAACCTGACTTTCCTGGGTAGAGGACCCCACTATGTGTCCTGAAGCCCCACCTCCCCCAGGTACCTGCCCCACTAGGGAAAGAGAGAGACAGGCTGGGAGTGTGGATCCACCTGTCAACGACCATGCTCAGCAGGGAAGCAATTACAGAAGCCAGACCTTCCACCTTCTGCATCCCATAGTGACCCTGGGTCCGTACTCCCAGAGGGATAAAGAATAGGAAAGCTATCAGGGGAGGGGATGGGATACGGAGTTCCGGTCGTGGGAATTGCGTGGAGTTGTACCCCTCTTATCCTATGGTCTTGTTAGTATTTCCATTTTATAAATATATTTTTTTAAAGACTACTTACAGCAGGAAGGGAAGCTCCTTATTTGGAGCCTTTTGCTCCCCTCTCCTGCAAATGCTACCACAAATCCTGGAGGGCTGGTCTCACTTAGTGGCTTCAAAGTGGCCCTGGGCCTTGGAGGAGGACACAAGGGCTAGTCTCAGGGAGGACTTCAGAGCAACTCAGTGCTTAACCCTTAGCTACCCAGCCCCAGACTGTTGGAGAAAAGGCTCAGGAGGCCTTTCTGCCAAGAACACGTGGAGCCAGACAGAACACCAGCCCGGGTCTTGTTATTGCAGTGGCGATGACATCCTGAGTCTCCTGATTCTCCTGATTCTCCTGACTCTTGCTTACCCCACCCGCTGGCTGTTAAGAGAGGCACCTGGCTCTCCAAGATTCCAGATGTGAGAAGAGTTATAACCAGCTGTTGCAGAACCACATACTTCGGTTTCTGAGAGGCATCCAGAGGCCCTCTGAAGAGTACTAGCACCACACTGTGCATCAGAGAAAGCAAAGAAAGCCCTCCAGACTTGCCCCCGACCCAAGGAAGCTGGTGGCAGAGTATAAGCTGGCTCCGAGGCATTCAGAGATATGAACACTGCTGATTACTAACAGATAAATGACAACCTCGCAGATGGCTGCTGTCAGCTGGGGCAAGCCAAGCTTCCTGGCAGAAGCACAGCATTTAAATATTCATACTGAGAATTCCAGCTCGTGGCGATCCACCCTGTAATATTCTAATGCCTGGCTCTGCCAGCACCAGCTCACGATCCTCCTACCTTGCTTTCTGTCTTGTCACTTGCAACCTAAGCACCAAGGGCCTATGAATTATTTATTGCCTGACTTTGGCAATGAGAGAACTGGAGGCAAACTGAAGGTAGGAACTGACCGTTGGGCTTGTTCTAGAAAAACTCAGTCAGTGTGGACTGTCAAACAGGGCAGTATCACTTGTTCAGAGAAAGCCTTGCCAGAGAGCCTTAGACACAAGACTGAACTAAGACTCGGGCCTATCCAAACACTGATTCTGGCCAGCAGAGCAAGCTCACTCTGGGTTACAGTGCCCAACACACACTGGGCTAAATGAAACTGACCTGTTATAATACAATGCACTGCTCTGTCCATAACAATAAGCGCATTACACGTTACCATGCATAATGCAGTCTTACGAAAAATATTTTACTAATGGGGCCAGATGGTGGTGCTCCTGGTTAAACATACACATCACAGTGTGCAAGGACCCAGGTTCAAGCCCCTGGTCCTCCCCTGTAGGGAGAAAGCTTCATGAGTGGTGAAGCAGGGCTGCAGGTGTCTCTCTGTCTTTTTCCTCTCTATCTCCCCCTCCCTTCTCAATTTCTCTCTGTCTCTATCCAATAATAAATAAATAAAGTCTTTTTAAAAATTTACTAATTAAGCACCCCCATAAAAGAGCAGGTGAAAATAAAGAATTTCTCATTGTCTCTTTTGATGTTGAACCTGGCTTTTAGCATCTCTTTGAACTTTTCCAAATCAGAGGTAGGCCATGCAGGAAAACCCCATAAACGCAGGGCGACTCTCTCCCTGTGGTCCCCCTGGCAGCCACACTCACAGGGAGGAGACACCAGCCTCCTCTGCCCCCTCCTCGCCCTTCCAGAGGCCCTACAAGCTCCAAGTAGAGTGTTCACTTGTGGTATTGCTGGGGTCCTCTGGCCCCATTTAAAAAAGACTCCCATTTCCTCTCTGGTAAACAACTCTGCAGTCAAACAAAACGATGCCAACCCCCCCCCCCCCCCCCGCCACGTTAACAACCTTCATTTGGAAAATTGTCTGTAGAAATTAGCGTCTGGAGTCCCAGGACCATTTCAACACATCCCAACCAGGAAAAAGTCCATTTCCTCTCTGGAAACTGGATGCTGCAGCCCCAGGCAGGATTCTCGAGGAATCAAGAACTGGTGAAGGATCCGAGTTGCTGAGCAATGAGGCAGCATCTTTCCAAGTCTGAAGCAAACGCATCTATTCTAACTGAATCAGTATTAACTAACAGATACACTTAGAGAGCTCAGTAAAGCATGACTTATTTCCCCAATGTACCGAGAGCATAACTAGGCCAAACGTGGAAAAGTTGGAATCATGTCGGCATTTGTACTTGCAGATAGACCAGATCTTAGAAATGTAATTGTTATTATGTGTTTTCTGTATGTGAGACAGAGATCACTCGGGCTCTACTTTATATCAGATATATATTATAGTTAATCAGACATGAATAATTTATGCAAATTTAATCACTAATTTTGCTGCTCTGGCTATTTAAAACGCCAGCAAAATAGTGAAAGGAATTTTCCCCCTCTCTCTCTTTCTTTCTTTCTTTTTTTTTTTTTTTTTTTTTTTTTTTTTTTTACCAGAGCACTGTTTAGCTCTGGCTTATGGTGGTGAAGGGGACTGAACCTAGGATTTTGGAGCCTCAGGCAGGAGAGTCTCTTTGCGTAACCATTATGCTATCTACCCCTATGAAGTGAATATCCTATGTGGAGTCTAGAGATCTATCGGATTTAAATGAACTTGCCAACAACAACAACAACAAAAAATCCAAACAAAACAGAAGCAAGCAAACTATTTGTAAAACTAGAGAGAACTCTGGTGGTGTTCCATTTGGGAGGAGGTGGGAAGGTTGGGGCACAGAACTTTGGTGGTGGGTGTGGTGTGGACAATAAATTATAATCTTACAATCTTGTAACAAACAATAACATAGAAATTTTAAAAAGAGTAAGATGAACATGAAAGCTTCTATCTCATGAAATGCACAAGACGACACATTACTATTATAGAAGCAAGCTAACTCCGGCATTCTAAGAAGGGACTCCAGTTACAGAAATGATAGAAAAGACACAGCCAAAGAGAAATGGTACTGAGCAAGTAGATTTCCGAATCCCACACACTGAAGGTTCCCTGTGTGGCCTAGGAGACCAAGAATAAAAGTGAGAAAAGAAGTTGTCGGGAAAACCTTCACAGACAGGGCGAGTTTGAGTAAGAAATGATGAGGCAGAAAGGAATTGGAAGAACGTTCCAGAATGGGAGAGGTTTGTGAGACAGTGGGAAGAAAGCCTGCACCCTTTCATTGTTTCTGGGAAACTCTGTCACTCTGGAGCTGCCCTTCACGTCCTCCCCCAGAGGGCCAGGGAGCTAGCTCAGCCTATTAGAGTACAGACTTGCAAGTCTGAGGCAATCTGATGCTAGAGCTGGGCAGTATTCTGGTCCTTTCTATCAAAGGAAACAAACAAATGGGCCTCCTCCTCCTCCTCTTTCTCCTTTCCCTTCTTTCTACTCTTTCTCCTCCTTTTTTTTTTAATTGGCACCAGGATTTCAGCATTTCAAAATGACTTTTCAGATAGCAAGTGAGAGACAGAGAGAGAGACTACAACACAGACTCCCCCCCCCCCCCCCCGCCAATACCAAGGCTTTGAATCCATGGCAAAGCAGATACCTCCCTAGATGAGCTAGCTCATTTTGCCCTAACAAACCAAGCTTTTAATTTAATTATTTTACATTTATAACCCTGTCACCTCATAATTTTGTAAATCAATATTAAGTCACTAATAAATCAAAAATCCATGCTGGGCTCCATAGCCATGAGGCCAGCCCTCTTGCCAACTTCCCCAGCATGTGCTTCAGACGCAAACTGAGTCTCTAGTCACTGCCATCTGGGCAGGCTCGGGGCTCCTTCCCATGGCTCCCAGGCTGCTCAGAGCGAATGTCTCCTTCCTGTGTCTCCAGGGCTAACCGATGCAAATGGTCTTCTGAACAGGTTTATCAGGGGCAGAAGGACTGAGAAGCGACCTCACTTCTCTGGTCCTTAGACAGACTCTGTCAAGTGGACCGAGAAGAGAACTGGAAGGACAGAGACACAGCAGGCGGCCTTTTGTGGTTAGGTTTTTAAATCTCCATTGTAAATGAAGTCTAGCCAGACAAGCATTTTGAATTGCCGCGAAGCACAGGGAGCGGGGATAGTGTCTGCTTGCTCAATGTGCCCACCCTCCAACTCTGGCTGGTCATCATTCAGCAGTGTTCAGCGGCCCCCACCCTCTGCTCAGTCTCTTGGCCTCTGGATCTTTTGGTTTTTGCTGGCAAAACCTCTTCGTGTATTATTTAAAAGATGGCTTATTTCACTTATTTTGGATAGAGACAGAAAGAAATTGAGGGGGGAAGGGGAGACTGTGAGGGAGAGATAGAGAGACACCTTCAGCCCTGCTTCACCACTTGTGAAGCTCTACCCCCTGCAGGCGGGGACCAGGGGCTTGAACCTGGGTCCTTGCACATTGTAATGTGTGTGCTCTACCAGGTGCACCACCACCACCCCATCTCTTTTCAATAGAGAATATATGTCTAGGGCTAGGGAGACAGCCTAATAGTTCTGCAAAATACTCATGCCTGAGGCTCTGAAGGCCCAGGTTCAATCCCCTGCACCACTATATGCCAGAGCTGAGCAGTGCTCTGGAAAACAAAAACAAAAAAAGGGGCCAAGTGGTGGCACACCTGGTTGAGTGAACATGCTACAATGCACAAGGACCTGGGTTCGAGCCCCAGCCCCCACCTTCAGACAAAAAACTTTGCTGAGCCCTGAATGGCCAAGGGGAGCAGAGCTCCCTGTCTGGGACTGGTGGGATGCTGTGATATGTCAGGATTGGGCAGGCCAGTGTCTTTCTCAGGGATATTTGGATAGACATCAATTAAAAAAAATTTTTTTAAACTTTATTTATTTGTACTTTTTTTTTCTTACCTTTTGTTGCCCTTGTTGTTTATTGTCATTGTTTTTGCTATTATTATTGTTGTTATTGCTGTCATTGTTGTTGGATAGGGCAGAGAGAAATGGAGAGAAGAGGGGGAGACAAAGAGGGGGAGAGAAAGACAGACACCTGCAGACCTGCTTCACCACCTGTGAAAGGGGGGAGCCAGGGGCTGGAACCAGGATCCTGATGCTGGTCCTTGCGCTTCACGCCATGTGCGCTTAACCCACTGTGCCACCGCCCGGCTCCCTCGACATCAATTTTTAATCTTCCCTGTTCTAGTGTTCTCTCAACATCATTAGATAGCTAATGGGCTTTATTCAAATACTTTTAATTTAATCCCAGTGCAGAGTAAACCCGATAGGAGCTTAGCACTGGGACATGACAGATGACGGACTGCCAAGCAGAGAAGGCTCTGCTCTGCATGGACTCTACTGAAACGCCCTCTGCACCCTGACGGCATGTGCGCAGTGTAGTGGCGAGCTGGGGCCCAGGAACCCTGCTGAAATAATCATATAACTACTGTGTAGGGTGCAGGACAACCGCCTGTTCAAATGCCACCGCTGCCCTGTGACCAAGGGGCTGAGTCCTTCCCGTTTGATACGTGACAAGAGATGGGGGCTGGACTGAGCCAGATTCTTGACGATTCACGTGCGATCTGTAAGGCCAAAAAGGATGTTCTGGAATTTTCTGAAGGCCAGAGCATGTCTCCAAAATCATTTGCTTTGTCATTTAACCAAAGTGTTTGTTGCTGCTAGTAAGTCTGACAGCTAAATAAAAAAGAAAGAAAGAAAGAAAGAAAGAAAAGGAATGAAAGAATGAATGAAAGAAAAGAAGAGAAAGAAGAAAAGAAAGGAAAAGATTGTTTCCCACTGGGAAAGCTTGAAATGTTGCCATAATTATTACATTCTGTGTTCTGGAAAGAGTCCAGATTTATGACTCTTGAGAAAAATGAAGTCTGAATGTTACTGTCAGCAGAGAACACTTAAAAACAAAATCATAAAAGGAAGCAATACGGCAGCGACACGTTATTTACCATTCTCACTAAGACTACAAACTGACCGTCACTCTGCTAGTTATTTCTGAACAAGCACTGGTTGGAGCTTGAGGCTCTGGACTTTAGCACCGGTGCTGGGTTTCGATGGAATGAAGTACTCTTCTTCAATCGAAAACATGATGACATTCCCAGAGGTAATCTTGATCTTTACCTTCATTTCACATTTTCTGACAGTGGAAATATTTCTAATTCAAAAAATAACTTGTCAGTCCAAGTTGCAGATGCCACTATGATTCCATCCTGCTTCCCTGGACAGACGACCTCATCAATGTGTCCTGGAACCTCACCTCTCCGGATCCCTGCTTCACTGGGGAAAGAGAGAAACAGGCTGGGGGTGTGGATCCACCTGCCAACACCCATGTTCATCGGAGAAGCAATTACAGAAGCCAGACCTCCCACCTTCTGCACCCCATAAAGATCCTGGGTCCATGCTCCCAAAGGGTGAGAAATGTTAGGGGAAGATAACCAGAGGGCTATAAACTCCAATTCCATTAGGACCCAGACAGAGAAGAGGAAAAAATGAAGACACTTGGAAGTAGTAATAGGTATAGAGGTGACAGGAGGAGAAGTTAAGACCACAGAAAAAAATGAACAAATAAATAAATAAATATAGATAGATAGATAGATAGATAGATAGATATAGGAATAATAGCCACCCCATATCTAAGAGAACTACAGCAATTTCCAATGGAGGGAATGGGGACACAGGACTCTCTGGTGGTGGGATTGGTGTGGGACTATATCCTTGTTATCCTGTAATTTTATAAATCAATGTTAAAACACTACTAAAGATCTTGTCAATAAAACTTATATCTCTGAATGTAGCCAGTTAATTATTGGGTTTGTTCTGCTTTGCTATGACAATAATTTAAGAGGAACAACAGAAGTTCGCCTCGAGGGGAGAAAATGCCATTCAGTCCAGCAGCAGTTACTAAATTACTTCCTAAATGTGAGCCTTCACCTAGATTGGGGGAGCTCTGGGTTCTAAGGATGGTTGGCCCAGGTCATTTCACAGCTCTTCTCATCATCTGACAGCGGGCTGCAGGCTAATGTGGAAGCAGACAATATATAACCCGTGAGCTGGATGCTCGTCTCTGAGACGAGAGGCTCTCTGGAAACCGTAGAGTGCATATCTTTCCTTCAACCACAGGGCCCACGTTCTTTCCTAGATTCTACTGTGACTGACTCGGGCTCCTACTTCCTTAATTATTTATTGAAAGAATCTCTAACCATGTGCAATTCCAAGTGACTTCTGGAGCCTCCCTAGATGGAAAAGTTATTTTTTTCTTAAGTACCACAGAAGCAGCTAAATGAAACAAGCCAGACACCTGCCTTCACAAGCCCTGGACCCCAGGTGTAAGGCATTCGAGCAGTGTCTCTACTTCCCTGACTCTTGAGTCCTTCAGATCACAGAGAACTTCACCAGAAGTGCCTTCAGCACTCTCTACATGACTGCAGTTGCAGAAAGGAATGGGGGAAGTCCTTAATAAAAAGTGAGAGTGTAGAATTTAATTTTATTATCAGTGATTTAATAATGATAAACAAGATTATATGATAACAGGAGTCTAATTTCATAATTCCCCACAGTTCCCGCCACCAGAGTTCTGTGTCCCATCCCTTCCATGGAGGCTTCCCTATTCTTTATCTCTCTGGGAGTGTGGACCAGAATTCTTTTTTGGGGAGCAGAAAGCGGGAGGTCTGGCTTCTGTAACTGCTTCTCCACTGGACATGGGAGTTGAAAGGTCGATCCATACCCCAAGCCTGTTTCTGTCTTGTTCTAGTGGGGCAGGGTCCTTGAGAGGTGAGACTTTGGGACACATTGGTGAGGTCATCTGCTCAGGGAAGTCTGGATGCAGTCTAGTAGCATCTGCAACTTGGTGACTGAAAGGTGATAAGATATAAACCCAGATAAATTGTTTAATAAACAGGAACCCAAAGGTAGGAACAGAGCAGATGAAATTAGAGGTCTTTGGGTGTGAAGGAGCTAGGCAGTCTATGTTAAGTATTTTCCAAGGGGCCATGACTTCAGTAATTTCTGCCTGAACCTTATAGCTAACATGCAGGTGGATTAAAAGTATTGTCTGGGAAGATGGTGTCAGAGTTGAGAACAAGAATAAAAAAGCTGGATTAGGGCACAGAGTAGTGCCCAAACATGAAGGAAGTATATAAATACCATTAACTCTTTAACCCACTGATCTGGCCTACAACCCATATATATTCATATTTAGCACAAGAGCTGGTATAACCAGTAATATCCCTGTCAATCTGAGTTCATAGTCCATGGTCACAGCTGGGAACATTCTAGGCTGCAAAGTGTATAACCTGCCCCCCCACCCCAACTGAACAATGAGGAAGATAAACAAATCCAGGAAGTACAAAGACTGTCATGCAAAGCCAACCTAACGCCAGCCAGGCATCCCAAGACGCATTAGTTAAGCTGAGAAAAACTAAGGATAAAGAAAAGATTCTGCAGGCAGCAAGTGAACACACAGAGTCCACTGTAAAGGAAACCCCACACGGTCATCAGCAAGGAAACTGTGGGCCACATATTTGCATTACACTTGATCAGTCTCACTGTTTCCATGGGGGGGAAAACACCTCAGGGGAATAAACATGGTGCTGTGAAAATCCATCAATGTGATGGATATACAAAGAGTTCTAGAAGCTTTTGGGTGAAGCACAGGAGGGCAGAAAAAAAAATAGAAACAGCCCTTTTCATCTGAGCAGTCATCTTGTTCTAAACTTTACATGGAGTAATGCATCCTGTCTTATTCATGTGCTTTTTAATATTTCTAGCACCTAGTAATGTTTGAAAGGTTTGTTGAATGAGTCAAGAAGGGTCAGATCATTATTATGCTTGATGCGAGGCCTAGTGTTTTTGCTTTTTATTCTTTTCTTCATGTGGCAGAAACCACAACGTGAAGTCGACTTATCTTCCCCGTGTTTGAGGCAACATTCTGGTGCTGCCAGGTATGTCCACATTACCTGTAACACTTCTCGAGCACATTCACTTTGCAAAACTGAAATCCTACCCCTATTAAACACCCATTTCCCATTTAGCAATGAGACTTTGTTCTGCCAGAGATACTACATCCGGCAGCAGCTTTGAGAACACACCTGCCTTCTGAGAAGTCGCCTGTCATGCTGTCAAAAAAAGAGAAACACTAGGTTGTGCAGAGTGATGCCGTGAGGAGTTTTGTGATTTATGACCTGGCCATTTCTCATATTCCTACTGTTTAAAGAAAATCCCTGTTACCACATATCACTTAGAATTGTTGGAACAGAAAATTAATCCAAAAGATACTGATGTTGTTTGCTCATGTCACTCTTACACAAAGATTCAAAAGAAGACCCCTGTTGCAAACAGCACAGCACACCTAACAATAAACAGGCTGTTCATGCTCGCTGAAGAGTCGTGGGCTCCCCAGAGCTGTGAGTCATGGACTGCTGGTCTGAGGGTCTCCTCAAGGAGCCCTACAGTCCCCTAGGCTGCGTCCCAGGCTTCTACTTTCCCAGGCTCCTGGCATTGACTCAGGGCCAGCACAAACTAGACAGCATTTTGTTTACTTCTTACAAATTATTCTTCAGTGGGACCTCAAGAGAAATACACAGAGTTGCAGAAGAAAATGACAAACTGGTTAGCTGTCCTTATGGACTCTAACAGACACTTCAAATAACAAACAAAAAAACAAACAAACAAAAAGCCACGGTAAACTACTCAAGGATTTTTGTTTACTTAACCACCAAGATCACTTTGTTTATTATCTTCCCACTAAACCATCCTCTGACTTTCAGAAAGTGTGAGTCGTGGGGACCACAAATTCACAGCACTTGGCTCAGCCAGTATGAACCAAACTTTCCCCCTTTAAGACAACTCATCATGATTTATTAGGTCTTTAGGCCAATGAATAATATGTACAGGGAAAAGTTGGATGTGAGAATAAGCTAAGAACAACAAGCAGAATCTATTTTGTTCAGGGAATTTGGAAGGAGATGAAAAACAGTCTGATGAGAACATCGGTTCTGTTTTTTCTTCTGGACATAACGAAATTGTTCCAGAAGATTAGGAATTTCCAAATTACTTTAAAGGTGTTATAGTTCCAATTTCCTAACATAGTAATATAACTGGTTTTCATTTTTCGTCATGTGAACAGAAGCCTGAATCATTTTTTGCAATAAACTGCTAGATAAAAACAAAACAAAACAAAACAGTTTTCCCAAGATAGAAAGTTAAAGAGCTCAGTGCCAGGGATTAAACTATTTCCAGCTGTAGATGGTGATGGTGTTTTTTCTTTCCCCTGGGAAAGCTGGAGGCAGTCTGATTCAATGCCATTTACATGATATTTAAGACAGTGGCAGATCAACAGTGCAAATAAGTTAGTGGGCACAAAGTTATGGAATCAACCTTCTTAAGGAAAACACAGGCTCTCCTGTAGCTGTAGCACGCTCGAGGAATTTGCCTGTTAAGACAGGCAACAGGAAAGTAGTCCTTAAAAAAAAGTTAAAATAGGAATAACTGGTATGTAGCTCAAGGACTTACAATTTCTAGAATTTAAGTTACATGTAAAGGGGGTCAGACGGTAACACAGTGGGTCAAGCGTACATGGTGCGAAGCACAAGGACTGGCACAAGGATCCTGGTTCAAGCCCCCAGCTACCCACCTGCAGGGGAGTTGATTCACAGACAGTGAAGCAGGTCTGCAGGTATCTTTCTCTCCCCATCTTCCCCTCCTCTCTCCATTCCTCTCTGCCCTATCCAACAGCAACAACGGCAATAATAATAACAATGACAACAAGGACAAACTAAATGGAATAACTGGCCTCTAGGAGCAGTGGATTCATAGTGTAGGCACCAAGCCCCAGCAATAACCCTGGAGGTAAAAAAATAATAATGGGGAGTTGGGTGGTAGCGCAGCAGGTTAAGTGCATGTGGCGCAAAGCACAAGGGCCGGCTTAAGGATCCCGGTTCGAGCCCCTGGTTCCCCACCTGCAGGGGAGTCGCTTCACAGGCAGTGAAGCTGGTCTGCAAGTGTCTATCTTTCTCTCCCCCTCTCTATTCCCCTCCTCTCTCCATTTCTCTCTGTCCTATCCAACAATGACGACATCAATAACAACAACAATAACTACAACAATAAAACAATAAGGGCAACAAAAGGGAATAAATAAATGAAAATTAAAAAAGAAATAATGATAAATAAATAAATAACTTGTAAAATAAGTTATGCCGAGAAGGGAGACTATTTTGAACCCCCCCCCCCAAGGAGTCAGTGTCACCTGGTTAGTCCTCAGGATGTCCCAGGTGAGCACAATGTTTGCTGACTTGTAGGGTCCAGGAGAAGACTTCTAACCCAGGAGGGACATCAAAGACCCCTACACCCACCAACACTGCCACCAATCCTGGAGAAAGTGCTGGAAACAGCTGGGGTCTGTGCTCTGTAGAACCCGGTCTACAAAGGAACTATTTCAATCTCCCCCACCCTGTCCCACAGAACCTGACCCAGGAAATCAAGCGAGAAGGCTGATAAGGGAACTGGCAACTCTTTCTGGGTGTTGAAGGTTTGAGGACCCACAGAATTCCGACCCTGGAAAGCTAACACCCAATGTAGTGATATGAGAGAGGTACTGTTGGGGGAGCCCTGATAAAAGAGGCAGTTCTGCACGTGTGTGTGTGCGCGCGCACACACACACACACACACACACACACACACACACACACACACACACACACACCTTGTCTGCAGGCAGGAAGAGCGTCCTTCTCTGGACACACACACACACACACACACACACACACACACACACACACACACACGCCTCTTGTCTGCAGGCAGGAAGAGCGCCCTCCTCTCGCCACGCTGGCTCCCCGCCTCCCTAGCAGCGGGATGCCATTCCTGCCCTGAGCCACTAACTCCCCCTGTGGTATTTTGTTATAGCAGTCCACAGGGACTGACGTCTGTGGAACTAATAATAGCTTAAAAAATAATCTGTTTTAAATTTCATTTATTTATATAGTGCAGAGCCCAGGCCTTGCATATGGGTGGCTTCACAGCTCCTGGGCCACTTCTTCACCCAGAGAGAGAGAGAGAGAGGAGAGAGAGAGGAGAGAGAGGAGAGAGAGAGAGACTCCATCACCAGGGCTTCCCCCAATGCCACGGCACTTCCATGTGGTGCTGGGTCTCCAATCTTGGCTGTACTCATGGCAAGGCATGCGCCCCGCCTGATGAGCTATCTCTCTACCCCTTTAAATGATTTATTTGTTCTTTTTTAAGATATTTATTTATTTATTTTCCCTTTTGTTGCCCTTGTTGTTTTATTGTTATAGTTATTATTGTTGTTATTGATGTCGTCATTGTTGGATAGGACAGAGAGAAATGGAGAGAGGAGGGGGAGACAGAGAAGGGGAGAGAAAGACAGACACCTGCAGACCTGCTTCACTGCCTGTGAAGAGACTCCCCTGCAGGTGGGGAGCCGGGATCCTTAAGCCGGTCCTTGCGCTTTGTGCCACATGCGCTTTACCTGCTGCGCTACTGCCCGACTCCCTGTTTATTTGTTCTTAAGAGACATACACACACAACGGTGGCCCATTTGGTAGAGTGTACACACACTACAGTGCACAAGGACTCGGGTTCAAGCCCCAGGTCCTTACCTGCAAAAGGAAGCTTTATGAGTGGTGAAAGCGGTGCTGCAGGTGTATCTCTTTCTCTTTCCCTCTCTATCCTTTTTGTCTTCCTCTTTCTTCTCTTCCCTCTCAATATCTCTTTGCCTCTATCCAAAAAGAAGTCAATAAAATTTAAACACAGACACACACGCTCTGGCCTATGTTGGTAACAGGTATTGAACAAGGGGCTTCAAGCCTGCAAGTCCAGTGTCCCAAGACTAAACTATCTCTTTTATTCATATCAAGAGCAAGAAGAATAGAGACATGTGTTGGGGGTGATGGCTGTTAGCAGGAGGCTTCAAGAGAAGCAGTAACACTGGCTATAAAAGCTAAAAGAATGGGGAGCCGGGAGGTGGCGTCCCTGGTTAAACACACACAGCGCTAAGTGCAAAGACCATCCTCAAGAATGTGGGTTCGAGCCCCAGCTCCCCTATCTGCAGTGGGGATGCTTCAGAAGTGGTGAGGCAGGTCTACAGGTATCAATCTTACTCTCCCCCTCTCTGTCTTCCCCTCCTCTCTCAATTTCTCTCTGTCCTAACCTCCCCCCCAAATGGAAAAAATGGCCACTAGGAGCAGTGGATTCATAGTGCTGGCACCAAGCCCCAGTGATAACCCTGGAGGAAAAATGAAACAACAAAAGAAACAAAAAACCACTAAACTAATGAACAGGAGTAGGGTGACCATTAGTCACCACAGGGTGAGGGTCTCAAGAAAGCCCCCCACCCAATACAAGAGAAAGGAAAATGTGACCGAAGGAAGACACAGGGCAGCCAGCACCTTGGGGAGAGGAGAGGAGAGGAGGCTCAGAGCGGTGGTGTGAACAGTGATCGTGGAGGGCAGACTCCGAGTTCAGGAAGCTGAGGCCCTGTCAGCGGCACCTCAGCACAGCCAAGACACTTCCTTGCCCCAGGAAGGAGGCAAAGGTCCCAGCTCTGGGGTGGAGCTGGGGGTGGAGGGGATGGGTGAAAGGTGGAGGCAACACTTTCAGAACATAGAGGCCTTATGGAAAAGTCACTCCCTTGTGCTCATGGCTGGAAGCAGGTGTAGCAGGAAAAGGTCTGGGTCTCAAGGGCCTCTTCCGTGAGGCGGTAGATCCAAGCAGGGAACATGGCACCCTCCGTGCCGGTGTGGACTGAGAGGTCAGCAGACACCAGCTCAACTGGCCACAGAAAGGGAGTAACTTGCCGGAGTCGGGCCATAGCACGTAAGGATCCCGGTTTGAGCCCCCGGCTCCCCACCTGCAGGGGGGTCGCTTCACAAGCAGTGAAGCAGGTCTGCAGGTGTCTATCTTTTTCTCCTCCTCTGTCTTCCCCTCCTCTCTCCATTTCTCTCTGTCCTATCCAACAACAACAGCTATGACAACAATAACAATAAAAAATACAACAAGGGCAACAAAATGCGAAAAATGGCCTCTAGCCGTAGTGGATTCATAGTGAAGGCACCAAGCCCCAGCAATAACCCTAGAGGCAATAATAATAATAATACATAAAAAATTAAAAAAGAAAGGGAGTAACTTGCTTGGGGAACTCTTCCCTAAGATAGGAAATTAGCAAAGAGGGCAGGTTTTAGAGGCTGGGAGATAGTTCACTTGGTAGAACGCACATGTTGCTGTGCATGAGGACCTGACAGGAGGCCCTGGTACCACATGGGAGCTCCATGCAAGGGGACACTTCATGTGGCATCTCTCTTTTCTGTCTCTCACCTTCTAAATGAACGCCTCCAGCACGGAGGAATCACATAGGTGCAAAGCTCTAGTGAGGCCCTGACAGAAAACACGAAGTCTGTATGTAGGTTTTAAAACATAAATCATGGTGTGTCTGTGAAGGAGAGAGCCGGCCTCTGAGTCTGTCTGGTCCCACTGTACACGTGGGTGATGACACCGTGGGGTCTTCATGGACTGGTCAGTGTAGCCAGGTGTTATAAGACACTCACTCCTGCTGAGGGGTTAAGGAAAAACACCGATTCCAAAAGAAGGTCCAAAGCGAGACCTATCCTGGCAAATTCTCTTACTTACATGAGTTTCAATTTCTACACAGGGAGACTAAAAACACACCATTTCTTCTTGTGAATAAGTCCGTGCTGTCTAAACCCAGTCTTGGAAGTCACCCAGACGAGGCACAGGTTTCCAGGCAGAATGGCATTGTTTTAGGCAGGGAGAAAACTGGAAGCCATATTAAGGCTGGCAGGGGTGGCTGAGCAGGTCAGAAGTTGTGGAGTGGGTCAGTTAGCAGCCAGATTCTAAACCCCGGGAGCACAATGCTTTGACTGCTAACTGTTCTTTCTGTGTACTGAAGAGAGTCGAAGAGACCGTCCTACAAGTGAGTCTATGTAGACGTGAACACAACGCACAGGATCCATGGACCACGGCCTTGACGTCACCCCAACTGAGTGAGGAGTTCCCCATCCCCAGCACACATGCCAAAGAGTTAAGGCGATCTGGGGAGTCAGGGAGAATCCAAGACAGTTAAACAGCTAACATGAAGTTTAGGAAGAACTTGGGTTCCTTATACTTACTTCCTCCAGCTCCCAAAACACCTTTGCAGGGAGCATAGCAGGGTTTGGTTTCTATCAAGCTTTCCCTTTCCCCCTCCCCCCTCTAGGGTTATCGCTGGGGCTCAGTGCCAGCACTATGAGTCCACTGCTCCTGGAGGTCATTTATTTTCCATTTTAGTAAATAGGATAGAGAGGAATGGATAGAGGAGGGGGAGGCACAGAGGGAGAAAGAAAGGTAGACACCTGCAGACCTGCTTTGCCACTCATGAAGCTTTCCCCTCCAGGTGGGGAGCCACAGCCAGAACCCAGATCCTTGCATGGGTCCTGGTGCTTGGTACTATGTGCACTTAACTGGATAAACCACTGCCTGGCCCTTTGCTCCTTGCCTTTTAAAAAGAATGCTTTATTTTATTTTAATGAGAGAGAGAGAGAGAGAGAGAGAGGAATACTGCTCAGCTCTGGCTTATGGTGGTGCTGACGATTGAACCTGGACCCCCGAGCCTAAGGCATGAGAGTCTTTTGCAGAACCATTATGCTGTCTCCCCAATCCTGCCTGGTCTTTATGGAAATGAAATACAAAACACAAACTAACCCTCCAGATCCTACAGGACACATGCCTGCTGTTTGGAGAGGGGCATCTACAAAATGCTTTATTAACTTTGTATTTCAGTGCTTTAATAAAATCCCACCCTCAGGCAACACAAATAGTCAGAATTTGGACCACCTTGTAGCTCATAAACAGAACTGAGTCTAGCAACACTTTCTCACAACGCACTCTATAAATGTGGGTTTTCCTAAAGGGACCCTGTATCTACATCCAGACCCTGCTAATGGAGATCAGGAAGGCCAATTTCATATTGAATCATCCCAACAGGGGAAATGGATGAAGTGTCAATGGCCATTCTCCATCTCCTAAATTTCATTATGTATGGAATGGGATCATTTAGTTGCTGAAAAAGAAAATGGCGGGGGGGGGGAATGTCTTGAACTGGGAAATACTGTCTTTGCATCCAGGCACAGAGGATAAAAGAAAGTTAAAGTCACGAGGGCTCAGAGAAGCTACGTCTTCCTTCACCAAGTCCCAATTTAGCTTCTTTTAAGACTAGCTTTGAATGCCAAATTCTCACACAGCTTCTTGGCACCTTTTTCAGATGTAGACAAGCTGTGGAATATTGGAGCAAGAAACACACACACACACACACACACACACACACACACACACACACACACACACACACACACTTTGTATGAAGGGAGGGCTGGGCTGGAACTCTGAAAACCATGACATAACTCACTGGGGCATCATTTAAGCTCACATCTGTTTTGGTTTGGAAACAGGAATAATCTGTTAACACTGTGATGTATTTTTATAGCTGTTGTTTATGGAGCTCTTAGCATGTGCCAGGGACCGAGTTCAGTGTTTCACAAGCATTCCCACAGTGACCCTGAGAAACCCCTCCCCAGCAGGATTCCAACGGCAGAGACAAGAAACAGGCAGAGGTCAAAGGACTCACACAAAGACATGGGGCTGAAATGTTAGCACTGAGCATTCAGATTATGTTCTGGGTCATTAAGCTCTCCTGAAATTCCCAATGCTGAAGTACAGGGAATTTCTGGCAGCAATTCTATGTTCAAAGCTCTAGCCTGAGTCACCTTCCCAGGCCACTAAAACAAAATAATTCTGCAGGATGAGGAGAGATATCTCCCTCCCTCCCTCCCTCCCTCCCTCCCTTCCTTCTTTCCTCCCTTCCTTCTTTCCTCCCCCCTCTCTTTCTTTCTTTACTTTTTTCTTTTTTGCCTCCAGAGTTATTGCTGAGGCTCTGTGTCTTTACTATGAATCCATGGCTCCTGGTGGCCATCCCCCCAACCCCGTTTTATTGGATAGGACAGAGAGAAATTGAGAGAGGAGGGGAAGAGAGAGAGAGAAAGATAAGACACCTGCAGACCTGGATATCCGCTTCACCACTCATGAAGCAGACCTCCTGAAGGTGGGGAGCAGGGGCTTGAACCTGGATTCTTGCACAGGTCCTTGCGCTTTGTACTAGGTGTGCTTAATTAACAGGGCACACCACCACCTGGCCCCCAGGATGAGGAGAGGTTTCAGAGCCAGCATTTGTCAAATGGAAGATGAGACACCAGCCCTCTCATTCCCCACCCCAGGACAGTCTGGCCAGTACTGCCAAGTCATTTATTTTGGACTCAACAAACCCAGAATGCAGCTCAGTCAACACTTCCAGGGTCCCTGTCTATTCAGCTCTGCTTGATTCCAGGTCACACACATCTATAAATCAGGCCCCTGGTTTCCAGCAACTATGCTGAGGCAGGCTCCTAGCAAGTTCACTGACCCAGCTCTTTTTACAGACTTGTTCTTACCAATTCACAGTCAGTCTGACACCAACAATCCCAACAAAGCCTTCTTCCCATCCAGAGTCTAAATGGCGACTCACTGCGTACGTTCACAAGAAGCTAGAGTCCAGGTACATGTATTGCATCCTCAAGGTCCCCATGTGAATGATACACAGAAAGAGAAACAGGGAGACCAAGAGGCTGGGAACTCTGTCAAATTACAGAAACTCTGGCAGGAATCACGGTCCCAGGGTGGATTCTGCACAGCAGTTAACAGCTGTCAAATGCAGGCTTGGTCTGATCGTTGGGATCAAGTTTTCACTCTACTGAAACCCTGGCGGGGGGGCGGGAGAACTGTATTTCTCTAGAACCTTCAGACCACAGCTGCTGCCCAAGTGTTAGAGATACAAATGTTCCTCTCTCAACAGAAGAGGCTCTTTTGGGCTGCTGTCATTTATAACTGGACAGGGAGACATCCTTCAGTTGCCATAGCTCGGACACCTTCTAGGAAACACACAGCTGGGGGTGCCGGGCAGCAGTGCAGTGGGTTAAGCACACGTGACATGAAGTGCAAGGATGGGCGTAAGGATCCCGGTTCACGCTCTCGGCTCCCACCTACAGGGGGGTGGCTTCACAAGCAGCGAAGAAGGTTCTGCAGGTGTCTACCTTTCTCTCTCTCTGTTTTCCCCTCCTCTCTTGATTTTTCTTTGTTCAAGAGCAACAACAGCAACAACAATAACAGCGGCAACAAAAACAGAGAAAGTGGCCTCCAGGAGCAGTGGATTTGTAGTGCAGGCACCGAGCCCCAGCGATAACCCTGGAGGCAGCAAGCAAGCAAGCAAGCAAACAAAAACACACACATTCAGTCACAGCCCAGGGGGGAAGCGCCAAAGGAAAGAGCCTTCACACAGCTGTTCCGGGCTGACACCCACCAGGGCAGGGCTGGAGTTCACACACAGTCACTGCTCCCCTGATCCTGGAGCTTGGGGACTGCATTGCCTTTCCCTCAGCTGTTTCCTTCCTCTGGTCCTGAACATTCGTGGAGCTCCATTCCCACGACAGATTATGTCTGGTTTCCTTGCCAGCTGAAGACTGATTCGCCTCAAAAGTGTGCTTGGTGTTTACCCTGTTTCTTCTGTCTCAGGGGCTAGGAGGCCAGGAGGGAGGTATGGCTGCAGATGAAGAGACAGTGCTTGAATTGTGCCTTAGACACAGATGTCAGAGGGAGAGGGGACCCCTTGCTTGCAGAACATTTGGGGGTTATGTGATTCCTTTGCCTTCTAAGTCTTTCTTTTTAAAAAAAATTTTATTTATAAAAAGGAAACACTGACAAAAAACATAGGGTAAGAGGGGTACAACTTCACACAGTTCCCACCACCAGAACTCCGTATCCCATCCCCTCCCCTGATAGCTTTCCTGTTCTTTATCCCTCTGGGAGTATGGACACCCAGGGTCATTGTGGGATGCAGAAGGTGGAAGGTCTGGCTTCTGTAATTGCTTCCCCGCTGAACATAGGCATTGATTGACAGGTCGATCCATACCCCCAGCCTGCCTCTATCTTTCCCTAGTGGGGTGGGGCTCTGGAGAAGCAGAGCTCCAGGACACATTGGTGGGGTCATCTTCCCAGGGAAGTCCAGTTGGCATCATGGTATCATCTGGAACCTGGTGAAAAAAGAGTTAACATATAAAGCCTTCTAAGTCTTTATCCTTTGTCTCAAATATCAGTCCATCAAATGACCTCTTCCTGCTCCAGAGAAAAATAGGAGGTGGGAAGGGGGAGGGGGCACTTGAACTCAGTTTTGAAGTCCAGTCCAAATCTTCCCAGGCTCATGGGAGGTATGTGTGTGTCCGTGTTGAAATATCTTGCACCCTTACAGCCCCTCTACATCTGAAAACAGTTCACAGGCCAGGTGGTAAGTGGCTTTCTGAAGGGCCAGGTTTTGTAGACAGGATGGTGCGAGCCCTGCGCTGAACATGCCACATGCCTCAGTTCCCTGAGGAGGGGATGCTGACCACCTCCCACAGCCCACTGCCCCCCTCCCCACCTCTACACACACAGAAGGTTTCCGTCTGTAGCAGAGAAAAGTGGGACGGGGCCAACCCCGGGGTCTGGGTTGTGTCGCTGAGCATATTCCCAGGACTGGTCAAAGACAGACAGACAGACAGACAGCTGGTGACTGACTCACAGCACAAACCGCACATACATTCACAACAGATGAATCCAAGTAACGTGTCAGTCACTGATCACTGAACTCTGAAGGACAGAACATGGGGGTCAAAGGCCTGGATGGCAGTTAGCTCCCCAAACACACAAACATCTCTGCCAGTTGGGGTGTAAGGGACAACTAGGATGTCCCTACACGCTTACAGATTCTGCTTACAGAGTCACAGGTTCAAGGACTTTTTGGGGGTCCCAGACAGAGTCCTCAGGCTGTGTGCTGGTGGGAGCCAGATGTGAGTCCTGGTGCTGGTGTCAGGAAGGAACTTGGGCTTCTCCAGGCCTCCATCTCAGAGATTCTATTTTTTTTTTTAAAGGATGTACATACTTATTTATTTTCTTTTTTTTTCATGTTTCAAAGAGATGAGCATTTATTAGGAGAAATCTAGGACAGAAAAGGATAAGGAAGTACAAGCTTGGGCCAGGCAGTGGCACGCGTGGCTAAGTGTACCCATTACAAGGCACAAGGACCCGGGTTCAAGCCTCTGGTCCCCACCTGCAGGGGGAAAGCTTCCCAAGTGGTGAAGCAGGGCTGCAGGTGTCTTTGTTTCTTTCCCTCTCTGCTTCCCCCTCCTCGCTCAATCTCTCTCTGTCTCTAATAAACTATATATATATATATGTGGAGAGAGAGAGAGAAGAAAGTACAAACAAGTAGGACTGTAGACTCCTGAGAAAAAGAGAGGGAGACCTGGATTCGTTTTTTAAAGTATTTTACTCACTTTAATGAGAAAGAAAGGGGGGGGGAGAGAGACAGAGGGAAAGAGAATAAAAGACTAGAGCACTGCTCAGCTCCGGCTTATGATGGTGCTGAGGACTGAACCTGGGACCTCAGAGTCTCAGGATTCAAAGTCATTTGCAAACCATTATGCTGTCTCCCCACCCGAAGATGTATTTATTTTTATGAAAGACTACAAAAGACAGACAGATAGACAGACAGACAGATGATAACTAACTGAGCACTGCTGTGCACTGTCATATGGCAATGATGGGATGGAGTCTGTGGCCTCAGCAGGCCACCGAGTCACCTCCCCAGACCCTCCTCATGAACCTGGCACTGTTCCTCACTGGTGCTTCATAGGTAGCATTTTCTAGAGAATGTAGTTTTCCCTCTGGTCCTTCCAAAGCGGTTAAAACCTTCCCTTGCAATGAACGATCCAGAAGGCCCTGGTTGATGACTCAGCACCTAACCAGAGGAGAAGTGACTCGAAAAACTGGCAAGACAGCTCCCTGAGGTAGTGAGCGCCACCTGGCCATGGGCACGGCCCAGACCCAGGCCCAGCCACCAGTGCACTGGAGGAAGCTTCAGTGCTGTGGTCTCTCTCTCCCTCTTTCTGCTTCTGTCAAAAAAAAAGAAAAAAAAAAAAAAGAAAGAAAGAAAGAAAGAAAGAAAGAAAAGAAAAGAAAGAGAAAAAAAAAGAGAAAAAATGAGAGTAGATGGCTGGAGAAACACCCCTGTGAGTATTCTAGACCAAGGTATCATGGAGGCATCAGGAAGAAACCAAAAAGGAGCAAAAACAAAGATTGCAGCCTCCTCCTACACGGCCACGAAAGGGCAGACCTCCTCACCCCCATGGGCTTCCCAGCATGGCAGCCACATCTCAGGCTCCAAGGGAAGCAAGTCTGGAGGGGACCAGAGAAGCCCCATCGTGTGAGGCACAGAGCCAGGGTTCACCGCAAGCCTCCCCTCCTGCTGCCAGCATTCTCCCGGGCATGGCCTGAACGTTCTGCCTGGGTGAGAGGCTGGGAACAAAGCCCTCGAGGTGACCCACCTGGATGAGTCACAACTGGAGCAAGCGGCCAGGAACTGGCTATGTGACTACGTGATGGGGAAGGTGTCTCTCCCAGCCGCCGCCGGGCTCTGTGCGGTCTCGTGGCCGCCTCGACGGACTGGGTGCCCGGCATCAGCATCATTCTCCTGTCTCTGGCTTGCCCTTGGCAGAAGCCCCTGATAAAAATCTAAGAACAAGAGAAGCCGCAGTAGACTTTCAGAGTGAGCACAGAGCTGGGCTGACTTTCCGCACTGGTCACGCTCAGTCTGCTGTCCCCAGCCAGCACCTGTTTGGTGGTGGGTATCATGGCATGTGGTTGATAGCAGCTGTGTTTCTGAGAGAACGGGGAGCCTTCTTGGCAGGAAACAAAGGGAGAATAAAGAGAAGCAAGGTGGGGGGGGGGAGTGAAAGAGGCAAGGCAATCTTATTGTTTGGTTTATAGTGGAAAGGGAATTATAAATAATTCACAACAAGTACAAGAGATACCAACTGAAATTAAATAAACATGTTAGTCTAAGAGTCTAAGAAACTTCTGGGGGGGGGAAGTGGCACACTTAAAGTGAGAAATGGAAAAAAAAAAAGAAAGAAGACTATAAAGACAGCAACATTAAGATATAAAAGCCAAGTAAAAGAGAAAAAAATTACAACAGTGATAACAAGAGAATGGTAAGTTTTAGCAAAACAAGTGTTTTAAAAGTGAATAAAGCTATTATCAAAGTCCCAGTGGACAAGTACGTGAGAGTGAGAAATTAAGGAAAAACAAAGTAAGGCCCTGCCACAAACACGTTGCCGATAAACACAGGTGGAAGAATTATATTAGGGAGCAGGTAAGTAATGCTTTTGAAAAAAGTAATTGTTCCGGTTTGGAGGACGGAAAATAAGCAAACTCACTCACAGCTGAGGACATCAAGCAGAAGGTCTCTGGAGACAGAATGATGAGAAAAATAAATATGTCTAATGGCTCCATTGTAAACTCATAGATGGGGCGACATGGGGCTATACATTTAATGCACATGATGCAGAGGCTATGAGGACCTCTACACATTGTGTGTGGCTGTGAAATTCACCCCTGAAACCTTGTAATTTTGTAAAAAGAATAAACAAACTATTAAACCATTATTTAAAAAATAGACAAATGCCTATGATGTATACAATAAAAATAGCTTATATATACATATATACATATATAAATGATAGAAGGTGAGGCAGAGAGAAATAAAGAGGAAGAAAGTTTGACTGAGGAAAGAGATACCCACCACCCTGCTCCACTACTCATGAAGCTTCCCCTGGGGGCAGGGACCTGGGGCTTGAACCTGAGGCCTCAAGCATGATAGCACGTGCGCTTCACCAATAGCACCACCGGCTGGTCCCAACTTAAACATCATTTAATGGGGGAAGAGCCAGTACCTCAGAGTTTAGTGATGTAATTATCAGGCTGGTACTTACAGGACATGCAGGCTTACCCAATTAAAAAAAAAATGTTTGTAAAAACATGCATGCGTCTGCACACATCTACTGCAAGGGTGTGAGTCACTTTTAAATTTATAAACACTGAGTGTTGTACTACCATTAAGATAATTTTGATGAATAAGAACTACTTATAAAAATACCAAAATACACACATAAGTATATACACTTGACAGTGTGATACCGAAGCTATGCATTGTACGTTTGAAACAGAAGCCAGAAAGCACGTGTAAGTAAGTGAACCTTGTGGCATTTGGGATTTTTTATTATGGTGAGTATTTTTTCTCATTACCATTTAATACTCCCCCCTTGTTTACTCCATAAAAGAAAAAACCGTTGTTAAAATATGGCAGAAAAAAATTTTCCAGTTGACATTTCAGGATTCTAAGAACTCCTCAGAGAAATCATGAGTTTCCAGACCCAGGATTCTGAGGAAGGAACTGTGACGTGTTTCTAATGCAATTGAAGGTGACCGTTAATTGCATTTGTCTAAGAATCCCGTCTCCGTGAGAAAATACGGAGACACTCAGGCCTGTTTCCCTTCCCTGGAGCTTGTGCAAGTGCTGATAGCAGTGTGCGGGAGAGTGAGCTTCATGGAGACATGCTGCTTCTGTCTGGCAACAGGCAAAACCATGCCTGTGCAATTACAGGACTGGTGTGTGTCTGTGCGCACACACGGACACACACACACACATACACATGCACGCACACACACACACACACACCCCGGGCCTTTGCTGCACACATGTAGGCGCAGAGGGACACTTAGCCACCTTAGTAAAGGAGGCACCTGTGCTAGGGAGAGCTTCCTGAGAGCAGCAGGGCCCCAGCTTTGTGCCGCCCTGCCCTCTCCCGGCCACACAGCCCTACTTTGCTTCAAGGACACTCCCTGCTTCAGGGGCTCTGGCCTTGCTGCTCTTTCCAGCCGCCCGGGACCCTCCGCCTGCTATTTGCATGGCTCAGGAGCCAGGGCTCCCATGCAAATTCTCAACTGCCCAGACATCTGAGGGGATGCCTTCCTGCTGGGTGCCAGGGCTGCTATCCCACCTGTCCCAGGTGAGGGCTCTTGTCCCCCTTCTTTGAGGTGGTACACTCCCTACCAGTTTTATTGAAAATACTATCCCAGTGGTCCTGGAGGTGGTGCAGTGGATAAAGCATCGGACTCTCAAGCATGAGGTCCTGAGTTCAATCCCTGGCAGCACATGTACCAGAGTGATGTCTGGTTCTTTCTCTCTCTCTCTCCTCCTATATTTCTCATGAATAAATAAATAAAATCTTTAAAAAAATATTATCCCAGCCATCTTCCCGTGAAGTATTTCTCTCATTACCATTTAATACTCCCCCCTTTCAGTGCTTGTCACTACCTGCCTACTGCATCAAGCATTCTACTGTCTGTATTCCTCTCCAGAAAGTCCGTCCCAAGAAGGCCCTGCATGACCTGGCCTGCTCTCCTCATGGCTGTCTGTCGAGCCTCAGTGTCCTGTTCTAACTTTTCATCACGGAGTTATTAGGAGTTATTATTAACAGTTGACCACTACTGCGGCCTGGAGACCCTGCCCCCAGCTCCAGAACACCACAGCAGGGTCTTGTCTTCCTTCTCTTTGTCCTAGGGGCTCCCTCTGCAGCCTCCCCCACCCACGGGGGCCCTGGGCTCTGTCCCTCGGCCTCCCTGCAGGAACACCGCTCTCAGAGCACCTGTGCTGTGCTGCAGCCTCCGTGTCTCTGGGCTTCAGCTGCACCTACCCACCTGCTCACCTACCATCTCTCCCGGACACCCCATGGGCATCTCAAGCCGGAGTCACCTGCACAGAAGCCCTTGCTAGCTCCTGCCACACCGGCAGCCTCTGCCTTCCTGACCCCGCTGTTACCAGTCACACCAGAAACCTGAATCCCCTCTATGACGCCATTGCTCTCCCACACCCCACGTGTCCTTGGTTACCAAACTCTAGTCCTCCAAACTCCAGCGGGAGCTGGGCAGTGGCACACAGGATTGAATGCACACATTACCATGAGCAAGGACCCAGGTTTGAGCCCCCGCTCCCTCCACCTGCAGAGGGGAAGTTTCAAAAGTGGTGAAGCAGCTCGGCAGGTGTCTCTCTCCCTCTCTGTCTCCCTCTCCCCTCTCAGTTTATATCAAAGAACAGAAAGATAGAGACAGAGAGCTCTCTGGGGGGCCATGTGGTGGAGCACCTGGTTGAGTGCACATAGTACAGTGTGTAAGGACCTGAGTTCAAGCCCCCGGTCTCCACATGCAGGGGAAAAGCTTTACGAGCAGTGAAGCTGCTCTCTCTCTCTCTCTCTCTCTCTCTCTCTCTATATATATATATATATATATATATATATATATATTCCCCCCTCCCCACTTGATTTCTGACTGTCTCTATCCAGTAAAATAAACAAAAATCATCTGAAAAAAAAAGAGTGAATTCTTTTCAGAACCTGCCTTTTCTCACCACCTCTATTCTCATCCTCCTGGTCAGAGATGCCCTCATCTCCTTTGAGGGATTATTGCAAAAGCCGCTTAACTGTTCCCCTCCTCTCTCTTTTCAGCAGACAGCAGCCTGCACAGGAATGAGCTCGCTAACCCCAGTGGGATCATATCATTCCCATGCCCCCTTGCCACAGACAGGCCAGTGGGTGCTGGTACTGGTGCTGCCCATGGCAGGGCCCCAAGCAGCTCCCTCCCCGCACTCCTGGCCAGGCCCTCCTAGTCCCCTGGCCCTTCAGTGCAGGCAGCCTTACTGGGCCACTCCACCTACAGTGCCAACTGCTCTAGGTGAGTTCACTTAGGTAACAGAGCCTCTGGCCCTGCTTCCAGCACTTTTTAAGAAAGCTATATTTTTACTAGTGCTTCACAAGATTACAAGCTAATAGGGCTATAATCCCACACCCACTCCACCACCCAAGATCTGTGCCTCCACCTCTCCCAGTGGTGACACCATAGTTCTCCCAAGGTCAAATGTGTGGGTTGGCCATATGTGTACATGTATGTATGTGCTTCGACTCTCAGCCCTCCATGTGAGTGAAACCATCCTGTAGCTGGCCCTCACTTTCTTCCTTCAGGAAGCACCGTCACTGCCAGGCCCATCCACTTAGCCCCAAAGGACACACAGTCTTGTCCAAACTGCTCCCAGCACTTCTTGAAATAGGCAGTTGACCAGGAGGAGCCTTGGGGGTGCTGGGGGCTAAGCAGAGCTTTGCATGTGTCTGTAGATTTACTGATTACCGAGAGAGAGAGAGAGATAGAGAGAGAGAGAGAGATAGAGAGAGAGAGAGAGATAGAAAGAGTCAGAGCATCACTCCAGCAAATGCAGCACCGGGGATCAAACTCAGCACCTTGTACTTGCAACTCCGGCTCTCTACCTGCTGAGTCACCCACAGGGAACCCCCCAGAGCTACTGAGTGTGTCGTTGTTCCTGCCACGAAGGTGGTGAAATGACAGTAAAGGCTGATTTCAGGACCAGATGCCTTCAGAGTTGAGTGTTAAGGTGATTGTCTTGGTAGTGTTGGCTGTTTGTAAAATAAACCTTAGGCAGGGTTGGGGAGACGGCATAGCGGTGACGCAAAGAGACTCTTGGGCCTGAGGGACCAAAGGTCCCAGATTCGATCTCCAGCACCACTGTAAGCCTCAGCTGAGCAGTGCTCTGATGTATGTATGCATCTGTCTATGTAGGTGTCTATCTTTTTCTCTGTAATTCTCTCATTAATCAAATAAAATATATTTAAAATGAGATAAAATACAGGGAACAGGCCAGGTAAGGAGACCAAGAGAGCTTCCCTTCCCCCACCCCCTGGATATTTTAAACAAACCTGAAATTGTTCCTAGTCAGGCCACTTATATGTCTCATTACTCTGTGGCAGAGCTGTGATGCAGAACCCGTCACCCCAAGGTATGTCCTTGGTTAAAGGGCGATTTCACGGAAGGGGCCCCAGAGGCAGGATAAAGGTTGCCTCTCACTTGTTCTCATTAGGGAGAGACTGGGAGCCACCACTACCCAGCCCCCTGAAACCAGTTAACTTGTCAGTGGTTCACCTACTTAAGGCACTACACCATTTTTCCCCCCAAATGCTCAAAATCTCAAGTAAGAACCAACACAATCTGAAAACTCCAATAAAGACAAATTTCACACCAACAGAATCCTTTTATAGAGAGAGAGTAGCAATAAAGTCCCATTACCTGAGTCCAGATGTGGCCCACGGGAAGTTGATCCCTCTGCCCCCCCCCGGAATGAACAGAGTCTCCCCTAACTTAGCAAACTGTCAGAATTTTTGACTTTTCAAGCAAAACCCAAACTCAGATGCTCTGAGTTTTCAAATATAAAAGCAAGTAATAAAAGCAAATCTTTCCCAAATTGCAGTCAACTCCAGCTGTGAGAATGTTTTTACCATCTGCCCGATGGCTTGGGATGCCAGGGCCCCCTCCCAACTGTGTGATTGCTCTGTTATGCTCTATGCTTCAGTTTCCTTCCCTGTGCAAATCAGGTGGTAACACCTGCCCAGACAAAGTGGCAGCTGGGGTAGAAGATAGACGACAGGTGTTTAATATAGCCTTTGCCATGCAGTAAGTGTGCCAAAAAGATACCGCTCTACAATAAATTTCTCATTGACTATAAACAATAGGCAAGAGCCCTCTCCAAACTACTAGAGTTAAAAAGGGAGTGACCAGAGTTCCTGGCACTCAAAGGGCACAGAGTGTGCACAAAGCCAAGCTCAGGACGCACCAAAATTACAAGGCAAACCAACAGCTGTTACCAAGACCACATGGGCAGCTGGGCACCTAGGACAAAGGGACAGTGAGAGCAACAGGTGGATGACAGGGCTGGGTGTGGGGAGAGACGCTCTGGGTCATTCCCTCAGGAAAATGAAGCAGGTTTCAAGGCAGGAATGGAGATGGTCAGAGGAAATAATGGGGGAGAGACCGATTAGGATGAGAAGGAAGCTATCATGGAAGGCACCCAAGTGGGGGTGTGGGGCACGAGGACTAGGTGAGCTACTCTGGCTGGAACAGGACTCTGGAACGAGAATAGAGGCCCGGAGTGTTTGGCCCTAAGGAGTGGTTGTCAAGTGAGATGATACATGTCAGTCATGACACAAATAAATCAATGGTCCAGCCTCATCTCCTGTGGAAACCACTGGTGCAAAACACTCTCCCCTTCCAAAGGTGGTCAGTTTCAAATGCCACCTCTTGTCCCTTTCGTGTGATGCTGAAAGCCCTCTCTCTCACTCCACAAGCACCTGCTCAGGGAGACCAAGGACAGGGTCACCAGTGTAGACACTTATCTTCTCCTCCCTGCTTTGAAAAGTCACACATTTGCTCTACGAACCCCATCAGGACATCTAAGAGTACTTCAAGTGAACAAACAAACATCTTCCATTCCCAGTGCTACCAGTTCTTTCCACTTGAGTTTTTGGAAGTTTTATATTTATTTTTACCAGAGCACTGCTCAGCTTTGACTTATATGGTGGTGCTGGGGACTGAACCAGAGTCCTTTGGTGCCTCAGGCAGGACAGTCATCAGCGTAACTATTCTGCTCTCTCCCCAGCCCAGAGCTTTATTTACTTCTAAATAGCTACTGACTTGTCAAGCTGCAACCCCTGGACATCTCTGAAGGGGGGGGGTCCCTATTCTGTCCACTTACAATGCATCCAAATGTCTCCAAGGCTTTATAGTCATTATAATAACCTAACTTTCTGTATGACTGTTCATTAATCCCATCAATATCGGGAATTTAAAAAAGATTTCTGTTCTTTTCTGCTGTGCAAAATTCTATCATATGGGGCAGGGGTAGACAGTATAATGATGATGCAAAGAGACTCTCATGCCTGAGGCTCTGAAGTCCCAGATTCAATGCCCCTGCACCACAATAAGCCAGAGCTGTGCGAGGCTCTGGCGTTTCTCTGTTTCTGTCTCTCTCTGCATCCCTCTCAAAAATAATATACTTAAAAAAAAGAAACTCTATCATATGCATCAGTTTTGTTTTTTTTGAGGGGTGGTTCTTGTGCAGACATTATTCTACCACTCCCTGGTGATTTATCCATTTATTTTATTTTATTTGAGAGAGAGAGAGAGAGTGCCAGGCCTGCAGTGCTCCAGCATATGTGGAGTTTTGCCGGTGTGGTGGTGGAGCTGGGTTTGAGCACAGGTCTTTGTGCCTGGGAACACGTGGTCAAGCAGGCTGACTTAAGTCTCCCAGCCCTATGCATGGCCTTTCTGTTGTTGGGTAATTTCCTCAGAATAAATTCACAGAAGTAGGATGAAGATACACAGGTAGTTTTGTTGTTCTTTAATGAATGCTGATGTTAAACTGAGCAGAGATGCACTGTAATATTATATGAGAGAAGGGGGGCAGTGGCGCACCTGGCTAACTGAACATAGTACTAAACGCAAGGACCAGAGTTCAAGCCCCCACCTCCCACCTCTTCGCAAGTGGTGAAGCAGGTCTGCAGGTGTCTCTCTTTCTCTCCTCCTGTCTACTCCCTCTCCTCTCTTAATTTCTCTTTGTCTTGTCCAATAAAATGAAAAAAAAAATGGCTACAAGGAGCGGTGGGTTTGTAGTGCTGGCACCAAGCCCCAACAATAATCCTGGAGGCAATAAAACCAACTAGAAAGAGAGAGAGAGAGTGAGGGGCCAGGTGGTGGTGTATCTGGTGGAGCGCACACATTACAGTGCCCAAGGACCCAGGTTCAAGCCCCTGGTCCCCACCCGTGGGGGGAAGTTTTATATGCAGTAAAGCAATGTTGCAGGCATCTCTTTCTCTCCCTACCTCCCCCTTCCCTCTCAATTTCTGTCTTTATCCAAAGTAAAATAAACAAATAACAGAGAGAATGAGGGAATTCTAGAGGTCAAGTGAGACCTCATCTGGAACGTGGAATATTCCAACTCACACTGGAATCCTAAAAATGTCCCCGGACTTGACTGTATTAGAACATTCTAGAAAGCAGCTGTCTAACAGCCTAGCTGAATGTCAAAATGTCTCACTCCCATGGCTCCTCCTCCTAAGTTAACATGAAGTTGGCATCGACTCAGGTAGAGAACTTCTCTCTTTGGAGAAGTTGCTCAGCAAAGATGTGATAGTCCATCCACAGGCTCCAAAAATCGAATAAAGAGAATCACCCAGCACTAAGAATTCTGAACAAAAGTAGGCCTGGGCTGATTTAGGTGCTAATATCATAAAAGGATGAACTGAGTCCACACATCAATTTGAAACTATCAATCACCCGGAGCACTGTAGAAGTGGTTAACGCAGCTGTGATTATGAAGTGCAACGCTGAGCTCCAGAAGCCTGTGACATTTCATAAGACACCACGGCTCTGTGTGAAAATGAAATGTCGGAGTTATTATTACTGAAGAGCGCAGTCAGAGTGAACGACATTGGCTACAGTGTTGAGTCAAATGATGGGCAGTAAAGCAGGGAGTGAAGGTATGTTTTGGTAAAGACCAAAGGCCTTGGGAGTAAAGTAATCCAGCTCTGTGAAAAAGAAAGATTGATTTGTTTTCAGGTTAACATCTTCATAAAAGGGAAGATCTGGGTGTTTCATGATTTGGTTTCACCAGCTGTGGTAAAAAAAAAAAGTGGTTTCCTTTGTGCAAGACGCCCTTCCTTCCTTCCTTCCTTCCTTCCCTCCTTCCCTTCCTTCCTTCCTTCCTTCCTCCCTCCCTCCCTCTCTTTCTTCCTTCCTTTCTCTCTTCTTCTTCTTTTTTTTTTTTTTAAATTATGATAAGACAGAAAGTAATTGAGAGACAGAGACTTCTGGAGGTGGGGCTACAGAGTACCAGCAGCTACGTTTCTCTCCTCTCCCCTCCCCTCCTCTCTCTTCCACTCCTCTCCCCTCCTCTCCTCTCCTTGGTCAATTAGGAATACCAAAGGAGACCACCTGGGACCGCAACAAGGTAGGACTAAAATGACTTTGGGAACCCACCACATCACTGGTGAGTGCAAACACGTGTGGCTCATGGACAGAGAGGAAACTAAGGAGAGACTCCTGGGGCTAAAGCCCATATCTACTCCTGATAGATACGGCTGGTAAGAGTCGGCAGTCTGCTGGTTAAGGAGCCACCTCCAGTCTGTTTTACCAACAAAGACTGCTGAGGGGAGGAGAGGACTCCCCTAACCCTCACCAAATGCAGCTGTGAGTCTCCATTGCTACTGCCCCTCGGAGGCTGGAGCAGCAGTCGGGAGACCCTGTGCTGACATTGGGGGGCAGAGAATGGGCTGTGTAGTGGGAACCTTTCCACGTTGTTCTCCTGATGAACTGGGGAGACACGGTGAATAACTTAACTGCCACAGAACCCACAGAGTATAAATGGGACTTGTCTGGAAACTCACAGGGCCATGTACTTCCAGCTTGGCTCTGGCTGCTGGAAGAGCAGATGAATTGAGCCCACGACTGGATCCTTGGGGTGTGGGAGTCTCTGTGTATAACCATTGTGCTGCTATCTCTCCCCAACACTGATTTATCTCTTAGTCAGGAGTGAGTGATTAAGCTAAAAAACCTACTTATAGTTAAAAGGCCCTCAGGCTCCCATAGCCTACAGGGAAGAAAACGAACAAAAGAGGGCCAGAGGCCAAGAAACACACACAGCACTACGTCAGCTCATGAAGCATCTCCCTTGGAGGTGGGGATGAGAGATTTGAACCTGGGTCTTGCGCATGGTAACATATGCACTCAACAAGGTGGACCACCACCCAGCCCTGAAATCATGGTTTTACAGGGGGGACGAGCAGATCAAAGAAGGAGAGCAAGCCCACAGCCTCCCCCTAACTATCACTCCTTGAACAAGTCAGAAGGTGACCCCAAGCCCCTAAGGATGCCCACAAGTAACAGCTGCATCGTCTCTGCCTGGCGCTGCCCAGTCTCCAGCTGGTCCTCTTGCGACACACCCACGGTGACTCTCAGCCCACTTTCCCGGCAACCTCTGAGTCAAAGATTCCAGGATACCATGGCTCTAATCTCTGTGGAGTGTTCGCTTAGAGGCTCGGACGTCTCCCCTCAAATATCAAGCAGCTAGCGGCAAATGTTTTACTGCAGTGCTGAACACACAGGATGCAAGTGAAATTTCTAAGAAAATGAGGGGGGTCCCCCAGAGTGGGGTTTTGAGTGTGAGGCTGGGCCAGGGTCACCGTTTATCCAGCAGCTGCTCAATGGTGAGGCAGCCCCCCCCCCAAAAAAAAATAAATTTCTAAGAAAACAAAATATAACTGGGGACTTGAAAATCTGGTGCTTTCTTGAAAGTACTGTTGGCATGGGGCAGCTGAATGAGGGCAGCACAGAGTGACTGAAGGGGGTAACAGCATCCTGAGAAGGCGGCGAGCTAAGAGAAGAAGTTCCACTGACAAACCCAAAGAGCCTCCATAGAGGGGGCTGGGCAGTGGCACACTTGGTTAAGTGGACTTAATCACTTTGCTCAAGGATCCAGGTTCGAGCCCCTGCTCCCCACCTGCAGGGGAGGGAAGCTTCACGAGCAGTGAAGCAGGTTTGCAGGCGTCTCTCTCCCCCTCTCTCCCCCCTTGTCCCTCAATTTCTCTCAATCTTGTCAAATAAAAATAAGATAGAACAGAAAAGACAAAAAGGGAAAAAATGGCCTCCAGGAGCCATGGATCTGTAGTGTCAGCACAGAGGCCCAGCAATATCCCTGGTGGCAATAAAAGTAAATAAATAAAAATATACAATACAAAGGGTCTTCATAGAGAGAGTGAATAAATAAAAGTATAAAATACAAAGGGCCTTCATAGAGAGTGTTGGAAGTCATAGCAAGCACAACGAGACAAGAAAAGGACATGAAAGGAAAGAGGGCCAGGGAGACAGCACAGAGGTGGCAGGCACAGCAGACCTGCAAGCCTGAGGCTCCAGAAGCACCAGGTTCAAGCCCTGGCACCACTATATGGCAGAGCTGAGCAGGGCTCTGGCTCACTCCCTCTGCTGAAAAAAAAAAAATGTAATAAGTATTTTTTTTTAAAAAAAAAAAGCAAACAAAACGATCACTATTGCAGTTGACATGATAATAATATACACTGAAAATGCTTCATAAAAACTTAGAAATAACTAATAAGTACAGGAAACGGCGAGCTAAAAAATCAATATAATCTGCTGCCTTTCTCAATGCAAATAATGAGCTTCTATGGCAGAAAGGGAAATCAGGAAGTCGATCCCATTTGCAATTGTGTCAGAGAGGATTTGAGAGTCAGCAAAACAGCTCCCCTGCACGGGGCTCCTGCTCTCTGGGCCCCACTACACCAAACGGAGACTCGGCGCTGTGGCGTCTCTCCCTCTCCTACCTCGCCTTACTCGTTCTATTTGAAAAAGTTAGCCCTGTGCAATGGAACGCTGGTGATGGATGACCCCAAAGTAGTAATATTATAAAGAAGTAAATAGGGAGCTGGGCGGTAGCACGGTGGGTTAAGTGCACGTAGTACAAAGCACAAGGACCGGCATAAGGATCCCGGTTTGAGCCCCCAGCTCCCCACCTGCAGGGGAGTCGCTTCACAGGCGGAGAAGCAGGTCTGCCGGTGTCTGTCTGTCACTCTTCCTTTCTTTTTTCTTTTTTCTTTTTTATTTAAGAAAGGATTAATGAACAAAAACATAAGGTAGGAGGGGTACAACTCCACACAATTCCCACCACCCAATCCCCATAACCCACCCCCTCCCCTGATAGCTTTCCCATTCTCTATCCCTCTGGGAGCATGGACCCAGGGTCATTGTGGGATGCAGAAGGTAGAAGGTCTGGCTTCTGTAATTGCTTCCCCGCTGAACATGGACGTTGACTGGTCGGTCCATACTCCCAGTCTGCCTCTCTCTTTCCCTAGTAAGGTGGGTCTCTGGGGAAGCTGAGCTCCAGGGCACATTGGTGGGGTTGTCTGTCCAGGGAAGCCTGGCCGGCATCCTGGTGGCATCTGGAACCGTTTCCAGAAGATGTGATCAGAGCTCACGCTGCTAGCAGCTTCTCAGTCCGCCATCTTCCTGGAACCTGAACCCACTCTTCCTTCCTATCTTCCCCTTCTCTCTCAATTTTTCTCTGTCTCTATCCAATAACAAATAAAAATTTTTTTTAAAAGTAAAGAAATAAATTTAGATACTTTAGAATAAGTTCAACTAAAGGAGAAGAAGAAAAACCTTACACATGGAAAATGATAAGACACTGTTGAAAGAAATAGGAGACACAAGCAGATGGAAAAATATTCCATGACTGTGGGCTGGGAGAACTAATCGCATAAAACGGTTGTATCACAGAAAGTAAGCACAGTTTCAGTGTAATTCCTATGGAAATCCCAATGGCATTCATTCTATTTATTTATTTATTACGTTGTTGTTG